>NC_138552.1:70526865-71126865 GCF_964273705.1 Natrix helvetica
CTTCTCGACATTTCATCTGATGCCCGACTCCCACCTCCCCAGTCAAGCAGGCTCTCATGGAACAGGAGATCCTTCATCTCAGGGAAATCAGGGCCATAGAACCGGTTCCATTAGGCCAGGAAGGGACAGGATATTATTCTATCCTCTTCCTTGTTCCAAAGAACTCTGGGGGGTGGAGGGGGATACTAGAATCTAGTGATCAGATGATATTACAATAGTCTTAGTATTTTCTTCTTTAAAATGGTCTGAGTAGACACAGAGCAATATCTTCCAGGGCTAGTAATAACTAATAAATAGTTTCTCTTACCCATACTCATATAATAAATGTTATATTCTAATTACGATATATTACAGTGTTATAGATCTCAGAAGGAGAAAAAAACAATTATTTGCAAATAAAGATATCACCTCAATTTCTTTTAATTTTCTTTGCATTAGACAGATTCACTGTTGAATAAATAATGGAATATCATGTTATATTTCCTGTGTTATTATCAAATGCTTTTTGATTGAAGGGTTGTAGAAATATTTGGTTGGTCCCTATAAGGAACCCCATATTGGATTAAAGGGACATTTGATTTGATCTGGCTGAACTGTTAAGTACAAAACACATAGTAGTTGATTATTTGCAGTAGAACTGAACCCTAATTTAAATACCCAGGGGAAACTGCATTAAGAATAATACATACATACATACATTCATACATGATATTTTGCCTAATAAAATGTTTTAAAAATTAGTTAATGTCAGACATTAAAGACCAGCTCAGATTTATTGCTAAGGGCCTATGCACAGGAATCTTCTCAACTAGCGGTCAGTGCTTGGGATTCAGTTACACTTCAAAGGGAAATTGGAGCAGGGGTGGGTTGCTGCTGGTTTTACTACCGGTTCACAACCCGTATGCATGCTGTGCATGCTTCACACATGCGCAGAACAATTTACAGTGAACTGCACACACGCAGTCACTAAAAAACAAAATGGCAATGGCCCAGCAGGGAACTGGTTCGTGGACGTGGCAGGCCTGGGTTGCTGCCGGTTCTGCGACCTAGGCCTGAATTCCACTACCGGTACGGCTGAACTTGGCTGAACCGGCAGCAACCCACCTCTGGATTGGAGTTGTGACCACACAGGGATACTAGGCTGCTCCATCTTGTCACTTCACCCCCAGCTTCTGCTATTCCTTATCCTACATTTGATTCATTTCAGTATAAAGCACTGTTACGTTGCATTATCTTAAAAGGCATCTTTTAAGATGCCATAGTGAAAAATGTAAAATGGCTATGCACAGTCTATAGCATTATTGTTTATTAATTTATTTTTTCTTGATAGAGTTATGTCAATTTAGCTTTCTATGATTCCTCCTAGCCAATGAGAGGTCTACAAAGAGGCAATATTTCACCTGATTGCTTAAAACTCCTTATAGTAAGATGCCTGTTTCAAACATTACGGTACACATTCGACCCCACCCTCTCAGTTATTCCTACTCATTATCACTTCCTATTACCTAAACTCCTTGGATCCCATCTCCTGTTTTTCTCTAAAGCTGCCCCTTACTCCCTTCTACCCCCTATTAAACAGTCACAGACAGTAATGTTGTCCTTCAAACTATTTCCCTTCACTGAAACCTATCTTCTGATGTTTTCACTGTTGCTGTTTAGTTTTTCATTGTGCATTTGCCCATGTTGGGTGATCCGGTCTTATTTTCGGGGAAACACGGTATCTCAAACTCTGCCTGTCCTGCCAAATATTTTGCTTCCCTTGTATCTGCTACATCTAGCTTTTTTTCTGTGCTGTTCCTCACATGTAACAATCCATATGAATTTGGCCTTAGTCAACAGTTCATAGCATCATAGAATTGGAAAGGACTTTGAAGGTCATCTAAATACCCCCTGTCCAGTGCATGAATCCTTGTGTTGTATCATTCTGAACCAATGGCTGTTCAATCTTTACCTTTAGTGGTGTTGCTCCCACAACTTCAGTAACCATGCTATTTCACTGCTCAATAGCTCCCATAGTCAGGAAATTCTTCCTAATTTTAATTTTCAATCTCTCTCTGTCCGTATTCCAGCATCTGGTTCTTACCTTAGGTACACTGGAGAATAAACCTACCCCCTCTTCCCTGTGTCACATCTCCCTGTATTGGAAGGCTGCTATCCTGTCTCCCTTTAGCCATCTGTTCTTAGGTTCTTCAGCTTTTCGTAGGATTGAGCCTCCAAGCCTCTTGCCATTCTTGTTGCTCTCCTCTCCCAATTATTAACCACTTTCTCAATGTCTTTTTTGTAATATGGCAGTGAGGACTGGGAACATTATTCTACGTGTGATCTGACCTATATAACATAATGCAATACTTGCACTTCGCTGGGCCATATATCTCTATTGATACAGCATTAAACTATATTGCCTCTTTTCCCAGTGCAGCATATTTCTGGTTCAAGTCCACCAAGACTTCCGTAATGTTTTCACAAGCATTACTGCTAAGTCGTGTACCATTTAGTTTGTACCTATATGTCTGGTTTTTCGTGCCTTAAGTGCAGAACCGTACATTTTTTTTACAATTGAACATTACGTTAGATAGAGCTCAGTGTTCAAGTCTATGAAGACTTGAATATTGAACCAAGATTCTGGGATGTTAGAAATATCCCTAGCTTTGTGTAATCCACAGATTGTACGAGCATCCTTTATATTCTCTTATTTAAATATTTAATGCTGAAGAGTATTGAACCCAAGATAGAACCTTTCTGTGATATTCCACTGCTTACCTCCCTCACTGTAGACATAGACCCATTAAGGACTATGTGTTGGCTACAGTTGTTCAGCCAACTGTGAATCCATCTGATACTGACATAATCCATCCCATATTATTTAAGTTTTATCAAGGAGGCTATCACTTACTTTATCAAATGCCTTACTGAAGTCTTAAGTACACTATATCCATAGCAATCCCTTTACTGTCATACACAAAAAGAATAAAAAAGTAATAATCGTCCACTGACTTGGAACACAATCCAAAATGAATTCTACATGTATGTCTGAGCAGGATGGGAAAAGTATAAATGTAGATACAGAATGGGCTGAAATTTGCAGAAGCAATAGATATTTAGTTGTAGATAAAGATTCATTGGTTTTAGAAAATAATACAGAGATTTTAGAACTAGCCTACTTAAAATCAGTGATGTTCAGAAAATCATTTCGAACTTGGCTGTATTTTGGAAATTGGAAAGAATTACAGTAGAAAACTTTTTCTTCTTTGTACATAAACTATATCAAATTTCAGAAAGATAGTTTGATAAGGGTTGTACAAAAGTAATTTTTAAAATTGGGCCAAACACTGAATGAGAAATTTGGGGAGGAGGTGTAGAGGTTCTATTTGGCTAAATTAAGGTTTTGTAACTGAAGAAAAAAATATCTACAAAACAAAACATTGTTCATAACTCATTTCAGAAAGTTCAGGTTTCTACATAATTACATGTTTGATATTTAAGAAGTTAATGCAATATTCAGTATATGAGGAATAAATGTAGGAGGTTCTTTTTAGATTTGTAAGAAAGCTTTACAAGTTCATAGTTTACACATTAAATTGTTGGTTACTGGGAGCTTTATCATAAATCTCTGCTTTTTACAATATGCATCTGAAAATACAGGTTGACTATGAGTGTTTATGTTTTTTAAAGGCTTACTAAAAGAAAAAGGTATTTTAATGTGCTAGTAGGACTGAAAGATGTATCCATGGCTTAGGATTTCAGTAAAGATGTATCAATTTTTCACAAATAGTTGATTAAAAAATCTCATTAAGAATCTTATTAAGATCTACAGATCACATTCCTACTTTTACAATCAATAAATAACTTAGGTTATGTCCATTATTTCCAATGATTTTTCCATAAATAATATGGTTTTGTGTACTCTTGGGATACAAATTCACTGTAAAGGATTGCATTGTTCATTCAAAAACCCTTAGATTTGTACTATACATCAGCAACATTTCCTCTTAAACTATTTTGTATTGATAAAATTGAGTCAGTAACAAGGCAATGTGTGTTGACATTTCATTGTTGTCTAGCGTTTCTCAGCTAAACCTTTTATATTTTTTCATTTCCTTTTTCTTGTCTGCATAATTAAGTACAGAAGTCAATAGTTTGACTGAGTTTAATTTTATTTCCATCACTCTTCCATATTTTGCATGCACCTAATCTTGTTAAATTTAGAACAGCATAAAATCCTCAAGAACTGCATGATTCCTTGTATTGGAGTTCAAAATGCATAATACCCGATTAGGTCATGGGTGTTGAAAATTACATCTGGCAAGGATCACATTTGGAAAGAATGCCTGGAAACTACATTGGCTGTAGAAGTTTATTTCTACAACTGAGACCATTCATATACTGAATATGACTGGTAATAATATGACAATAAGATAACGTTTGAAGTGGCAGTAATGGTTAAGGCCGAAGGATAGAAACTAAAAGATCATGCGTTCTAGTTTCTAGAACTAGTTGACACAAAGCCAGTTCAGTGACTGTGGACCAGTCATTCTTTCTCAGCCTAGGAAGAAAGTAGTGGCAAGCCACTTCTTGCCAAAAACCTCTCTAGAGACATGTCCAGGCGTCATCAGGAGTCAAGAGTAACTCAAAGGGACAAAAAAAGTTAGTATTAATTTATATAAGTTAGTGTACACAAAATAAATTAAGAATTTACTGTATATTTGTACCAAGAAAGCATATAGATGATATTAGGGAGAGATTTTTGGTTGTAGTATGCACCACGGAAGACTTCAACTCCACTTGGGTATTTCAACACTCAAAATTCCCTAGCCAGAATTCTGGGAATTGAAGTCCACAAGTTTTGAAATTGCCAAGATTGGACACTCATGCATTAAACTATAAGGTCAGTGTTAAATTAAACAGTAAAACTTGAAAAGATGCAATCATTTCTGGGGTGGGGGTTGGGAATAGTCAGTATAAAATAATGTAGTTTTCATGAACCAAGAATATACTTGTTTGATACTTCTATATAATTTAAGTTTGTCTTAAATGAAATTATATCTTATATAAGTTATAAGTTATATATAAGTTATATATCTTATATAACTTATATAACATGACTAGGGGAGACATGATAGCAGTGTTCCAATATCTCAGGGGTTGCCACAAAGAAGAGGGAGTCAAACTATGCTCCAAGGCACCTGAGGGTAGAACAAGAAGCAATGGGTGGAAACTAATCAAGGAGAGAAGCAACTTAGAACTGAGGAGAAATTTCCTGACAGTTAGAACAATTAATCAGTGGAACAGCTTGCCTCCAGAAGTTGTGAATGCCCCAACACTGGAAGTCTTTAAGAAGATGTTGGATAGCCATCTGTCTGAAACAGTATAGGGTTTCCTGCCTAGGCAGGGGGTTGGACTAGAAGACCTCCAAGGTCCCTTCCAACTCTACTATTGTATTGTATTATTGTATTGATACATGGTGTCAACAGAGCAGGTAACTGAAGATCAGTTGAAATCAAATCATAAAGTTGATGTATATTCAGCAAAGTAGGCATTTTTGTATTCAAGTCCTGCCAGGCCCTATAGGGTCAGGAGGAAGAAAAAATAATACTTTATTTCATTTTTAGATGTCTTGAACGAAGTTTAGGCTGGTGTACCTTGCACAGACTTTACAATTAATATATTATTTGGTAGGAGAGGGGTTGTGTTTATAGAAAAAATCCTA
Source organism: Natrix helvetica (assembly GCF_964273705.1). Lineage (NCBI taxonomy): Eukaryota > Metazoa > Chordata > Lepidosauria > Squamata > Natricidae > Natrix > Natrix helvetica. Next base: position 70,532,573 of record NC_138552.1, read on the forward strand.
ATATAATAAAATTTTATTAATAATTAGTTGTAAAATTAGTTTCTGTATTGTGGCCATTGCCGAATTTATTTTATCACACATTTTTAAAGATGAAGTATACTGTAATTCCTATTAGGCGTTAACTTCTTGATTGATTATCCTATCATATTTTTATGCTTATTGTGATTGATCACACAGTGAGCCAGATGTTTTGATTGGATTTGGCATTTTATCCCTTATTGAGTGTCTCCCAAAGACTTGCGTTAGACAGATGTTGCTTGATGATGTTAAAGGTACCATTGCAGATTGTTCCAAGTAAATATGCCTTTTGTAATTAATTGATGGTGATTTTGTTTATGTTGATGGTGTTGAACTGGTGCTTCAGGTGTTTTGGAATTGCATCCAAGGCACCTTCAATATTATTATCATTGCTTTCTTTTGCTACAGTTGTTCTACTTCTGTTTGCAGGTTTTTGCATTTTGTGATTTTTCTTCAGTTCTTTCTCTTCTCTTCTGCTGTCTCCAGGCACTGCCATGTCCACTATCCAGACTTGATCTTATGAAGTCTGGGGTGTTATGTGGCAGGTGCTTGTCTGTTTTAATTCTAATGTCCCAGAGCATCTTTGTTTCTTCATGTTCTATTACTTTATCTATTTTGTGATCCCACCAGTTCTTGCTTACAGACAAATGTTCTTTCTTTAAGATCTTCCAGTGCAACTTTGTTACAACATTGTTTGTAATCACTCTGTGTCTGTGTTATCTTCTTGCAGCAGATAACGAGGTGATCCACTGCTTCTTCAACTTTTCCTGTGCACTGCTTGAAGAGTGCAAGCAATGGGTTAAATCAGTCTGTTTGCCCTAGGACTGAGGAATCTTTTTCCTTGGCCACGCCTCCTGGTGTTGCTTGGCCCCAGAATTTTTCCTCAGTCTGCCCATTCAGGACTTGTTTTTGTGAGCTCCAGCTTAATTTATCCTAGGCTTGGACTCTCCTACTACTTACTCCCCTTTTCTTTTTCCTTGTTGTCCTTATTTGTGCTTTTTTTACCTTACTAGTGTTGGCTATTTAGATTTGATTAAGTTCACCGTCGTTGACTTTCTCCTTGAGACTTGGAGGTAGGCATGGTGGTGGTGGGTGCTCCGCTTGCCGCACCGCCTTTGGACGGCAGCGGAGAGCTGCCGAATCAGCTTTAAAGTGCGGCAGGGCGGCAAGGCTCCCAGCGGCTGCCGGCGGTTTCCTTTGTTGTTGAGGTTTTTTTCCGGTTTCTTGCCTTTGGGAAGGCACAGCCTGTGGTGAAGAGGTGCGCGGATGCTTTAAAACATGCGGCCGCCATCTTATCTTCCTCCTCTACCCTCGCACCGGAGCAGCAGCCATTTTGGAAAGGCTTAATTCAATCAGATTTCCCGCTCAGCCACGCTTCAACAGATAGCTGCAGGGTGGTTAGCTGGCCCTGTTTCGGGTCTCCGGCTAGGTCACTGCCACCCACAACGTCTCCCCAAGCGGCGCTGGTGTCTTGGCCACCTGGTGGTCATACACCAGCACAGGAAGGGCTCCTCAATTATCTCCACTGTCTCTCCTTGTCTTATCTGCCTGGTCTTACAGCCTTGGTTGCTTTTCCACTTTCTCACCTCCTGTTTGAGTGGCTGGATTTTCATTGGACTCATTTGCAGAACCCCAGCTTTCTCTTCTGGCATTTTTTTTCACAAACTGATTCCACAATATCTGCTGGTCATCATATCCAGTGTCAGCCACCAGAGTCTCCATCATCCCCTGATGGCCAGTCAGGATAGTCATTCCTATAAAGCGCCTTCCGCTGCGGCGTCTAGCGATGCAGAGAGGCGGCAGTGGGATCTTGATTAGCAGTTCGATAAGGCCCAGTGAGGGAGGCCTCTCAGCCATTCCTCAAGTTGAGCCGGTCCTTCTACCACCCCCAAGGCGGGGATCACCTGTCCTTGATTGATGAGGAGGTGGAATCCCAGGATCTATCCTGGATAGGTCTCTGGCAGACCCAGGTTCTCCTACCCCTTTGTATGTTTCTGACCCAGGGCCCGCTCTCATGGGGCCCAACCCTGGGAGGCTTACTGGTTCTACCCTTGCCCAACAAGGTCCTCCTTCTTCCAGGGACGCTATTGGGCCGGAGACTGGTTTAGCTCAGGAACCCGAGTTATCCATACATGTGCAGGCAGTTGTCGCCCGCACCATCTCTCAAGGCATAGCCAAGGGGATGCAGAGATGAGACCAAGTGCCTGTTGTTCCCAGTACTTCTCAGACCAGGCAGTAGGCTCCCCCTACTGCCAGGTGGGTCATCCATCACCCTTCTCTGGAATCCTCGGCGCTCAGCGAGGCTTCCGTTTTGGAGGACCCAGATCAGGAGGAGCAGGAGCTCTCGGAGGATGAGGACCTTCCTCCAGATGCCCCTACCTTCTCAGGGCTCTTTAAGCCTAGCTTATTTAAGTCCATCTTGCATAAGGCTAAGAACACCACCCAAGTGGGTACCAAACCTAAGACCATGCAGGGATCTTCTGATTCAACCCTGGTTAACCCCAATGCAAGCATGTTTAATGTTCAGGCCCCTCAGCAAGAGCTGGTTCCAGTTTCCGATCTCTTTATGGATGTCATTCAGCAGCAATGGGTCCAGCCTGGTTCCCTGGCCGTGCCCAGTGGTGGGGACAAAAAGCTGTATTCAGTAGATCCCGTACTGGAAGACATTCTGGTCCTGCGATCTGTGGACCCTCCTATAGCAGTCCTCACTTCTAATTCAGTCCTTCCTGCCGACCTGTTAGAAGGCCTAAAGGTGGAGGACAAAAAAGTGGAGAACGCTTGCCACAAGACTCATCAGGCGGCAGCTTGGGCCATTAAGTCTTCCTTCATGTCCTTTTTGAACACAGCCTCTATCAATTGGCTGCGTGAGCTTCAGACTAAACTACCAGCAGGAGACACTCGTCTTCACCAGGATATAACCAAAATCATTCCAGCGTCCCAATACTCGGCTGATGCCTCCCTTAACACGGTCAAATTTGCTTCTAGGGCATTAGCTTCCAACATGACGTCCCGCTGCCTTGTGTGGCTTCGTCACTGGCAGGCGGATCAGAAGAACAAGTGGAAATTGCCTTCTTCTCCGTTTAAGGGAACCAAATTATTTGGGGAGGTCTTAGACCCCTTCTTGATCGAATCTAAGGATAAGCGGAAAGTTCTGCCTACCTTGAACAAGAAACAGGACCGTAAATCCACTCCCTATTTCAAGGGGCAGTCCTTTCGTTCCAGTGAGCCCGCAGGATCCTCCTCCACTCCCTCGACCAGACCAGTTAGTCAGTCGGGAGATAGGTCCCAGACAGGCAGTTCTTTCGGGACAGGGGTAGACAGCAGTTCAACTACCGCAGGTCCAACCACGGCGGGGCTTCCAACTGGCCCTTCCGCAAATCCAAGTGACTATCAATGCTCCCTTCCCATCGGGGGTCGGCTTCAACTGTTCGCCCCCCAATGGGAACTGACCACGGAGGATGCCTGAGTCCTCCAGACCGTCAGGGAGGGGCTCTCTTTGGAGTTCCTCTCTCAACCCACTCAGAATTTCGTCCACTGCCCAACTCCCTCTTGCCCTCTTAAGAGGGAGCTCATGACCCAGGAAATTCACCATCTCCTGGAGATCAATGCCATGGAGCAGGTTCCACCCGACCAGGAAGGGAAGGGATTTTATTCCATTCTCTTCCTGGTACCCAAGAACTCAGGGGGTGGGGGTGGAGGGCTACTTTGGACCTCAAGAACTTCAACTGTCATATCGCATACAGGAGGTTCAAGATGCAATCCCTGCAGACTATCCTAGCAGGGATCCACCAGGGGGACCTCCTCATGTCCATCGATTTGAAGGAGGCTTATCTACATATTCCTATTCGACCACAACACCAAAGTTTCCTGCGGTTCTTCTATGCCAACCGACACTATCAGTACAGGGCCCTTCCATTCGGCCTGTCGTCGGCACCCAGGACCTTCACAAAAGTTCTGTCAGTGGTTGCAGCGCAACTCAGGCACAGGCCCATAGGACTACAATGTTACCTGGACGACATTCTCATCCAATCGTCGTCCAGGAAGCAGGCCTTACCAGACCGCCACATCACCATGAGGTCCTTCCGGAGTCACAGGTTCTCTTTGAACCTGGAAAAGAATCATCTCACCCCAACTACCAACCTTCTCCACCTGGGAGCGGTGATAGACACCTCAACTTTCAGGGTGTTCCTTTCCCAGGACAGGATAGACAGCTTAGTACCCCTGACCCACCAGGTTCTGAGCTTGAGGTGAGTCTCCGTGCTACTCCTCTCACAACTGTTGGGGAAGATGATCTCTTGCATCTCGGTCATCCCCTGGGCATGGCTCCATTCCAGAGAGTTACAGTGGCTTCTCCTGCCCCATCAGAGAGCCAACAGGAGCAACTCATCCTTGATGGTGCGGCTTTCCTCGACCGTGAAGAGATCTCTCAAGTGGTGGCAATCAACAGCTCTACTGAAGGGACACCTGTTCAAGGAACCTGCGAGAGTGGTCATCACAACAGACGCCAGCCTTGCCGGCTGGGGGGGCACACATGAGACAACACGTAACTCAGGGCAAGTGGTCTCCAGCTGAAGCAGGTTGCAACATCAACTTCTTGGAGCTGTGGACAACGAGACCCGCCCTGTGACATTTTCACCAGGACATTCTGCATTAGCACGTCCTCCTCATGATGGACAATGTGGCCGCCAAGGCACATATAAATCGCCAGGGTGGCACCAGGTCCAGAAAACTCATGGCAGAGGCGGAGGCCCTGGGCAGGTGGGCAGAGCATCACGTTGCATCCATTCACTCCGACCACATCTCGGGAGTGGACAATACTCAGGCAGACTGGCTGAGCAGGACCACCATAGACAATGCAGAATGACGATTGGATCCAGTCCTGTTCCGCCAGTTGTCTCGCAGATTTGGCACCCCCGTGATCGACCTGTTGGCCACCCGAGAGAACACGCAACTCCAACGTTTCTTCTCCCGGTTCCATTCGCCGGGGGCGGAGGGGACAGATGCCCTTCGATGCAGATGGCCTCAGGGACTGCTGTACGCCTTCCCCCCTCTCCCGCTGCTACCACAGGTGATCTGCAAAATCATTGCGGAGAGGGCAGAGGTCCTCCTCGTCGCACCCCACTGGCCTCGGAGGTCCTGGTACACCGACCTTGTCAGCCTGTCTGTCCACTCCATGGCGAATCCCTCAAGGCCAGATCTCCCTCAGTCAGGGGGCCATAGTCCACCCGGACCCCCAGTGGCTCCAGCTGGCCATCTGACCCTTGAGGGGGACCTCCTGAGGAGAGAGGGCCTGTCAGAGGAGGTGGTACGTACCAGCCAGGCGTCCAGACGTTCTTCAACGACCAGGATATACGACCCCACCTGGTCCACCTTCGCTAAGTGGTGTGACAACCTCCATCTTGATCCAGTCACTGCACCTGTTTCCCGCATACTAGACTTTCTACAGGGGGCCTAGACAAGGGTATCACCCTCAACACCCTTCGTCATCAGGTGGTGGCACTATCCACCATTTGGTCCGGTTATCCGACCCAGCTCCTCAGCAAAATATCAAGGGTTCGCTGTTTCCTTAAGGGCGCCTCCAGCTTACGCACTCCAGTGGTTCACCGTTATCCCACCTGGCAGTTATCGGTGGTCCTACAGGCTCTTATTTCACTGCCCTTTGAGCAACATCCGTGAGGTGCATATCAGAGCTGGCGGCTCTATCAGTCCGGGAGGACCTTTGTGTCATTCGTCCGGACAGGGTCGTACTGCGTCTGGACCCTGCCTTCATCCCAAAGATCAACACCTGGTTCCACAGGGCACAAGAAGTCATCCTACCTAACTTCTGCCTGCGCCCCAGCCACCCAAGGGAACGTGTTTGGCACAAGTTGGACGTCAGACGGGCCCTGTGGATATACATCAAGCGTTCTGCAGACTTCTGCAGGTCAGAGGCCCTCTTTGTGTCGTTCCAGCCAGGCTCCTTGGGTAAGAAGGTGACATCTTCTATGGTTGGCAGGTGGCTGAGAGCATGCATTGCAGCTGCATACGAACATCAGTCCAGAGCAGTACCTTGACACATTACCGCTCATTCCACAAGGAGCGCTGCCACCACCGCGGCCTGGGCCACCCAGGCTACCATTAACGACATCTGCAGAGCTGCTACCTGGTCTTCACCATCGCCCTTTGTCAAGAACTATAAATTGGACATGTATGCTTCGGCCGAAGCCTCGTTCGGCAGGCGGGTTCTCCAGGCGGTTGTTTCCACGACCGAATCCCGGGACTGACTTTCTGCCTGCCCTAGTGACATATAACTTGAATACGTCTCATTGCTTGGACTCTCCAAGCAGTGCACAAGAAAATCACCATTGGCTTACCTGAAGGGTCCTTTTCTGGGCACTGCGGGAGAGTCCAACCCACCCTGGCTTTTCCGTCCAGGGATTTGTGACTGTTGTGTCAACTTGGACTTTCCTTTACTGCTTCATCACGCTTCCAGACTTCACGGGTTCCAGACCTTCTCAAAATTCTGGGGCCAAGCAACACCAGGAGGCGTGGCCAAGGAAAAAGATTCCTCAGTCCTAGGGCAACCAGACTGATTTAACCCGTTGCTTGAACACTCCCGCAGTGCACAGAAAAGGAACCTTCAGGTAAGCCAATGGTCATTTTCAGCATTTGTCATCTGTTGTTGTCTTTTCAATTCTGGCTTTGTATGCATTTGTTCTTAAGGCTTGGTATTGTGCAGCCAGAATTAGCCCCTCTACTTCTCTCTTCAACTTTCCTGCTGTTAACTATTGCCAAGTCTTGTTATCTGCTTTACTCCCAAGTTTTTGTTTTTGATTTTTTAATGTACTTTACCATATCTCTTTTCTATTCCTCATTTGGTCTTATTACGAGCCAATTTGGTCTCTCTGGTATTCATAAATCTTCTTCAGTGTCCTTCAGTTATTCTTCCAATGCCTTTTTTCTTCTTTAACTGCCTGGTATACTTGGAACATTCCATACCCACTTGTGCTCCTTGGTAAATAAAGCATATAATTGTCTCTGTGTGGATGAAGGGCATGATTTATTATTATTTTTCTGGTCTTCCTATCCAGGGCTTTTAGTTCTGCTTGAGTCCAGTTCACTATTCTAGCTGCATATTTAATAGCAATAGCAGACTTATATACCACTTTACAGCCCTCTCTAAGCAGTTTTCAGAGTCAGCATATTGCTCGCAACAGTCTGGGCCCTCATTTTGCCAATTTCAGAAGGATGGAAGGCTAAGTCAACCTTGAGCGGGTGAGACTCGAACTGCTGACCGCTGGCAGTCAGCAGAAGTAGCCTGCAGTACTGCATTCTAACCACTGTGCCATCACAGCTCTCACCCAGGTGTTCATTGCTTGGTGGTATTTCCACCACTGACTTTGGATTTTAAGATCATCTTCCGTCTCATGACCAAACTTCTTCTTGACTTCAGTGTGCTTGATCTTGTCAGCTTGAAGGATGCCCAAATGTCATCTTCATCCAAACTTTTGATATTATTTCCATTGAGCATCCTGATTCCTTCCATTCACACACACACACACGCACACACACACACACACACACTTACTCACTTACTGTAAGGATAGCACATTTGCCCAATCCTAAATCCATTGCAGTATTTTGGCTGTATATACTAACGGTGTTGATTTGGCTGTATAAACTAACGGTATTTCACATGGTGTTTTTCCTTTCAGCTTCAGATTGTCCATGTAAAAGAAATGGAATAGCTTTTTAAAAATTAGTATTAGTATTATTCTACTGTTTATTATATTTAGATTGTTATGTTTTGGCTTGTTACTTTATTTTGCTTCCTTTGTACTGATTTGCAGTTCTACCCAGTAAACAATGAATTAGTTTATAGTTACAATTTGAAGATTTTGCTGTAAAACAAATGATTATCCTATCAGCTAGGAATCCACAAAAATGAAACCGCAAGCGACATCCAGAAATTTAAATTGGTGACAGGGTTTTGAGGATTTTTCATCTACGGAATAGGAAGCAGAGATCATTGTTTTCACAGCAGCACAGCGGGTGGTGTCAGATGACAAATTGTAACATACTGTAGTTGCTTGATTTAAAACAGTGGGATTGGTCTAAGTGCTCAAACAGGAAAGATTCCACTTTGATCCATGCTTGAAAAAGCTTTATTTGGCAGGACATACAAAAGGGAAGTACAACAGAAAACAGAAAGCTTAGTCTTACTAACTCCTGGAAACCATGATTAGTTACTAAACATGCCTTTTAGAGTGTGCCTCCTTTTTGACCCTTTACCGAAGAATAGCTTTTTAATGGAGCATTAATTTGTTTGGTAATACTTAATAACACATTTGCTTTTGAAATCTGTTAAATCAGTACCCGGTCCAAAGACATTCTATTTATGTGGCTGCTAAAAGTTGACGTGGACCAGCATATAAACCAAATCAGGACACTGTAATTCATGACTTTACTGCATATGGTTCCCATCTCCACCTGTATTCTATGTAGCTAATAGATTTGGGGGAAGAAATCACAAAGTGCTGTCTAATTTATATGTGAAACTGTAGGAAATATTTCATGTAAGGTTCTAGAGTAAGGTTCTACATTTAGGCAACAAAAACGGAATGCACAGGTACAGTATAGGTGGTACCGTGCTCAATAGTAGTAACTGTGAGAGGGATCTTGGAGTTCTAGTGGACAACCATTTAAATATGAGCCAGCAGTGTGCAGCAGCTGCCAAAAAAACCAACACAGTTCTAGGCTGCATCAACAGAGGGATAGAATCAAGATCACGTGAAGTGTTAATACCACTTTATAATGCTTTGGTAAGGCCACACTTGGAATACTGCATTCAGTTCTGGTCGCCACGATGTAAAAAAGATGTGGAGACTCTAGAAAGAGTGCAGAGAAGAGCAACAAAGATGATTAGGGGACTGGAGACTAAAACATGAAGAACGGTTGCAGGAACTAGGTATGTCTAGCTTAAGAGAAAGAAGGACTAGGGGAGACATGATAGCAGTGTTCCAATATCTCAGGGGTTGCCACAAAGAAGAGGGAGTCAAGCTATTCTCCAAGGCACCTGTGGACAGAACAAGAAGCAATGGGTGGAAACTAATCAAGGAGAGAAGCAACTTAGAACTGAGGAGAAACTTCCTGACAGTTAGAACAATTAATCAGTGGAACAGCTTGCCTCCAGAAGTTGTGAATGCCCCAACACTGGAAGTCTTTAAGAAGATGTTGGATAGCCATTTGTCTGGAACGGTATAGGGTTTCCTGCCTAGGCAGGGGGTTGGACTAGAAGACCTCCAAGGTCCCTTCCAACTCTACTATTGTATTGTATTGTATTGTATGTAATATCTAGCTATTATATGTTAGAAAGGAAAATGTATTAGTGAGAATCTTGGTTATTGGAAATATGGAATAAGAGGTCTTGTAGTATATAAATTAATGAAATTACATTACACACATGGTTAAAAAAAGATGGATAATTTAGCAACACATATACATTCATATATTTCCTCTCAGCCCTAGAGAGAAGGCAAACTACTTTCAAAATTATTGCCCAGAAAAATGCGTGGACCTGTTTGTTACCAGGAATCAAAATTGAGTTGAAGGACCATAATACATATACAAGTTAAACAAATTTAGGAATACATTCTTGTTTTACTTTTTTTCTGTCTTCTGAACACTGTTCCTTCACATTTGATTTTATGTTAGTTTCTTGTTCATTTAGAAGATTCTTCAGAAGAATGATTAGACTTTCTGTTGTATCCCTTAACTATAATATGTCCCCTATTCTGGCAATATCTATATATCCAAGGAATCGTTTACAGTCAGTGAAGTAATGTCTTTGTATCCTCCGATCTCGTTATCTAGCTGTTTCATTGTATTACAGCCATTTGTAGCACCCTGTGGTCATGTGATCACAATTTTCAGTGTTTTTGCCTGTTATTTGGTATCTACGTCCAGGTTTTTTTTTGGGGGGGGGGGGGAACCATTGGAGAAAATAAACTCACAAATGATTACAACATTTGCTTAACAACTACCACAAAAAGTGTCATAAAATTCAGCAGGGTTGTGTGGTGACCTATTTAATGACACAATTTATGGCCATAATTTTACGTTGTATCATCATAAGAAAAGAACTACTGCATTAAAGGTCAATATTAGACAAAATATAGTATTTTAAAACTGACATTTTAACCATTGTCCCGTAAGACATAACATGCAGTGCTATTTAGAAGATGAACTAGGATTTATGGAAAGAGATATAAGTTGCATTAGAAAGATAAAAAATTATAATTCTCGATTGTTTAAATATAATAATAACAAAATGTTCTTAAATAGCACATTCAGTGACACTATTATTATGAAAAGAAATAATGGAAGAAATAGGAATACATTTTATATAGAAATTAAATTCCTTTTAATCTTGCTATTCTAAACAAATTCCTGCTCATAAGCAACTTTAATTCAATGTAATTTTGCTCCAGAATTTCAAGCTAGGTATATCCTATGTATCTGAAGTGGTTTCAAGCCTGATTTAGGCACTGTAAACATTACCCTCTCTCTACAATTTGATCTACTTGCACACACAAAAATGCCTCAAATAGCTATATAGCAAATTTGACATGAAATTATTTTTCATCAAATTATATCACATTGGATACATTATTTAAACAAAGGACAGTGGTTTTTCACAATATTAATGTCTATGTACCATCTGGAAACTGAACTTTTCAAATCGTTTTTTGTATCCAGAAATGACCATATTAAAGATTAATTGTTTTTATTGCTATCAGTTATAGTCATATCCAACTTTGTTTGCCAGCTACACAATTGCTGAACTATCAGCTCTGCGACCAAAAGTTTTGCTAAATAAGATTTCCATAGTTTTGTAAACGTTGATTAAAATAAGTAGACTGGCAAGTCTTCAGCGTCTAATTTTAGAGCTTTTGTGGAAAAGTCTTCCTCCTTTTGTTTTGATCTTAGCTAACTTGAGTTGCATGTGTTTTAAAGCAGTGGTACACAACTTTTTTTAATGCTAATTGCATGTGTTTTAAAGCAGTGGTACACAACCTTTTTAATGCTAAAGGTTGAATAGAGCCTTCGACTGATACACCAGTCACCAACAAATGAGTGAAACCAGGACAGCAGTATTTTCACATACTGTGATCTGGGCAGTCATATAGATGCATTAATTAATTAATTTAAAACATATCATTAAAATAAATTAAATTAAATGTAAATTTATTAAATCCAGTGAACATACTTCCTCCCCATATATTTAATAATTTTGCTGCTCTGACACATAAAGACTGTATTTCCCAATCTTGTCAAATTTAAGCTGTATAGACTTCAACTCATACAATTCCACACATCTTCAAGTTAGCAAGGTTGAGAAATACTGCATTAAAAATTCACTGGGTAGCAACATCGGAGATGAAGCAAAGCTGTTCAGGAGGTACATGCAATCCTAAGGGCATCATGTTAAATTATATAAAAGGAGCAATCGTCTACCAAGAGAAATCATGTTCCAAAGCGTTTTGTCAACCCTTCGAGGCCAGGTCAGGAAAAAGAGAGATTACAAAGATGGCTTGAACTCTCTTGCTGCAAGCATTAACAACAGAATCTTGAAAGTCTTGATAGTCGTTCTCCCCCCACCCCTTACAATGCAGAATCAGTATAGGGTTATTTTGAGTCTTTTTCTCATGCTTCCTCCTTTACCAGGACAGGAGTTACTGTCTATTAACAGATTTGCTCATGATTCTTGCATTCCTTCAGCAATATTACCTCTGCATTCCTCCATATCCCCTCCCCCAGCAGAACCCATCTCCCCACCTACATGCAAAGACATTCCAGGCACGTTGCCATGGGAATGATTGCAGACTCACTTCCTCCACCCTCACTTGGCATTTCCCAGAGTCAACCGACAAGTTTGCTACGCAGTCAGATGGAGTTGGAAGATTACCCCCCACTTTGGCTGGAGGCACAAGGTCCTCCTCATCCTGGGGTTCCCTGATACGGGACAGCAGGTCACAGAGATGCCCCAGTGCCTCTAGATAGGGAAAAAACAACTCCCATTTAATCCTGCCGCTGCTATTATGAATTGTACTTTGCACAATCTAGGCTATTAAAGTGTCTATAAAATGTTTGCTTTTCACTAAATAGGATGAAATTATTTACAAACTAGCTTCAACCTTTATCAAGGGAGAACTCTTTCCATATGTACTGCACTGTCCAAAAGAGACAAAAAAGAGTTTGTTTACAAGGACAAAAGATATCAGACAAATATGCCCAATGATATATTACTTTTTAATGTAATAAATATAACTAACTCTACAAACCTTAATTAAAAATGATATCTTAATAAATATTAGTATTTACACAAGTAAAAAATAGGTAAAAGTCCCCCTCGCACGTAAGTGCTAGTCACTCCCGACTCTAGGGGGCTGTGATCATCTCCGTTTCAAAGCCGAAGAATCAGCGCTGTAAAGATGTCTCTGTGGTCACGTAACCAGCATGACTAAATGCCGAAGGCGCATGGAACGCTGTTACCTTTCCAATAAAGATGGTTCCTATTTTTCTATTTGCATTTTTACGTGCTTTCAAACTGCTAGGTTGGCAGAATCTGGGACAAGTAACGGGAGCTCGCTCTGTTACGCAGCGCTAGGGATTCGAACTGCCGACCTTTCTGATCGACAAGCTCAGCGTCTTAGCCACTGAGCCACTTCCTCCCTTAAGTAAATAATAGAAAGATAGTAAATGATTTGTGAGAAAAAGACAAGAAAAAACGAGCTTGAAAATATTGTCTTTGTACAAAATAGAAAATTAGAGTACATTGTAAAAATGAGGAAGGAAAGGGACAGAGAAATTGAATGAACAAGTCAAAGGAGACTTACTTTGGATGGTTGTCTACAAGAAATAGCATCACTAGAAATACAACCAAATAGTAATACATCCTGGACAAAATAAAAGAAATTGTATCCACATTGTGTGTGCATCAATATATTAGTATGGTGCAAGTGTGTAAACATCTTGAATTGCCACAGCTTACCTACCTATTAAAATACACTTTGCCTTCCCACATCTGGGTGGATATGAGATTTATTTTGCAGTAGCAGTAAACGCTACTAGCAGTAGCTTTTAAATGACTTTAGGAACAATGTGCTACAGAAATTGATCTTTAAGTTACAGAAGTATGGATGACAGTAGCTAGATCCTTTTCTTCTAGATAATCGTTGTTGCTATATCAGCTGCATTTGATACCGAAATAAACATGATGTAATCACTGTGTTGAAAAATTTATGGTGTTAAGCAATTCTAAGTTGAAAATAAACTCAATGGCAAAGGTTTGTGTATACTATCATTTGTGTATTGTGTTGTGTATTGTACATAGTGTATTGCTTGGTCTTTATAAAATATTTAAGTGATTTACTTATGGGGAAAAAATTCACATTGATTATTGGCATCAAATTAGGAAGGGGGACTTTTTTTTTTAACCTGGCATGGTTTCTGCTTTCTTAAAATATGGCAGACTTCAGTTTATACTAAATAGTTGACATTTGTACTAAGTTCTCACAGTTAACGTTGTTTAACAGGCTAAATTGCTTACTCAATTAATATTTTCAAAAATAAGTGCTCTAGTTCAAGTATTTTTCTGTTTTTTACTTTTAATGTTTGGTTTTCTGTATTTTATATTTTAAAAGTTTAACAAAACACAGGTATAGTATTGAAAGAATATGCTTTTAAAAACTAGTTTTACTGAAAATATCCAAATCATACTTTATATGATCACCTACATATAATAAATATGACATAATTATCATTTTGTCTTGATTATGATATATTTATTTATATTTATTACAATTATGCTTATATTATTATAGGTTGTTTATAATATGTTTATAATATATACAGTATATATGTGTCTGTGTGTGATAAAACACCACATCTTAGAATATCACTATATACTTTCTAAGACTTAATAAAGTATAGTAAGCTTCTCTCTATGTTTAATATATTCTTGACTGGTCCATAAAGGATATTCTTCTTTATCTATGCACTATTGATCTCAGACATGCGTAGGTTTCATAATTAACTAGTAATTTGAACACAGACTTACAGAGTACTGGCAAATGTTTTCTCATTAAAAAATATACTTTTCAACTTCCCATTTTGTCTTGCAGGTTTTAATAGAAATTCGTGAAATTTTCATAATCTGCTGTGCAAAAAGCCATGGGAATTGTTCAGTTCTGTAATTGATTTCTTATCCCTTGTATTGGAAGCGCATTGCTGGCAGATTAGATAGGTTCACTGGGTAGCTGAGCAAACTGCTTTGCCAGTGTTTGACCCAGTTTTTTTTCCCCTCCACTCCTCATTCCACAAGAGTAGTGAGGGAGATTATTTAATATGCATAGCAGCATTTTCTAGCCAGTTATATGCCAGGTGAGAGGTTATACCATAGAAAGAGAAGTGACGGAGAGGCAGCTTGTGAAGAAATGTAATGCATAAATTGATTAGTTCAAAGAAAGAAAAAGAAATCAGAGCAGCTGAGTTGGGAAGCAATTCCTTATCTTTAAATCTTTTGGAATGTTAGTTTTGTGTCACTGACATGATACCTTGTTACACAACCGGTCAGGTTATTTGCTATTTTAATTTTAATATAGTACAGAATCACACTCTATTTCCTTTAGGATTTGATTCCCAACAATTATATTGCTATATACCGGTAATACATAGCATGATACTGGGTAGCTTAGGGCAATGGTCACCAACTGGTGGTCTGTGGACCATTGGTGGTCTGTGAGAAAATTTTGGTGGTCTGCAGAAAAATTATTTGCATTTTTTTATAGTACACTAAATACTATTTATCTTTTTAACAAATTCATATTAGTGGTCCGTGGGATTTAAAATTAGAAATTTAGTGGTCCCTGAGATCTGAAAGGTTGGTGACCCCTGGCCTAGGGGATTATCTTCCAAAAAATTCTGCACAAGCTGATCAATAGTTGATTTTCCATAGCTTCATTCCTTTTACTGATGGATTACTGATGCAGTCATTGGTTACCATATTTTTGTTAACTATTTGTATAATGGTTAAGCTGATGGACCAGAACCAGCATATTCTGGGTTTGAGTCCGTTCTCAGCCATGGAAAGTTACTGGAGATCCCATTCTCTCAGCCCAGTCAACCTCACAGCATTGCAGTTGTGGATATAAAATAAATATTTTTGAAACTACCACAAGTTCGTGAGGTAAAATGGAGATTTAAAGGTAGCAAATGAATAAATAAATAAACAAATATGCAAAACTACTGACAGCAGCCACCATACCATATTCTTAAAAAGTCCTCATTTGTCTTGTCTTTGAAATTCAAATTAATTTAAAATCAGATTTTGTAAACTTCTAGCATTTAGTCAGAGTTAGAATCTTAGTCCTGGCAGTGGTGCAAATGCTTCAGTTCCATAAATGTCTACTTTAATGTGTCTGTGCTAAATTCTTTCATGCAAATTTTTAGTGTTGGAAGCAGGGGATTGCATCTTTCCAAACTAGTGTCTTCCAGATGTATTGGACTCACAGAATATGTTGTAACTATGGTGAATAGTTAGGAATCTAGGTTACAGTCAAACACATCTGGAGGACACAAAGCTTATTTAAATGTATGATTTATTGTTGTAAACTTCTGGTACTTCCTGGCAAAATTGGTGATATACAAATGGAATAAATAATATTCTAGCAGACAATTTTAATGAAGCTGGTTTTATTTTTAAGCTTCATCCAGTTTTATTCTTGATGTTCTCATGCTCAGTAGATGGACTTTCCATGGCGTTGCAAAGAATAGATGAATTCCAAAGAATAGCTTACATTACTATACACTGAATTCTGTTGCTGCTGCAGATATTAGGTCCTTGATCTCTGTTCTTAGTCAACTAATTTGGATCAGGTTTATGATTTATTTTTAAAATAATACTATCATAGAAGTAAAACTTATCAAGATTCCATATAATTTTGACTCAGAAAGATGTTGATAAATGAGCATCTTTCATTAGAACTAGATTACATATATAGTATTGTTGTATTTTTAAACTATTATACAGAAATGACTTCTGTGAAAGAGTGTTGCTGTTTTAAAGAAATTCTGAATTCCAGTTAATCTAACAGCTGTCTATGAAGCCACATTTTGTACCAGCTGAAGCATCCAGATAGTTCTCCATAGTTGGTAGACATAGCATCCAGGAACCGGTTAATTCTGTCAGACTGATTGGATACAATCTGTGATGTCACACCACCTCTGGTAGCTCCTCCCAGCTTTTCGATTCAGTCTATCCTTGGGCTGGACATGTTTTCCTCTCCTCTCCTTCGAAAATATAATGCTTAGGTAGTTTTTCAACAGAAATTTAGCAGCCTGCTCCCTTTTAACATCAGGAGGAGAAGGTTCCCTCTTTTCCAGCGATCAGGGCTTCTCCCTGCCTTGCTGGGCGCATAAGAGTTGACAATTCGGCCTACTCCACTGAAGAGCAGCGTCCACGAGTATGCTCCAGAACACTGCCCGGGAATTGCGAGGGGATTGTGACCCTGCTAAGGTCCAGGAGGCACAGCCTACGAGTGTTTACTCCACGGCCTCAGCCCCTGGCCTGGCAACCACTGTTACAGGGGACTCAGCCTTGACATCTGAATCCCCCCCCCCCCCAGTAGACAGGCAGGCAGCAGGAACCTCGGAATTGAGGCTTGCGAGGAAGTGTGCAGCCCCCGAATCCAGATCCAGAGTGTGCTCTTCAAAGGCCTCCAAGGCCACACAACAGGCAGAGAGTCGGCACCAGAGGGCTTTGGACAGGGAGTTTGAAAAGGCCCAGAGGGAGGCAGCCAAGAGGGCTTCGGATCAACGCTCCATGGAGCAGGTCAGCCCCTGCCCATTCGAAAAACTCCCTATCACCTCCGACAGTCCTCAATGAGCAGAATTGTCACCAGATAGCGAAGGGGAGTTGTCATCTTCCACCTTATCTCATCACCCTGAGGAAGGTGGAGTTTTATTTGATATCCCTCCAAGTAAGAATCAACCTACAGGATATAGAAGTCTCACTCTGGAAATCACCTTGGCTTCTTCATCTCAAGGACCATGTGCTCCTCAACCATCAGCAACCCCTCCCAATATGGCAGCCATCATTACTGAAGCGATCAGGCAAGGGATTGTGGCCAGCCTGCAACACAGAGCCACACCTCAGTCATTAGAGAGAGTCAGACCTCTGGCCCCTCAGGAAGCCCGAGATACTCGAGGCCTCTTGTCCATCCAGGATCCTCCCCTCTCTGTTTCGCCTAGTCAGGCATCCCTGTTTGAGGAGGAGGATGTCCTCAGGAATGCAGATCTTTCCGAAGACAAGAGCCTGGCGCCTGACCACCTTGTCTTTGTAGGCCTATTCAAGCCTTCCTTATTTCGGTCTCTTCTGTTCATGGCCAGGAAGGTAGCCAAGATGCCACTGCCTGGGCAGTCCGAGCTTCCACGGCAGCATCCTTCTTCAACAAGAGTTTCTCTGCTCTTGTTGAAACAGTTACAAGATAAGCTTCCCCCGGGAGACACTAGATCCCACCAGGATATTAATAAATTGAAAGCGGCA
Source organism: Natrix helvetica (assembly GCF_964273705.1). NCBI lineage: Eukaryota > Metazoa > Chordata > Lepidosauria > Squamata > Natricidae > Natrix > Natrix helvetica. Next base: position 70,550,178 of record NC_138552.1, read on the forward strand.
ATGGAATATTCTGCGGACACATCTCTGAACGCAGCTTGATTTGCATCCAAATCCATTGCCTCTTTAGTGGCGACCAGACACCTCCTTTGGCTCAAGCAGCAGCAAGCATACGCAAGGTCCAAATGGAGACTGGCATCCACCCTATTTTCAGCAGATCAGCTATTCGGGGCTCCTCTGGAACCTCTGCTGATTGAATCCAAGGATCAGCGTAAGGTTTTGCCATCACTTTATAGGCGGTCTGAGACCCACGCTTCTCCTTACTACAGATGCTCACCCTTTCGAGGGTCGGATGGGGGATTCAACCTTCCCATCCACAACGTCAACTTTCCCCCAGATAGGTACAGCAGCAGGATACAGCAGGAAGAAGCAGATAGCACTCCCCCCCCAAGAGATCGCGGGAGGTTGCCCCTTCTGGCGTCAGAAGTGACTGCATGGAGAACCTTCCCATCGGGGGCCAGTTAACATTCTTTGCTGATCAATGGAAGGAGATAACCACAGACTGCTACCATCGGGGTACCGCCAGGGCAAGCAAGGGAAGGAGAGGGACCAGAGAAAGAAAGATGGTGTGCAATAAAGCAGCCCCCGCCGCCAATGGTGAAGGGGAACACCCCTCTGGGCATCCTCTTATCTCTGCTTAACCCTCTGCCATCGTTTCTTCAGCCCTTGTGACCAAGCAACACAATGGAGGAATGGGAGGAAAAGCAGCAGGAGGCGGGTGGGCAAAGAGAGAGGGGAGGGGAAGAAAAACTCACCCATCTATGTGCTGTCTTCACCCAGGCATGCGGTGTGGGCACTGCTATGACATGTGTCTTGCTGCGCCCACCATAACGAGTAATAAACCGCCCACCCACATTTAAAGCAGCCCACCTCCTCTTTCCCCACATGGACTCTCTGGAAGGGGAGGGAAGGTCTCTCTCAAAACTGGCTTCTTTCCTGCCCTGTTGAAGTGTCAGGAGCCTGCTGAGTGATGGGAGAGCTCTCCCCCTTTCTCAGGGTGGGCACCCCTGCCGGCTCCAGCCGGTACGAAGGTTCCCAGGGTGAGAAGGTGACATGGTGGATCAGTCGGTGAGTACCAGGCAGAGAATCCCCGGGCACTGATCCTTAGCAGTGCTCCCCGCCAACTGCAGTAGGACCCCTGCTTCAACCTCAGTGCCAAATAATCTGTGCCCCCCCTACACAAACACACTGCTCTTGCCCTGGCAGTACCCTGGCGGTAGCAGCCGATCAAGGGAAGGAGATGGGCCGGAGAACGAAGTGGCGTGGCACACCCAGAGCTGCCACTTCTTCACAACAGCCGAGGACAGAAGAAGCACCTCTTCCGTCCTTGGCTGTTGTGAAGAAGTGGTAGCTCTGGGTGCGCCATGCCCACTTCGTTCTCTTTGAGAACTGTTCTCTTCCTGTGTGGGCTTTCTAGAGGTGGAGGGAAGATCTTTCCCAAGACCGGCTTCTTTCCTGCCCTCCTGTGGTGTCAATCCGTAGGAAGAAGGCACAGACCATTCAGCGCTGAGGTGGAAGCAGCTGCAGCGGCAGGGAAAGCGAGGCTTCTTTGCCAGCCTCCCAGCTGGCAAAACAGAATTTTTTGCTGGTTTGGTGAACGTGGCTAGGTGGGGAAGGCATGTGACTGTGTGGGCGTGGGTGTGAGTGATGTCAAGTTGGCCACGCCCACTCAGTCACATGCCCCCCCCCCACCTAACCAAACCCACCGAACTGGTAGTAAAAAAATTGAGAACCCACCACTGCTTTACAAGATTGTTTTTGAGGAAGTTTGGAGGCAAACATTTTGGTGATGGCATCTATTCTTTGGAACAATCTTCTCTCAGACATAAGATGCCAATTACACTTCTAACTTGAAAAAGTACTAATGGTTTTATGGAACATTTGGTGTAACAGCAGTTGGATTCAACTGATGTGTTAGGTGCTATCAGCTGAGGTCTATTGGTTTTATGTTATTAAAATTTTAATTGATCTTTAAATATTTAAGGGTTTAAAAACTTCTATTTTTTATTTATGTGTTTTGAGCTGCTGGGATTAAAATGGCATAGCGAAAAACATAAAAACTGTAAATAATGAACTATTGGTCATATTTTTCCACTCTGATTGGTTATTTACTGTGGTAGTTAACTATGGAGAAGACTTCTGGTTTACTTCTATATTTTTGTTTATTGTTTATGTAAGTCCTATTCTTAGCAAAATAAGAGCTCATCCTAATACATAGATGGAATTTGACTAACATCAAATGTGTTGTTTTGAAAAACTCTGGTACTAGTAGCTAATTCTGAACATTCAGAAGTATTTTTTTTTATCTAAAAGAACAGAAATTACTGTACTGTAAGATTGCAAGATATATGTCTGGCCAGTATTACAACATTTAGAGTGTCAGATTTTATTCGGAAGATTTACAGCACAGTTGATCACAATTTGAAGGGCCACATAGCATTCTGGCCTTCCAAAAACGTGGGCCATCCAACAGCATAAATACATTGCCAGAAGGGGTGGGGACTTCTTATCTGCTTGTGTTTTTTGTTTTGTTAAGGTTTTAATAATAGGGATAGGAGCTGGAGACCTGTGTTTGACAAAATCTTCTATTCCTCCGCCTTAAATTCTTAAAAATGGGCCCTTAAAAATCTTCATTTGGTTTAAAGGCACACTCAGTATAATTCAAAAGACTGCTGCCAGTATTTTAAGGTGATTTATTTACTTTTGTTGACTTTTAAATTAGATTAAGTAGAACTCCAGCACTAATTGTTTTTCATAATAATAAGAGCAGGTGTGGCTCCTTTACAACCTGTGAACTTCAACTCCCAGAACTTCTGAGCCAGCTACCCCTGGATAAGACGAAAAAGGAAGTTATCTTGAAGATCTGCATAGCCAGGGAATTTTAACCTCTGGTGTAACTCTAGTGATAAAAGTAGTAAATATATCTAGCAGAACATATGTAAGCAGGTACATATAAGAGGAAGGGATGGAAGCTATCAAACATTTAACTTCTCTGGAATTGTTGGAGAAAGGGAAACTAAGATATATATAAGTGTGCTGTACATCTTTTAGTTTGGCCTGATGGAGAGAGTTAAATTATGGCTTTATGAATAATTAAATATGGGTGGAGCTTGTTGTTGAAATTTAGTTAGGATAATCAATGTGTGTGTAAGTGTATGTAAGTAAGACTTCTATTATTGCAACACACAATGTCTGCATCTAATTAGCCATTTTGTATTACAGTTTAACAATATTCTTGCTGTTACAAATGACTAGTGTTTTCATGCATTTGTTTAAATGCTTTGCAGCAAAATAAATCAGTGTTTGTCTCACTTCTCCATGCAGTGACTGGGTGTTAACTGTTGGGAAAGAGCTGGAAATGAAACAAACATTATTGTCAACTTGATGTTGCAGAACATTGTGTGTAAGCAGAATTGTAACTTAATTTGTTTCACTGGTAAATTTTGTAAAACATACCTGCTATTTGGAAGGAAGAAGACAGTGAAGTTCTAAGAATGGGGTTTGCCTGTGAGAAATTGTGGTTCAGTTGTTGAAATGGAATGAAATTTGATGTTGGATCTTTGCCTTTGGAGTATTTTATCTGTTAGAGTACTTGGCATAATAGTACTACTAATGTATTCAGGTTTCCAGGAAACAGGCTTTTTACAAAATCCTTCCTTTTATGCTAAGTCCGTCTTCCTCCTCTTCGTTTTGGAGAAACAGCTGCTCCCCCCCGCCTCGTCACCATAATGTCGCCTTCTGTACTCTTAACGATGTCACATAAGGCCAGGGAATGATACGTACATCTCATGCATGACATCAGTTGTGTTGTGTGCTGCCTTTGGGGCCTGTGTGTGTTTGTGTATGTATTTTATTTATTTATTTAGAAAATGTATATAGCCACTTGCTTGTTCACACCAACTCTTTATCTATATACAGTGGGGCAAAAAAGTATTTAGTCAACCACCAATTGTGCAAGTTCTCCCACTTAAAAAGATGAGAGAGGCCTGTAATTGGCATCATAGGTAGACCTCAACTGTGAGAGACAAAATGTAAAAAAAAGACCAAACAATCACATTGGCTGATTTGGAAATAATTTATTTGCAAATTATGCTGGAAAATAAGTATTTGGTCAGTATCAAAAGTTCATCTCAATATTTCATTATATATCCTTTGTTGGCAATGACAGAGGTCAAACGTTTTCTGTAAGTCTTCACAAGGTTGGCACACACTGTTGCTGGTATGTTGGCCCATTCCTCCATGCAGATCTCCTCTAAAGCAGTGATGTTTTGGGGCTGTCGCTGGGCAACACGGACTTTCAACTCCCTCCAAAGGTTTTCTATGGGGTTGAGATCTGGAGACTGGCTAGGCCACTCCAGGACCTTCTTACGAAGCCACTCCTTCATTGCCCGGGCAGTATGTTTGGAATCATTGTCATGTTAAAAGACCCAGCCACGTTTCATCTTCAATGCCCTTGCTGATGGAAGGAGGTTTGCACTCAAAATCTCACAATACATGGCCCCATTCATTCTGTCCTGTACACGGATCAGTCGTCCTAGTCCCTTTGCAGAAAAACAGCCCCAAAGCATGATGTTGCCACCCCCGTGCTTCACAGTAGGTATGGTGTTCTTTGGATGCAACTCAGCATTCTCTCTCCTCCAAACACGACGAGTTGTGTTTCTACCAAACAGTTCTATTTTGGTTTCATCTGACCATATGACATTCTCCCAATCCTCTTCTGGATCATTCAAATGCTCTCTAGCAAACTTCAGATGGGCCCGGACATGGACTGACTTAAGCAGGGGGACACGTCTGGCACTGCAGGATCTGAGTCCCTGGCGGCGTAGTGTGTTACTGATGGTAGCCTTTGTTACGTTGGTCCCAGCTCTCTGCAGGTCATTCACTAGGTCCCCCCGTGTGATCCTAGGATTTTTGCTCACCGTTCTTGGGATCATTTTGAGCCCACGGGGTGAGATCTTGCGTGGAGCCCCAGATCGAGGGAGATTATCAGTGGTCTTGTATGTCTTCCATTTTCTAATTATTGCTCCCACAATTGATTTGTTCACACCAAGCTGCTTGCCTATTGCAGGTTCAGTCTTCCCAGCCTGGTGCAGGTCTACAATTTTGTTTCTGGTGTCCTTTGACAGCTCTTTGGTCTTCACCATAGTGGAGTTTGTGGCTGCTTCAGTGTTATTGGCTGCTGTTACACTGTTGAACTTACCACATGATCTTCATTTACAGTGTTCCATGACAGTTTCCCAGCAAGTCTCTCAATCCTGGGCTCCCTCCCCCATCCAGCAGCAGCCACTTACCTGTCTGCTAGAAAAGGAAGGTTTAAGGTTTAAGGTTTATTTAATTTATAGACCGCCCCCTCTCCCCGTAGGGATTCGGGGCGGTGTACAGACCGTTCATGATCAAAACAACAAAACACAACATAAGACATTGAACAAAAACAACACACACATACTGTCTGTATATAAGACCCCAAAACCAATTTAAATAATTAAAAACAATTTTAAAACCCGTTTAAAACCCCAATATAAAATTTAAAAAGCCATCCAGGAAAGTTAGTAGTAGATGTTCCCTTTGTAAATACAATTACGATTATAATTAGGCCAGACCAGCTACTCGAAACAGGTGGGTCTTGAGTTTCTTGCGGAAGGAGCGGAGATCAGAGGTGGTTCTAATATCGGGGGGGAGGTCATTCCAGAGGGTTGGGCCCATCACAGAGAAGGCCCTACTCCTAGGCACCGCCCGCCCGCACTGTTTAGCGGAAGGTACCCGGAGGAGACCCTCTCTGTGAGAGCGGATTGGTCGCAGGGATGTATGGGGTAGAATGCGATCCCGCAAATTACTAGGTCCCGAGCCATGGAGCGCTTTGAAGATGACAATCAACACCTTGAAACGCACCCAAAAAGCCACAGGTAGCCAGTGCAGCTCACGCAGGAAAGGTGTTACATGGGAGTACCTAGTACTCCCCATAATAACCCGCGCGGCTGCGTTCTGGACCAGCTGGAACCTTCGGGTGCATCTCAAGGGGAGCCCCATGTAGAGAGCGTTACAGTAATCAAGGCGAGAAGTCACTAGGGCATGGGTGACTGTGCAAAGGGCGTCCCGCTCTAGTAAGGGACGCAATTGGCGCACCAGGCGAACCTGGTGGAACGCCCCCCTAGCCACGGCCGTCACATGATCATCTAGCGACAGCCGGGAATCTAGGAGGACGCCCAAATTGCGTACCCTATCCACTGGGGGCAGTTGTTCCCCCCCGATGGCCAGAGATGGAACACATTGGCTAAAGCGGGGCGCCGGTAGCCACAGCCACTCCGTCTTGGAAGGGTTGAGTTTGAGTCTGTTGTCGCCCATCCAGACGAAGAATTTCCCAATGCCAGATTCCCTCAAGAAAAGTCAGTGGGGAAGCGATCAGGAAATCTGAAATTTGCTCCTGGTCCCATTGGTTTTTTGAGCATCTTTGGTCATTCTGGTTTTAGTTTTGTTTTTTTAGGTAAGGAGATACCCCAAAATTTCTATTGCTAAGTGAGACAATAGTTAAGTGAGTTTTGTCCCATTTTGCAACCTTTCTTACCACAGTTGTTAAATGAATCACTGCAGTGTTTAAGTTGGCAATTGTTAAGTGAATCTGGCTTCCCCATTGACTTTAATTATCAGAAGGTCACAAAAGGTGATTATATGAAACAGCAACCGTTATAAATGTGAGCCAATTTACAGCATCCCAATTTTGGTTACGTGAGGATGCTGCAACGGTTGTAAGTGTGAAAAATGATCATGTCACTTTTTTCAGTGCCATTGTAACTTCAAATGGTCACTAAATGAATGGTTGTAAACCGAGGAGCCTGTACACAAAAATTGTGGGCATGCTCTGTATTGATACACATTTTAGATTCAGACATTTGAGTTCGCTTGGGGAAAATTGATGGTGCAACAGCGTTGTCCTTATATGGCTTTTTCCCCTCCACTATTAATGTTAACTTCAATGGGAATGAAAATGCTGATATTAGTCCTTGACCAGGTGAAAAAAGTTTGGAATAATAAGACGTGATTATGGTTTATATCAGCTCAATATCTGCCCTTCAAAGTAGATCAAATCAGATGAATGCTACTTTATTATTGTAGAGCATAACAACTTAATTATGAAAGCCTGCCATTGTCTCCTCTCATAGCAACAGAGTCAAGAGGCATTATTTTGAGTTTCTTTCTCACACTTTCTGTTTCTAGGACTAAGTTTTATCCTCCCTCCTTCCTTAGTGCATATCTGCATATATATGTCATTTCCACATTCCTCTACATTCTACCACATTTAACCTGTTCTTAATAAAATATGCATAATAAGTACTACCAGCTATGTTAATTGCAATCTAAACAATGACATAATTTGGCTTTTGAAATATAAACTGAGTACAATCCAAAGTAGTGAAGTATCATATTACTTACTATATTCTTTGACAACTACTGATGCACTGGTAAGGTTTCAGGAGAACGGAGAAATGTAAATGTTGTCTCTGTATTCAAAAAACGAGAGAGAAAGGAGGACAATGCAGGAAATTACAGACTTATCAGTTTGACATCAGCAGGGGACAAGGTCCATCAGCAGATTATTAAGCATCAAATTTATGAACACTTAGATAGGAATGCAAAGTTAATAAGAGCGAGCATAGGTCCTGGCAAAATACCCTTTTTTCTGAATAGAATTACTAGATCAGGGGAGTGCCGTGCATATAGCATACCTTGACCTCAGCAAAGTCTTATGTTATCTTCATGAACAAAATGTTAAAATATGGGCTACATGATCATAATTCCTATATGGATTCATTTTTGACTAATAAACAAAACCAAATGGTACTTGTTATTGGCTTTACTTTTTACTTCGACTTTGATTGGAAGTTTGAGACAAGTACCATATCCATTGCCCTGATGACATATAATTTTTAAAAAAATTGTTATAGTTGGTCACACAACCAGATGTTTAGATTGTTTTTGGCATTTTTATCTACCTATCAACTCCTTAAGGACCTGGGATAGGCAGATGTTCTTTGTTGGTATTAAAGTGTTGTCTCAGGAATAAGCTGTTCCAAGCAAAGCAATTGATTGGTGGTGATTTTGTCAATGCTGATGGAGTTCAAGTAGTGTTTTCTGATTGTTCCCAAAGGGCCTATTACTATTGGTAGTACCTTTGCTTTGTTTTCCACAATACTTCTACTTCAAAAAAATATTGTAGATAAATTTCATCAGTGGACCCAAGTAGAATGAAGGTTAACAGGGAAAATGAAAGGCACAAGTATAGGAAAGAAGAGAACTGGCTTGAGAGTAGTACATATGAAAAACATCTAGATGTTCTAATAGAAGAAAAGTTGAATATAGGCCCATAGTATCATGTGGCTGTTAAAACAGTCAGTGCTATTTTGGGATGTACTAACAGGAACATAGAGTCAGGAAGTAATTGTTCCATTTACACTCCCTTGGTCAAAACCCTCTTGGAATACTGTATCCGGCTCTGGGCACTGCAGTCTGAAAGGACATCAACAAATTGGACTGAGTTGGTAAGGGAACTGGAAATGAACTCCTACGAGGAACAGTTTAATTAAGCTTAGCTTGCAGAAAAGAGAATAGAAGGGGGCAGGGAGGGAGTAAGAGGGATTATAGTAGCCTTCAAATATTTAAAGGATTGTCAGGCAAGACAAGTAGTGGCCTTCAAAGAGAGCTGGGTAGCCATTTCCCTGAAGTACTTTGGCAGATGCTGGTTTGAGCTGGAAGTTGACTGTAACATTTGAGGTCATTTTCCCCCCACAAACTGATTAGTCCAAATAGATCCAGTGAAATTGGTGAAATAAAGTGGTCATGAAAGACCACTAAGCCTGAATTCAGTGTATGACCAGTGCAAAACAAAACTCAATTCAGTGACTCCGCAAGTTGCATCTGGCACATAGAAAGCATAAAGGTTCAACAGTTTTTCTGCTGTTGTATATGTAATAGGCCACTTAGAGTTTTCATGCCTGTTAATGAATTTGAAGAAGCAAGTTAATCAACAATTCCTTTATCTTACTGACACTTCATCTTTAGATAAATGGTACAAAGTTTGCTGCAATTCATTGTTGATGAACTTTAGACCAGAGACATTATCAAAGAAAACCTGCCAGTTTCCCTTCACTCCATCTTAAAACAAAGAGCCGGGTTATATTGGGTCAACTATTTATGTTATTAATCACATTTATATACCACCTATCTCACTGTCTCTGAGCAGTTAACAAATATTTACAATAGCAGTTTAATATTAAAATATGCTGGAATTCAAATGAACGTCAAAATTGGATTTTCAAAATGTTCTCTTCATTTTTAACAAATGCATTCTAAGCCTTATAGTGCAAATCTTACATTTGTCAGTGAAAAAGTAGATTTGATTAAATTGAGTGACATACTCTTTCTTTTAAGTTTACTTGTTGGAGTGGTACTTGTAGACCACCACAACAAAGTTTCTGTCTTTTATGCTGTATTCTTTTGTAAATCTGCAATGTGTTTGAATTCAAATAAAATTCAAATACAGTCCAGCTTTCTTCATTCCATTCAAGCATCCTTCATTGTAAGGGAGAAGGCTGGTTGTAATCTACCAACAGTTAGCATTGTCTACATGTGATATAAATCGTCCCTCTTGGCTGAACTGCAAACAAAATGGTTAGCAATTCCTTATTAGACAGTTTATGAGATCTTGAAAAATAACATTAAGAATCATGTTCTATAGTATCAGTGGCCAGGTATGTGCAACATCAAGGACTAGAGAACCATATATCAAAAATTTTTTTGAAGGTACAGAAACTGCAAAACTGTTAAAAGTCGCTCACTCATTTCATTATGTAGGGATAAATTTCTTTTTCCTGCTATCTGCCTGATCACAATTTGGATGTTCTCATTTTTCTAATTTTCATCCTGGATATAAAAAAAATTAGCTGAATGGTTGGCAGGCTGATATATAGAATTGTTTTCCTTGGGGACATCTACTTTAAACATTTAGAGTGAAATCAGATGAATATGAGTTTTGGGTTTTTTTAGTGCATGAACTTGTTCATTGTGACACGAAGCATTGCCTCTCTGCTGTTATGTCACACATATAGTGTCTTCTACATTTTGTACGTTTGTAAAACCTTTTCTTGTAGAAAAGGACAAGGTTTACTTGGGTCCCTTATAGGAAAGGGGCAAGGGCACATAAATACTTCCAAATGCAAATTAACAAAACTATTAAAACTAATTCCAAAGTGTAAACATAGTTGGGGAATTATGAACAAAATGCTTTTAAAATTGATTGAAGGAGTCCAAAGCTACTTTGTGATGGTATGGATATTTTTCTGTATTTCATTATCACATAAGGTTCTAGTGGTACCGTGATGAAGTAGCTAATTACTTGACTATTAGTGACAGAGAATATTCTCACTTGGAAAATGAGATTTACACTGTATATAAAATGTTTGATTGTTAGGTGCAAATTACTTCTTCATGTAACAACAAGGCAGAGATTAAGTAACGCTTATAGTGACAAAGGTTTTAGATTTGATTTAATTCATTAATCTAGTATTGTGAAATGGAATAAGTTAATTGTTAGGGTTTATATTCTTTTATTAGTTTAATTCTTAAAATAGGCAAGTAAAGCTGTAGAACTGATGCTTTTTCAACAACCATTGTAATCTAACGATGCATCTCTTTTCAAATGTTTTGCAGGTACAGGAGAAAGTGGCAAAAGCACATTTATCAAACAAATGAGAATCATTCACGGTTCAGGATATTCTGAGGAAGACAAAAGAGGGTTCACAAAGCTGGTGTATCAGAATATATTTACAGCAATACAGTCAATGATCAGAGCTATGGATACACTCAGAATCCCATACAATTATGAGCATAATAAGGTAGGCTACCTATTTTTAAAATACCAGAAATTATTTTTCAATCATTGTATTGGATAGTTTTGAATTTATAGATTCACAGTTCTGGAAAACAAAAGACTCTATCATCTAGTGTAGAAAGTAATAGAAAGATATATCCTGCGCAGTGGTGAAATTCAAAAAAAATTACTACCGGGTTCTGAGGTCGTGGTTTGGTGGGTGTGGCCGGGGAAGGATACTGCAAAATCTCCATTCCCACCCCACTCCAGGGCAAGGATACTGCAAAATCCCCATTCCCTCCCCACTCCTGGGGGAAGGATATTGCAAAATCTCCATTCCCACCCAACTTTGGGGCCAGCTGGTTCTCCAAACTATTCAAAATTTCCGCTACCAGTTCTCCAGAACCTGTCAGAACCTGCTGAATTTCACCCCTGATCCTGTTACATTTAAAGCATATTGATAAAAAATATTAAGTCTCTATTAAGTACTACTCTGTTGGATGTTTTATCTTTCTTAGTTTTTCTGTAATAATAATAATACTAGTAGATACGTATGCATAGAATTATGGACTATTAAATGGGAAGTCACATGACTAATCACTCTTCCTTTCACATAGAAAGTCATCCTTATCTCTCTCTCCTTATCTAACCCTAACATACTTGCTTTGTATGTGAAGAAATCTTTTTCTGTAGAGTCATATTGAATCATATGATCTCCTATTTTTATGCCAAATTGCTATACTGTAGCACTCAAATATTTTTATAACCTAGGTGAAAAATTAAGAGATCTGTATAAACTAGATCTATAAAACAGAACAAGATTTCACAGATAAAGTACAGAGTGTCTGGAAGGAAATCTTCATTTTTAAGTATTTATTGTCATTATCTCCAGCAAGTAGGAGAAAATTAAATTAGTATTTTGCTTTCTTCTTATCCAGAATGGCTTCTGCAAGTCATAAGAAGAGTTTCCCCAAAGGAGAATGTCTGATGTTTACTTAATATAAAAAGATACAAGAAGTAGTGCCAGTTTCACAGTTTATGGCATCATAGTATGCCAAAGATTGAGGAAATTAGAAACAACCAATCTGTGCTTGAAGGAACACAGCCTAAAAAACTAACTTAACAAATATAAGCTGCATGGAAGTACATCAAGAATTTTGCCCTTAGGCAGCATGAAATCTGCTCATTGATGATATAAGGTCATGGATTATATTCAGAATATTATCTTGATTCCAACTTAACTCCCCTAAATTTTTTGCGGAAATGTAATGTGCTTGGAAAAATTGTGTCTATTTTTTTACTTTGTTTTTCTAATGTTATAATTATCTGTAGGAAAAATAACAATACTGGGCATTTCCTGCTAGTTATTCAGAGCAATTTTCAAAATTCTTAGGACAGATAGTCCTCAACCTACAACAGTTGATTTAGTGACCGTTCAAAGTTACAATGGCACTGAAAAAAGTGACATGATCGTTTTTCACACTTACAGCCATTGCAGCAATCCCATCGCCATGTGATCAAAATTAAGACACTTGGCAACCGACCCATATTTATGATGGTTACAGTGTCCAGGGGTCAGGTTTTGCGACCTTTGACAAGCAAAGTCAATGGGGAAGCCAGAGTTACTGAACAACCATGCTACTAAGTTAACAACTGCAGTGATTCACTTAACAACTGTGTGAAGAAAAGTCATGAAATAGGACAACATTCACTTAACAACCACCTTGCTAGCAACAGAAATTCTGGGCTCAATTGTGATCATAAGTTGACTATCTGTAATTGAGTCTGAAGGAAATAGAGGATGCTAACTTTGAAAAATATTGGAGGTTTATATGCCAGTGCTTAGAGCAGGGATGTCAAACTCGTGGCCCGTGGGCCAGATGTGTCACGCACTGGCCAGCACATGCTCGGTTTAGCAAAGGGGGAAAAAGTTGCACTATATGACATGATGATGGGAGTTTGACACCCCCGACTTAGAGAAAGGAAAAGTTTATCCCCTCTTGCCATAAGTCTAATTAATGCCTATCACTTGACAGCTGCTGAAGATAATAAATGAGAAAAGCAGGCCACCTTTCCATTGTGATTAAATGTAATTCTGATTTGCTGGATGATTGTGTCTCTTGCAAATGGAATGGGGTTGGAGAACAAAAAGTAAGAAAGGTCAAAAAGAAATCAGAAACGACCCATTGTCCACTTCAACTCCTTTTGGCAGACATTATTACTGCTAAGGCAGACTGGATCCCCTGCAACCTCTTGACCTTTTTCAGAAGCCTTCTGCTAGGGATGAAAGCAGACTTCTGGCACCAGCTATTTGCAGTGTGCTACAGTTCAGAGGAAGAAAAGAATGAAAAGAGTATCTCTAAAAGAGAGAAGTGAAAAAAAAGGATCTAAGAGAAAGAGAGAACAGGCGGTCCCATTCCCTTTGCCTTGACATATGATGCAACTTCCAACAAATGATTTTGGTGGGAACTGTTACTTTTAAACCGAAAAAGTAGTTGCTCAATCCTGATGTATGGCATCACAAAAGGGAAACCAGTATCAAAGAATATATTCTGGGAACAGCTTGAAGAAACAATGGCAACAGAGCAGATTAGAGTGGAGGGGGGGGGTGAAAAACAGAATACAAGGGGCTTGCTCAAGAGGCATTTTTATAATGCTTATTATAAACCACCCAGAGAGTGCTGTAAAACGGTATGTGGCAGTATATAAGCCTAAATGCTATTACTATTTTAGGTAGATTGTACTATAAACTGGAGGCATAGATGAAATTCATGAATCTTTATAGGCTGACCTGGGAAGAGTTTGTATATATAGTAATAATTGTACTGATTGCTTAGATCCATATGAAAAGTCCTGATTTTGTTAATGAGGTTTGACCAAGAGGAAGGGTAATAAATGTCACAATATTATGCATATGCTTGTGTCCTTAGAATTCCTACGTAAACAAAAAAGAATGAGAGGAGAAATCCAATCAAAACCATTTTGATTAATCCAGAGATGATATTCAGCAGGTTCTGACCAGTTCTGAAGAACCAATAGTGGAAATTTTGAGTAGTTTGGAGAACCAGTAAATACCACCTTTGACTGGCCCCCGCCCCAATCTATTCTCTTCCTCCCAAGTGCCAGCTGATCAGGAGGGAATGGGGATTTTGCAGTAACTTTTCCCTGGAGTTGGGAGGAAATGGAGATTTTACAGTATCCCTCCCCTGGAGTTGGGAGGGAATAGAGATTTTACAGTATCCTTCCCCTGCCATGCCCACCAAGCCTTACCCACCAAGCCATGCCATGCCCACAGAACGGGTAGCAAAAAAAAATTGAATCCCACCACTGGATTTAGCCCAAGTTGCAGTTATTTTTTAAGTGCAATTGTTAAATTAAATTGATGACTATATAACTTGGAAGAATTTCAATAAAATAAAATACTTTTGTGATTATTGTTAGTATTGTTATATGCTGACTTTATTCTAGGTGTTTTATACTCATTAGCAGTACAGCTTCTTTTTAAACATGCCTGCTTTTTAATTGATCAGTATGTGTCTTTTAGAAATTCATTTGTTCAGAAATATCCACTGTAAAAGCAATTAGGTACATGTGTGGATAGTCAAATCTGAGGAAACTAGGAAAAATGTAGCATTTACTTTCTAAAACAAAACATTACGCAATAATACTTTTGGCGTATATCAGTTTCTTCTGGGATGAAATGAAAACATGCATGAGAGATCTGTGGGGGGGGGATTTACTTTTGGCTCTTTCTTTAGATAATTCACTATAACATTTCTCACTTTGTAGGGTGTCATTTGTGTACAACAGCTCACTGAATGAGCAAAGCAATTCTTGACTTTGTTCACAAAGGAACAAAGATTCATATGATCTGAGAAAGAAATATGTCTTTGTAAAATATGCTTTCAGCAATAAGAAAATATCAACTGAATCAGGAATACCCCAGCCTGTTCATTATCAGTGGAACATGTTTGTGTGAAAAATGACATTTCTGCACTCGGAAACGGCCTAGAACTGGGTGGGAATGTAGTGGACTGCATATATCAACAAGGCCACACCATTAAAATTCAACCATTTAGTTGACAAATTGTTGTGGCACAATTTTGGATCTTTCAGGATTTAAGGGTGGTAACATAATTCTTGGTGGCAAACTTCTTGCATACCCTTATCTCATCTGAAAAGCCACAAAATGATGATGATGATGATGATGATGATGATGATGATGATGTATATATACATATATATCATACACTATACATATACACTATACACTATACACCATACACTACCTCACAGATGGCCTCTACAGCTCTCCAGAAAGTGAGCCAGCTGAGTTGTGGCTCTGTAGCCTCTGAAACATTGTTCATCCCAGATCTTGAACTGAAGAGATGCCAGATCAGGAGAGGAGCTAATTTAATCCAACATTTCGTGTCACACAGGTCCACTGAGATGCTTTCAGGAAACATGGAAAGCAGCAATCATTTTCCACTGAGAGGCCATAGCAAATGGCACATAAAGTACAATTAACCCTCAGTTCATTTGACTTAAGATATAATCTGAATTTCAGGTTCATTTGCCAGTTACTAACTAAACTTCTGATTCTACGGCACATGGTTTTTCCCCATTAGACTTTAAATTAGGGTTTACTTTTGTTGCCTATGATACTGGGGGTTCTAGGGCAGGGATGTCAAACTCATGCCATCATGGCAGCATCACAGGACGTATCGGGACTTTTTTCCCCCTTCGCTAAACTGGGCGGGGATGAGGCTAGCACGTGACGCATCTGGTCTGCGGGCTGCAAGTTTGACACTCCTCTTCTAGATAAAAGACCAGTGTCACTGATAACCTAAGGAAAGCTATTTTGGAATTACTTAAATATTTTACTAAGAAAATGTATTTTAGTCTGAGTAAGCTATTTGATTTTTTTGCCCATCAGCTTTGGTTTTTAAAGGTGGGCTATTAAATTGACATTTCCTTAAGCTGTATATGCAAGCTTTTTTTCTAATTGGTTAAAGGACTGATAGGTTAAAGAAGGTGGCTTGAAGAGTACCAGGAATATATACAAATGTAACCTTTGATATCACTAAAGCAGTCTCACTATAAAGTAACAAAGTTGTTGATTATTTGTTTTCCCTAATGCATCCAGATTGCAGTGAACTCCTAATACTGTATGCTGTTTAAAAAAATATCCAAGAATTATATAACATAGCCTAGTGAAGTTTCATTCCAAAGAAGCATGTTTAGGACTGAAGCCTAATTCAATGGATAAGAAACAGTTGGAAAGTTGACAATGGTGGAATTTAAAAGAGATACATTTTTGGATTTGCTTTCTTTGCATTTGTTTTGCTTTTGTTCTTGCTTTTTTTGTTCCTGCATTTTTACATTGGTTTTGATTTGCTGCTTATATTTTTTTTTAAAAAAACTCAACAGACCAGTTTATGTTTTGTCCGATGCTTAGAAAGCATCATTGTAGGAGATTCAAAAGAAACTTAAAATAATGGTTTTGTTTTTTTCGAAAAAAGAAAAAAGAAAAAGCACTGTTAAAATCTTCTTCTGGATCATTTGTAACCATCTAAGAAAAAATGTATGGCTCTTGAAAAACAGTTTAGTTTAGTTTAAATAAAGTTTAGTTTAGTTTAGTTTATTGTTATTGCACATCATACAATGAAATTAAATGCCATCTTCAGTGTACATTATAGCCATAAAAATAAAAACACAAACACGTCCTTCACATGCTATATAATTGAAATTGAAAACCCAATATTGCACTATACAGTAGAATTTACTGCCCTGGGATAGAAGCTGTTTTTCAGCCTATTTCTCCTTGTTTTTATTGTCCTGTATCGTCTGCCAGATGGTAATAGTAAAAAAAAGGGGGTGCCCAAAGTTGGATCTTTAAGAATGTTTTGAACTTTCTTAAGGTAATGGAAGCTATAAGGCTGTTCCAAAGAGGGGAAAGGGCAACAACCAGTGATCCTCTGGGCAACGACATTAACCCTCTGAAGTGCTGTCCTATCTGCCACTGTGCAATTTGCAAACCAGACACAGGTGCAGTAAGTTAAAATACTCTCTATGGTGCAGCGGTAGAAGGTCACCAGCAGTTTTTCATTCAGTAGTTGTTTCCTGAGAAGTCTCAGGTAGTATAATCTCTTTTGACCAGTGCTGCAATGTGAGTGCCCCAGGTCAAGTCCTTTTATGATAACACCCAGAAACCTAAAACTGGCCACTTGCTCCATGGTCTCCATTGATAAGCAAGGGCTAGATGGCTGATCTGTTCTTTCTGTAGTCTACTATAAGCTCCTTGGTCTTATTGGTGTTAAGGACAAAGTTATTGTCTCCATACCATGAAAACAACCGGTCCACCTCATCTCTATAGGCAGACTCATGCCCCCCCAGAGATGAGTCCCACCACTATAGCTACTGTCCCTGTAAAACACTGGAATAGTTTTTTTCTTATGGGACTTATAGTGGCGTATTTTATAACGAGCATCTCTCTCTCTCTCTCTCTCTCTTTGTTTTGAGCTGTAATGTGCATAGAGATAAGGATGGCTCCAGAATTTCACAAAGCCAGTAAGTAGACAGATAATCAAAAATGTCTTCTTGCATTTTAGAAAGAACAGGTAGGTTTTTACATTAGGCTGAGGAAATTGTGTTCCTTCTTATATAAATGAAGGAATGGAAAAGGGCTAGCCACTGGCAGTGTATCAGGCCAGTGTAGCAATGTAATTCTTTGGGTAGTGAATCAGTGGTGGGTTGCCAATTTTTTCCCCCTCGTGCGCTTATTTGCATGCGCAGAAGAGTCCGGGTGGGTGGGCAGAGCCTCCCACCACTACTACTACCGGTTTGCCTGATCCCAGCCAAACCAGCAGGAATCCACCTTTGTAGTGAATGAACAACCAGCAGGTTTGAAAGTCTCCACTATTTTTTATCATCCACAGGAACATCGTCCCAAAGCTACACTGAACTAGGGAGTTTTAGTAATGTCTCCTGTGCTTTTGGTGAACTTCACATTTACTACTTCTAGAATGGAAGGGTAAAAGTCCAGTTCTCTGGATATTGTGTTTTGGAAAAAGATATCAGAAGAAATTAGACAGGTTGCTGCCATTTTGTGGATCCTTTTAGTCTTGGACAGATTGCACGGGTGGTATTTTTTCTTTTTCTTCTTCTTCTGGATTTACCTGAAACTTTTTAATTTGTTTTCTCACGTGCTTACAGGATCTCACCTTTTGTGGATGTCTTTGTCTTGCACCATGTCTATCTTTTCTAGGAGACAAGTACATTGCTTCTGTATGTATTAGATAGCTGTCTGGATGGATAGACAGACAGACAGACAGACAGATACGCAATCAAATTTGAGTTCAGATTATTGAAATGGTTCGTCTAAAGGTCTTATTAGCCTGGTCTTTTGGGGAAGCATATTTATTTGAACTAATGTGTTTTTTGCTTAACTATTTGAAGAAATTGTTTCTATTCTTTTATTTGAAGAAATATGATGGCAGAAATTATGCAGGGTCCCATCAAGTATCACTTGAAGAAGAATTGGTGGAATACGAAATAACCTTTCAACAATCATCACACGCCTTCAGGCTCATGTTGTAATCTATCACACCGAGCCCCAGATACCTCACAGTTCAGAGAAGTTGGCTTTTAGTTTAGTAATGGATCCTCTGATAAAAATAAAATGCTTGCATATAGAGCTTAAGGAATGTCAGTTTAATAGCTCACCTTTTTAATAGCTCACCTCACTTAAAAGGGATGACTTTTGAGATAATAAAAAAGATCAGTCACTTAAAAATATGCAGATTCTAAATCTCTGACATATTTATGGCCTGGTGCTACTCATCATTTCTACGTGCATTATGGACATGAATATTTGTCATTTTCCTCTTTGCCAAAGTTGTCAACAAGAAAATATTGATTTCATATTAGAAAAATACCATGCTCAGCAACAGCAGTGACAGGAAGTGTGTTGCTATTGATAATCCTTCAGTACTGTGATTCACAATAGGATCAGAACTTCATCTAAGTTAATAAGGAAATTTTGGTTAAACAAACAATATTCCAAGAAGCATTGTATATTACGTTGATCCAACATTCACTGTTGGATAATCAACTTTCCAACAGTAAGTTGAATCAAATGTTCCAATAAATGAGACAGCAATCAGATTTGAAAATGAAAGTCCCTCTCCTTAAAAAAAAAAAAAAGATACAGAGTGTATTGATTGCTCCATTGGAGACAACTCTGTAGAAGTGGATGAGGCAGACCCCCAAAATGGGTACTTGGTAGTTGCAAGGTTTGAAAGAGCAAGAAAATTGTTACACAAGTTTTTGATATCCATTAAATCACGATTAGACAGATAATGGAGAAAATGTAATGCTATTGTTAATTTTCCCAGAAGTAATCATCTAGTGAAAATCACCCCAGAAAAATACATACTGTTCCAATACATTTCCCATACGACAGGAAACCCAGTGTAAAAACAAAGGATTCACATATCATTTTTGTATTATATATTATATCCATTATAAGAAAGGCACAGAACAAGAATGATAGGTGTGAGAAGATAGCGTGGAAAAGAGCACTGTTTGTGAGATGAAGCTTATATTAACTTGGGTCATGCTGCAGGGCAATAAGTGTGCAGGTAGTATTGTACAAATATTGTATAAGACTGTCTTAATTAGCAACTGCTCACAGTTATGAAGGTGATGAAAAAAATATATCCAAATATGAAATGGTGGTTGCCTGGGACAAACATAGGAAATTTAGAAATTGAGAACAACATTTTTTCTTCTTATGAGATACATTTTGCTATTGAAATGCTCCCCCACTTATTGTGTTCCATAAATTTCAATCAGCAAGATACAATATCTATTGACACTTTAGGCAATTAATTAAATACCCCCCCCCAAAAAAATCTTGTTTTTATTTAAAAGGACATTTTTAAAAAGAATTCTGTAGACAAGCAACTTAGCCATCTCTGTGCTTTTTCCTCTCGCCTCCCAGAAATAACCGTGTAGCCTCATTTGGCCCTTCTGTAGTTTTAAGTCAAATCTAGTAGTGCATCCTTCTTTGCTGTCTTCCTGTTGGGCTTCCTGTGCTCCTGTGTACATTGATGATACTATGTGATTCAGCACTGTGTCTGGCGGCTTGTCCATTTGACAGTAGATAACATTAAAAACGACAGTGTTTACTGTATAATAGTTTCTTTCTTCAAATCAGTTTGTTCCAGATGACATAAAATAAATTATCTTTTATTCACAGACCATGTCAGTGTGTATATGTAAGTGTGTGTGTGTGTGTGCGCGCGCGCCTGCGCACAAGCATATATGCATCTTCAAGTAGGATTTTTTTAAAGGTACAATTTCTTCCCATTATCGTAGTAATAGACTCTTGGAAAGCAACCCTTTTAATGCGCATCTTATGCCAACCACTGCTTCACAGAAAAATTGCGCTGATGTTCAGATGGCAAAATGATTTGCATTATTTTCCTAGGAGACGAGCTTATTTTAGTTGAAGTTCTTTAACTGCACCATAATGCAATTATGATTCCTTAAAATTGGGAGATGCCATCCCATTTTAGATAGCTGGTTCCCATTAAAGGTAAGCAAGAGATTGGCTTAAAGAGTGATTTAATCTCATTAATATTATATTTAGTTCCATTTCAGTCTTTCCAATACTACCAATCAGCATTGCCATGGCGGTGCTAATTTTAATCTTACATTAAAAATATTAAAATAATTTTCTTCATTCATTATTTTATTTATTTATTTATTGGCCACCCATCTTACACAATGAAATGAGTTGGCAAGTTATCAACAGAATTTTAAATGGGAAAAAAGAAAATTGATCATTCTTTTGGGGATTGTTCACAGTAGAAATAAATTCTCTATGCCCGTGATGGCAAACCTATGGCACGTGTGCCATAGGTGGCACACGGAGCCATTTCTGACAGCATGCAAGGCGTTATCATGTCAACTCCAGCTTGCATGTGCATGCTGGCCAGCTGATTTTGGCCTTGTTTTTTGGCTATTTTTCGCCCTCGTGAAAAACCACCCAACATGCAAACCGGAAGTTCGGGGATGGACTCCTGGTTTGCAAGTTGGGCCATTTTCACCCTCTGGAGGCTTCCCTGAAGCCTGGGTAGGGTGAAAAACGGCCCAACGGAGCCCACTGGAAGTTCGGGAACGAACTTCCAGGTTGCCCATTGGCCCGTTTTTCTCCCTCCGGAGGCTTCAGTGAGGGCTGCGTGCATGCGCTGGGGGGGTTGTGTGCGCATGCACAGGGGAGGGCATTGCATTATGGGTATGGGCATGCATGCATGCGACCCGACCCGCTTCCTCTGCTTTTGGCATGCCTCGACAAAAAGATTAGCTATCACTGCTCTATGCCATTCTTATTGCTAAGAAACAGGTGCTTCAGCAGCACAAACCTACAGTTATAATGTCAAATACTAAATAAATAGAATGCCTGACGTTACTTGCAACTTGTTTAAACATTTGAATGATGTTTGGAGAATTAAAATAAAATATAATCATCTTTATAGAAGCTATGGTGTAAAACTTTCTATATTTATGTATATGGACAAAAAGGCTTAGTATTTATTTTGCTGTTACCATTTTGCTTTTTTGCATTTTCTTGTTCTTTTGTGGCTGCTGTTCTATTTAATTACATAAAGCAAAAAAATTATGTTTTTCTCCTCCCCCAACACAGTGTTATTATGTGAACACAGTGTACTTGGTTAGCTTATGTTTCAGTGTACTGTATGACAATTTCATATACAAGAATGTTAGCTGGGTATAGTAATTATATATAGTAGAGAAATTTCAATGTGAAAACTGATAAGCTTAATTCTATAAACTGATCATATTTAGTAAAGTTTCTTTTATCATACGAAATTATGTTTATAATTAATTTGTTCAAATACTGTGCAATTATTACTCAATGAGAAGCCATAGGAAATTCTTCACATTTATTTATTTATTTATTTATTTATTCATTCATTCATTCATTCATTCATTCATATTTAGAGATTGCTCACAGAGCAGCGTACAATATCCTTTTTTAATTGGTGATGGCCGTTGTAAAGTATTTCAGAATTTATAGATAATTATTTCTTTATCTCTCTTCATCTTTTTTCCAACTGTTCATTTGTTGGAGAAATAATAGATTTAAATGAACAAAAGTCTTGCTATCCAAGGACAAGAAAGAAATAATCAATTAGGGCCTCCCAAATGATGAGGTTTCCGTCAGTTTCTAACTTCTGAACAGTTCCAGATTATAGGTTAATTTATTTGTATGCCTGAATTCCATATTCTACAGACATATATTATTGAAGAGTTATATGTCAGCGGTTCCAGTGGCATATTTAATCCATAAATTCATAATATGACGGTGGTAAAACTTGAGAAAAATTAATTCACTACAAGCATATTCTTGAAGGAGGTCATAAATTAGTAGTAAGACAGTAGTATACTGAAAGTAGCTTCAGCTTTGTCTAAAACATAACTGTGACAGAAATAATCTAGTTTTGTATTCCCTTTTATATTCTATATCTATTAACAGTACATGACCTAAAGAGAATATTTAGTGTGTTTTTTCACCTCAATTGCTCCTACCAGAACTGCTAGAATAATCCCTTTTACAAACAATAGAGATTTTGTCCTCAAAAGAAACTCCAGTTTCATGAGATTTCTGGCAAGCTTGGACTAGCTTTTAGGTCAGAGCAGACAGCCAAGATCCGAGGTCTCTCAGCCCTTTAATGCAAAATGCAGCATTAAAAGATGGTGAAAGGGTATAGATTTAGACATTTGGAAGACATTTGCCGACCCTAGCAAAAAAAGATCTTGCTGTTTAGAAAACAGATTTTATTCCTTTATATACCATATTTTCCCGAAAATAAGACAGGGTCTTATTTTCTTTTGACCCTCCAAATAAGGGGTTGGCCTTATTTTCGGGGATGTCTTATTATTTTTCAGGTGCAGGAAGCAGCAAGCCCATCAGACCCACCCTCTCCATCCCACCACCTGCTTGCCTGTGGCCACAATGACCCAAGTTCTCCTTGCATCTTGGCCTGCGACTGCCCTGCTTGCTGGCCACGGAACAGCTGACTGTGCTGCTCTGGCCTCGCGGGAGGGCTGTTCCTGGCAGAATGAACAAAAACACACACACACACAAACAGTCCCCCTCTAAGGCAGCCACATGGCAGTGGAGAATGGAGCAGGAAAGCAAGTTAGTGGAGGGATGTGGCTGCCTTGGGGGTGGGGTAAGGATCTCCCTGTCGCACACCCACACACCATCCTTTCCTTGGGAACTCTGCACAGACGCCAAGAAGGCTTCGGATAGAGTATTTGCAGGATGTGCGTCTGCACTGAGATCCCAAGGAAAGAACGATTGCCAGGAAAAGGGTGGGGGGATTTTGCCTCTTATCCTGTTCTGAGTTTGTGCTGAGCTTCAGAACAGGGTAAGAGAAAGTAAAATCTCCACATTTTCAAGCCGTTCGCGATCCTTCAATGCTGCAATCCTGGAATATGCTGAAAGCGGTATTGCAAACCGCTTGAAAATGGGGAGGGGGGATTTTGCTCTTATCCTGATTTCAGTCTGTGCTGACCTTCAGAACAGGGTGAGAGGCAGGAATATCCTCCTCCACATTTTCAAGGCGTTTGCAAAAATGCCTCATTTCGAGCCTTCAATGTGAATATGCAGGTGAGAAGCGACCTCTTATACGCATGAAAATCCATACACCTGGGACATCGGAAGAAGCCCTGCGAGGAGACGCTGCTGCCGAAGTACAGGAAATCTCCCCCCCCCCCACCTGCAGATCATCCTTTCAAAGAGGAGTTTCACCAGGATGAAGAGGTGGATGAAGGCGGTGTTTGTGTCGCCTTCATCCTGGTGAAACTCCTCTTTAAAAGGACGATCTGCAAGTGGGGGGGATTTCCTGCACATCAGCAGCGGCGTCTCCTCGCAGGGCTTCTTCCGATGTCCCAGGTGTATTGATTTCACACCTTCTTTTCCTGTTCCGTGGACAGAATTGCGAGCTGTGATTGTCACCGTTATGTAAGGAGGGCATTTGGGTTGTGTTGCTTGGCCTCCGGCTTCTTTTTCAGCTGCAATTGGCTGCAAAAGCGACCGGCGTTTGCTGGAGGCAGAGGCCTGAGCGGCACCCGCGAATCAGCTGTTTTGTGAATGGAGCAGCCCAGCTGATCCGCTTAAGGGGCCAAGAAGCTCTGAGGTGACCGGGGAAGGAAAGGGCTGCCCCCTGTTCTGGCTAAACCCACACCTTCACTAGGGCTTATTTTGGGGGGCGGGTTTATATTTTTGCCCACTGCGAAAATCTGGCATGGCCTTAGTTTCAGGACATGCTGTATTTTTGGGGAAACACGGTAGTAATTTACATCTCTGCCTATTCAGTGTTTTTCTATATGTATGTGCCTGCGTAACACAATACATATATACACAACCCTGACAGGGAAAAATACAACCAGAGTTAAACAGGAACATTTATTTGTTTCTT
Organism: Natrix helvetica; assembly: GCF_964273705.1. NCBI lineage: Eukaryota > Metazoa > Chordata > Lepidosauria > Squamata > Natricidae > Natrix > Natrix helvetica. The sequence continues at coordinate 70,574,550 of NC_138552.1, forward strand.
TTCAGGTATTTCTTAGTGTGAGGCATTTTCCCAAGCATATGCCTTACCTTTTTCGGAGGTTTGATTATATGCCTGTGTACATATATGCACACTGGTCTGACCACATTGTAAAATACAAGTAGTCCTCTACTTACAACCACAATTGAACCCAAAATTTCGGTTGCTAAGAGAGACATGTTAAGTGAGTTTTGCCTCATTTTCCAATCTTTCTTGCCACGGTTGTTAAGTGAATCACTGCAATTGTTACATTAGTAACACATTTGTTGAGCAAATCTGGCTTCCCCATTAATTTCCTTGTCAGAAGGTTGCAAAAGCGGTTTGCATGACTGGAACATTACAACTGTCATAAATATGGGTCAGTTGCCAAGTGTCTGAATTTTGATCGTATAACCATGGGGATGTTGCAATGGTCATAAGTGTGAAAAACGGTCGTGTCACTTTTCTCAGTGCCATTGTAACTTCGATGGTCCTTGAAAAGAACTGTTTGTAAGTCAAGGACTACCTTTAATTGTACCACAGATCTTGTAGAGTTGGCTATGTAGCAATAAAGACTTAATTGATGAACAGGAAAAATACAGAACACAAAAAAAGGTATATGCGTTCATATTTAGTAAATTCTGTTTCGGAAAAATTCTCTGCCTAGTGGGGACAGCAACTATCAAGTACTGAGATAAAACTTTTTTTTAAACTGATTTGGTCATGTGCCCAATTCTTACACCCCTGTTAAACAGTACATTTCACATTTGAAATTCACCATTCGCCTTATCCAGAGGCCTGCTATTGTCTTGGATCCTAATACGGGGATAATAATTTTAATTCTCTACTTCCCAGATAAAGTCTTGTGCTGCTTCTCTCTAAGGACCCTTCCACGTGAGGATTCTGTGCCAGTTTGAAAGCAGCTCTGGGCCTCTGTATTCCCATGATGTCAACTGAGTGGGAAAACTAAGCTGATTTATTTCCAGCCCAGCTTGAAAGGGTGGGGAGGAATCTATTTACTTAAATTTACTTGTTTGTTTTGTTTTCGAGATGCCGTAGCTCCCTTCTCTCATTAGGGAGAATTCTTGCCTCATATCTCCGTTTGGTTTCCCTTGAGGTTCTGTAAGGGGAAAACCTACCCCAGTGGCTTTGCTGCTACCCATTATCCCAAGGTGAAAAAAAATAGGTGCAAAACTGGCAAAATGTGAAGTTATCTTTAGCCCTGTGTTTTTCTTGGGCTGTTCTCTGGAGTAAGGATGAGCAATTTTTTTTTCTTAGTGCAGAACCTGAGGTAAACCAATTTGTGTTGCTTGATCTCACCATTTCAAACCGACAGAAATAAAGACTAAACTTCCAAATGTTTCTAAGGATTTGGGTAGCAATGTGAAAGGGTTCTGACTTCTGGCTGAATATTGCTAACTTGATATTTTCTGATGATAATAATCTCTCTGGGCCTGCAATAAGAATATCTTGAGTTTGGGATACTGGTTTCAGTCAAATGCCTGAATTATATTGCTACCGGGGAGCTCCGGGAGATGAAACGCCGGAAAAGACACCTAGAGAGTGGCTGGAGGGCCGAATTTGATCGAACACTAGTAAGAATATATATTAAATCCTACTTAGTGGCGATAGAAGTGGCAAAACGGCAATATTTTTCCGCTCTTATCGCGTCCGCAGATAACCGCCCAGCCGCCCTGTTTAGGGTGACCCGCTCCTTACTTAACCAAGGAACTGGGGAAGACCGCTTGCAGGGTAGGGCTGAAGAATTTGTTCAGTATCTGCAGGATAAAATCGCTCAGATCCGGACAGGCTTGGACTCTGACTGGGTAGATTTGGGCGAGCCGACGGGGATGATTCTTGAGGAGACTATCTGGGATGGGTTTGACCTTGTGACCCCCGAAGGCATGGACAGGATTATGGGGGGACTCAGTGCTGCCACTTGTGTGCTGGACCCGTGTCCCTCTTGGTTAGTTTCGGCTTCCTGGGAGGTGACACGAGGCTGGCTCCAGGTGATTACCAACGCTTCATTGAGAGAGGGGTTCTTTCCCACCGCCTTGAAGGAGGCGGTGGTGAGGCCCCTCCTCAAGAAGCCTTCCCTGGACCCAGCTTCTTTAGCCAACTATCGTCCGGTCTCCAACCTTCGCTTTGTAGCGAAGGTTGTCGAGAGTGTGGTAGCACGTCAGCTTCCCCAGTACCTGGATGAAGCTGTCTACCTGGATCCGTTTCAGTCGGGTTTCAGGCCCGGGTACAGCACGGAGACGGCACTGGTCGATGATCTCTGGCGGGCCCAGGACAGGGGCTGTTCCTTTGTCCTGGTCCTATTAGACCTCTTGGCGGCTTTCGATACCATCGACCATGGTATCCTACTGCGACGACTCGGGGGGTTGGGAGTGGGGGGCACCGTTTTACGGTGGTTCTCTTCCTACCTGTCGGATCGGTCGCAGTTTGTGTTGACTGGAGGGCAGAGATCGACCCCCAGGCACATCACGTGGGGTGCCCCAGGGGTCGGTTCTCTCACCCCTCCTGTTCAACATATACATGAAACCGCTGGGCGAGATCATCCGTGGTTTTGGGGTACAGTATCCTCAATATGCTGATGATACCCAACTTTTCATCTCTACCCCAAACCACCCAAATGATGCCCTCGACGTGATGTCCCGATGCCTGGAGGCTGTGCGGATCTGGATGGGGAGGAACAGACTCAAGCTCAATCCCTCAAAGACTGAGTGGCTGTGGTTCCCGGCATCCCGATTTGTACATCTTGTTCCATCTTTGATGATAGGGGAAGAAATTTTAGCCCCCTCAGAGAAGGCTCGCAATCTGGGAGTCGTCCTGGATACACGGCTTAGTTTAGAAGAACACCTGACGGCCGTGACCAGGGGGGCCTTTTACCAGGTTCGCCTGGTACGCCAGTTGCGCCCCTTCCTGGATCGGGAGGCTCTGTGCACAGTCACTCATGCCCTCGTCCTTTCTCGCCTGGACTACTGCAATGCTCTCTACATGGGGCTGCCCTTGAAGAGCACCCGGAGGCTTCAGCTGGTCCAGAATGCGGCCGCGCGGGTTGTCATGGGGTACCTAGGTGCTCCCATGTCACACCCCTTTTAGGCAGCCTGCACTGGTTGCCGGTTGTTTTCCGGGTGCGATTCAAGGTATTAATTATGACCTTTAAAGCGCTCCATGGCTTAGGCCCAGGGTACCTGCGAGACCACCTACTGCCACCAGTAGCCTCCCACCGTCCAGTACAATCCCACAGAGTTGGCCTCCTCAGGGTGCCGTCGGCCAAGCAGTGTCGGCTGGTGACCCCCAGGGGGAGAGCCTTCTCTGTGGGAGTGCCTTCCCTCTGGAATGAGCTGCCCCCGGAGCTCCGCATAATCCCTGACCTCCGGTCCTTCCGACGCACCCTAAAAAGTTGGCTTTTCCAGCAAGCCAGCCTGGCCTGTTAATGTTAATGTTAATGTTAATTTATTTTAAATGTACTGTTTCTTTTTTAAAAAAAAAATCGGTTTGGTCTTTTTGGAATTGGGTTTAATCTTTTTTTAACTTTTGTGATGTGTGTTTTTAATGTTATACGCCGCCCTGAGTCCTTTGGAGAAGGGCGGCATATAAATCCAAATAAACCTAAACCTAAACCTACATGTTCTAAGGCCATTTATTTTAGCCTTACACAGATAAAAGAGATTACTTTCTAGGAGACAGCAATATGTAATGATAACAATTAAGATTTGATCTTAAGCTTGTTTTAGCGCCTATCTAGTTAAGCTCTATTCCTTAGAAGCAAGTAAAAAGAATTTTAAATTGAAAAGATGTGAAACACAGATTAGAGGTCTTCAAAATAGAAATCAAAGGCAAACCCTCTATTTAACCTCCAACCCATCATCACTGAATTGAGTTTTGTTCACACCATGAATTATTGAGTGACATATGAAATCCATCCAAAATTGCAGTACATGGATACACCTAAACCGGTCCCCATTGACACATTTGAAGAATGCATTTCTTCCCATCTGCATCATTGGCCTTGATATTTTACATGCCAAGCCTAAATTTTACATGCAAGTTATTCAGGTTTGACATTCCTGTATTAGACAGGCTCAGGTAGCAGCAGCATTCTCTTGTCCATGTTTGAATTGAGAAAGCCAAATAAGCTTGGAACTGTCAGTACTTCTGCACATTGTGTCCTTTAGTGTCCTTCAAGTTAAGCTTTCTGGTGATTTCATGGTCAAGCCCTGGAAACAATATGGAAATGATTTGTCATTTCCTTCTTCCGGAATGCTTTTCCTTTTGCAAGGAGTCCTTGAGTTACAATAGTTCATTTAGTGATAGTTCAATATTACAACAGCACTGGGGGGAAAAAAAGATTGATGACCAGTTTTCGCACTTACAACCTTTGTAGCATCCCAATGATCATGTGATAAAAGTTCAGAAGCTTGGCAACTGGTTCATACTTATGACCGCTGCTGTGTCTCAAGCTCATGGGGATCACCTTTTGCAACCTTTGGACAAATCAATGGGGAAGCCAGATTCACTTAACAACTGTGTTATTAACTTATCAACTGCAGTGATTCATTTAACAGTTATGGCAAGAAATGTCACCCAATGGGGCAAAATTCACTTAACAAATGTCTCACTTAGCAACATAAATCTTGGGCTCAATTGTGGTCATAAGGTGAGGACTACCTGTATTTTTAAGGACCCTGGATTTCTTCAAGATCCCATAAGATCAACTTGAAGGACACTAAAGGACAGAGTGTGCAGAACTAGCACAAGCACTTTCCCACGGAGGAATTAAGTAGCTGAGCAGTCAATTAAGTCATCTATTTTCTCATTATCCTGCACAATCTAATTCAGACTATGTTTGTGCCCACTAGACAATTGGAAGCCAGTACCATCTTTCAGTGCAAGTATCATATACTGTAATCCCTGTGTCTTGCACTGGTAAGCCACCACAATACATATAAATTGCAGCTTTAGAGTATTTCCAATGGTGGCCTCACAAAACGCATGTTACAGTAGCAATGCCAAATTGTAATGAAGGCATAGATAACTATGGAATCACCAAGCCAGCCATGAAATGACCCCGGTTAGTGTATTAACTGTAGTTGTACAACACGCCCCTTGTCACAGCTGCAAATCCAGCAACAGCTGCGAGTCAAGAAACACTCCTAAACTAAACTTATTTTTGCTGGGTTCAAGCCCATCCCAAACAGGATTCACCTCAATTCTCAACTCCAATTTCCTCTTTACCAATAGTGCTCCTGTTTTGTCTGAATATAATTTCATCTTGTTCTCTCTCATCAAGCCAGTTACAAGCTCAGCCAAAATGCAAGGATGCCAAATGGAATTAGAGAGTAGGAAGCTGTAGTCCTCTTATTAGCATTCTGAATACACCTCATTCCAAAACTCTCAGTGCTCTCTCCCAGCAATGTCACTATTAGATAGCAGCGACTACAAAGATCAGTAACCTCAGTGCTCAAAAATGGACCTCCAGCTGAACTCAACTTTATAGGACAGGACACAACTGCTATAAAACTGCCCCCAATACTCAACTCTGCCAGGAGTCCCCGAAGGATGGTCAATGGTATTGAAGTCCTGGAAGTTTATTAGAGTTGAATTTCTCCCCTTCCTCTTTCCAATCTCTTTTCTTGCATAAATCATCTCCTAAGGAGAGTACATGGGCTACCAATATTTAAAATATGGGATTGGCTTTAAATGTATATTGTTATCAAAGTCCCATGCTAGCCACATTACATAGAAATAACCTCTGTGTGTATAAGAGAGGGAGGGAGGGAGACGGATGATGAGGGTTACATAAATTTGCCTGTTTCCCAGCAATGATTATCATCTCCCTTAACCAGCAAGCAAAGGAAAAGCTGTACTGAAGCAAGACAGTACCCTGTCTTACTGGAGAAAAGACATTCAGCTTTTGCAGAAAGTACAATTAGTGTCTTTCTGGCATTGCTTTCAGCAATTGTTGGCATGAGGAGAAAGAATCTGTTTCTTTGCATTTGTGTTCGTTCTCACATGAGCAGAATGACAGTGCTGACACAGAAGCATAATTCATCGAAAAGGAGAGAAATCCTTTTCCTCCCCCCCCCCCCTGAAAAAAAGAAAGGAAGGAAGAACAATGCTTCTGCCTTACTGTTGGCTCCACTTGGGAGGCAGCGACAGAACCAGGCAGATTCTGATTCTACAAAACGCAAAAGCATGTTTTTTTTCCTATCCTAAACCTTTGGCATTTGACTCTTCCATCACTGCACTTAAATTAAAAATTCAGTACAAAGATCTGAAATAGATTTGTGCAATTAAATACAGTTACACCTGGGTTAATGACAGTGATTGGAAGTGGAATTGCCACTGCTAAGTGACCCTGTCACAAAACGCAACATCGCATGACCAACCCTTTAGCAACAACAATTCTGGCACTTCCAGTTAACGTTGTTAAGCAAATTCCTTGCAGTCGTTTAGCAAGGATGTCACACATGGTCAACATTTGCTTGCAACAGCTTCTTCATTGATTTTACTTGTTAGAAGCTGTCAAAAAACAGCAGTCGTATGACCGTGGGGACACTGTGATGGCTGGAAGATTGAAGATTGGTATAGGTACCACTTATCCTGTGCCATTGAAGGGTTGCTGAATGAATGAACATTAACCCAGCTCAGAATTTACAAAATATTGAACTATTTGTCAAGTTCTGTCTTGTTACAGAAATCATCGCGGAGAAGTGAAAGACAGTTTGCCGTATTCTTATGTCCCAAGTGTCATTTTCTCCAGTCTTAGTAAAATTCTTGTCACATACATCAGTGGAACTGTGCTGCGCAAACAGTAGACCGGTGCACGTGCAATTTGACTTTTCGCAAGATGAGCAGCATACTTGTGTGCACATGCACTGGCCTGCCACTCGCACAAGTTGAGCTGTGCGCACCAGCCCACCACTCGAGCTGCCCGGTTCCATATGGGCCACAGACTGGTAATAGGCCATGGCCCAGAGGTTGGGGATTCCTGACATAGAGCAAGGCTCTGAAAATAGTTATTGTATATTAAGCATACTATAGTGCAATTCTTGAGTTTCTTTTGAAATTACAAAATACATAGCAATTTTTTTAAAAGGTAACCATATACCGAGATTTTCAAAACAATACTTTCAGCCATTGGTCTTTTTCTTCCAAACTTTCAGATGTTTTTATATTAGCAGTTTGAAGAGTTGGCAGTGTTTTACACTTGTGGAATCAATTATTCAGAGACCAGCGTAGAAACCATTGTTCAACAAGGCAAATACATAAAGCCAAAGGAAATTCTTCCAATTTTATCTCTCTATAACAATATTCATAATAGGGTCTACTATGTTCCACCTGGCAAGCTAAGCAAGACCTATAATGTTCTCAGGCTTTACAGTGGGAACATAAAATTTCATAGAGTTCAAAAATAACATGTTTCCAAATGAGTCCCACTAAATGCTTTTTTAAAAAAAGGCTTTAAGGTTAATTGTTTCCTTTTGCACTTTTGGGTATTTAGCATGCTTTTGTGGCACAGTGCATGTTATTGACATGATGTGTATAGCATGAGAAAAATTAGAACACACTGTACCTTGGACATCCAATTGTAAACCATGCAAATTAAAAATCTGCATCTTGCATATAATCATCAGGGAGGAATATGCAGTTAGTCAGAACATGAAAATCTTGTGTGAACATAGGAAATCCTATTCAACCATATACTTGGAAGCCAATATTCGCAGCTTGAAGGCAAGAAACTTGCTTTATTAAAATTATCTATTATTTGTTAGAGCAGAAATGGGGCAGGGCGTTCTCTCTCTTTGACACAAATCAAAAATTCAGTTATAGCTTTTCCTCTATTATAGATAGATAGATAGATAGATGATAGATAGATAGATAGATAGATAGATAGATAGATAGATAGATAGATGATAGATAGATAGATGATAGATAGATAGATGATAGATAGATGATAGATAGATAGATATAGTGTGATGTGCATCTTTGCTTCTGGATGTAACATGTAGAAAAATGCTTTTGTAGTTTATCTTCTTGAAGGAATCAATTTTATTAATTTATTTAAGATCATTAACGAAGAGAGCATGGAGTTCTGACACAATATATGGCAAAAATCTACAGCGTTTTTACTGAAATTTAAGCCTAGCACATTAATTAAGAAAAATGCAATGGGAAAGAAAAAGAAAGCTGCTGTCACAGAAATTAATCTTATGGAAGATTTATTGGATGAATGTTCTGTGTTAGAAAGTGAAGTACCTTGCTATCCCATTTACATTGCCCATTAGAGAAAGCTTTGTCAAGAAAGACTTTCATCCAGATGAAGTCTACAGAAAAAAATTAATTATTCATTCCTTTTGTTACTAAAATACAGATTTTTAAAAGGAGATATATTGCAATTTAAGCTTATCCCAAAAGTGTTTTATCTGATTAGATCTGTTAATCTTGTATCATCAATATTTGAATTAGATCTGAAAAAATGATGATTGTGTCTCACTCGGATTTATGATACTTAGCTTTCAACTTACAACTTACTTGTTAATCAGGTTGACAACCTTGAAAGCTATCATTTCCCCCAAGGCCATTCTTCTATCTGCAGGATCTCATACTATTCCCTGCAGATCCTTCTCAAATATCTTCTCCATTATCTTCCACTTTTCTCCTTGAAGCTTTATTTTTCATCAGCTTTGTTAAACCAGCTAAAGATTCTGTCCAGCCGATTAACCTCACTTGCAAGACATTTCTAAAAGTGATGCTCAGAAATCATATAGAAACATGGGAGGCAACATAAATATGAAAGATAGTTTAATTTTAAAACATATAAATATATTTTCTTCCTGTATTTGAAGTTTTAAAACATTGAAGTGTGTTCATAAATATTATATAAGCAGTAACCTAATTTTTGATGAAGCAAATCACCAAGGATAATTGCAGAACACCATGTTCTTATTAAAGTCCAGTTTTCATATAAATTAGTTTGGGTAACAAATCAGAAAGAAGGATAATTCTGTCTGGAACAAGTAGATCATCAATCTATGGATGATCAACTGGGGCATGAACTTGGGATATATCTCCTTTGGGATTACTAGAAATAATGTATGAAAAACAAATCTCCTATCTCTAGGACAACAGCCCAGATGAACGTAATAAAAGTGAAAATCAAGTAGCAGTGATAGCTCTTAAATACAGCTATATGCTGGGCCTGATGTTTTCATCGAAATAATCCTAACCCTGCAAACGTTTGCCCCTTTCATGGATGCATATATGGTCACAGTGCATATGTAAAAGGGACAGATTTTGCATCACAACAGTACGATACTGATTTTATTAGTCAAAGCACTTTTGAGTACCATACAGTCCCCTCCCATAGCATTTTCCATCCCTAAAGATGAATTTACAACAGTTTTCATAAGACAAAGGGAAACACATCAGTGCTCTGCCATAAAGGAAGGTGAAGGTTGCTTTTAATGTGCTTCCTTATTGGAAGATAAGTTGCTATTTAATTCTCATACCATTATTTTGTTATATATTTTGAGTTAACATTATTGCAGGGTAGGAAGAGTAATGAATCTGGGGCCAGCTTCTACCAAATGAACAGTATGCAAATGGGAGTAGATAAATAGGTACCATTTTGGTGGGAAAGTAACAGTGCTCCTGATGTCATGCTGGCTACTAAACAGCAGAAATGTCTTTGAACAGTGCTGGCTCAGTGGCCTTGAAACGGAGATGAGCACTGCCCCCTATAGTCAGCAAGACTAACAGAGTAAAATCCACAGGGACTCCTTTACCTTTTGCCTATTATTTACAGTATTTATTTCTAATATATATTGACATGAATGTTCATCTATAATACGCAGAAGACAAGGTAACAGAATTGGTGGGAACAAATCTATTGCTGTTACCTAGAGTAAAAAAAAGATGAAACAAATTCTCACTAAACAAGGAAAAATTCTAGTGCTAGTACTTATAAATATAGAAATGGCACACTGGGCTTAATCACCAATCTAAAATGTGAACACTTTTTATTTAGAATATACTACAATTTATTTTCTATTTGTGACACCATTAGGCATTACACACTTTTCTGAATATTGTGATCCATTAATCTTATACGGTCAGATACTTTTGGAAATACAGCATGTGTTCTGTCTCTTACATAAACCAGATGTTTCCCAGCATTATTTTTGCTAATTCCAAACTGGCCGTCTTGTTACACCTTGTTACACGTTAGGAACTTTTTCTAGTTACAGATTAACAATTACATCCTGTTAATGCTTATTTGAATATGAGATCGATTATTTAAAGGAGTTCTTTCAATGGACTGTGTTCTATTCTTTAAGTGTTGATCCCTCATAAAAGAACAATTTTTATGATTTTAGAAACATAAATTTTAATGCATAACAAAATTATTTTTTCACTAGACAGGTATACAGATCCAAAATAGGAAGCAAACATTTTAAAAATACTTTGTACAGAGCTTATTTTTCTATCCCATAACAATTTATATCTATTAATTTATCACATAGCTTCTTTTACTTTTGGTCAGTTGACATCAAAACACGTTTGCCAAACACTAACTAATAATTTTTGCAATTATGAACATAAAACTCACTGTCACTGTCAAAATACAGTACAATGCTATCATATGAGAGTAAAAAAATTTTTTTAACAGTACTATTACGTAATGAATAGGGGTACAATCATATAATTTCACCACACAGTAAAATAGAAAATCTACCTTTTCAAGGGTGTAATTATTATATGCCAAGGAACCAGTCTAGGGCAAGAAATGTTGCAAGTCATTTACTGGAATCTGTATGTATTTATAGATCCTCATTCAAAATAATAATAATAAACTTTGGTTGACTGGAATGCCTCCTGTTGATTGTTAATGATGACAACAAAAAAGTGAGTCATTTTAGATATTTTGCATTTCACCCTAAAGAATTTTTAAAAAGACAAGTGCAGAACTGTTATTATCCTTTTCATTTCTCTTCTTAATTTTACTTTCAATCCTATCTACCCTTATTACTATTAATGTGATTAATGCTATCAATTTAGGGAAAAACATTAAATATTAAAATAGAGCCTTGTTTTAGTTGCACAAATGCAATTTCCAATGAAAATTGAACCTAATTTTTTCAACCAAACAAACCTGCTTTCTGGATCATTAGCAGAATAGCTATGTATTGCTCAATATGTTCTCTTTACTTTGGATGAAACCAGTGGTGATTCAATTTTTTTTACTACCGGTTCTGTGGGCGTGACAGGGGAAGGATACTGTAAAATCTTCATTCCCTCCTGATAAGGTGAAACTCGGGAAACACAGAATAGATGGGGGGTGGGGGACCCCTCGGGAAACACAGAATAGATGGGGGGCGGGGGACAGTCAGAGGTGGTATTTACTGGTTCTCCGAACTACTCAAAATTTCTGCTACTGGTTCTCCAGAACTGATCAGAACCTGCTGAATACCACCTCTGGATAAAACCAAGAGGGCAATCATGGTTTAATGAGGTCTAAGATATTTAAGCATGATGGGCTATTTAATCCTAATTAATGAGATGCTCTAAATTGGTGGTGGTTTTTTTAAAAAGGTGTTTAAACACAATAGTAGCTTTGTTTCTATTCTATTCTTCCTATTTTTATTTCTATTTTAGAAATAAAAAGCAAATGTATAAGTTGCTATCCAAGTCTGATTGATTCATCTAACAGATATTGATGGATTTTTTTCAAATTCAGAACAGTCAGATCTGGTAAAACTACTTGAGTGGAATTCAAACACAAAAGGCTTGAGACATGGGATAAACTTGAAAAATTAAAAAGGCAACAGGAAACTGAAAATAGCAAGATGGTAACAAACCATTTCCACATTATTGTCAAGAAAACAACAATAATGACAAGTTTACCTTGGAATGACATTATTCATAGCTACGAAAAAGCCTCCCCCCCTTTTTTTTAAGTGTTGCTGCATTTTACTGTTCTTTGCTTGAAAAGAGGGTTGAGTTTTCCATTCCCCCCTCCCCAGTCTTGTCACACAACATGCATTTATATACCAGTCTTCAATCCTCCAAGGTTTATCAAAAAATATTGCATCCAATTTGATCCCTTTGCAATAAAAAGCACTGATGTTTAACATCCCTAGTGTAGCACCCATGATCGCCCGTGTGCCTGGAGACATGTCCCTTGGTACCACCCCAGCATCCTATCCAATTCCATGTTTTATTTATTTTATATCATTTCGATTCATTTCGATTTCAAGGCTGCCTATATCTGTCACAACTCTTGGCAGTTTACAGATAAAAATTGAAAGAAAACAATATAACCAAAGAAAAAGATATCTCACTGGAGACCAGAGGCCATAACCAAACAGCAGATAGCCAATAGGGGGCTTAGAAATCTTGAAAGGGTTTAGTTGTAGGAGTATGTTTCAACATTTGATATGCTTAAGTGCAATAGAATTTGCACAAAGGGTTGTAAATCAGCAGGATGGTAGACAGCATACAAGCCCTGAGCCTTTTGAATAGGCACACTTCATTGACCCACCAACAAAAAGAGGCAGTAATAAGATCTCAATGCATTATTTGCCACCTTACCAGTTTTTACCCCACCCTCTCTATCCCAATGCTTCAGAATGGCACAGTGTTCAAGTTCTTATTTAAATTCATTAATTGTGGTGGCATTGTTACTACTGAATCTCAAATTAATTAAATGACTAGAAGTTTAGTTCCAGAGACAAAACCTCATCTTTATAAGAAGCTTTAAGTAACATATGAAATTATTATCAAATATGTATACTATCTTTGAAATAATAAACTTGTGTGTTCTTGCAAACTGGATATTTTTAAATATGTTATATTGGAAATTTCAGAAAATATTCAGTAAGTTGAGATTCAGAAACTGGAACATTCATTTATATTGTTTGAATGTGTCCTAATATTGCTGGTTTGATCTGAAATTTGTAGAAATGTGAACATGACTTTGGAACATCATTGTTTAACAAAGATGTCTAATTTCCCTTTTATGATATATCTATTTTTTGGAATCTATTCAAGAGCGAATAACCAAATATATTTTTATATATGTACATATTTTTAGTTATTTTTTCAATTGAATTGTTATTAACAGACATCAAATAACTGAACAACTTGAATCCATGATGCACATTTTAAAAATACTATTTTTCTTCTGTTCAAATGTATCCAAAGGACTGGCTGAACAAATCACTACAGTTTTCTTGGCAAGGGTTTTCAAGTGATTTGCCATTGACTTCTTTGTAGGGCTGAGAGAAGTGAGTGAGCCAAGATCACTCAGCTGGCTTCGTGCTTAAAATGGGACTAGAGCTCAAAATCTTCTGGGGTCTAGCCTGATGCCTTAACCACTATACCAAAGTGACTCCCCAAAAATATCCACCAAAAAAGAAATAGACAATATACATGTTAATATTTACTGTATATAAAAGTATTGTTGATTATAGATCTGTTGCAATTATGGTAAGATATAAAATCATCTCAGGCTAAATAAAATTGTGGTTTCTGTCTCTAATGTTTTATTTTAACCATCTATAAGCTTTTCTAACACAACAGTTGGCCTTGTTAAACTTGTTAATCTATATTTCAATTGTTAAAGTAGCTAACATTTTCTAATGTTGAAGCATCATTATTTTAGCTGCTGAGAAAAAAATATTATTAAGCTTAAGATTTTATCCTGTAAATAAATGCTAGTAACCCCAGCTCTGGGGAGCATTCGATTTCTTGTTTAATATTGATACTTATGCTCCTATAAAGTTTCCACAAAAAGAGATCACAAGACCATCATATATGAAGGAAGGACTCTCTTCTCCATCATTTGGAATAGAGTGTTTGTATGTGCGCGCATGTGAATCTGACTGAGTCAAGTTCCATTAATTTATAATCTTCCACTGAAGTCGCTGCAGAGATGAAGCCAAGATGAATATACTTGATCTCCATAATACTTACCATTCTGTCTCCTGTATAGCTTTAGCAAGATTACTACCCTAAGCCTCCTTGGGGAATAGCCAAGATGTTATAATATAAGACTGGAAAGAAAACTCTACACATGATTTATAGTAGTGAATTCTCATATGTGCAGTTTAACCATTATTATTATTACTACTACTACTACTACTACTACTATTACTATTGAGGGCTGTTGAAATCTGTGTTGCCAAAATCTAGACCATCTTGATATCAGCAAAGATATAATCAAGAACATTTGATTAAGCTGTTTTTGACCCTGGGTTTCTGCAGCTTAGATATATTAGCCCTGTAATCAAAGGCAATAAAATAGGGCTTTTAAATAATCTAGTTAATGTTTTAGACTTATTTTATCTGTGATATAAATCTTTATAAATATTTTTAATTTAAATGTTATCTATCTTTTACTCTACATTCAGATTATATGATTTATTTATAATTATATTAAAAAGGTACACTTAATAGTTGTGTCTTTTCTTTTTACCACTATTTATCACTGTTGGTACAGTAAAATAGTGATCATTATGTTAAAAAAGCATTAAACAAATTTTTAATCAGAAAATGTATAAAGCAGTACAACCTAATTAATTTTTACATAAATAATGAGAAGTTTACAAGCATGTGTTCTTTCTCCTAACATTTGTGCATATCTACATGAGTCACAAACCTGGCAACCATGAAAATGTGGGTGCTGTATTTTAAGTTTTACTAGAGCAAGAATTCTTAACAATACGGTTTGGAATTATTCCGAGGGGTTCTTTTGCTTATTTTTTGTTTGGTCTGGTGGGAGTAGAAAATTAGTGTTGTATTTTATCCAGCTTTTTCTTTTCTTGCCTAATAGTTGTTGTTGATTTTTGGTGACTGCCTGAAGGAAGTCCCTGCAGGCTTACAATGTTGTCAAATAATTTAGCAGATTTTCTGCAATTGTTATTTAACACAGGTCCCAATGGATTTCATTTGCCTTGCTTGAAGAAGGCTTTTTTTTCTAAAGCTCAAACTACTGTGTATAATGGGCTGTCTCCCCCCCCCCCTTCATGAATTTGAAGGCCTGTGCTGATGACATCCTGTATTCGGATACTCCAGTGGATAAAAGCTGCTGTGTGAAATATATACAGCTTTGTGCTGTGGACAGTGAATTGTACATACTGTCTGAAACTGAAATATTCATCATTTCATAATCATATTTCTTGATCTGATATTTTATTCTTGGATCTAGATACCTATAACTTTTGTCCAGGATTTTCTTTACAGGATCCTTTCTGAGTGACATATATAGAAAGAGAGTTGGTATGTGTACAGACTATAATTATTTTAAGCAATTAAATTAGCACTTCAGCTGGTTGAGCTAATAGCTTCATTGGAAGGTGTGTGAAAATAATTAGCAAGCATTTACTACTTTACACAAGTCAAGATTTAGGCAAGGTGTGTTTAAGAACCATGTTAGATAGATAAATAAATTGCACGTCATGTGGTCTCGGTTGTTTGCAGAAATATTTTCTTTTCAGTGCCCACACTTGGAAAATGCCTGGTTGGGGACAACTGTACTAAAATACAGATCCAGAACATTGTCCCCAGAATGTAATTTTCAGGGCAAGAGAAGAATGTAAATGTGTCATGGTGACAGTGCAGCTAAAGTTGATTTCTTGTATAAAAACTCCCTCCCTCCCTCTCCCCCTCCCTCCGTGTGTGTGTGTATGTTTTTTAAAAAGAATTTTGAATATATATACTAAAATCTAATACAAACTAAATGAAGAAAAGAGAATAGGTAAGAGTAAAAAGTGCAGGATGAAAGAAGAAAAAGAAAAATAAGACTAATTTATCTCTCTATCTATTATACCTGTATATATATCTTCTAATCTTTAGCACAAGTATAAACAAATTTAGTAACTCTTCACCCTCATAAGTTACTTATATTTTCAATACATATCCCATCTCTTCTCTATGAACAAATCCATAAAAACATCATTTCAGTCCTGATGTTAGCAAAATAGCCAGAAATAGTAACCCACAGTATCTTATTTTAATCTTGATCAAATAAACCGAATTTATATTCCTTCCTTTTATGTCATGGGATTTAAGTTCTCTTCATTTCTTCCTTGCTCCATTGCACAAAGTTCTTGAAGAACTTTAACAAGCTTCTATTGTAAATCCAGTAGAAAAAATATTATCCAGGTCACTCTCTTTGATTGTCATTTGTATTTCTTTTGTAGAGCCATTGAAGCATCTTTTCTAAAGCAGTATCAATCAGTATCATTATTTCTCCCTTGTGTCCAGTTTTTGAAATCGTGGAATTCTTTATATTATGTCTTGCAAAAACTAAAATAGGATCTATTTCCTGTAAGAATCTGTTTGTACTTTTTTATTTAGCAGTTGAAATTGAATAAATATCAAAATGTAGCTGCAACAATAAAAAAGAAAACATAGTAGCAGAAATAATAGTATTAGTAGTATTGATTATGTTGTCGATTCAGGGGAGATGGTATTTTAGGGGCATACTGTAAAACAGGGGTTTCAGACCCCAGGCTATGGCACAATATCGGGTTGTGGCCCATTCAGAACTGGATTGAGGGAGAGCCAAGCGCGGGTGTAGCTCAATTTGTGAAAGCAGTGGGTGCACATGCACGCTGCTCGCACAAGTGATGCTGCGCGCACTCGCCCACTGCTCACACAGAATCATCTTCTCTTCCCACCTCTCCCGCTGGTCTGCAAAGCTCGAAAGGTTGGAAACTGCTGCTGTAAAAGACTAGCAAAGATACTTTTTGAACCTCATTTAATGAACTCTTCCTTTGTAGTCAGATGCAAGTTTAAATTATGCAAGTTGTTTTATGTTTAAATTTAATTTCTGAAAAATGCATTATTTTTCCTTTAAATGAGAAGTGCAAGTGCAAAATTTTGGGAGAAAAATACAAGAACAAAGCTAAAATTAAAAATCACATAAGAGCCAATATTGGGAAGAAAATATGCCTTTGGGGGGAGGATGTAAACACTGAGTTTATCAATCAGAAAGGCCGGTTCGAATCCCTAGCGCCACGTAACGAAGTGAGCTCCCGTTACTTGTCCCAGCTCCTGCCAATCTAGCAGTTCGAAAGCATGTAAAAATGCAAGTAGAAAAATAGGAACCATTTTGGTGGGAAGATAACAGTGTTCTGTGCGCCTTCACTGTTGAGTCATGCCGGCCACATGACCACGAAGACATCTTCAGACAGCGCTGGCTCTTCGACTTTGAAACGGAGATGAGCACCGCCCCCTAGAGTTGGGAATGACTAGCACATATGTGCAAGGGGAACCTTTATCTTAAAGTATATTTGGAATCTTAAGGAGATATGCAAACATTTAACAATGCATATTCAATATTTGGGTCCAAATACTGTTTTCCATTTTTAAAAAAGGGAATTATTAGGGATTATTCTGTTAATATAACATAATGAACATATTATTCTGTTTATATAACTTATAATATAACAGCTGCTTCTGGGTCTTCCATTTACTTCGCTGTCCAGATCAAAACTCTTTTGAAGTAATTATTTTGTTGAAAATTAGGGTGGTGGGTTTTTATTTTGCTTTTCTTTTTAGGGCCAGCAGGTCTCAAGGGAGTTGATCACCTATGACGCAAGATGGAATTAGGAAATAAATTAATTATTTTAAATGGCTGATCAAAACCATTAAAAAAATCTTACTGCATTTCTAGAAAAAGACTGTACTACTTTCATTTCCCACATATAGTGAAAACGTTATAGTATTGCTATTACTATAATGGTATATTCCTTACCTGTGAGTCATTTCTTGCTCAATGAGAATTCAATAAAGAAAAATGGTCTATGCATATTTTACATGAGAAATAGCTATTGATTTTCTTTTTTATTTCAATAGGCCAATGCACAACTAGTTCGAGAAATTGATATAGAGAAAGTGTGCTCATTTGAGAATCCCTATGTAGATGCAATAAAGAGCTTATGGAATGATCCTGGTATTCAAGAATGCTATGACAGACGACGGGAATATCAGTTGTCAGATTCTACTAAATAGTAAGTATAGATGTTTTATGGGGATTTTTAGCAATGTAATTTTAAAACGTATATAAATGTATTCACATTAATATTGGGTTTTCTCATTTCAGTTTCGAAGATTAGTTAATATAACTTCTTAACTGGTGTTTCAACATGCCAAATTAATCCTATATTACTTAGATGTATATCTCAGATATAATGAGATGTTTTCTGAAAAGTTTGACAGTGATAGTATTATCCTAAACCTTTTGGTCAAATGATGATCATGCTGTTAGTATGGTGGTGGGCCTTAAATCATGCATTGAATATTGTGGCAAAAGAGAGAGACGTCCTGTACTTTGGTTCACACTTGTTGCTATGTGTGTGAAAACAATACATTACTGTAGGGCAGGAAGAGTAACAATATCTTATTTTTCAGAATTTCTGGAATAAAGAAGATAGGGTTACTTCCTTTGCAGATAATACGGTATATTTTCCAGAATTTCCTCTTCATATGACTAAGAAATAGAATTGGCAGTCAGAACTAATGGAATTTGACTGATAAGGCAAATGACTGTATGAACATGAACATTTTGAACCTAGTCCAAAATGTCTGGATATAAAAGCTCAGAAGTTTTATTTGGCAAGATTTACAAAATATATTTATTTGTTTGTGATACTGTCTAGTCTTCAAAAGCTCAGCTGAATTAGTTAGACAGCACCAAAAATAAATAAATGCTTGGTTATTTTGCTCTTGCCCCTCATACTTTCATCCTAAAGTGCTGTGTAGGGTTACTTATACACAGCAGTGACGTGCAGTCAGTGGAGGCAGGGGAGGCGGAGCCTCACCACTCCCATCATGAAAATAAAAAAGAATTACTCCAGGAAGCCGTGAAAGTGGCTGGAAGAGGCGCGCGGCTTGGTTTAGCCTCCCTGGACATCTCAGCAGCAGCCCCAAGTGTGCCGATCTCGCCATTTTTTACATCGGGCGAGCCCAGGATCCTTGCAAGGGGAATGGGACGTGTGCAGGAGGCTCCTCAGCTCCAGCCTCAATCAGCGCAGCCGCGGTCCCCTTCATCTTGCCTCAGGAAGGAGGGGAATGGGACCACGTGTGCAGGGGAAGGGGATCGCGGCTGCACTGATTGAGGCTGGAGCTGAGGAGCCTCCTGCACACGTCCCATTCCCCTTGCAAGGATCCTGGGCTCGCCCGATGTAAAAAACGGGGCGGCGGCGGTGCGGCGGCGGCGCGGGGCGGCGGCGGGGCGGCGGCGCGGGGCGGGGCGGCGGCAGCGGGCACTCCCCAACGGTATACCGAAGGCGGCAAGCAACGTGAGCACTCCCCCCACCCCCGGCTCCTGTAACTTGGCGCTTTCAGGATAACGCTAGGTCAGTGAGCGCGGGACAGGTTGTATTTTCGGGGAAACACGGTACCTAGGCATTTTTTACATTGGGCGAGCCCGGGATCCTTGCAAGGGGAATGGGACTATGTGTGCAGGCGGCTCCTCAGCGCACAGCCTCAGATTAGCAGAGCCGCGATCCCCTTCCCCTGCACACGTGGTCCCATTCCCCTCCTTCCTGAGGCAAGATGAAGGGGACCGCGGCTGCGCTGATTGAGGCTGGAGCTGAAGAAACTTCTCCGTTTGGGCTGCGCCCCTGCGATCGGAGCAACCACGTGGTTTGATGACGTCACCAGCCTCACCAATCATAAACGTCACCGCACGTCACTGATACACAGTATGTACAGAATAGATGATACAAGTAATATATTATCTTGAATACTCTTTTTCATTTGCAGGAAATTCTAGTTGAATAATTGTACATACAAAACAGATATGTCTTATATAGCAATAGTACTTAGACGTATATACTGCTTCATAGTGCTTTACAGCCCTCTCTCGGTGGTTTAGTCAGCGTATTGCCCCCAACAGTCTGGGTCCTCATTTCACCGACCTCGGAAGGATGTAAAGCTGAGTTAACCTTGAGATGGTGACCTGGTGAGACTCGAACTGCCAAAGTTCAGGCAGCCGGCAGTCAGGAGAAGTAGCCTGTAGTCACATAGTGTGTTTATTTTAACCTATAATTATATAATTTCAAATGTAATTATAATTAGGCCAGTTGTGTCCAGAGTTGAGTAGTTTTATCAAGCAGTTTGTACTGCTTGATGATTAGGTAACAAAAAAGGCTAATATCCTAGGAAGGTGCAACCCATTAGTGGTCCTTATGTGGGTTAGTGCATCCAGAAAACAGAGGAACATAAATTAGAGTGGCTTTTGATACACTAAAACTACAGTAATGCATACATTGGCAGGATCCGTTTTCAATAGTTGTTGCATACTGTATCCAGCCAAATCTCATAGGATGTGCTATTCCAAAAGGCAGGCACTACAACCAAAAAAATATCCTTCCTGGATCTAGCTAAATGATGTTTTTCAAGGAGGGAACCCAAAATATACCCATCCTGGTGGATCTCATAAAAGTAGTAGAAAGTTGGAGAGAGATGATCCAACAAATAAATCAGCCTTATGCCATTAAGGGTTTTATTAATAACTAAGATCTTGAATTGTAGCCAAAAAGCCTACAGAAAGCCAATATAGCTGACCTGAAACCAACTACAGCTATATGGGAAAAGGGGATTGAGACTTCTAAATCTTTTTCGTTCTGCTACCAAAAATGGAAACCACAACCAAAGATGATGACTTTCATTCTGAGACTCACATAGAAAATTGTAGACTTCTGTACTTCAGAAATGGCCTATTTATTTTTGCATAATTTATATTTACAGTAAGGCACTGTAATGTTTTTTCCTGGAAATTCTCATTAGTGAGACGGTTTTAGACACCTTTGAAAGATGTGTAGCACAGATGCGCATGGTCCTTGCTTCTCCTGATCCCCTAATCCTTTATTTACCATATTTTGTTGGGAAATATTGTAGATCTGTCATCACAAAAAATATTTAACCATTTCAGCTCATCATTAATGGTAGGTGGCATACAGTTATCGAAAAGAAATTGCACGTCTTAATATATTTCTATTATATGCCATATTTTGAAAGTTAATTATAGCTGTAATTTGTTCAGTAAAATCTAGAGTGGCGGCTGCAATAATTTTATTGGGTTGCCATAGAGATAGGCCTGAGGTGCTATAGCAAGGTAATTTGTGTGGTCATAATGCAATCATGGCTCTCTGAGACAGTCACAAATTCTAATGCAGCTAAAAGTTTTAGAGTTGCACCTTTATATTATACTACACTGGAGCCCTTAGAATGACCTAATTCAGCTGACTAGTAAGCAAACTAGAGTATAATGAGAGGCCATGTGATGATCTTTCCTATCAATAATTGTGTAGAGAATTAGGCAAGTTACCAGTTATTAAGACAAGCCAATTTATCCAAATGCGAAAGTAAGTTTAAAAAAAGAATATCAGAGAAGGATGGACAGAAAAAGCTTAGAGATATTAAGGATTTCATTATAGAACATAGCCCATGTGTTGAAAATGAAGTATCATGCTTATGGGTGAGAGTACCCTCAGCAGAGGTATGTAGATATAACCTAATGATGAGCTTGCTGCTATATACGGTATTTCCTTAACCGATTGATAGATTGATTCATTGATATGATTGCCCAACTTACAAAATGGCTGGGTGACTTATATAGAAGTGTGAGAAAAAAATTATAGAAAGCAGTTGGAATCAAATAATGGAATAATAATATAATGAAATAAAGAGAAACAGAATAGCCAAATTGCCACTCTATGCACATTCAAAAACCTTTTATTCTGCATGTGTTCATCTCATTGTCTGGCCTGGTGCCTGGAGGAAGAACTAGATTTTCAGGGCCTTTACAGAAGGATAGGAAGCACAGAGCTATCTGAACCTTAGGAAGAATCATATTCCCTAAGCTAGTTGCTACAGCAGAGAAGGCATGTGTCCTGGATCCTTCCAGGTGACCTGGCTTCAAAGAAGAGATTTGAAGATTGCTCACTTTGCTCATTCTCCTGAGACAAGCAGAGTTGCAAGTAATTCAGGTGGCTTCATAGATGATAATCAGCAACTTGAATTACACAGACTTCCATTGGAAGGCAATGCAGGTCACAGATGAATGGTCTTTCAAAGATCTCTCAAGGTGGACCATTCTGGACCAACTGCAGCTTGCAGGGGGTTTTCAAGAGCACCCAGTCTAAAGCATGTTTCAGTAATCCAAATATGAATTACCAGGGCCAAGTTAGGAATGGCACAATAGAGCACATGATGGATCTATTGAAAGAGGCTGTTTCGGCCATTGTTGCTGCCGGGTCTTCAACAAGAGCTAAAGGACCACCTAAATTGCATACCAACTCTGACTGGGAAATGCAATCCAATCATGAATTGAAAGAAGAGAATCTCCAGAATTAGGAGACCTGAAAATCCACAGCCATTTGATCATGTATTGAGCTGAAACACTTTCATCCGCACCCCCACAGCCTTCAGTTACTGGAAAAGAACACTTAGTCATCCTAGGATAGTGATGTGTAGATGGATTTCATCAGCGTATTAATGATACCTGACCCCATACCAATGAATGACTTCCCGGTGACTTAATATAAATGTTAGATAAGAGTAAAAAAAAAATAGGCCCCAAGAGATTCCACAAAGAAGGGGGTAGATGGGCTAGATTCCTTCTCTCCCCCCCCACCCCCCACTATTACTGACTAGATCATTGTATTTCCCACTCATAAAGCTTGGAAACATTCCATGATCAATGGTATTAAAAGCTTCTCCTTTCTTTTTTCTTTTTCCCTATTCTAATTTTTTAGTTCTGTGATTTAATGCTTTAACTTTAACATAATAAGTCCTATTCAGATTTATTGGGGTTATTAAACAGTTTTATGAGCGTATGAAATAGCTGCTATATGTATAGCAGAGGTTTTCTGTTTCCTTTCTTTTTTAAAAGATGCATTTTTTAAACAAATTGTTGTACTTTTTATACATGTAGTGCACTGTCTTAAGCTGTATATCTTGCATGCTTTAAGAAAAAGACTCAGTTGAACAGATTGGTACCTATTTTTATGTAAATAATTGTAAATTCCCATTGCAAGTCATTGAGGCAGCAAAAAAATATATATAATTAAAAAATAGTAGCATTGCAGTGGATAGTGAGCCGAGTTTCTATCTTTTCTTTATCATTTATGTGATAATGTCATTGTGTCAATTTCTTTGATTTACATTATGTTGTTATCACATAAATTATTTCAGTTGCTGTGATGACGCATGCTTTATTATAACAGACCCTGAGGAATAATGGACTTTTCCTAAGTTAGTCCATTAAATCAAGGCTTCCCTATATAAATAATTCTGTATTTTCTGTATAACTACTTCTTTTTCTTTTCTTTTTTCCTGGGTTAGTTTTATGCTGGTGGGAGGCGAGTTTACATCTGGCTGTTATATTAAATGCTATGCTTCTTCAGTAAAAATGTAAAAAAGCTCCCATATTTTCCTATTTTGAAATAATATTAATTTAAAACAATGGATAAAACCATTACTTCACTAATACTGTTCTACAGAAATTCCAACGCCTATGGATATACTCCAGATGCCATGATGAACCAATCACAGCACTAGTGGAGTTAACCGTTTCTTAGAATTCCCCCTGCTCTTGTTTTTCTTGAGCAAACTTATTACCGCCTTATCTAGGCAGAGTGGGAATGAGGGTTGGCATTAGTCTCACTTTTCCTGCAAAAGCCTGGTCACAGGTTTAAACAATGATAACTACTTGTTATTATCTGCCAGTTGCTTACCGCTACCTAGAATATAACCCACAGCTTGAGAACTTCTTAAATAAAGCAACAAAGTAATCATTTTGCTAGAAACACTTTAAAAGCAGGGCAAGACTATCCAATTCCAAGAAAGCATTCGTGTCTGCAAAAGGAATTATCTTAAATTGAGACTAAAAAATTTAGGTTCTTAGTTTATAGTTAGTTCGTTTATTAGACTTCTAGACCGCCCCCTCTCCCCGAAGGGACTCTTGATCCAGAAGGCTGATTTTTAGCAATTTAATGTAGCTATATGGCTCTTTAAGAGTGAAGATTAATATTCATGAATCCAGTTTCAGTTTAGATAAATATTTTAATGCTAAAGTTAAATTATTTTAAAGATCAGCTAATTTGAGATGAAGCATTGACTTATCAGTAGATCTGTGTGTTTTCTCTCTGTGTCTTTGTATTTCTTTCCCTTTTCTCACCTAGATTAGAATTGAAATTTAGCAGTTAGACTTATGCCCATATACATTAGCTTCCTGAGGATAAATATAGCTCCCTGTGATTTCATTTAACAGGGAGAAGACTGTATTATGTGTCACCCTGTTTGGCAGCTGAATTGAATTGAGGATGGAGATCAATCTGGGCATCAGTTACAAAAATAACATAATTGATGCAGTTATGATGAGCCGGAAGCATATTTTTAGTCGACTCATCTCCAGTGAATAATTGGATACTGTTGATCTATTCCAGCTTGGTCCACCTGAATAAAACAGACTCAGGAAAAGTGAAACTAGTGTCATGTATCAGATATCCATAGCAAAAAGGAGCACTGTCCCAATAAGACATGCCAAAGATACACTATGTAGACCAGTTTCTGATACAAAATTCAAAAATTTGTATCTGTGGAAAAATTACACAAATCAATATAGTAAAATTTTGGCGGTTAACAATCTCCCAGCTTTCTCTGAAAATACCTCTATTAATTAAAATATTCCAAATGGACATTCATTTACTGACGTTTAAGTTTAGACTTATGCTTAGTAATCATTTCATTTAAAATCCCAATTTTGCCAGTATATAACTTAATTACTTTATCCTCTGGGTACTTTGTCATGCATGGCTGTTTGTATAATTATTTTGCAGTGTAATTTGTCCAATTCCTGTTCTATGTACATGAGATAGAAAGATTTTATATTAAAACTGATGGAATGGGAAGAACAATGTTGTATGTGATTGGCACTTTTTTATTACTTCCTGTATTGTATGTTGTGTCTATGATTTAATATAGAATAGAATTCTTTATTGGCAGTTTAGTAGGTATCTATAAAATACCAAGAGTCAAAATTGCTCCCTTATGTCCTTTCCTACAGCATAGATTCCATTATTCATTCGTTTCACTTGTTTATATTTATTTATTTAATGTTTACAACAATCCATCTAATCTTTGTTTCATTCCTACAAGGTAGACCAATCAGGGAACTGACTTCACAGGAAGACTAGAACTATACTTTGTTGAGACAGACTATAGCAATAGCAGACAAATATACACTTCTTAATGGTTTACAACAGGGGTGTCCAAACTTGGCAACTTTAAGACTTGTGGACTTCAACTCCCAGAATTCCCCACCTCAGCTCTGCTGGCTGGGGAATTCTGGGAGTTGAAGTCCACAAGTCTTAAAGTTGCCAAGTTTGGACACCCCTGGTTTACAGCATTCTTTTGAGTGATTTACAATGTCAGTATACAAGTAGTCCTCGACTTCCGACCACATTTGAGTCCAAAATTTCTGTTCCTAAGTGAGACAGTTGTTAAGTGAATTTTGCCCCGTTTTACAACTGTTCTTGCAACACTTGCTAAGTGAATCACTGCAGTTGTTAAATTAGTCACACGATTGTTAAGTGAATCTGGCTTCCCAATTAACTTTGCTTGTCAGAAGATTACAAAAGGGGATCACATGACCCCGGGACATTGCAACCGTCATAAATATGAATCAGTTGCCAAGTGTCTGAATTTTGATCACATGACCATGGACATGCTGCAATGGTCGTAAGTGTGAAAAATGGTCATAAGTCACTTTTTTCAGTGATGATGTAACTTCGAACGGTCACTAAATGAACTGTTGTAAATTGAGGACTACCTGTATTGTCTCCAACAATATGGGTCCTCATTTTACCAACTTTGGAAGGATGGAAGGCTAAGTCAGCCTTGAGCTGATGAGAATCAAACTGCTGGCAGCCGGCAGAATTAGCCTGCAATACTGCATTCTAATCACTATGCCACCACAGCTCTTTAATACAGCCCTGTAGTAACACAATCTTGCAAAAAACCCTGTGACTTCCATTCCCTCGCTCATATCTAATATTGTTGGGGAAGTCAATATCAGTATTTTTTATGTTTTCCTGCCTCCCTGGGCTTAGTACACATTTCTTCACTGCTTGTCTTGACTGCTTCTGGATGGCGTCTCCATTTTCACATTCCTTATACCTTGTGACTCTAGGCAACTGAAAACACAAAGTAATAAAAACATAGAATATCATAAAACATGTATACTTGTATAGCCAAGCTCCTAACCAAAACACCATATATGTTATGTTCTGCTAAGATACCTGAGGAACATAAGATCACTGGAGGGGGGAAAAACATGGAATAAATATAATGAAAATAGCTTCAATTCAGTCAGTCAAACCTTTATTATGACCCTAAGGCCAGTAATCAGATAAAACAAGCCTGCTGAGATGAGAAGAGAAAAGACTGGTCAAGTGTGATCAGACACTGAAGGAATTTGTCTCTGGTGCATAAGCTCTCCGTTTACATGCAAAGTTGTATAATCATAAGAAGAAGATAGTAGAAAAGATGAGAAGGATAATAGTAAAGCATCCATACAATGTGGGTAAATATCCGTAGACATAAGACAATACTGTGGTAATTAGATGTTCGGCAGAGTAATGTCACAAGGGAAAAACTATCTTTGCTTCTAGTTGTCTTGCCATGCAATGCCCTATAACAGCATTCTTTGTTGTGCCTTTTTAATGACGGTTCTAATGTTAGGTGTCCATTTCAAATCTTGGGAAATCATGAAACCCAAAAACGTGGTGTCTACCGTTGATACTGTGTTGTCTAACATTGTAAGAGGTGGTTGAATAGAAGGGCTCCTCCTAAAATCCACTTTCATCTCTACAATTTTAAGTGTATTTAGCTCCAGATTGTTCCAGCTGCACCACAGGATCAGTTGTTCAACCTCTCATTTGTATGCAAATTCATCACTGTCTCAAATGAGACCAATCACTGTTGTATCATCTGCAAACTTCAGTACTTTAACTGAGGGATCCTTCAAGATGCAGTCATTGGCATAGAGATAAAAGAGTAATGGAGAGAGCACACAGCTCTGGTGATGCCTATGCTAATTATATGGGTATTTGATGTGATTTTACCTACCTTCACCTGCTGCTTTCTATCTAATAATAATAATAATAATAAATATTTATTTCTTAGCCGCACCCTCTCCCGAAGGACTCGGGGCGGCGTACAATGAAACATATGAAATAAATATGTGGACAAAACAAACATATAACAGAGACATATACCGAGACACACACAAGGAGGAGGTCGGCTGATAAATAAAAACAATTAAAATACAGTATTTAAAAACCCCTAGATAATTAAATATAATTAAAATACCCAGTTAAAAACCCGTCAGGAGCGATATGGTTAGATCAAAGTTGAGCCAGGCCAGCTGCTTGGAATAGGTGGGTCTGTCAGAAAGCTTATAGATATAGATAAAGGTAGAGACGTGAGGTCGACAGATCTCAATATCTATTTTCAAATGCAAGGGCGCCAGCTGGTTTACATGCAAGTGAAGAAACCTGGAAAGATAATAACAGCATGGGATAAGCAACAAATGGAAATCAGGCTTTCTACCAGGGAATTTCTTCAGTATGGGATTCATAAAAGCCAACTAGAATTCCTTGTAGACAGTCATGAAGAAGACTATGGCTGAAGAATTCTACTGACACCCCACCCTCCCGAGGACCTATGTGTTAATGTGGGAGAGTAATTTTATAGTCCCCCAATATAACAGCAAGAGTCTGTGCATCAAGCTGAGCAAAATGGAAGGTCTGGCAAACTTTCAGGATTGAGAGGAGAGATAGGAAGCTGTCACTTACTCATTTGGAAAGACCCCTTGTGTTGCAAAACTGGGAACCACATGCTTTGAAGGTCACTATCCCAAATACACTGCTTAAGGATATATCCAGCATTTGGGAACCTAATCTTTCAGTCTTTGAAAGAGTACATCTTTCCTTAAGAGTCTTAAGGAGTAAGTAAACCTTGCCAATATTATTTTTTTTAATCAAGTTGATTTAAAGTGCTCTCTAAGAATCGGAGGGAGCAGACCCATGAAAAAGAAATTAACATTAGCCAAAATTTTAAAAGATAATGTGGAAGTCTAGCGTTTACAGAGACCAGGCCTTTATTTAAATGTAGAGCGGCATTCTTAATTCATCACGGGGCTGCTAGGATAGCACTAATAAGAGCAAATGGCTTCAAGAATGTTGAGATTTGTCTAACTGCACTACAGATTTGGATCCTTTAGAAAAGCAGAGAGCTGATCTTGGCTATAAAAATCAGGCAAGCTGCTTAGGATCAAGTGGCCCCTTTTCAAATGGAAAAAATAACAGGATAGAATAGCTGAGATCAGTGGTGGGTTTCCAGTTTTTTTTACTGTCGGTTCGCTCGTGCGCAGGTGTGCGTGATGCTTCAGCGTGTGCACAGAAGCAGGTGGGCAGAGCCTCCAGCTACCGCTACTACCAGTTTGCCCTATCCGGGCCAAACCGGGAGCAACCCACCTCTGGCTGAGATGTTATTCTAAATCTGTTGTTTTGTTAAGTAAGTGATCTGCCAAGAGGCAGGTAAAAGTTTTTTTTCCAAGTGTGCCCTATCCAAACACTTTTGCTTTTTCATCTTTATATAATTCCTTCTGTCAATGGGGCATTATCTTTTATTCCTGATTTTTCTCTTCTATCTATAGTTATCTTAACGATTTGGACCGCATAGCAGGCCCTGGATATCTACCCACTCAACAAGATGTTCTTAGAGTCCGAGTTCCAACTACAGGAATCATTGAATATCCATTTGACTTACAAAGCGTTATTTTCAGGTAGATAACAGTTTTTTTTAATCTTTAAAGTGCTACTTAGGAGGAGTTTGTTTTGGGGGAGGGGGGTTCCTACAAGGAGCATAAAAATATATTTAAGGAATTGTACCAATAGAAAATGCTTTTTTGGAAATGTATTCTTTTCTCCCACTCCTTTTCTTTTGGCTTAGTAGTAGCAATTGAGGGAAAACAATTCAACCTCTGAGAAGTTCATTGCTTAAATCAATATTTTACACTGATCAAAAATGGAGAATGCAAAACGGAGTATTGTGTTAAGTCATAAACATGTTTTTTTGAGTGTCAAGGTTTGAATATAGTTTATAAATTGCAGACAAATTGTATTTTATATATTTATAGATCAAACCACCAATTCTTATAAATATCCTAACTACTAATTCTGCTTCATCTTGTGTAAGAACATAAACTGGAAAATTTATAAGAATTCTCCTATTTTTTTATTCTGTCATTACACATAAAAGATCATTACTATTACAGTTACTCTGGAAAAGATTGGACTTTTGCCCATGTTGAACAAAAAACCTTCCTGTTTCAATTTTAATAATTACACTCATTTTTAAAGTTGTGTTTAACTTATGTAATGGTAGCGGCTATATCAACTTCATTTGTAGATTTGTTGAAATTCATTCGTAGATTTGTTGAAATACAAAATTTGACAAATGATGCCTGTTCTATATAAATGTATATTCTAAAGAACCTTTTTTGAAGTTTTTAATTTTAATTTTCATTAACCGCAGTCCTGAAGCCAAATAAAAGAGACTCCTCTTGTTAGTAAATATATTATTTGGCTTTATTAGTCTCTATGTCCCTTAAAAATGGAAATAATTTGGAAGAGCAAAGCACCTCTCAGGGAATCGTATAAGGAAAACAAAAATTTCTACCTTCCTAGAGCCATAAATACAAAGTCTCTGGGGATAAGAAATGTTATGAAATCCACAGTCCAGGACGAAAGACATTAAATGGGTTTGAGAAATAGCCCATCTATATTTACTCCAAGTTACAGTGTATAAATGCCTCACAATGGTAAACTTGTGGCAGTTTAATATTTGATGGTAAAATTCAGGAACACTGGTGATACCTCTGATGATCAGTGCCCCTAATTTGTTCCGTTACCATTGATTTAAGCCATTATAAGACTTAATAGGCTTATATTTTCAAGAGAAAGACTGATACTATGTAATCATTTCATGGAAATTTGACATTGGTATGATTGATAGCAGTCTGCCAACAGTATCTATACAAATTTGTTCTGGAATGATAGTGCCGAATCCTGTTCAGGAATATTAAGTTATTGCTGGGTTGGTTTCTACCCCATTAAATATCTTTTATCTGGCTGTCCCTTCAAAGCAGAATAGCAATAGCGCATAGACTTATATACAACTCCAGTGCTTTACAGCACTCTCTATCAGCATATTGTCCCCAACAAGCTGGGTCCTCATTTTACTAACCATGGAAGGGTGGGAGGTTGAGTCAATCTTGAGCTGGTCAGGATCAAACTCCTGGCAGTAAGCAGACTTAGCCTGCAATACTGCATTCTAATCACTGCACCACCAGAATGTATGCCTCCTGTCAATGTAAACATTTGCAGAATGCTGAAGTGTAGATGTATTCACTCTATTGTCATGATCCTTGAGACATAGCATATAAATAATATTAATAATGAAAACATATCCATAACATTTTAGAATTTGTACATTATTTTGATTTCTATGAATTCTGCTCTTATTCCAGAATGGTGGATGTGGGGGGACAGCGATCGGAACGAAGAAAATGGATACACTGTTTTGAAAATGTCACCTCCATTATGTTTCTAGTAGCTCTTAGCGAATATGATCAAGTACTTGTGGAGTCAGACAATGAGGTAGGCCATCATCAAATGCCCTTGAGAAGTATGTTTCTAATTAAGACAATAATTGCTTTCCCAAAAATCATATAATTTTGTGATAGTATTCTCTGACTGCTCAGGAATTATTTTTTTCTGTGATTTCATCCTGGTTTTGAAATACTGTGCTCACAGACATTGGTCTACATGGTTCCGCTTCAGTCTTTTTGGACATTAACTAATATTTCTTACTCTCTAAAACTGGAAATTCTTCTTCTCCAAAATTACATTTTTTATTTGTAACTCATACGGCTTATTTATAACTCCTCTAGTCAGTGTAAGAGGATGGATATATATTAATGTTAATTGAGATTTTTATTTCTGAGGTAACTAATCAATTATAAACAAAATTATGTTCACATTATATCAACTAGTTAAGCTCTAAACCGAATGATCCCAAATTAATCGATATTTATTATATGATCTATACTTAGGACCCCTTCATAAAGGCCTGTTTATTCTTAGGTCTAGTGGAATTCTGAGCTCTCTTCTCCATTTCTACGTTCCTCATAAATACTGTATTCTTAGTTGGTCAGCATCTCTCCTCTTCTCCTGCCTTGAGTGGCAAAAGAAGGGGTGAGGAGAGAGAGGAAAATTGCTTCCTTTCCCTTCAGTTCTCTGATCTCACAAAATGGTCACTCTGGCCTCAGAGAACTGATAGCAGAAGACCTTATTCCTCTCCTCTCACTTCTCCAGCAATCCCAGAGAAGAGCAGGGGTGAGAACAGCATTGGGCAATGGCTGGGCAAATAGTAATTGACAGTGAAGGAGGTGCTCCTCACCCCACCCTACCCTCTTGTCCCCTCCCATTTTGTATGTGGAGCATGAGTAGTTTTCTAAATTAGCATAGTACTTTTCTGCAAGCTCCTACATGGAATAATGGCACTTTAATGCTTCTGTATGGAAGAACCTACAGTCCACAGACTATAATCTGAACATACACTTACCATTAAAGCAGAATTTTGTTCTCCAGGATTGCATAGGTTCTGCAGGGAGACTGTCACTACAACTGCAAGATCCTGCAAATAATAGCAATTGTTTTAAGACGTCATTGTGTTCATACTCTTGCCTATTTCAAAGTACTTCTTCTGTATCAGATCTGGAGCACTTCAGAGCTCTAGTATTTATATTTCTCATCAGTTTCTTTCTCCACTCTGAAATTTTTCTATTGACACAACTTATCCCAAAATGTCATTTAAAATGCAAATATATTGGAATGAGATATTTATAGAAGTAGAATTGAGAACCATTTTGGGGTTGTGGTTAAGGCACCAGGGTAGAAACCAGGCAACTTTGAATTCTACTGCTGCCTTAGGCATGCAAGCTGGATTGGTGACTTTGGGCCATTCTCTTTTAAATTACAGTGACAAGCTGGTCATTAATTCCTATCACAATTAATGGATCAACACTCAGTTGATCTGAAAAAAAAGCAGACCCTGCACTTGCAGGAAAAAAGATAGGACATTAAAAAAATAGGAAAATAGAACTCTAGAAAGATAAAAAGTGCAACAGTACCACTTAGTAAAGGAATTTTGTACTGCATATTAGGAATTAAAATATTAATCTTTGTGCAGTCCTCTTTTGTTTAAATATAACAATTGTTTTATGCTTGATTTTATGCTTGAGTAGAACACAATCGGTTGGGAGCATTTTGTTTTTATAAGGTCAGAGGTCACTTTTGTGTTAATAACTTTAACAGAATATCTCAACCTGTTCTGAAAAAGAACTCCATATCTCACTTATCCCTTAGAGTCATTAAGAGTAATCCTGCTTTGCATTTTTATGTGTTAGTCCTTTAATTGATACATGATTAAACAAAGCTCTGTTGTGCTGCTTTGATTGTTCTTTTGGTTACGTTTTAAGAAGATTAACAACTAGCAACAGTTTTCCTTATTGCTTTCTGATTTCTGTAGCATTTTTAATGACACAGGAAGCATATTTGATTGACATTACTTGGAACTACTATTCTACATTGATTGGGTCTGCATGGGAAGATTTTAAGATTCTTTTATATTGGGAATGGTGAATCTGCGACTTTAGTTTTGGGGGAACATAGACATTGGAGAAAGGATGTGAGAGCTATACTGGCTGGCAGTTCAACTTCTAATCAGCCACAGACTCTTCTTCTCACTCTACCTTTTCTTACCTGCCACAATCAAATGGAAATCTTCTATTACCTGGAAACCACTCAGAGTTCAGTGATGGGGAACATACTTTGCCTGTATAATGTCCTAATTAAATAGGCTATTAAGATAATGGTGTCAATAAAAATATGTACTTCCAATAGAAGAGAATGTATCTAGCTCCTGGTTGAATTGAGGAGTTCTCCTTGCTTTCTGAGCATGGTTATTGCTTGCAGGCTTTTCATTATCCAACTAGCTAACATTATCAGTCCAAGTGAATGTGGGATTTGCTGCCTATATTTTTTGTATATGATAGCTTGCCCTGTTGGTTTTGACATCCAAAACTCCAAAAATATGTGCATCATTGCTTGGGAATAACTGCATCTCAAATTAGATAATGCCAATTTTCTGTATCTATGCATTATATTTAGTAAGGATTATAGAATAATTTATTGCCGATAAACTATAAACCTCACTCTCTTTAATAAAGTACATCAGGAAATGTGTGACTCTTTGAGGACTTTCTTATCTACTTTACTTTCTATCTCAGAAATTTGTTATATTGTAGTCATTAAGTACAGTATACAAATTTTCATTAAATGAATATATACTCCAAGTTTTTTCTTTATGTAAGTGTACGTGTTTTAAAGAAATGTTTTAAAGAAACATTTACTCTCCATATGGAACTAGAGTGTAGACATGGACCATCATATAAATTATTACTTAAAACAAATATTTTGAAAAATGTTTTCATTGTTAATTTTCCACTTAAAGCAACAAACACTCAAAGCAAAGCTGGAAAAAATCATAGGAAATACTGATATATCAATTCATAAGTATAATCTTTATTGTCATTGTACTTAAATACAACAAAATTGGTTATATTAATTAAATACAATGAAATAACACATTTTTATCTGTAAATCTCTTCTCCAAACCAATTTTATTTTATTTTACATGAATTTTTAGTATTCTGCAGATGTAGTTATACCATAAATTCTTCTGCTCATCATTAAATCCAAGTCAGCTTGGATATATTTAATTTATGTACTGTATGAACACTAGAGGGTTCTATAAGCCTTTAGGTAAAATGGCTAATTGTAAATTATTTATGTTTTCTTCCATTTCTTTTCTTTTTACTTATTTTAATATCTTCCTTTGTAATTTAACTCAGAATGTTTGTGTGTGTGTGTGTGTGTGTGCGTGTGTGTGCGTGTGTGTTCCAGCATAACTCTGGAACGCCTCAAGCAATTCCAACCAAACACACGTGACTTACTCCCTGGAAAAAAATGTGGGGGTAAGACACCCCTAACTACTTCTTGGGGTGTGTGTTCTGTTAAGATACAGCCTGTTGTGTCTTAAAATGGCTTCTACTGTACAGTGCAGTGGAGTTGCCATGGTAACAGCTTCACAGTACTTCACAAGGTGGCTCCCTGTGTTAAGGGGGAAAATTCAACATTAGAAACTATGTATGGTTTGGACATTTTCCCCCTATAAATAAATAACCGGGCAATGCCGGGTTAGCAACTAGTTAGTATAAAATGCTGCCATTAGGACAGAACCTTGATTTGTTTCTGAAGGCAAATGTAGATGTATGGTATGGTAAATTTATTTATTTATTTATTTATTTATTTATTTATTTATTATTAGCGTTTATATACCGCCCCCTCTCCCGAAAGGTAAAGACCTAATATAAAAGATGATCCCTTTTTCATATGGAAATCAAGTACAATGTTAGCATACTCTAGCATGAGACTTTCACCATAGATGATCTTCATGTAGCTCACTGAGTAATTTTGAGACAGTCACATTCAATACTATTCATCCCACAAGATGTAGAGGTTCCTAGAGGAAGTAGTTAATTCGTATCCTTGGCACTCAGGCTGAGTAACATTACAGAACCTACATCAGTCATGGTGGTGAGAGATCATGACCAGGCCAGTGCAACTGCCATGGTCTTCCTTAACCTTTTGGTAGCTTTTGATTCTATTACCTATATTACCCTTTGATTTGTCTTCAAGGAATTGAAGGGAGTGCTGCTTTGCAGTCCTTTTCCTCCATCTTGAAGAACTTGTGGAGATCTCTTTTTATGGAATAACTCAACTCTTTGCTCCGCTGTTATATCTAAATGAAACTTCTGAGAGATGGTTTAGTATCATAATATGTGCCTGATACACAGTTATACATCTTGTCCCTAGACAAGATAAAAGATAAACAGATGATAATGGTAGAGGTGTTGATCCAGTACCTATAGGAAGTCAGGTTTTGGGTGGGTAGGAAGAATCTTCAACTGAATTTCTCCAAGACAAATGACTTTGGGTTTATTCCAGAAGTGATTGCTGCCAGTTTGGCCAGGTTCAGTCAAACCAGTAGTGGAATTCAGGCCTGGGTCCCAGAACCATCAGCAACCCACCCCTGGTTTATTCCAGGGAAATTCAGTCTTTGATTCTAAATGAGTTTATATTTCCTCACTCAGAGGTGATCTGCAATTCTACTAAATTCAAGTTCCTGCTCAAGGAATAGCTTGGCAATTGTGGATAAGAGGGCTTTTACACAGCTACATCTTTTGCACCAATTGTAACCTTTCTGGATCATAATGCGCACAGTCATTCATGCCATAGTCACACCCGTCTTGATTCCTGTAATGTCCTTTCCGTGGGATTTCCCTTGACAAAAATCTGGAAGCCATAATGGTTGCAGAACCCGGAAGCCTGGGTATTGAGTGGAGTATCTCAATATCCTCAGGTGTCCTTGATACTTCAGGAGCTTCATTGGTTACCAGTTGGCCTTTGGGTGCAAGTCAATGTGTATGTTGGCATTTTAAGACCCTGTATGGATGGGGACCCAGTTATCTGAGTAATTGGCTTCTCCTGCATTAATCTGTCCATTCAGTTAGATCAAATAAGGCCAGTTTCTCCAGATTCTACCCTCTGATTGCCTTAAGAGGTAGGCATTCTCAGTAGCTGCCCCCCAATTGGTTGGAACTACCAGTGGGAATCCAGTTGGCCTCATCTTTCATAAGTTTAAGGTAAATGTCAAAGACTTCCCTGTTCCATTTGCATGGAAAGTATCCAAACACTGGAAGCAGGGATTGACTCTAAACAGGATTGATATCTGGCATGTGGTGTTTGCATTTGTCAGTGTTTATTGATTATTTTTATGCTTGTATGTAATTGAGGTTTCCAGGAGTAATTTATTTGTTTAGATTCTTAGCTACCTAAAATCTGTGAGAATGGGAAGGATAGACTTTGGGGTAATTTTCACTAGAATCAATAACTATGGCAGAAAGGATTTCTTTTTCTTTATTCTTATTTTTCTCTCCCCCCCCCCCCCCGCTTTCTTTTCTTTATGTATTTTCTATTTTTTTCCCTTTGTAACTTTTCCCTGTTCTATTTTCCTATCTCTTTGTAGTTTGCATTCATTTTTACTATAGTAATTATAATCTTTAATAAGATTACTTGAAAAAACCTCCCCCATGTGTGCAGCAACACATCCTTCGACTCCATCCTATCCATTTTCCATATTATTTTTTGTTCAGTTTGTAACAAAAATATTTAGAATAGATGCCACATTTCCTGAATGTACAGTAATATTGATCTGCCCTGGTTGACTATATGCCATTAAGTCATTTTCAACTACTGTTGACCACATGAATAGATTTTCTCCATGACAATCTACCCCTAATTTGTTATTTCGAGGCTCCCAATATTGGCTCTGAAGCTGACTCCATCCATCTTGCTGTTGGCCATTCTCTTCCTCTCTTCCATTTTTCCCAGCAATACAATCATTTCCAGAGAACTGTCCTTAACATAATCTGTCCAAAGTAGGATAATTTGAGCCTGACCATTTGTTCCTTGAAGGGTTGATTTGTTTGATGAGCCATCATCAGTTTGTTTTGTTGGCTGTTCAGGAGTCTTCTTCAACACAAAAGTTTAAAAACGTCAACGCTCTTTCTATCCTGCTTCTTAAAATTCATATTTTGGTTCCATTGACTGTAGAGTGTACCATGGCTTGTATGATTCTGATCTTGGAAGATATAAACCCGTGATGGCGAACCTATGGCATGTGTGCCCAAAGTGGCACATGGAGGAATGTCACCTGGTGCACACGGTATCACTCGTTCCTCTTTCAGGTTTCTGGCGCGCATGCACACATGCCCATCAGCTATCCTTTGCACGTGCAGCAGTGCCGGAAACCGAAAGAGTTGGTCTTCTGATTTCCAGCATGCGCATGCGTACCGGCCAGCTGATCATCGCACGTACATGCGTGCCAGAAACCCAGAAGAGGAACGAGGTATGCCGCAGATGTGCACACTGGAAACCAGAAGTTCATTTCCCGGCGCACATGTGCCCCCTGGGCATCTCTTCTTCCAGGTTACGGCCCCGACAAGTACATACACTCACTCACTCTCACACTCTCCCCCCCCCTCTCTCTCTGTCTCTCTGTGTCTCTCTCTTCCTCTCTCTCCCTTTCTCCCTCCCTCTCTTTTAGGTGCTCAGTGCCAAAAAGGTTTGCCATCACTGATATAGACACATCATGGTATTTAAATACATTTTTCAAAACTGTCATGGCTGATCTATTAAGGGCTGGCCTGCAGCATATTTCTTGACCACTTGTTCCTTTACCAGTGATAATAGATTCTAAAATGAAGAATGTAGCCACCATTTTTATATCTTCATTGTCTATTCTAAAGCTGTTTGTTCTACCTATTGTCATTAGTGTAGTCTCCTTTACATTTAATTTTAGATCCTTCTTTTTTCACTGTGCTTTTTGACTTATTTATTTATTTATTTTATTTGATTTCTAGACCGCCCCCTCTCCCCGAAGGGACTCGGGGCGGTGTACAGGTAACTTTTAGTACTAGAGCTTGCATTTTCAGCTCTCGGGGTAGAGTTATCAGCAATGTGCCTTGAATAGTGTTTCAAATAAAAAGGAATTGGAATAATTTGTGACCAACTCAATGAGGCAGTATCTGCCATATGGTAGACATCATCAGACATTTTGACAGGCTCCCAAACATAAAGATACGCACTTAAATCTTAGCTTCCAATATGAAGGCAAATGTTCCAGAGAAATCCACAAAACATTTCAACATTCAGTCAAGACGCCCATAAATCTTCCTAATATTTTTAGAGGATCAAAAATAAAATATAACAGTTTGCGTATTGTGATTTTCTTTAAGAAGAAAAGAAAATCTTTGGAAACAGGATTATTACACAGTAAATATACTTATCTTTTTGGGAACATCAATAAATAAGGTTTGAAAATTATTTAAATGTCTAAAATCCCATTTAAACCTTATTTCACTAATTTTTTAAATAAAAAATTCAAGTAGTCTGCCATGCATTATAATAATTGATAAAGGGCTAGGGTTGTAATCAAAATGTTGTTGATTATCATAAATGGGTAAAATTATGTTATAACTTTGAAATCTCAAAATACATGTATTTAATTATAGCTGCTATTTTAATATGCAGAATAAAAGTCAACAATGATTTGTTGGCACATAATCAAGCAATCGAACATACCACAAAAAAGGCAAAGAATGAGCATTCAATCCTGCCTACATTTGGTCGTCAGCTTATTGATTGTCAACTATTCAACAAGTCAGTTCACTTTGAACTATTCTTGGCCTTACTTAAGCTTTATTTATTTACAATCAGAGATCTATTCACTAGCTTTCTGAGGGCTGATTTTTACTAAAACATAACATTAGCCTTCCTAACACCAATCTTGCTATAAAAGCTTTTCTAGTGATCATAATAATAAATTGTTAATTTTCTATGACCTTTCCATTAACTGCATTACACATGTGCACTACTTAGTCCTAAATGCCATATTTTATCAAAATTGTTGCTTAATGAATCCCAAAATGCTTCTACAGCAGAGTTTTCTACTCATTATCAAAAAAGCTGCAACTGTTAGAATCACAAGGATAAACCTGGCCTTGCCATTAAAGTAGTAGTAAAGTATTGATTCAATTGATTCAACTCTGGAAAAATCCTTCATACATGAACTGCTACAGTGTTCCAGAAGTTCTGGGTATTTGGTGTATGTCTTAGAATAGCAGGCCCCGAACAACAAGACCGGTTCTGTGGCGAGAGGTTTTTCCGCGGAGCAGAAGGGTCATGGTTTTGCATGCTGCCTGCATCCCATGGATGGCGCTTTGCTTGTTTGCGTGGCCCAGTTTCTATCATGCCATGGACCGGGGGGTGGAGACCCCTGCCTTAGAATACACTTAAACATATTTTGCTTAATCTGCCTAATGGAATTTTATCATTCCTGTTAACAATTAAATAAATTGTTACCTACACGAAAGTGCTATTGAGGATACCTCAAGTCAACTATGGCAAACTAATGAGCATAGAAACTGTCTCAAAAAAATACAATTAGGTTAAACTATCTTTTGAAAACTGGTTATCCCTGCAATTGTCGTACCTCCTTAGAATTCGTGTTC
Organism: Natrix helvetica; assembly: GCF_964273705.1. NCBI lineage: Eukaryota > Metazoa > Chordata > Lepidosauria > Squamata > Natricidae > Natrix > Natrix helvetica. Next base: position 70,613,878 of record NC_138552.1, read on the forward strand.
AAATTTTTTTAACATAATGGCAGCACATAAGAATGCCATACTAACATGGTTCAGCATAAAATAAAGTTTTACATTGTCTAAGTATAACTCTAAGGAGAGCAAACAGTCGTCTGTGTTTCATTTTAGCTTAGGGGGTCCCATTTTGCTGATTGGCAAAGATTAAATATCTTAATTTGGGGAATTTCACTGTTTAGTAAAGTATTCTAAACCAAGTATTTATATTTGCAGATAAGCTATCCATTATTCATAAGCCCCATACCTATAGTTTTATTTTGTAAAGATGAAAGCTTATCAATGTATATAGAGAAGGCACAGAGTATTTAAAAACGTGAATTTGGAGTAGTTTGACATCCAGCAATTTTGGATAAAATCTTTTTTAGGAGGTATGTGTGCAAGTATCTAGATCAGCAGAGCATATGTTCACAAAAGCTGCTCTGTCTGAAGAAATGAACAGGGCATAGCATCAAAGCAACTTCTATCCAAATTTATGAAAGCAGAGAACTAAAGAACAGTCTTGTATACAAAGAATTGTGCTTCTGTTCTTGGTATTACTAATTAAATGGGTAATCCCTATCAAGAGAAAAAACAGAGAGTCTAATGACTAATAGATGATAGAGACGCTTAGGTGCATTATGAAATTACTGTAATGTTACTTTAATATGCCAACACATATTAAAAGGCCTATCTAGAAGCAAAGACTAAGGAACAGACCAAGGTGCAAAATATATTTATGTGTACATGTGCGCACATCTTTATTCTTTTAAAAACCATTTACTAATTTTGATTCTTCTATTTATGCTGTTAGAGCCTTTCTGTGTAAAAATAATACAATTGAAATGTTTTGGCGTCTTTGAAGAATGCATATTTACCAATGAGATTTACTGATTAAATTATAGCCAAATCATATAATAAAACCTACAGCTGTCTAACTGCAATAACTCCTGGCTGCAATGATACAGTGTTTATAAAGATAGGATATTTCTTCGTTTGCAATCTAATAGAAGCAAAGTGGGGACCATAAGCTTCAGTCAAAAATAGAAGAGAACATCCTGCATGGGGCACTTAATATTTATTGGGATGATCTCTTCTTTTCTTATCCCATCACTTATCTACAAACAAATCCTTAAAACCTCATAATTTCAGGTGTGTCAATATTGGTTTGTTTGTTTTATTTATACATCCCTTAATATTTTTTAAACACGGTCTATCTGTAAAGGTAGACTATAGAGGAAAGAATGGCAAATATTGGAAGCAAAGTTAAAAGAGGGATCAGCCCAGAATCTACATAGCCATAAGTAAACTAAGTCAAATCCCCTTGAATTCTGCTGACTCTTATCTAACCTCTACCAGGTGCTAACCATTAGTTGAGAATATTCTTGTGTTTAGGCACGAGTAGCAATAAATCCATTTAATTAAACCTTCATGTGTGGACCTTATCTTTCACACCCAACATAGATAGTCTTAAAATTAACTTTTGGGTCAGTTGTTCAAAAATATCCTTCAATATGTCCAATGTTATGCTTCATTCCACATTAGTACTGTAAATCACATTTAAGTGGTCCTCTCCTTTAATTGTAATCATTAGTTCCTTCTGGTTCCCTCTAGTGTCCCCCTTCAAAATATCATCCTGTCATGTTTTTTTAAAGATAATTCAAAACAAAAGCATTTTCTTGTGGGAAGGATTCTTATAACTAATTCTAAAATCTTATTTAAAAATTATTTTGAAGGAAACTTTCCCGTGCTGTAAAATTTGTCAATCCAAAGGTTTCTAATAGCTGAAGAGCAGTTAAAAAACAATTTCCGAAAGTGATTAGAAGAGCAATAGCAACCATTTCCAAAAGTGATTTTAAAAGGAAGCATATTTGTCCTGTGTCCTTTCAAAGATCCTGACTGTGGTTTGAGTAAGGTGACTATTCCCATCTCCCAGAGATCTAAACTCATCAGATTGTTATCTTGCAGCCTCTCTGTGAGGAGCAACGATAGGGAGCATTTGTGAGTGATCCCAGGTCCTTTCCTTGTTTGAAGAGGACATATGAAGAGCGTTACTGGGTCTTCATTTTGCTGGAGTCATCAATTTTTGGCAGAGCTATATTCAGTTCACCATTTCTTCCCGGAAGTTTCGTCTTGGGGAAAAAATATTCTGTAGTAAACTTATTTCAAAATCACTTCAGCCTATAATTAATGCTAAGCAAGAAACTGAAAGTAGAAACCTTGTGCTAGAGGAGAATACGAGAAACAATGCAAACCTCCAGTAGTTTTCTAATTGATTAGATGGGTTGAGCCTTGGAATTTAAAGAGAACTCCAGATTCATCCATTCATATATTTGTATATGCCTATTTCTATTAATTATATGATTTGTGCATCTATCAAGGGAGGGGGGACACATGAACAGATTGTGCCTTCGAAACGATCACTATAGGTATGTTAATGTTATTTGACTATTTTTTGCTCTTCCAGAATCGAATGGAGGAAAGCAAAGCACTATTTAGGACAATTATCACATATCCCTGGTTCCAGAATTCTTCAGTCATTCTATTCTTAAATAAGAAAGACCTTTTAGAGGAGAAAATAATGTATTCACATCTAGTTGACTATTTCCCGGAGTATGATGGTAAGTTTGTTTCTTTGTCCCCATAAAAATTGTATGCAAATAGTATAACAGCAACAAGACAACATTATACAGTTGATAGGTGAGAACAAGCTTGCCTTCCGCAGTTCTGTCATATTGTGGCCACTATTCCCAAGCTTCTAATTAAATTGTGCATTCTTAACTACATGTTCAGATTGTCAGTTGTTATTTCTTAATCAGAAAAACAAGCCTTAAACATACCATGGTTTGTGTCTTCAGTTCATCTGAATAAGATTTAAGGTGGAGAAAATTCTATCCCTATGACTGGAGGATATTTTGTTTATTAAAGTATCTGGTTGTGCATAATTAGAGCGATGGAGTTTACCATATATGCCATTCTTCCTAATCACATGAGATGAACGGAACAGAATAAGTCAAATTCACATGCAATGAAGGGAGACTTGCATGTCTTACTAAAAGGATGTGGTTTGTTAAATTGAGTATTATACTTTATGCCTTGTCCCTTTACTTATTCAGAAGTGGAGAGAGAAAGGGAGAATGCACCTGCTGAAAAACGTTCTAATAAATGAAGCAAAGAGAAGGTTTCCCCCCCCCCCTTCACTTTTTCCTCCACCCTTGAAAACCGACATGTTTCTTTCCCAATGGCTATATTGCCTGGTGTACTCTTCCATCTCCCAGTGATAGTCACTCTAATCTTGTTCTAAAATGAGGCCCTATCTTCTTTCTCAATCATTTCTTCCCCAGTGCTTTTTTTATTTGTTTAAAGCAGAAGTGTAAAACATGATTTTATTGAGGGCCGCATCAGGGTTGTATTTGACCTTGGGAGTCCAGGGTGGGCATGGCCAACTCAACATCACACGTGTCGGGAGCTCCTGTGGTGGCCCAAGCACTCTGCCAGCGAAAATGGGCTCCCGAGCTCAGTTTTCAGCTGTGGCAGCCTACTGCAACCCTCTGCCAGCGACAATGGTTTTTGCTGGCAGAGGCACTGTGGGCCAGTTCTTCACTGTTTCCGGGGCAGACCTGTGAGCCAGATCTAAGCACCCCGCAGGCTGGATCCGGCCCCCAGGCCTTGAGTTTGATACCCCTGATTTAAAGTATAGTGGTACAGTAGCTCCCATCCTTATGTACTGTGAAATTCTTGCCTTTGGCTTGTTTAAAAGATTAAATATCAATTCTCCAAGTTACCATGATTGTTGATGAAGATGTTGGGATGTCTCCACAACTTCTCTTCCATCCTCCAATATTCAGTCCTCATTTCTTGCTTAGATATCACCACAGTGTAATAATAGCCATTTACAAGTAAGTCTTTGATTCATGAACATATTGAGCCCAAAAATTCTGTTGCTAAGCAAGACAGTTGTAAAGTGAGATTTGCCTCAGTTTATAACCATTCTTGCTATAATTGTTAAGTGAATCATTGCAGCCGTTAAGTGAATCTGGCTTCCCCATTGACTTTGCTTGTCAGAATGTTGCAAAAGGTGATCACATGACTACCACCCCCGGGGTCAATGCAACCGTCTTAAATACATGCCGATTGCCAAGCGGTCAAATTTTGATCACATCATCGGGGAGGGGGGGGGGCTACAATGTCATAAGGTGAAAAATGGACATGTCACTTTTTTAAAGTACCATCATGACTTTGAATGGTCCTAAAACCAATAGTTGTAAGTCAAGGGCTACCTGTATTTTTCTAAAGATAAAATTCAATCTACTTCTTTTCTGGTGTAACAGGACCTCAGCGAGATGCACAGGCAGCAAGAGAATTTATCTTGAAGATGTTTGTTGACCTGAATCCTGAGAGTGAAAAAATTATCTACTCCCATTTCACGTGTGCCACAGACACAGAGAATATCCGCTTCGTCTTTGCTGCTGTCAAGGACACTATCTTACAGTTAAACCTGAAGGAGTACAACTTGGTCTAACTGTGCCTCTTAGATCTCTATCTACCCACTTCGGGCAATTGAAGATATTCAAGAGGGACTGTATTATCTGTGAAAATGATCTGCGTAATACTAATTTATTGCTGGCCTGGACTCTGTTAATATTTGCAGAGTTTGTAGTTAAATATTACAATTTTATTTAAACTTTACAGAGGAAAAGAAACAAAAGATGCTGAACTACATTCACAGCTCATTTCCTCTTTTTTTAAGTCAAAATTTTGTGACTTAATGTGTTCTAAATTCTCAGTTGTGCACTCACAAAATGGTAGGGGTTTGGGTTGGTTTTTTGTTGTTGTGACTGAAGCGAAATCAAGTTGGGCTCTCCCTCCTCTTGTCTCTGCCTGTGTCTGTCTTGATTTATTTTTTTCAGGTACAAGACCTATCCCCACAAGCTTAATTTTCAGGGGTCCTCCTTAGATTGGTGAGGGGGAAAACCTGTCACTAGAATTTAAGCCATCGGAAACTACTTTTATGAGGGATCAGATCTATTGATGTTCTGATTTTATTTAATTTTTGGCAGATGTAAAGTATACCTACCTTTCAGTATCAACTTTGCACTGAAAGAATGTTGTTCATTGGGAATATTAATAGCAGTGTTACAGATTTTTATCCACAGCAGTACCACAGAAAAATCAACAAACTACATAGAACACATCAACAAATTACCGAGAAAGGGCATTTTTGAAGCAGTTTAGCTTTTTGATCTGAACTTGCCATTTACTCTCTTCCAAAACCAATTTTTAAGGGGGGAAATCCCTCCCCCTTCCCCCTTTATTTGCTTCTTAATCACAGATGCCAAATATATGTCATGTAGATATTATACCCTGAAACCTCTATTTTGATTAGTTTTTAAATTAAACAGACTCTCTAGATTTCTTATCCCAATTTCAGATTTTTTTTAAAAATGTGCAGAAACTATTGGCCAGATTTCACTCTTTTCGTCTTATAAACACAGTGATTACAAAATATAAGGATGATTTAAGATACCAAATTAACTGGTTGGGAATCTCTTCCAGACAACTGCCAAATATTAAAGCAATGAGATTTTAGCTTTTTTGTTTCCTCTTTGTACTAAAAAGCATTCCATTTCTCAATGCCAAGCTTCCCCCATAACATTATGAGTAAAAAAAATGGTGCTACATACATATGCATATGGCCTAATTAAAAAAACAGTTTTAATACTGTATCTAAAGTGCTATAAGATTGGACACTGTTCTTATTTTCCTTCTTTACTAAGTAAGGCACTTTTAATGGAAAAAAACAAAATGGCTAAAAGAGAGAGAGAGAGAATGTACATATGAAATTGTATTTGTGTGTAATGACAAAATGGAAAGTTAAACCTATATATAATTATTTGAGAACAAGTCCAGTGGATTCAGAAGAATGGTTTCTGAGTAAATATATGAGTTTTAATAATAGAATGGGGGGGGGGGGGCGCACTATGCCTGTTTTGGTGGATATTCTCACTCTGCCCCTCCTCTCTCTTTCTCTTTCTCTCTCTTTATTTTGGATTGAAATAAGATTTTTAAAGTTTTGTGTAAAACAACTCTGTAAATAAAAAAAATTGTCAGTTTGGAAAATTGTACACAAGGTAGAAAAGTCAGATACGAAATTCAACTAATTTTTCTAAAAGGTAATTTTTGCAGTTCTAGGCTTAAAATAAATTATCTGCATTATACTTTGGGGCAACAGGGGAGACAAAGAATACGATAAATTACGACTAAACCTCAAGTGTAGGAGCAATCTGCCAAGCTTTAGTATTACTGGCCCCAGGGCCAGATTCCCAGTATAACATTCTTAAAATAAGGCTTCATGGATAATCTAAACCATATTACTAATAAGATTTCATTGATCCTTAATTATTTCTATTAGAATTGATGAAAACTTGGATTGCTTTTGTTCCCTAATCATGAAATCTTGTAATTTTAAAATAGTAGGCCTAGTGCAATTATGAATGCTGTAATCATTGCGAGATATCTATACATATACGTATATGTATCTCACAGCATCCATACTGGCTTTGTAATCATTTTGGGCAGATTAAATGTGCTGTATTGATATGTATCTATGTAACTGTAATGTATGTCTTACAGATAATTCACAATTTAAATAATGTTATTTTATTTACTTTTTTAACAGAGAAGAATGTGCATTTTGTCAGTTTATTTCTGACTAGGATTTTTTTTTAAATTTTTAATCTACAAACAGTTATTATTGTTCAGAGTGGTACTAGCATCATGCAGTATAAAATCATTTGCACTGCCCTGAGTTAAAATTGGAATGGAGACTCACATGCATATGCATACACACAGAGGAATTTAATCTCTTTCTTGTTGGACTACATTGTTCTTTGGCAAATGGAAAGGTTAGTTTGCATCTCCAGTCTTTTCATGGTAAAAATGGGTTGTTGTGTTGTTGTTGTTTTTACCACAGTGAAGATTCTCTGTGGCCACTTAATATTGAAGTCATTGATCAGCTATCAAGAACCATTGAGCTGGCAACTCTGCAATTAGTTAAGCTTGTCTGCTTTGATAAGATGATGGGAGCATATGTTGAAGCTATTCACAAGAAAGGATAATAGGAACAAGGTGCAAGAAGAGGATCATGAAAAATCACTTTGGGTTGGAAGCTTTTTTAAGTACAGGGCGCACATTTCAACATGTATGCCATTTGAGGTTTTTTGGTGGGGGGGGGGGTTGTATTTGTATTTCCAACACCCAATGGGAATTTTAAACATACAATTACTTCATGCTACCAGGGAGTTCATAGGAATTCATTTTTGCAAACAGCTATCATTTGTTATCCCCCCAAAAAGCCAATGGCTCACTTAAGTCATATTTCAAATTTTAGTTCAAACTAACATTTGAAAAAAAAATTATTTTTTTAAAAATGTGACAATGTTGCAGCTGATACCTTTACAAATATTCTATGTTGGAATGTCAAAATTAACTAAAATTGGCACTGTGGGAGAAAAATGACACATAAATCTTTTCTTACAGGATTAGGGATTTCCCCCTCCCCCCATGTTGATGCAAATGAAGGATATCATACAAAGGAATTATTATTTATTCAAACTTCACATATATGAAGTTTGAATAAATAATAATAAATATGCCATTGGTAATATATATGCCATTACCAATTTTACAGGATCCTTGTACTAGCTAGGAAGACTGCCATCTTAGGAATTGAATCTCCATGTAGCATTTGAAATGGCAAACCCCTCACTCAGTTTACAAAGCTTTCCTCTCAGTTCTGCCTGGAGACCAGGAAGAAGTGATGGCAAGCAGATACCAAAATGGTCAGAAAGTAGCTAGTAGCCTTGGCTCATCTTTTTCATCACAACTGACCTTGTGAAAGCGATTTCATATCTGATGTCCAGGATCTCAAAGCCAATTCACCAGATCTTCAATGAGGATTGCCTGTGAAAGCAGTGTATGTATACTTAGAAAAGAATTCAGAAAAAGTGCTTTGAGCCTCTTGTAAGAGGGAGCCCACTATTTGTTAAAGAAGTTGCCATTTTTCAGGTTTCTTTGTGGGCCTGAAAAAAAAAACCCATGACGATTGGAAGAAATCCATGCATTAATGTTAATGAGAGAAAGCAGGTGAAATTTTTCTTCAGCTTCACTCGAGCATGAAGGAACAGAAAGGTGCTGGGCTTGTGATTGTGTGAGGTCAGAAAAGTCCTGGCCTACCAAACATTTTTCTCTTGACAATATCTCTTCTTTTTAAAAGGAAATAAACAAACCTTTCCACTTTAAGTGGATTTTTCTTCTATTTTTTAAAATGGGTTGAAGGAAAGAAAGAACAGAAGAGATTAAATATGCTGTAGAATGTGGAGTTGTTCTTTATTATGGATCCTTTGAAGAATTTTGGAAGCACCAGAAGAGGGGGAAATCAAAAACTATGAAGTGACACCCTCAACTGAGGCCCTACACACTTTTGTATTTTTCTATATAATTTCCATAATAAAGAATTTAAATGTGACATATGTAGCTATAGTATAGGTAAATTACATTTTTTGTGGGAATTTGAAGGAGAACTTTGACTGCTGAGACAACTTTGAATTGTCATCACTACATTGCTTTATGCCAGAGATCAAAATGCAACACAGATTTTTAAAGTGGTATTCCTCATCCCATTTAAGATTTATTATCTGAAGATTAGGGTGAGGATAGTTACGGGTTTGGTTTTGGTATATACCTTAACAGATTTTGAGCCCAGATATTAGTGCCTCCTAAGTTATCCAAAGTAAACTTAAGAAGATTTGTAACTTTGCCAAAACAATGTAACACTGCAAATCAGTTTCTTGGAAAGCTGTGTCTTAATAATGATTAGAATGCCAGTCTGTCTGAAATTTGTTCTCCGTATTTTATATTTAATGGAAGTTGTGCAACAGTGTTTCCCATTCAATTCATTGGGGCTTATCTTAAGAAAGCTGATGGATCATATCCATGCATAGAAATGATCTTATTAGAGGTTTATTCATGGCTACTCTTTCTAAACATCTTGAAATTTGCCATCCTCAGTCCAGACATACAAAAGATGAATAAATGGACAAGAAGCTTTTCCATTTCTATTTCCATTGTGAAGGTTATCTGAACCAGATTCATTTTAATTGTACCATGACAGAATTTTTGTTTTCCTGATTTCCAGGTTTTAAAGGGAACAGACATTTTATGTGATGTATCAGTCAAGAATGACTGCATGATTTGCCAAAAAAAAAAAAAAAATGATAGGGAGAAATGTCTGCATATTAAAGAGACAGCTGGGCTTTCACAGCTTTTGGTTGTGAGTGTCAAATTACTTTTGACGTACAGGTTGACTTCTCCCATTCATTTTGGAGTTATCGCAAAAAACAGATTAAATGATTAAAATAATTTTAATAAGTGTTAAAACATACAACAAAAATAAAATGTACACCAGGTATAAAGATGTGCTTGAAACTTTTTTGTATTTCAAAACAACCTTTATGCCTGCAGCAAACAGTACCTTCATTTCACAAGTGGTGGGCACAACCACAGCCACATTCAAGGATGTCTGCAGGTGGGGTCAAAAAAGTGAAGGTTACGGCCACAACCGTATGATCAAATCCCACTTTTTTTTTATGTGGAATTTGTACCTCTTCCTAAGGCACTATTTTAGGGAAAATGGAATCGTACAATTAACATGGCTTTGGAATCCCCTCATATTGTTGATCTCAAATTCTATAACATATTGCAAATGGCTGATTCCTGTTATTTAGGCAGATTCCTGGCTTTTGTAAATAGCTTTTTAGCCCACATACCTCATATACATACACCATAGTTGATATTAAATGTATATTTTCGTTCTACAGCCTTATTCTAATTTGGAAATTCATTTGCACATCGTTATAGCCTCTAATCTGGAGTTTGCTCTTTGGGCCTTTTAGGTGAATGAGACATTATTCACTTAAAAATAGTGTTAATAAATATATCTGCTTTGATTTCTCTATTGAATTGAATTGTCCAGGAATAATTCACAATAACTCGTTTACACATTGCAAGGCATGCTTTATCAGCAGTACATTTCCATTTTCTTCTAGTATATGGGAATTCATTTGAACTGTGATTAAACGGCATTTAAAACATGGATAATCCCATTTATTCTTATTATGCCTATATTCTTGCAAATGGGTCACTTTCCTTGTATTTCCTTCGAAGTAAACTTGAATGCAGTTACTACAATTGTATAGACAATACTCATTTTTGGACAAGTTCTGTGGAAATGAAATAGGAGCTAGTAAGTTTAAATAGAAAGATTAAAACAAGATTTTGAAAGTGCCAGGTAGCAGAAGGATTCAGCCACGTGTCTTTCCTTCAACATACTTGTAAAATTCAATTTGTTAGTGACTTCTCTATAACAATATCCTGAAATCTGGCCTTATAAGACATACATGTTAACCAGATGGGACTCTTGTACTTTTAACTCAGCAGTATTTTATTACTTATGCTTGTTCTTAATATCCTTCAAATGCATGTATCATCTATGATTTGAGATTGAACCTTTTTGGCAACAGCTAATGTATAATAATACCCAAATGACTGCACTAGTTAAAATTACAGCATTTTGGCCATACTTTTGTACTCCAGCATCTTTCTTCCTCTACATTTGCATCTCTTAAAGTACTTTTGCCTCATTGTTATCTTTAAATGCTCTTTTATAATTATATTATAGGAATAAATACTTTTATTCCCATTATTGTTTCCTAACCAAGCATGCTTATCTGTAAAAAGCTACATATCCTGAATATATTTGAAAAAGGTAATATGGTCTCCCACTCCCATATTGGATGGTATAACTTCAACATCTTTAATATAGATGGACTAGTTCATTATCAAGTTATATTAATACACCTTCGTACATATAAATATATAACAACTCAATAGGAAATCCATACTATGTGTACCACTTTATATTAACCCAAAAAACTTAAGGACCATGCATAGGTTCCTACTAAGGAATATATTACTATATAAATTAAAAAATATTTTTCCTTCTTTCTGGAGACTTACAGTATGAATTTCTACTGCACAGCTGTTAGGTTTTGATTTTGAAATTGCAACTACTTATTTAAATGACTGCTAACAATCTTCCCAATCCAATTTAAAATAATGTTCAGAAGGAAGAACATTCTTAAATATCAAATAGGAATCAGAAGCATATCGTTCATTATAGTTAATAGTGAGCAGTCTAAAACTGAGTCCTACTTTATTTAATCTCTAGGAGAACACACGTAATATTTTGCTTGGTGAGAATTGTGTTGAGTGTAAGGTGTTCACAGTACTTAAATAGAATGGGAATTTCTAAGTTCATGAGAAAAGCTAACTTGATAACTCTACAGATGATCAATCTGTAAAAAGGTAAAGGTAAATGTTTTCCTGTCAGTTGTGTCTGACCGAGGCATGGTGCCATCTCCATTTCTTGGCCGAGAGAGCCAGCATTGTCCAAAGACAATTTCCATGGTCATGTGGCCAGCATGACTATACCCCCAAGGCACCCAGAATTCTGTTATCTTCCCACCAAAGTGATATCTATTTATCTACTTGCATTTTACATGCTTTAGAACTGTTAGGTGGGCAGGAGCTGAGGCAAGTAATAGGAGCTCATCCTATTGCACTGAGGTTGGGTCTTAAACCTGGGCTATCAGCTCTCCAGTGCCCCTCTTGAGCAATGTGTAATTAATGTTTTATTTGAGTTAATACTGCCTACATTTTTAAAAATGGTTTTGAACATCATACTGCCTGGTCCTTAAAATCTAGTAAGTAGAAGCACATTATGATTATCCTTCAGTCAATGATGACCAGTAAAATTTAGAGCGAGTGGGTCAGCCAAGGAAAAAGCTATATATTATTCTCTTATGATATAATCCCTTCTTTGTGTCTGTATAGGATGGTAATAATAGAAGCCAAATATTGCAGCAGGAAATGTAATAGTAATTGTAGTTCTTAATGCTTTTCCACAAAATACAAATGGTTAAGTATATGAGCACACTATTAATATTTAAAATCAATCAGTTTCCTTAAAACAATCTGCCATGTTTCACCCTGACATTAATAATTTATTGCACTGATCTACCCAAGTATCCTAATTTGGTAGATATTCACTATCTGTTGGCCTGCTTTCTGTAAGCATGAGTTATCATACAATGATTTGAGTTATTCCGCTGTTTATTATCCCAGATAATTTCCCAGGCACATAAGGGATGAGAGAGGGAGATGAGTGAGGCAGGTGAAATCAACACATAGATTGATTAGACAAAAGAATAATCAAGTCAACATTGAAATGCAACAAAGGTGTTTTAATGAAAATCATGGTCAAAGTTGAGAGTCAAGAAATCCAAGAGTAAGAATTATTAACGCACAGCTCAATGAGGGCAATTGCAATTATTTGCAAAGGCATTTGTTTCTTTTTTGACAACTGTTTCTGAATTGACCCCAAGACTCAGCCAGCATTCATCTGTAGACTGGTGGTAACTCTCAGGGACCCTGGTTGTATAAACAGCATTCCTGTATCATTCAATTACTGGTAGCCACTTTTTTTCTGTCACATTCCAAGACATCTTAGGCATCAGAACCTAAGTGTTAATTCAAGATTGTGTTTCTCAAAGTCCCTAAATATGGAAACGGCAGGTAAGATCAAGTTTCTGTCCAGTGGTAGGACTGAAATCTTGCGTAAGGAAGTTCTGTGGGCTCAATTACTGTGGTTTCCATCATCACTTCTTCCTTTTCTGGTCTTAAACTGGCAACAACATACAGTAGTTTCCCATATAATTTACCTTGAAAATAGGGACGTGTAATGTTCTAAGAATCTAATAAAGGAGGCAAACAGTTTCAGTCTAAACTGACCATTTTAACAAATCTTAAATTTAGGGACATTTTCAACTGCAACATCTCAGTTCCTTGTAAACCCTTAATTTAGTTCAGATTGTGGTTAATAATAAAGCCACATAAGAGGTGGTTTGAATATTTGTGTCGGGGAATTTTACAGATAAATCAAATAAAATGTTCCCCTCTTCCCATGGTTTTTCACATTTCTCTTTTTCCCACTATAAAAAAAAAGCAAGGGGGGGGGGTCAGGAAAGATAAATAGTGTCACACTATTTCTCACAATTATGGCTTTGAAGGCATTCTGGTAAAAGTAGCTAGCATGCTGATCTTCATTTTCTCATAGTTGTAAGAGGCTGAAACCTCTTGCACCTGCACAGGCAGCATGTCACATAGGCTGCAAATCATTGTCTGACATCCACGTTAACGTTTATTTAATAAGATATCTGTGTACAGAGTAGCTGAGTTTGGAAAGTAAATGCTTGGAGGTCTGATTCCATTTCTCTCAAAGTCCTTTAGATTTTCACAACCTGCCCTGCCTTCTGCTTTTTATCAAGCAGCTGGATAACCCTGGCTGCCATCTCTTACCTTCTATGCCTTGCTTTGACGCCTCACTGGAATCCTCCCTCTAACCTTGAGAGATATAGGGCTGTCATAAGCTGTCCTAGCCTTCTGATATTCAAAAGGTCAATGTGATGCAACTTGCTGCCCATATAGCTTATAGGCATGTATCTAGAGGTTTCAGCCCTTCCTTCCTTCCTTCCTTTGTCAAATAGATGATTTTCACTAAAGGCAAAATAAGTTCTTCTTTAAGAAAAAAAAAATCTGAAATCTGAAAGGCAAACATTTAGTACAGTAGTTAATGGAAATCAGTTGTAGAGGTGTTCAGATGATGGGGGGGGGAGCTGCCTTTTTTTTTTAAAAAAATGAAATTTAAACAAGATGTAAGACTCCCAGCAGACCACACAAGGCCACTCGTGCTGCAAATGAGTTTCTGCCAGGATCTGTAGAAAACGTCAGGTTGGATTCTAAGGAGAAGTTATTCCCTTATGCACAATCTAATGATACAGATGAATGCTAAAATAACTGCACAGAGAATTGTTAAACAAAAACTTCAGTACAGCACAATAAACCAAAGATCAGATGGAAAACTATAGTCATGTTACCTCTGTCTTTTCAGAGGTAGTACTTTCTCAAAGGAGCTCTTCTTTCAGTTATTCCTCAACTTTTCTCTTGTAATAAATTGATTTTTCTCTCAAGCTTCAATCTACGGCATCTGTCTTTATTTAAAAGAATTCCACATGTTCTTAGCAAAGAGCTTGGATTCAAAGACACTTGACACTTTGTATGATGTAAAGCAGGGGTCACCAACTTTTCGGACCTCAGGGACCCCTACATTCATAATTTTAAATCCTGTGGACCACTAATATAATCTGCCTAATGACCAGATGGGTGGGTGTGGTTAGGTGGTCATGTGACTGGGTGGACATGGCCAATTCAATGTAACTTATGCCGACGGGTGCCTCGCCAGCCTCTACTTGCCCCTCCCCTCTCAGCCTGCCCAGGCTCCTTGGGGCCACAACAGGAAGCAGTTGTTGGAGCTAAACATCCACCACGAAAAAGAGTTGGCAAAACAGCTGGCTCAGTTCAAATTAGATCTGACTGAGAAGGAGGCTCAGCCTAAGCCCCTCACTGAGGTTACAAGCATAGGCTTTCCAAGCAGAGGGAGTGCAAGGTCAGGTACCGGTGCCTGGAGGCTCAGCGGGCTGAGATGGTCAGCCAGTTCCAGGCCATGATACAGTACCACTGGAACAAGCCCCCCCCGGCTCTTCGTCGCCAGCGGCGCTTCCCTCCAGCTTTCGCCCAAGCCCTACAACAGGAGGCTGAAGCAGGCCATAAGTTGGAATTTCTGCCCCTCTCTGCCCCGCACAAAAAGACCCTGAAGGGGGAGACTTTCTGCAGCAACACAAATATTCATTGCACATATCCGTCCCAAGGGCCATAGTTTGAGGCCCCCTGATTTAGTGCAATATTAAAAAAAGCAAATAATTTTTCTGCAGACCACCAAAATTTTCTCACGGTGACCACTGATCTAAAGTCATGCCTCAGCCAGAGTAAATATTGATCTAGGATGGGGTTGACAAGTATCCAATTTTTTCCTTCATGCTACCACAAAATTGAGAGAGTAACGAGAACATATTAGAGATAAATATATTTAAAGTGGCCTGTATAATTTTATCCTAATACCATACACATTTTAAACATTTGATTCTCTTGAGCTGCTGCTGCTATTTAGCTAGAGCAGTAGAATGGACTTCCTTAGCTGATTAAAGGATCTCTCTTTAGCAATGTTGCATGAAATACAGGAACCAAAATATTCGGAAAAATTGCCAACCAGAACTTTCCTAAAATAAAACTAAAGGTTCTGACCAATGGCTAAACTTTCCCTTGAGTTATTAAAACTTGCCTCTTGTCTAGCACAGTCTATGACAGAAACTAATTGCTCAATGGACTTCTGTGTCCTTAATCGCTTAATTTATCCAGTTCTACCAAATTGGTTCGTCGAAGGCATTTCCTTGTCTTTTCTATGAACCTTAAGAGCAACTCCTTGTGGTTAAGACCAAATAAACACAAAACTGGAAAGTCTAGAAATGAAAATACAGCATCAGCTGATGGATACCTACAGGTGAAACCCGAAAAATTTGAATATAGTGCAAAAGTTCATTTATTTCAGTAATGCAACTTAAAAGGTGAAACTAATATATGAGATAAGAGTCATTACATGCAAAGCAAGATAGTTCAAGCTGTGATTTGTCATAATTGTGATGATTATGGCGTTCAGCTCATGAAAACCCCAAATCCACAATCTCAGAAAATTAGAATATTACATGCAATCAATAAAACAAGGATTGTACATAGAACAATATCGGACCTCTGAAAAGTATAAGCATGCATATGTACTCAGTACTTGGTTTGGGCCCCTTTTGCAGCAATTACTGCCTCAGTGTGGCGTGGCATGGAAGCTATCAGCCTGTGGCACTGCTGAGGTGTTATGGAAGACCAGGATGCTTCAATAGTGGTCTTCAGCTTTTCTGCATTGTTCGGTCTCATGTCTCTCATCTTTCTCTTGGCAGTGCCCCATAGATTCTCTATGGGGTTCAGGTCAGGTGAGTTTGCTGGTCAATCAAGCACAGTAATCCCACAGTCATTGAACCAGGTTTTGGTACTTTTGGAAGTGTGGACAGCTGGAAAATGAAGTCAGCATCCCCATAAATCTCGTCTGCAGAAGGAAGCATGAAATGCTCCAAAATCTCCTGGTAGACGGCTGCCTTGACCCTGGTCTTAATGAAGCACAGTGGTCCAAAGTCCTGTTGCTCAGTGGTCCAAAGTCCTCTTTTCTGATGAGAGCAACTTTTGCATCTCATTTGGAAACCGAGGACCCACAGTATGGAGAAAGAATGGAGAGGCCAATCAAGCACAGTAATCCCACGGTCATTGAACCAGTTTTAGGTGCTTTTGGCAAAAATTGCTCTCATCAGATGATGTAATATTCTAATTTTCTGAGATGGTGGATTTGGGGTTTTCATGAGCTGTAAGCCAGAATCATCACAATTATGACAAATCATGGCTTGGACTATCTTACTTTGTATGTAATAAGTTTTATCTCATATATTAGTTTCACCTTTTAAGTTGCATTACTGAAATAAATGAACTTTTGCATGATATTCTAATTTTTCGAGTTTCACCTGTATATTCCATTTTTATCACACTTGAACAAATTTCCTTGTATTGGGATTACCTTGGCATAATTATGTTGGCTTGTCATTGGTTAGATCTAAAAGTAGCTTTGCTTTTGGATCTCATTCAGATACACCATCTCTTTGCTTCTCATTCAAGCAGCCAGACTTTTTCAGGCCCTCTGTAAACCTCAACAAAATGAAGTTGATGTTTCATGGGATACACAAGTTTATCCAGCTTTATTTTTCATTTCCCAAAATATCTTTTGATGAAACCAGGCACTTGAAACTATGAAACTATGCATAGACATATAAAGTGTACTTGAAACTATAGGTAGTCCTCAACTTATAACTAGTTGCTTAGTGACCACTCAAAGTTATGACAGAGTTTACCAGAAGTAGTTATAACGCTGTTCCAAAGTTCTGACAGTTGACTCCCTGGTCACATGACCACATTTCAAGCTCCTGGCACTTAGGGCTGTTTGCAGCATTCTGCAGTCATGTGACCACATTTTATGTGGCATTTATGTGGCATTTACTTCTAGTTTTCAGCAAAACCATCCCTTAATGAACAATTGGTTTGCTTAATGACCACAGAATTAGCTTTACAACTGCTGCATTTGCTAAACGACCCCACCAAAAAGGTAAAATCAGCCTCCTGACCATCATTTTACAACCATCATAACTTATCATAATGAGTAGGCTCCATTACAGTCATAAATTGAGAACTACCTCTATGGATAGACCTAAAATGCACTGATACTCTAAAATGTTAAAATATTAATAAATGGAATATTAAAATGACAGGAGTCTAAAGAGCAATTATTGCTCTATGTAACACTGTTAAATAAGTCACTGAATGTTAAAGTCTGTTTCACCTTCATTATTATTAATAACAGCAGTACTTCCAAAAGTAAAATTCCAGTTTAACATTTTTATTGACTTATAAGATAAAGTAAGAAACAAAATATGAAAGTAAATAGGAAAGCAGTGAGGAGGAAGGGAGGGGAAGAAAAGTGAGGAAGGATTAGGAAAAAGAAACAGAAACATTGACTTCTGACTCTCTCTGACATTAACACCAAATCACACCTTTTTGTTTGTTTTTTTCATAATAATGTAAACTAGCCATTTCTATAAGGATCTAATTGGTAAAACCCAAAATCAAAATGTCATTCTTTTCCACTTCAAGAACAAAGTTCAGAAGTAGTCTCTTTGTGGAAACAAAAGTACTTATATTCTTTTCTTTAATCAAAATAGTCAATTTTGCCATTTCAGCCAACTCCATCAGTTTCTGCAACCATTCGTCTATGGTAGGAATTGAAGTGTCCTTCCAATGCAATAGTCTTGCCATTGTCAACATATATAGTAACATAAGTTCCAATTTTTTTCTCCAAGTCTTTTTCTATTAGACCCAAAAGGAAAATTTCTGGTTTCGTCTTCATCTTCCTTTTCAAAATTGTCTGTATTAAAATATGAATCGTACTCCTTTTTTTTTTTTTTTTTTGCTTTATCACATTTATTTATTTATTTATTTATTTATTTATTTATTTATTTATTTATTTCTTAGATTTTTAGACCGCCCCTCTCCCAGAAAGGGACTCGGGGCGGTGTACAATCAATACAGATAAAATCGGTCATAATAATAAAATACATTTAAGATACATTTGGAGGGGGAGATAGG
Organism: Natrix helvetica; assembly: GCF_964273705.1. Taxonomy (NCBI): domain Eukaryota; kingdom Metazoa; phylum Chordata; class Lepidosauria; order Squamata; family Natricidae; genus Natrix; species Natrix helvetica. The sequence goes on from NC_138552.1 coordinate 70,632,175, forward strand.
CTGTACTAAGAAATAAATATATTCTAATCCTAAAAACATCACAATTAAAACCCCAAACCCAATTAAAATAAAATAAATCCCCGGGAGGTAAAACTAAGAAAGTGCCAGGCCAGCTGATTGAAATAGGTGAGTCTTTAACTTTTGCCGGAAGGAACGGAGGTCGGTGGTAGTTCGAATGTCTGGGGGGAGGTCATTCCAGAGGGTTGGGCCCATCACAGAGAAGGATCTACTCCCTCATATCCACCAGAAAGGATAACAAGTCCCTTCTTTACTTTTACACTTCCAATGTTCACCCAAAAGCAAAATTAATTATACTGAACCGGGGAAGAGGCAATGTCTAATATTGTTGTTAGTTGCGAAGTTGTGTTTGATACATCGCGACCCCATGGACAACATTCCTTCAGGCCCTCCTGTCCTCTACCATTCTCTGGAGTCCATTTAAGCTCAAGTCCAATGCACAGAATGTCTTAAACTCAACCACGGCCATTTTCTTTTCCTTATTTGCATTCTGTATCTAAAACATAGATTACCTGTGACTTATAACTACTCTCTACAATATAGGAGGCAGTCTGATATTAATAAATAACCAGTTACACCCAGAACTGTTCCAGTTCTTTCATTGTCACCACTCCCTAATTACTAGATTCTTCTGGTTAGGCCAAGGGCGCTCTTGCTCTTATCATATTAAAGAGCAGTAAGCACTATGAAGATAAGACATCAAGGATGAAGCTTGCAAGATAGGAATCTGTGGAATCAGGTCACATAATTTACTGAATATTGAACATAGATGGAGTTTATTTATCCATAAATGAAGGCAGCACCTATGCATTTGGGGGCGGGGGATTCCCTAGAAGGCAGGATTAAATTCAGGAAAAGACGCTAACTTCTTATCATCTCTATAATCCTGGGATCAAATAATGTCCACCAATTATGTACTGGAAAGACTTAACTTTTCTCCTCAAGAAAACTAGTTACTTTGATTGTCAATCAGTTGCCAATTCAACTCAGGAAGGACGCCATTTACCTCACCATTCCTTATTCCCAGAAAGAGGGCCCTCCAGCCTAACACATCCTTAGGCCCAACTATGTTTATTAATTTCAGTACATGAGCTAATATTGCCTCAGTATGGATCACAATGCAGTGGGAGTTTGGGGATTTCCCATAATATATCCCCATCGCACTTTTTTTTCAAGGTTAGCAGGGTCAGCCTGCAGGGGGGAAAAAGAGTAAGATTGTCAAAGTATGAGTAATAAAATAAACAGTAAGAACAAGAATAAGCTTTATAGCCTTTTCGGCACTGCAGCCATCAGCTGCTAGCCTCCCATGTGTAAACTGTCTGGAAATAAATCCAGTTTAAGAAATCCCTTCCCAAATTTCATCCTCAGCCTCCTCTAGTAATTAGGATTTAAGGTGAAAGTATATATAGCAATGGGTGGAGGGAGGGTGAGGTACAAGGAGACCATCAACTGAGTTGGAAAGAGTATGAATGCATACCCAAGAGAAGAAGTAAATATTGCAAGCATCAACAGAGTGGAACTGAAGGAAAGTAAAGGCTATAAATCAGCAACCCCATAGGAAGTATTTCTCATCCTAATTGGAAGTAACTAGCTACAACTTTTTTTTAATATCACCAAGAGAATATGTCATAAAAATATAATATGTAACCAGTTTGATCACCTCAGAAACCTCTGTACATTAAGTCTGTCTACTAGCCAAAGTCTTAAGCCTCTTTATATAATTTCTTACAGATTTTGCTGGATTTGAAAAGAATAAAAAGATGGAGTAAACCTCCCCCCCCCCAACTCTTTGCCAACAGTATTCATATGAGTTGATTCCATTTTCTGCTGTGGAAGGAGGTGCCATATCGCACCTTTGTGCCTCTATATGTGTTTCTGCAAAGACTGGGAGGAACAAAGCAGATTATATAATCCTCTCTGGGTCACATGACTGAGAGGGAGGAGCATTTAGAATGGAGTAATCAGCAACATACTGAGTCACTGCTCAGCTGCCTCTCTGACAGGAATGCATTAAGGGAATTTTTCTGGAATATTTTTCTACAGATCTGTACTATGTTGAACTCAATCTTTCTTTCTATGGCTCTCCCTTCTCAATGAAATTTCATCTCGTTTAGTTTACAAAGTTCTTCTGGTGATAGACACCCAGACAGATGGAGTGAGTCCATCTCAAGACCCCGCAATGATTTATTTTCAAAATTATGTTGGCCTCGAAAAAATACATACATACATACATACATACATACATACATACATACATACATACATACATACATACATTCTCTCTCTCTCTCTTTATCCATCCATCCATCTATCATCTGTCCATTATCTGTCTATCATCCATCTATCATCTGTCTGTCTGTCCATCCATCCATCCATCCATCCATCCATCCATCCATCCATCCAGTACTTAGTCCAAGAAAACTGTGTTTATATATAGGAAACACAGTTTTCTTGGACTAATTACTAGATGTTTAAATTAGTATTGCTTCTTGTTGTTGGTCTGTGGTGGTTCCAGGGATCTTGCTTTTCAACGATTTGTGAGAGAAATTCATTACTGAAGGTGTGCCAGGCAGTAGCCACCCAACGGGTGAAAGTTTAAAAATTCAGCTCGGTGAAATTTATTTATCCTGCCTGGGGAGGGATGTGCATTGCGCAATGATATCCGTACTGGGAAGAATATACCTGTTAAGGCATGCAGAAAAAGAGAAGGACAAAACTGGGGAAAGCTATGGGAAATAAGCAAGAAGACTCCACAAATGTTGACCCGGATAGAAAACAGAGGCAAGTAAGGAATTGAGAGATGGAAAATTGCCAAAGTCAATAACTGGTGGCAACTGGCGCACACTGAATAGGTGAGCTGGATCCTGTTGCAAAGTTTACCAGCTCAAAAATCTTTTTTTCCAATGAGTTTTGATAGTTCTCATTGAATCTACTCGCCTGCTTCAATGTATCCTTGAATCACGAACCAGGGTTAATGACCTATATAACAATCTGGATCAAACCTTATTATTAAGCCAGGAGCCACATTAGGGCTTAGATAGAAGTTTCCTTCAAAGGAGGCTGATCAAAATCAGCCAGATGGTGGGGAACTGTGTCACAACCCAAGCTCTGCCTGTTTTGTATGTGCACATGACAACAGGGATGTGGAGCTTGGATCACCACACCGCACCCATCATTTTGCACTTTTATTTCCTCTTCCTCCCCCCCCCCCACCTCCACCCCACATGCCACTGAGTGGCAAAGTATAAAAACTATTTCTGATCCATAACGTGGCTTGGCTTCGGCTTAACACATTGCACGAAGCCAGCCATTGTGGCTTGTTAAGCCACGATTTAGGACATCACGCTGGCCAACTCTGTCAAACGTTGTTTGTTTTGTTTTTTGTTCAGTAAACCGTGGCTTAACACGAGGCGTCGATTCGGGGCGTTTAAACGGACGGCGCTCTGACTTTTGGGAAGGAACGAGGGCGAGAGTGCACCTGGACCGAAGACAACCCAGGTAACCTTGAGGTTGTCGGAGCGCCCGAAGGGTTTGTGTGTGGGGAACGGATCTGCTGTTCCCGGAACAGCGCCGGATTTTCATCCGTACAAGGAAAGAAAGTAAACACTGCAAGTTTACACGCTCCCTTGCAGCCCAAGGAAAGCAGACCCGCGTCGGGCCAGAAGCGGAAAGGCTCCTTCCCGAAAAGTGAACGTGGGTTGACGGGGCGTGGCCTGGGCCGCCGACCGAGGGACTTTCGCTCTCCCTGGGGAGTCCGCTGACAATTCAGCCGGAGTTGCGGCCTCCCACCCGTTGCTGGCCCCCGATCTGTGTTTCTGCCTGGCAGGAAGAAGCGCCCGAGTTATCCGAGGGACCTTCGAAGTTTCCAAAGAAAGGGGCGCCCTCAGCCCGGCTTCTCCCGGGGCGCTGCCGAGCATGGGCGGCCAGTGCTGCTGCTTATCCGAAGAGCAGAAGGCGAACCGGCTCCTGAGGCTGGAGATCGAGCGGCGGCTGCGTCGAGACAAGCGGCGTTCCAACAAGGAGCTGAAGCTGCTGCTGTTGGGTGAGCCGACCGGCACGTCCTGCCTGGGTTTGGGCTCGGCCAGGGTGGGGCGCAGCCTTGGGGATCCGCTTCAGGAGCGATCTGGGGAAAGATCGGGAACCTGCCGAGAGCAGGAGCAGAAACCATGAGCTCACCGCTGCCAAGATCGCAGGATTTAGGTCAGGATTCCCCAAATGGTTAAGGAAGAGGTTCTGTTTAAGAACCTTCAGAGCTGAAGAAGCTTCTTGGCTGAGAAGCGAAACGTCTTCAAAGAAAACACCAAAAAGTCCAGTTGTCTCTTGAAAAAATGCACCTTTGGGACAACCATGACCTGGATGACTGAGAATCTCCATAGACATTCTGTTTAAGAGTTGCTAGTATTATTTTAAGCCCTGGAGGAACGTTGTCCATGGGGTCGCGATGGGTCGGACACGACTTTGCAGCTAACAACAAGAAGTATTATTTTGGCCTGGCATTTTAGCATGGTAGTTGAGGCTGAGATTTGTAAATGTGTTTATTCCTGATTTAAAAGGTTTATTTTGAATAAAATTACTAGTATATTACCAATTTAAAGGGCAGACCAAGGTGCCGATGTTTCTAGGGAACTTACTCAAGGCTATTTCCAACCTTACTTTCCTGAGAGATAAAAACAGACAGCTGAATGCAGGAAGTTTATTCAGATATTGTTTGGGGAGGGGCAGCCACTGACTTCTTATCTAGAATAGGTGAGTAATGCTGTATGTAGTCTGTTGAGTAGACTTCGAAGTCCAGTTTACATAACACGGAATTGAGGGAATGTGGGCAGAATTTATGTACATAATTGCAGCATGATTCCTTTGCCACGTTTGCACAATTTATTCTTCTGCTATGACTGGATGCTTTACTGCATGTTAGGGCTTCTGGGTGGGGGTTGCCTCTATTGTGGTGCAAGAACCCCAACACATCTCCTTATTCCTAGGTAGCATGAGCCAGTATTCAGTTTGGATCTGGACACTGCACTCAGTTCAGCCATGAAACTCACCATGTGACTTTGGCAAGCCACTACTGATATAAATCTATTGCCCAAGGTTGTTATGATGATAAATCAGAGTGGGGAGAGAATTATTTTGGGGATGGTTCAGCCAGCATGCAGTTAATAATGACCACCTGCCTTGATCACCTGCAGCCCCTCTGGATTTTACTGAACCGTTAGATTAATGTGAGAAAGCTAAAAGCAGCCCAGAGGAAGGAAGCCCACACTGCATCCAAGGCAACCCACAATAGTAACATCAGGTTGCACCTTTTTTTGCTAAGCTTTACAGCTTGGTTCTCTGCATGGTGTTCTTTTAAAGGAAAAATATTAAATAGAAGCTGTGAGCGAATAAAGTTTTTATTGTGGTCCCAATGAAAATAATCACCTTCAAGACACACACACACACCGCCCCATCCCACCTCTTTTTTTTAAGTATAGAATTTCACACGCTCAACATCCAGCCTATGAACCATTCTTGATGTCTGTGTTCTAATCCAGGAGTCTCCAACCTTGGCAATTTTAAGCCTGGCGGATTTCAATTCCCAGAATTCCCAGAATTCTAACAGTTGAAGTCCTCCAGGCTTAAAGTTGCCAAGGTTGGAGAGCCCTGATGTAATCTGTATCCACCCATCCTTGACCCAGGATAAAGTGTACCAGCCTGACATTTGCTGGCCTCGTTGGTGTTTGTCATCCCACCTTTCTTGTCTCTGTTTCCAGTCACTGTCAGGCATTTGACTTTCTTCCATGGTAAGGGGTGATGATGCTTAAGAGATTTAATGCACGTAGAGGTTGTTCTTGGATAGTATTGAAATAAATAAGGTTTAACACTGGTATAATTATTCACTGAGGATGAAGTGAATGCAATGTTTTGGGAACATCGCTCTTGTTATAGTGATTGTGGTGTGATTAGGTAGAGAAGTAGAAAAGCAGCCTGTGTCTTCATGATTTTTGGACAATCCTCCTAGCAACAAGGCCTTCTTTTTCTGACCACCCATTTTGACCAACCAAATCATAAAACGCAAAGGGCCAAAAAAGCCTGATCTGTCTTTCTGCTGATATCCCTACTATGGTATTCATCATGCAAACTCAGCAGCTAAAATATAACCTGTTTCCCTGAAAATAGGACCTCCCCGGATAATAAACTCAATCAGGCTTTTGAGCGCATGCGCTAAAAATAAGCCCTCCTTGAAAATATTGCAACGCAGCAGCAGCCATGAGGTGACCACGCTCGCTGCCTCCTGCACTTCAAAAACAATAAGAACCCCCCCCCCTGAAAATAAGGTCAAATGCTTATTTTAGGGGTCAAAAGAAAATAAAACTCTGTCTTATTTTTGGGGAAACACTGTAGCAACAGAAGGAAAAACACTTCCCCTGTTCTCTTCCAATTAGCCAATATTGTTTACTTTCACCATTTGTAGGTGCACAGAATGCCCAGAGGCATTCCAGGGAAAAGACATTAGTAAAGAGGCAGGAACTAGTAGCACTTTGCTTTTACAACATGGATATTCTACTTGTCCAAAATATCGTAAATGGTCATTAAGGATGGGAAGCAGTTCAGGTGAAAGAGAAATGTATTTTGAGGCATTACAGATAATCATCGACTTGCAACTGTTCGTTTAGTGACAATTCAAGGTTAGAATTGGAAAAAGGTGATTTATGTCCAGTTTTCACACTTGCAACTGTTGCAGCATCCCTATGGATTGCATGATCAAAATTTGGGTGCTTGGCAACTGGCATGTATTTATGATATTTATGACAGTTGCACAGACCCGGGTCATGTGATCACCTGTTGTGACCTTCCCAGCCAGCTTCTGACACGTAAAGCCAATGGGAAAAAACATATTCTCTTAGTGATCACATGATTCATTTGGCTACTGTCATGATTCACTTAATAACTGTGGCAAGAAAGGTTGTAAAATGGGGCACAAGTCTCTTAACAGCTGTCATGCTTAGCAGTGGAAATTTTGTGCTCCATTGTGGTTTGTAAGTTGAGAGCTAACTGTATAGAGAAGGGGGAAAAAGGGTACTGACATAGCTGAGTCAGAAAGGCCAATGAATGACATGGAATAAAAAACGTCTCTATATTCTAATTAAAATTTCAAAGAACTGCTTGGGACTAGGGAGGAAGAATTGCCGTAGAAGAATGGTGAACTATTTTTCAAAAACATTTTTATGTGTATTCATACAAACACAATAGCAGCACTAATCATATTTTTTCTTGCTCATGTGATAAATGGAGATATTCTATTTAGTATATTTCAAAAAGATTTTAAAGTACTGGTTAAAGTACTTGAAAAAAGGGGTAAAGTTCATGTGTGAAACATTGGCTTTTTCATATAAGTAATAACTTTTTGAGTGAATCTTCTGGAACATGTATTTCTGTTCTAAATATCAAATAAAGCAAATTCATTTTATATGTCAATTCAGTTATTGCTATTACTAGCACTAGCAACATAGTCTTAAAACAATTGAAAATAAAGGATAGTGATTTGAATCAGCATAGGTAAAATAGTTGGTAACCAAAATATTGACGCAACTAAACCTCATTAAAGCCAGTAATGTAATGTATCGTGCTTTCAAAACCACATTAGTTATGCCTGAAACTCATTTGTGGTTAATTATTTGCTCATTCTATTTTGTTACTACTGCAACAGTGATTTTGAATGAAATTCATGTCTGAAACTAAAAACTGTATTGGATGTTCACAAACCAAGACAACAGCATCTTTTGAGATGGTTTTTTGGGAACTGTTTAACAGAATGACAGACCCTAAATGTTCATTTTACCACCATTCCCTCAATCTGCCAGATTTGAATAGCAATGATGGGACCAAGTCCTATATAACTCTCGGTTTGAATTTCTAAGATCACATCTATACAACTACTTCAGCCACCACTTCTAGAGCAACTTATGCCTGGGGCAGCCCAAGATTAGATAAGCAGTGTGTTTCCGCCCCCCCCCCCCCAACCCCAATTTATATCACTGTAAAGTTAGTGCTATGCAATATGTGACTCTAAGTTTCAGTGGTGTCTCCTTTGGTTGCTCTTATGCTCAACTGGGGTTTATGGTGGGGCACATGACTTTATAAGCAGTAATACTTTCAGAGTATCCTCCTACCCAAGCTTTCTGCACAACAGTTCTTCTGCAGTACATTGTGCATTGTAACCTCCTTAAAGTGAAGCTCAGAAGCTGAGTCTCTTGGAGATTTTCTATCTCAGGTAAATTCTGCATGACAGACCTGTGTGAATAGACGCTCTTTGTTGAAGTCTCCTCTTATCAAGAGATAGGACAGGAAGGGTCAAAGAGGTGGGCATTTTGATGACTACTCCCCTCATTTGTAACAGTGTATCCTCAACACAAGAGGGGTCTCCCTCTTAGTCTTTCCTGCTAATGCAGAATCTGCTTTTTCTAATTTTGGCTCAACCAAGTGTTGGTCCATCCCATTCCACAGGAATTGACTGACCGGCTTGTTACACAAGCCTGACATTATGGGCTAGGAGACAGTGACTGGCCCAAAGTCACCCACAGGCTCTCATCCCTAAGGTGAGACTAGAATTCACTGTCTCCTGGTTTTCTAACCACTAGCCCAAATTGGCTCTCAGTGTCTTCCTTCTTATGACTTTCAAGAAATGGTTCTGGAAGGCCTTGATAATTAAGTAATGAAAAAAATATTTGTGCCATTATATTTCTGTTAATGTTTATTTTATATTATTTGTTGCATTAATTTTGCATTTGATTTTGATTAAAAGGCTCTTAAGAAAGAGAGTTTATACGCTATATAAGTACAATGTGGTTAAACAAAACTGCAACAAAGTGGATTCACACTTAATTTTTATTCATTTTCTTAGTAAAATTGATTACCGTAATTTTCAGAGTGTAAGATGCACCTTTTTCCCCCAAAAAAGAGGCTGAAAATCTGGGTGTGTCTTATATACTGAATACAGCATTTTTGACCTACCGAAACCCCGCCCCCTTCACAACAATGGATGTGCAGAGGGGTTGGGAGACTTGCAAAGTGCTCCTGGGGGCTGGGGAGGGCAGAAATGAGCAAAAAACCAGGCCATTTTTGCCCCCACTAGTCCCCAGGAGCACTCTACAAGCCTCCCAAAGTCTCTGCATGCCCTTTTTTTCTCCTGCAAAAAATAGCCCGTTTTTGCAAAAAACAGCCTGATTTTTGCTCATTCAACACCCCCCCCCCCAAGCCCCTAGGAGCACTCTACAAGCCTTCCAAGGCTCTGCATGCCCTTTTTTGTGTGTGTGCAAAAAACAGCCCAATTTTGTGAAAAATGAGCCTTTTTTGCTCTTTCCCACCCCAACTCCCAGGAGCACTCTATAAGCCTCCCAAAGCTCTGCATGCCCTTTTTTTATGCAAAAAAACGAGGCGTGCAAAGAGTTTGGGAGGCCTGTAGAGTGCAAAACCTTTTTAAAAAAATTTACCTCTTCAAAATCATGGTGTGTCTTATACTCCGGTGTGTCTTATAGTCCGAAAAATACGATATATGTCTACAATTTCTGGTTACAGTTTATCGTAACATACATTTATAAATATGGATTTGCACATTTATATTTTTTGAATTAAAGTTTGAATTAAACTTCTGTTTGCTTGATGTACTCAGACATTTGCAATGTTTGTATGCAACACATTTTCACAACTCGGCAATTTCTGAATAATTTCCTTTATTGTCCCCCCCTTTCATTTCCATTTCTCTAAAATATACTATATACAATACTATGCCACACACACATATGCACATATACCAGGTAATAAGAGTAGCAAGGTTTTACCCAATTTTTTTTCAGTTTTCCAGAGAATGTGGAGAGAGAAAAATGAAAAGAACAACGAATCAAGTGAATATATAAGCATAAAAGCTGGAGGATCAGTTATTGTCATTAGTCATAGTGCCCTGAGTCACTTTTGTATTTACTTGCACAGGATTGTTATTGTATTTTTATCCCATCTTTTTTTAAAATGTCCTAACTATGAGATTAGGCAAACAAGGATGTCTTTACTTCCTGATTTGATGGAGTGACAGGGTGACATCTAAAGTAAGAAACCTGTGAATGACAGTACCATAGTAATTGGGTCAAGGAGAGTTTTCTTAGCAATTACCGAAGTATTAATATACTTGTGATTGCATCTTCTACTTAATTTTAAGATATACAGACTAGAATATTCTGTCCCGCATTACCTCACAAACTCTTCGCAACGAGGAATACTTCCATATTTTCAGTTATTAATTTTTTTCTACAAAACATGTACAGTAACTAATCCCTTCAAAACTTCAGTATCACATGAATGAGCGAGTATTGTGGTTGAATTAAGTCTTGAAGTGGATTTCCTGTCTGCAAAAACAAAACATAATCATTGCTTTTTCTGAGTTATAGAAAACATTCAAAGGAAAGGGAGAGCGACGGCAGGTCTCCTTGGTAACAGTAAAACCAGCAGGTTTTTCAATTTCACTAGGGGGTGAATATAGCACTCATTACATTTTTTTAGATAACAAAATAGTTTCCATTTTTTGATGTGATGTGCAAAAATACTACTGGGGGGGCGAGGGCGAAAGGTATTTCCATGAGTTTATTTTCTATGGAGAACAAGATGTTTACAGTAGGAGGGAGCTAATGACTTCTAACTCCAGTTACTTTATATGTATAATATAGTATTTAGTTATTATTAATTATTATGGCTGCCTCTGTGAGCTCTCCCTATCTCTGGAACTTTTACAGTAGAAAAATACACCATAGTGCAGAATTCATAAAGTAAACATTAATAGTAAATATAAGTCCAACATTGCTGGTCCCAAGCCTGGATAAGAAAGGAAGAAGGTAGGCATCAGACTCTACTATAAGTTGGCTGAGATTTCCAGCCAACTTATCACAATGCATCAAACCCCAAGCGGACCCTGAGATACGGCGGGAATAATGCACAGAACAAGAAGACAATGATAATATAATCTTAGAAGAAAAAATAATGGCTTTCTTTTGATTTGTTTCTTGTATTACAAGAGCCATCACTTCAACATTCAGACTCTTGAAGAGCATATCTGTCTTGTGAAGTTAGGGTGGGGTGGGGGGGTTGTCCGAAAATATGAGCAAGCAAGCGTTATCCAAATGCCTAGTACTGTATTTTGCAGGACGTAGCAAAGCATGGAAGCACCCAGATAACCTTTTGACATTTCAGTAATCAGAGGTCTAAGGCCGCATGTTGGTGAACCCTGATATTCTGGCCCTCTATTTAGGTTTAGTTCACTGCTGCATTCCAGTAGAAAATTTGTATACAGAATAGAACTTATTATTACTAGCTCCATTAATGATCAATTAAGCTTGCTGCACCTACTATGACAAAGGAAAAAATGTAACATCAGCTACTTCTAAGGTCTTCTGGTAGATCTCTCTGGAGTAGGGTAACGAATTGCATTCAATTATTTAATGTAACAGTAGCAAATTATTTTCTCCCTTGCCTGCCTGCACTATAAATTATATTGCTGAAAAGACCAATGTGAAACTTTATGTGGAAAGTATGTGGATCATTTATCTCGTTCAAGCACAAAAGCAAATTCCTGGGTCTAGGCTTATTTAGCTTCTGGTTTTATTCCCCCCCCCCCCCCATTAGGTTCCATTTGGTGGTTGGGCTTCATAATAGAATAGAATAGAATAGAGAATAATAGAGTTGGAAGGGATCTTGGAAGTCTTCTAGTCCAAGCCCCTGCCTAGGCAGGAAACCCTACACCGCTTCAGACAAATGGTTATCCAACATCTTCTTATAAACCTTCAGTGTTGGAGCATTTCTAAGTGACTTGAGTGACATCTGAAATCTCCCCAGCATTTTGAAAGGTCCCGCTCTGTTGTTTTTGTGAAGTAATATTTGCCCTTGTTTTAGAGCAGTGAGTCTCATCCTTCCTAATGCCGCGACCCTTTAATACAGTTTCTCATGTTGTGGTGACCCCCAACCATAACATTATTTTATGTTTTCTGTATTTTTTTGAAAATATGTGTTTTCTGATGGTCTTAGGTGACCCCTGTGAAAGGGTCATTCGACCCCCAAAGGGGTCCCGACCCACAGGTTGAGAACCACTGTTTTAGAGGAATAGAAGAAGACATTTCTACCAAAGTCCTGTTGATGATGTTACCTAGGCTGGTAGCGAAACATTTGGAAACTGAATGACAAGCTCAGAAAGCAAACCACTGCCAACATCTCAACCTGTATCAGGTCCACATTAAAATTAATGTTTAAAGATCAAGAAAAAAAGCACAAAGGAAAGAAAGAGGGGAGAAAAATGAAGAGAAGATGGGTTGCATGAGGTGATAGTGCCCCATTTTTGAATGAAAAATGACAGGAGCATGGCACAGAATGGCAGGGTAACGGTGGGTGGTGATTGCAGATGTTCTCTATATACAGGTAGTCCTTGACTTACGACTATAATCAAACCCAAAATTTCTGTGGCTAAGCAAGACAGTTAAATGAATTTTGCCCCACTTTGCGACCTTTCTTGCCACAGTTGTTAAGTAAATCACTACAGTTGTTAAGTTAGCAACATGGTTGTTAAGTAAATCTGGTTTCCTCATTGACTTTGCTTGTCAAAAGGTCGGCAAAAGGGATCACATGAGCCCTGGACACTGGAACAATCCTAAATATGAATCATTTGCCAAGCAGCGGGATGTTGATCATGTGACATGCTGCAATAGTCGTAAGTGGGGGAAATGGCCATAAGTCACTTTTTTCAGTGCCATTGTAACTTTGAACAGTCACTAAATGAAGTGTTGTAAGTCATGTACCAAAAATGTGAATATTCTTGTGAATATTTGTAATTTTCTTGGTAAAATATTAAGAGAGGGAACAAACATCCCATATCATGGGACACATCAGTAGATATGGTAGCTACTTTGTTGTTTTCCATACGGCGAAACCTAATCCCATTTTGTCCAGAATGGGTGCTTTGATTGTCCTCAGCTGAAGAATTGGGATGGTCTTTGAAGCCTGCCTGCCCTTTGGCTGCCCTTTTTCTCATCCACAGTAGCATTGTCTTTCGTTTCCATTTACTTTTTGCGTTGTTTACTTACCAGTAATCTTCTTAAATAATTACATTGAATTATACCTTCTTAATTAAATCTTCTTTAATTGTAACTCTCTGCATCCCTTAAAACCTGGTGTTCTGCCTTGCTCCATGGAACTTCTGGAAAGCTGCAGGGATTTTGACAGTCTGCCCTCTGCCCTAGCGTTACAAGTTTAACTGTATGTGCAGGCGTAAAATTTCAGTGAGCCAAATAATACTGAAGAACTAGAATATTACAGGTTAGAGGAGGAAGACTGCTGTCAGCATAATCATCTCAGTTATCCCCCCCCTCTAATTGCTGTCGTTAGGATATGAAAAGTAGCTTTTGTGCTTGTAAAGTCTCTGTGGTCTGAAATTGACAGGGTTTTGATAACTATGGGAGTCTGGCTTCTTCACATTTTTATGGGAGTTGGGTCATGTCTAGACCAAACCTTCATAATCTGATATTCCCGCTGCCACTTTCATCTGTTTGACTATAAATCAGTCCTGCCGGAGATTGTGATGGGAATTATAATCAGTGCATCTGTAGGATACCAGATTGTGGAAAGTTTATCTTGATAGTTTATTACAGTACTTATTTGTTAAATGGCCCTTTGACTTGAGGTTGAGTGTTTATCTTCTGGACACCACTCTATAAAAAAAATCAGCCTTTGATCACAGCTGGACTTAATTTTCCATAAGTAGATGCTTGCATGCCTTGAGGCTGTGTCCATAATTTCGCTGCTCATTAGAAAATGCTGTGCGGGGATATGCCATGATAGCTTCATTATATCATCAGATGATGAATCCATAGGAATTGAGAAACAAAGGGCTTGTATGCTTGCTTGAGGTAATGAATCTTGATTTTAGAAGAATGTGGAATAACTTCAGAGTCTGCATGGATCAGCCACTGGTTACAAAAACACCAGCAGGTTATAAATTATTCTTATTTTTAGTGGAGCAAGTAAAGTCTTTTTGTCAGCCCTTGTGCTTCAATGGAAAATGGAAAAGGAGAACAATTGGGGATAATAATACATTGAGAAGCAACAGCAAGAACTGATTGCTGTAAATGAATTTCTTTCAGAAAAGCCACAACAATCTCTAGATATTGAAATTGTGGGTTTAACTCTTAGACGTCTAAAGTAAACTCTGCCTCATTGAATGATCAATTGTTGCAGATGTGTGCCTGTATTGGGATGGCGGTATTATTTAAACACTCGAGATTCGATGGGATTTCAATGTATTTCCTGTCATGACAAATATCTTAAAATCAGTTTTATGAAAGACATTTCAACTGAATTATAAGGCCCAAATGAGAACATAACCACCAGAGAACATGAAATGTGTTTTTGTCTCAGCAAAATGCTAAACTTGCAATTGATAAGTTTTACTTCAGAATATTGATAAGCATTTTCAATCAGTCAGAATAGAGCTGGAAGGGACCTTGGAGGTCTTCTATTCCAACTCCCTGCTCAAGAAGGAGTCCCTTATGGAGTTTCCAGTGGCACTGTTGGCGTTGGAAGACGCTCCCTAGGGAATGCCAGCCCCGTGACTGAGTATAAGCTCTAGAACAGCATAAATCAGTTGTCTAGCGGCTTGAAAACTCCCCCCTCAGGAAAAGAGGGGGGGTGAGCAGACAGGCAATTTGGGTAGAGCTCCCCGGGATCCCCAGGAGAAAATCTGGGGCGCGAAGGGTGAGAGCTCCCCAGAAGCCTGACATAGCTCTTCTTCCGGGATGCTTCTGCTTTTGCAGAAACGAAACATCACGACCACCCCTGCTGTCAATGTTTAAATCTATATTTGATTGATACGCAGGCAGAGCAAAACAGGAGTGAATATAATTGTAAGTACAACTCTTAATTCCGATGTAATATACTTCCCTCTGTGAAGACAAAGGGACTTAAGATGGTGATTGAATAACAAAGGATGTATCAAAAGTGAAACCTAAAAGGGACAGCACTTGTTAACTGCCTTTTAATGATGTTAAAAGACTCAAGAGTTTAAGATCAAAGAAAACAGTATTAGTTAACAAATCTGGGGGAATAGGTGGACTTTTTGGACTTAATAAACTGGCTGTTGAAAAGTTTGTTTGAATATCTGGAAATAGCTTCAAAACAAACAAAACTAAGTGTTTCCAAGAGCACTGGAAGTTCCCCAGCCCAGACACAGAAACTACAATCTTTATTACCCCCAGTAGAAACACAAACTCTGACACTTGAGGCTCTCCAAAATGCATTAAAGGACCAAGCTGTTGTTTTGGAGGAAAAGATTTCAAATGCTTTTAAAGATGTGTCTGAGGAAATGTCTGGAATTAAGGATTTAATCCAAACCCGTAATCAACAGATTAGGGAGGACATTGTAGATGCATTTAAAGGTTTACTTGGTTATGTAACATCTCTGGAAGAGAAGGTGGAAGAAATTAATCAGTCTAATATCAAGTTGGAGAATAAAGTTGAGGAGGCACAAAGCAAAATCGATAAATCAGAGGCAGAAGTTACAATGATACAATAGAGAACAATGGAATTTGCCTTAAGAATAAGAGGTCTGAAAGAACATAACCAAGAAGATCTGAGAGATATTTTTGCTGAAGCTTTCGCTCAATTAACTGGTGAACCAAAGGTAGAATGTGCCTGCAAATCGATAAAATTTACCATGTCAATTCATGCATTGCCAGACAGAGACAACTACCAAGAGATATTGTAATTTATTTTGTCACCAGGAAAACTAGGAATGAAATACTGAAAGCAACTTACAAAAATAAGTTACAAGTGGCAGGACAAGACGTGGTAGTACTGAAGGAAATCCCTCCAAAAATGTTGAGATCCAGAAAGGATTACGCATTTTTAGTGGAGAAACTTAGAAATCGCCAGATACAATATAGATGGGAGGCCCCAGCCGGATTGGTAGTGAATTATCAAGGTGAAAGATATCATCTTAACTCAGTTTGGAAAGCAAGATATTTCTATAGCAATGTATTAAAGGCTGGATACCCTCCATCCCCAGGATCTAGAAGAAGAAAAGAAACAGGTGAGACTAGACAGCAAGATATTCAGGTACAAGCGGGAACTGCTCAAGCTCTGGACTTACCTGAGGAGACAGAAGAAATTATGGAAGAAAGACAAACTCGAGCAGCCACTAAACGCAAAGAGCAGTGTTGAAAAGTGTTGGCGATCCTTTTTGGCACCAAGTGCTGAAACGGGAGTGCATGGGAGGGGGGTTAGCGCCAGAAACCAGAAGAGCAGCTCCCCTTGCGCATGCACATGTCAGGAATCTGAGCTTCCGGTTTCCGGTGTGCGCATGTACGCTGGTCACCTGGTCTTCTGGTTTCGGGTGTGGGTGCAAAAAACAGCTGGCTGGCACGCATGTGTGTGCCAGAACCCAGAAGAACAACGGGCGATGGCTGGCGTGTCCAGAGAGTTGGCTCTGTGTGCCACTTCCGGCACGTGTGCCATAGGTGTGCCATCACAGCCCTATACCATTTCCAGCTAGTGGCTGTCCAGGCTTTGCTTTAAAATCTCCAGTGATGAAGCATCTACAACTTCTGAAGACAACCTGTTTCACTAGTTAATTGTCCTCACTGTTAGGAAGTTTCTCCTTAATTCCAGATGGCGTCTCTCCTTGATTAGTTTCCATCTATTGTTTCTTATCTTGCCTTCTGGTGCTTTGGAAAATAAGTTGATCCCCTCTCCTTTGTGACAGCCCCTCCAATAATGGAATACTGCGATCATGTCACCCCTAGTCCTTCTGTTCTCTAGATGGGCCATACCCTATTTCTGCAACCGTTTTGGTCTCCAGGCCTTTAATCGTCTTAGTTGTTCTTTGCACTATTTCCCAAGTCTTAACATCGTTTTTGTAATGTGGGGACCAAAGCTGGATGCAGTATTCCAGATGTGACCTTACTAAGCATTTATAAAGCAATACTAATACTTCATGTGATTTTGATTCTATGCCTCTGTTTATACGATCAAGAATTGTATTAGCTTTTTTGGCTGCTGCCACACAGTGCTGACTCATGTTAAGTGATTGTCCACTAAGACTCCAAGGTCCCTCTCACAGTTACTGTTTTTTGAGCCAGGTTTTGCCTAATCTGTACTTGTACCTTAGGTTTTTTTTTCTGCCTAGGTGTAAAACCTTTTTTTTTGTCCACATTAAATTTCATGTTGCTGGATAGGGCCTATTGTTCAAGTCTGTCAAGATCTTTTTGGATCCTAAGCTTGTCTTCTAGGGTGTTGGCTATTCCTGCCAGCTTAGTTCCATCTGCAAATTTGATGATTTCCCCTTCTATTACCTCTTCTAAGTCATTTATAAAGATATTGAAGAGTACTGGGCCTAAAACAGAGCCTTGTAGTACCCCACTACTTACTTCCCTCCATGTAGATGTAGTACCATTAAGGAGTACTCGTTGAGTACAGTTTGTCAATCATTTGTCACCCATTTTTGTCAAACTGGCTGTCAAAAAGCATGGTTGCTTAGTTTTATCCAATGCTTTAATTTCTCTATAGATGGTTTGATTGACTGATCACAGAAGTGTGTTGGTGGGACACAGAGAAACACATTCTTGCTTCGGAATGGCTTTCACTTGGCAGCCAGATGGCACCAGCATTGTTTCCTTTTCAGTACTAGACCTAGTTTTACTTGTGTATTTGGGGCTTAACAGCAATGGCCTGCCAGTATTCTGCTGGTTTTTCGTTCAAGAAAATCTGTGCCTCTCTAAATCTGTGCTCATTGCTGTTTTAATTTTTAATTTTTTTATTCATGTATTTATTTTTATAGGAAGGAAGGAACGAAGGGAGGAAGGAAGGAAAGGAGGAAGGAAGGAAATGACAGGGAGGGAGAGAGGGAAGATTTTTTTAATGTTCTCTGCCAACTTCCCATAAGAAAACTCAATGGGGAAGCCAGCAGGAAGTCGGAGGTTGCTCTGGCTCTCACTGCTTTTTTGCCCAGTAATAGTCATTCTGTTTTTCTGTTTAGGTAAGGAAATGTCTCTGAAATGGTGACCCAACTAGGTAAGAGTTGTCTAGTGATAGTTTAAAGTGCTACAGTAGTGCCTAAACCTAGTGACCACCTTGTTAACACAAATTAACAAATTAGTTAGATTTTCACAAGTTAATGAATTGAGCTTAGAACAGAATAGAATTCTTTACTGGCCAAATGTGATTGGACACACAAGGAATTTCTCTTTGGTGCATATACTTTTAGCGTACATAAAGAAAAATAAAATAGAATACATTCATCAAGAATCATAAGATGCAACACTTAGTGATAGTCACTGGTTACTAATAAGCAATCAAATTATACTAGGAAACAAATAAAACAATATAAATTTTAAAGATACAAGTAACATGGTTGTAGTCATAAATGGAAAGAGATAGGTACTAGGAAGGAAGAGAATAATAATAGTAATACAGTCTTAATAGATAATTTAACAGTGTTGTGGTGATTAGTTGTTTAGCAGAGTGATGACATTTGGGGAAGAAACAGTCCTTGTGTCTAGTTGTTCTGGTGTGCAGTGCCCTATAGCGTCATTTTGAGGGTAGAAGTTGAAACAATTTATGTCCAGGATGTGAGGGGTCTGTAGATATTTTCACAGCCCTCTTTTTGACTTGTGCAGTATCGTCCTCAGGGGAAGGCAAGTTATACACATTGTTTTTTCTGCAGTTCGAATTATCCATTGAAGTCTGTGCCTGTCTAGTTATAGAGGTACAGATGACAGACTCAATAATTCCTCTGTAGAACTAAATCAGCAGTCCAACCAGTGCATTCTACCAGTGAAACATATTGTTTAGTGAATTCAAAGACAGAAGCTGTCTGCAGGCCAAATTACTTTGGTTTTTTTAAAAAAACTGTTGAGAGGCTATTAAGGAGAGGTTAAAAAAGAGAAAATCAAGAGAAGCCGTGGTGTTTTATTGGTGAATTGAAAGAGGAGATGCAAAAGATAAATAATAATCTAAACTTTTAAAATATAAACAGTATACGTAAAAATAGCCAGTGCATGCAGAGAGAACTTGCTAGAAATAATTAGCTTCATTACTCAATTTGAAAATCTCCTCAGTAATTTGCAAACCATACTGGAGACCCAGGCATTTTCAGATCATTCTGAAGCATTTGAATTTTTCAATCCCTCAATATTTTCATTTGTGGTATTGAGAGACCTCTAGTGGTGATATGGGGAAAATATTGGGTTTTTTTTTTTATTTTAAAAAGCATGTAGCGTGCTCCTTTTAAAGTTATAATGTACAATATCTAAGTAGATTATTTAGTAACACTTTAAGAGAACATTATTATGCTACATATGTCAATTGTAAATTTACCTGAAGAGGAGATTTTCTGTTGTGACTTTTTGAAGAATTTTCTTTCCAAAGTATAGGTATGTAGATATATTAGAAATATTTTCAATAACAGACTTGTTCTTTCAGATTCCTGTGGGTTAATGTCATGTTTTCAATCCCTGCCTCTGACTTCATTTATGACTTAAAAGCATTTAATCATATGTATGCTATTGTTTATATAAACACTGAAATTTTGTGACTGTGCTTCAGGCTGTCTCCTTACTTACGCATGCTATATGTGTTACTTTTTGGATAGCCCTATGTGTGCATCAGTTGATATTAGCATGAAGGAATAAAATCTCCCTTCCCTTTAAAAAATTGCCACCATGTTGCTTAATTATCACTTTCCTTTCTTGCAGGTACAGGAGAAAGTGGGAAAAGTACATTTATCAAGCAGATGAAGATAATTCATGGATCAGGCTTTTCAGAAGAAGAGAGGAAAAGCTACACGAAACTGGTTTATCATAACATATATTCTGCTATCCAAGCTATGGTGAGCGCTATGGATGCTTTACAAATACCATACTCATCTGAACAAAGCAAGGTATATTATTGCCCATGAAATCACTTCTGCTGTTATTATATAAATCAGATTAAGTAAAAATGCTCTGGTATAAATATATTCAGTCAATCTGGGTAGGGAAGGATTATTTCATGTGCAGGCATGGAGTAGCTGGAAATACGTAGTAATTCTATGGATTCTAACCAAGAATTTCAACCTTATGCTAAAACATGTATTATTTCACAGTGTGATTCGTTTATGTACATATGCAAAGGAGGCTGCAATAAGGTCACCAGATCTGGTTTGCAAAAATCTGGACCATCATTTGAAGATAGCAGCTTATTACTGTAGGTTACACAGTCAGCAGATCTTAGACTAGATTTGGCATGTTGAGTCCTTCCCAAGGATGTGGAGTAGGCAGATGTTTTGGTGGTGTCATCGCAGGGTGTAAGCTGTTCCTAGCAAAACTATCTTTGATATTCATTGCACACAAGAATTTCTTTTGCCACAGTGCTTCTATTTCTAGCTATAGTCTGTGTATATTGTGATTTTCTCCCATTTTTCTCTTCTAATCTGTTGTTTTTGGGTATTGCAGTGTCTACTCTCCAGACCTTTGTCTTTCTTATCAACAATGGTTAAGTCTGGGGTGTTATGTGGCAGGTGCTTTTCTGTTTTAATTCTAAAGTCCCAGAGCACTTTAGCATCTTCATTTTCTATTACATTATCTATTTTATGATCCCACTAGTTCTGGCTTGCAGGCACATATCTTGTAGATATTCCAATGCATCATTCTTTGCCATGCTGTTGTTTATAGTCAGTCTGTGCAAACTTCTTGCAACAGCTAACTAGGTGGTCCATAATTTCTTCAGCTTCTTTGCAGAGGCGGCGTTTACTGTCTGTTACTGCCTTCTCAATTTTGATGTTGTCTGTAATTGTTATTAAGGTTTGGTCTTGTGCAGCCAGAATTAGTCACTTTTCCAGTAGAATGGAGGGAGGGGTCACAGAAGGGTTATCGCAGCCTGATTGGTCCATTTGACTAAGAGAAAGCTTCTTAACCTTCGGCTTCTCCCGTTGGTTCCCAGTTTCCTCTCAGTCAAGGTCCAAGACTCAGGTTTGGTTCCTAGTTAGAGAGTTTTTATAGCTATTTTTGTATTGGATTTAGTGAAAATTGAGTATTCTAAATTTAATTTTTTTTTATAATTGGTCTGCCTTGCAGGGCTGTTGTTTACTGCCCTCGGAAGGCTGAGAGACGGGGGGGGCGTTCCATGCCTTCCCTCTCCTAAGGGGATCGCCCGGGCTGATGCCTGGAGTCTCGGGCGTGCTGGGCGGTCCTATTACCTCTATTGCTTCCTCGTCTGCAGAGAAATGTTTCAATTGCTTTGAGTCGCAGCGCGCCGGGGTTTTTCGGCGCGAAAGCGGCAGATCGGCTTCTTTTCCAGTCGCT
Organism: Natrix helvetica; assembly: GCF_964273705.1. Taxonomy (NCBI): domain Eukaryota; kingdom Metazoa; phylum Chordata; class Lepidosauria; order Squamata; family Natricidae; genus Natrix; species Natrix helvetica. The sequence continues at coordinate 70,653,534 of NC_138552.1, forward strand.
TTAATCCCGGGACCGGTTGCAGCTCGCGGCAGCGACGCGGGGGCGTTTTTCTTGCCTCAGGGAGTGTTTTTTTCCGGCTGTCTCAGTGAGTGCTGGCTAGGATTGAGGCGGCGCGCTTGCGAGTGGTCGCCCAGAGGCTCAGGAAGCGAAGGGCAAGGTCGGCGGCCATTTTTGGGCGCGCTTTGTCGGAGGACCGCCCAAAGAAGCCGGCGGCCATTTTGACGCACATGGCTGGGCCTGCAGCACGTAGAGGCCGGAGGAACGTGTTGGTGCGAGTGGCAGCGTTGCCAGAAGCCCGGAGCAGGCGATTCTCACCAGGTAAAGGGCCGTAGCTGCTTAATTTCTCTGCCTTTCGGACTTTTCACCACCTGGAGCACGTGAGTGGGGCGATGGCGGAGAGATCAGAGTCCCAGCAGGCCGCGCCGTCTCAGGCCGGCGAAGATAGGGCGGATCCCACCCCCCCAGCTAGGCCTCGAGCTTCTAGGCCTTGTGCAGAGGAAAGGCCTTCAAGGGCTCTGCAGAGAGATGAGCTCAGGCGATCCAGGGCCATTGAAAAAGTCATTGAAAGGGCTGAGAAAAGGCAGGCCCGGGATCTTAGGCCTAGATCCAGATCTCCACGTCCTTTGGCTTCCTGCCCTTCTCCTCCTGTGGCCAGGGGGTTTAGCCCTTCATCTTCATCTGCCTCCTCATGCAGATCTGATAGGAGTCAGGGGCGGGGGGACCCTCGCTCTCCTTCTCCTTCCCGGGGGACTAGAGGGGCAGATAGGGAGGACCCTCTGGAGGGTACATCTGCAGGCCCGGGCAGGGGCAGAAAACGTAGCAGGGCCCATGTGGCACCAGACTATGATTCAGAGGGCGATGAGGAGGTTCTGGAACACCTCCCTGAGAACCTCAAAAGGCTTATTTCCGCGGCCATTTCTAGGGGCATAGCCCAAAGGGACAGGCCGTACCATCACAGTAGGATTACTCCTTTTAGTAGATCTAGGTCTAGGGCTTCTTCCCCCTCCCTCATGAGTGAGGTCTCCTCAAGGGGGGAGGCAATGAGGGATGATTGGGGGTTTTCGGAGGAGGAGGATGCGGCTCCCGAGCCGCCTCGTTCCTCAAACCTTTTCCTCCAGGCCATGTTCAAACCTTTGCTTAAAAAGGCTAGGAGGACCACCAAAGTAGGCACTGGGGACCCCACAGTCCCGCCGCCCACAGATCCGGACATGGTCATGTTCTCGGCGACGGCCACCAATAAGGAGGAGATCCCTGCTCCTCCCCTTTTCTTGGAGGTAGCTACTAGTCAGTGGGCCCGTCCTTCTAACTTTTCTCCTCCTGGCAGCAACGACCGTCGCGCCTATAACATGGAAAAGTCGTTTGTGCAGGCTATTCAGCTTCCAGTCATAGATCAGCCCATTGCAGCTCTAGTCTCCTCTTCCCCAGTGGTCTCGGGGGATGCGGCAGACAAGCTTAAACCAGAAGACAAGAGGGCGGAGCTCACTTTACGTAAAAATTATAAGGCCTCTGCATGGGCGGTGTGAGCGGCGGCTGCTGCTTCGTACTTCAACCGCACGACGGTGATGTGGCTCCGCCAACTTCAGGATCGGATCCCGATACAAGACGAACGTGTACACCAGGATTTGGCTAAAATTATGGCGGCGTGTCAGTACTCAGCTGACGCGACCTTAGATGCTGTTAGGTTCGGTTCTAGTGCCTTAGCCACTTCTGTGGCCGCCCGTCGGCTCCTGTGGCTCAGGAACTGGCAGATGGACTATAAGGCCAAATGGGATTTGGTGGCAGCCCCCTTCACGGGTACCAATTTGTTCGGGGCTTCCTTAGAACCGATTTTGGTGGAAAACAAAGATAAGAAAAAGGTTATGCCTACTTCCACCAAGAAGGCTGAGTCCCGTAGTCAACCTTTTCGCAGGACCCAGTTCAAATCCTATGACAGGGATCAGGAACAGCGTTACCAACCGTACAGGCAGGATAGACAGTTCAATAGGCAGAACTTTCAGGATCGTTCTAGGTATCAGCCGCAGTCCAAGCGGCCCTTTCGTGGGGGGGGTGGCCATCCCTTCCGCAGAGGGAAATGACTCGAACCCGAGTCATCCCATCGGAGGTCGCCTGGCACTGTACGCGGACAAGTGGGATCAGATCACATCAGACGGTTGGGTCAGGGCGACCGTTCGCCACGGCCTAAGGTTAGAGTTTCTCTCCAGCCCCCCGAGCTTTTTCAAGGTCTTCCCCCCGGCTCGAGATCCGGAGCGGCATGGACCTCGCGGTCGTCCACCTACTAGACATCAGGGCGGTGGAGGTCGTTCCGGAGCCGGAGAGGGGTCAGGGCTACTACTCTCACCTGTTCGTAGTCCCAAAATCCTCGGGGGGTTGGAGGGCAATTCTCAACCTGAAACGCCTGAACCGTTACCTAGTCTACAGGCGGTTCAAGATGGCATCCCTAAAATCAATCCTGCAGTGCATTCGGAAGGGGGATTACATGGCCTCGGTAGATTTGACGGAGGCCTACCTCCACATCCCCATTCTTCAGTCTCACCGGCGTTATCTCAGGTTTTCTCACAGGGGCAGGCATTACCAGTACCGAGCTCTCCCCTTTGGTCTAGCCTCGGCTCCGCGGACATTCACCAAGGTCCTGGCAGCACTGGCGGCTTACCTACGTTCCATCCCGGTGAGACTTCAGTGCTACTTGGACCACGTCCTTGTCCAGGCGGGGTCCCTTCCCAGAGCCACGTCGGATCTTCGGCTGACGATCCGTTGGCTCCAGGCGTTGGGGTTTTCCGTGAACTTTCCCAAGAGCCACCTGTCCCCATCCAGGCAGATCCTCCACTTAGGGACAGTGATAGACTCAGTGTCAGGGAGGGTCCGCCTATCCCCAGACCGCCTGACCAGCCTGCGTCAACTGGTCTCGTCCGTAAGAAGAAGAAGGTCTGTTTCCATCCTGACTTTGTCTCAACTCCTGGGGAAGATGGTCTCTTGCATAGGGATAGTTCCCTGGGCCCGGCTTCACCTGTGTCCACTGCAATGGGTCTTGATTCCGGTCCAGAGACGAATGATGAGCAGCTCCTTACGCCCTGTTCCTGTACCGGCGGAGGTGAGGCTTTCTCTTCGGTGGTGGATGTCCCCGGCTCTGCAGCAGGGAGCGTTGTTTTGGGAGCCGGAGAGGGTGACCATGACGACGGATGCGAGCCTCTTCGGCTGGGGGGCAGTGACAGACTCCGACATGGCCCAGAGGCGTTGGCCGGTCTCAGATCTCTGCCACAACATCAATTGGCTGGAGCTGAAAGCCGCGAGGCTTGCCCTTCGGACTTTTCATCACCGCCTGCGGGGACGCCATGTTCTCCTGCTCACGGACAATGTGGCGACGAAGGCTCATGTCAATCGTCAAGGGGGCACCCACTCCCGCGCTCTCTGGCGGGAGGCACAGTTGTTGGGCCTGTGGGCAGAGAGACATTTGGCTTCGATCGTAGCGGAGCACATCTCGGGGGTGTCGAATCTCCAGGCGGATTGGCTGAGCCGCACGGCTCTGGACGATGGCGAGTGGCAACTGGGCACGGAGTTGTTCCGGAAGATCTGCATCAGATTCGGCTCGCCCCTTGTGGACCTGTTCGCCTCCCCCGACAACGCCCAGCTGCCGCTGTTCTTCACCCGGTTCCAGACCCCCTCGGCGGAAGGAGCGGACGCCCTCAGGAGCCGGTGGCCTCCGGGCCTTCTTTATGCCTTTCCTCCCCTTCCCCTCATTCCCCGAACGATAAGGAAGGTAGTCACAGAGAGGGCTCTCGTTATCCTGCTAGCCCCGCACTGGCCGAGGAGACCATGGTTCGCGGACCTGGTCCAGCTGTCGGTAGTAGATCCCTGGAGGATTCCCCCAGGGGAGGTCGTTCTGCGTCAGGGTACCGTGCATCACCCATAGCCACAGTGGCTTCATCTGACCGCCTGGCTCTTGAACGGGGGATTTTGAGGGGGCGGAGGCTATCATCGGGAGTCATAGCCACCTTAGAGGCGTCCAGGAGGCCTTCCACGGTTAGGATTTACAACGCCACCTGGAAGGCGTTTGCAACATGGTGTGTTCCACTGGGGTTGGACTCCTCTAGGGTTACCGTCCCGGACATGTTGGAATTCCTCCAGAAGGGATTGGAGGACGGCTTGTCGCATAATACCCTCCGGCGACAAGTGGCGGCTTTGGCCACCATTTTGGGGGGGGGGAGGGTTCTCCGACTCTTTCCCGTTCCCCCCTGATTAAGCGTTTCCTGAAGGGGGCGGCTAATATCCGTCCACCTCCGGTTCATAGATTTCCGACCTGGGATCTGACCCTGGTTCTCCAGGCCCTGACGAGCTCTCCGTTCGAGCCACTTAGGACGGTGCACATGCGTCTGCTTACCCTTAAGGTGGTGTTTTTGGTGGCCATTACATTGGCCAGGCGCATCTCAGAGTTGGGGGCCCTTTCTTCCCGCAGTGACCTGTGTGTAATTCACCAGGACAGGGTGGTCCTTCGTTTGGATCCTTCGTTCATTCCGAAGGTAAATTTACAGTTTCACAGGGCCCAGGAGGTCGTGCTCCCGAATTTTTATCCCAACCCTTCGAGGGAGCAGGAGTTGGTGTGGCATAAGCTGGATGTTCGCTGGGCTGTTCGCATATACCTAAAGCGGACTGAGGGCATTAGGAGGACCGAGGCGTTGTTTGTTTCCTTTCATCCAGGCTCGTTAGGACGCAAGGTGTCTTCTTCCACCATCGGACGATGGATTAGGTTGGCCATAGTTGAGGCTTCCGGGGCTTCCGGGAAGCCCCCCCCGTCAGGGATCACTGCTCACTCCACCCGCAGTGCCGCTACATCTGCGGCTTGGGCCACCAGGGCGCCCTTCGAGGATATTTGTAGGGCGGCTGCCTGGGCCTCTCCTACGCCTTTTATTAGGCATTATCGTTTGGATGCTTATGCCTCGGCTGAGGCATCGTTTGGCCGGAGGGTCCTTCAGAGGGTGGTGGCCGATTCCTCACCTGGGACCCAGTCTGCCCGCCCGGGGACGTAGCGTGGGTATGTCCCTTCTGTGACCCCTCCCTCCACTCTACTGGAAAAAGAACGTTGGTCTTACCTGAACATTTTTTTCTGGAGAGGTGGAGGGAGGGGTCACATTCCCGCCCTAGTTAGTTAGACAGGGTCCGGGAGGTGTAGAATCGGGAGGCCCCGGGGGGGCTTGTCCTTGTTTGTGTTTAACTTGCAGGTGCTGACCGTGACATCGCGGAAACTGGGAACCAACGGGAGAAGCCGAAGGTTAAGAAGCTTTCTCTCAGTCAAATGGACCAATCAGGCTGCGATAACCCTTCTGTGACCCCTCCCTCCACCTCTCCAGAAAAAAACGTTCAGGTAAGACCAACGTTCTTTCGTCTCTTTCTTCCATTTTCCTGCTTTTATCTATTGCCAGGTTTTATTATTATCTGTTTTGCCTGGTAGTTTTTTATATACTGGCCATGTAAGGCTTTTGATCTCTCCAATACTGAGTAATCCTTCATGATGTAGTAGCTTAATTCCATCTTCGTCACTGTCCTTCAGATATTCTTCCAATGTCCTTTTTTATTCTTCAATTCTCTAGTGTGCATAAAACAGTCCATGCCCACTCGTTTTCCTTGGTAAGTAGAGTCTGTTATTGTATGGGTGAAGGATATGATTTATAGTCATCATGTTTCTAGGTCTTTCTCTGGCCACGCCTCCTTTGCCTCTTCTGGCTCAGTTTTAAAAACTCAGTCCGCCCGATAAGACTAGTTTTGGGGAACTCTCAGTTTTTGAGTAAATAGACTGGGTTCTCCAATAGTAATTTTAGAGTATTTTATGTATTAATATTAAGTTGTTATTAGGATTTTTCCCCAGATTTTATTATTTTGGCTTTTTATTTTCCTTTTTCAATTTTTGCCAAGAAGAAGATTTTACAAAAGTAAGGCTGAGGCAGTGATCGGTTCCACAGCTGCTTAGTAGCAGCTGGGGGAACAAGCGAGGCCGCTCGTCCGGCGTCTGCTGGCGAGCGCAGGGAAGGACAGCAATCCCCGTGTTTCCCTGGTCGCTTTGGAGAAGAGGCTTTTAAAAAAGCCCTTGCTTTTCCAAACGGCGTCTTTTGCCGATCGGGAGAGCGGCGGCCATTTTGAAAAGCGCTGCTTTGGCGCGCTTTTCGGCTGCAGCCAATTGGGAGCACCTGGACCTTAAGTGAGACTTTTGGCGCGCAGAAGAGCCGGCGGCCATTTTTTTGAAGCGTTTTTGCCTACCGGACAGCAGCAGCAAGCAGCAGAGCTCTCCGCCTCAACCAGACAGCCGCGGAGGATTGCGAGGGCTTGCCTGGGTCTCCAGCAAGCCTGAAGTTCCCCAGCCACCTAAGGGGAAGCGGCAAGGAGTGTCCTGGTGCCTGATCCAGCCTCCCAACTGAATCTGCAGACGCTTCTGGAGCCGTCGGGCCAGCGTCCACTGCCCTTCCCTCAGCAGCGACCTCTTCGACTCAAGATCAACCAAGGATGGCTGATGAAGGTTTGGAGCGAAGGGAGGAGCTGGCAGGGCCATCTGCAAAGCGCAGTAGGCCAGATCCCTCAGGCCAAGGGAGAAAGGGAAACAAGGGCGCTGGGGGAAAAGCTTCCCACTCTTCAGCTGGGAGCAAGGCCCCCAAAATTCAAGGGGACAAGGGGCAGGACTCCCTAAAGGACAAGTCTGCTAGGCCCCAGGTTCCCTCTGCACCCTTACCAAGTGAGGCTGGGCCAGTTCCTTCCCCACCCATTCAGAGGGAGATAGAGCAGGGGGAGGAAATGGGGGATAGATCTCCATCCTTCTGTGATAGGGATTCCATGTCAGGATCCCCTGCAGCCTCTCTGGGTTACCCAGGTTCTCCTAGCTCTTCAGTCAGGGAGGATATCCCCTCCTTTCAATGTTGTTTTCATGCAGAGGATCAGAGAGATCCTCCTAGGGGTGCCAGGGGACAGGCCTATGACCAATCCAGGCCTGTAGAGGACAAGGGCCCAGCTATGTCAGCAGAAATGAGGGATCTCATCACGCAGGCTATTTCCCAGGGTGTGGTAGAGGCCATGAGGCTACAGGAAGGCAGGGGTGGCAAGGCCTCTAGGTCTGTTCGCCCCCTGGGGGAAAAGAGGACCAGAGTGCTCGATTCCCCGGGCACTTCTATCACCACAGAGGTGTCTACGTGGGAGGAGGAGACTGCTGAGGAATTTGCTCTCTCGGAGGATGAGGATATGCCTCCAGACAAGCCCTCCTTCACTGGTCTCTTTAAGCCATCCTTGTTCAAGGCCATTCTACACAAGGCCAGAGCCTCTACTGAGCTTGGTGCCAAACCTAAGGACAAGGAAGTCCCCTCTACATCCCAGGACCTCATGGCAGGGCTGTTCAGCGAAACAACCCCTGACCCAGAACTGATACCAGTCCCTGATATGTTCATGGAAGTTATCCAGCGCCAATGGGCGCAGCCAGGTACCCTGGCCAACCCCAGTGGCGCAGACAAATCACTGTATCCCTTAGAACCTAGGCTGGAGGATGTATTGAAACCTCCAGAAGTGGATGCTCCTGTGGTCTCTCTGACCTCTAATTCTAATCTCCCGGCCGAGCTATTAGAAGGGTTAAAGGCAGAGGATAAGAGGGCAGAAAAAGCTTGTCTCAAAACGCACCAGGTGGCTGCCTGGGCGATCAAAACCTCCACTTCTGCCTCGTTCTTTACGAGGGCATCCCTATTATGGCTGCGCCAACTCAGATCTCAGCCCCCATCTGAAGCATCTCGTTGGCGACATGATCTTAACAAGATCATTACGGCTGTGGAATATGCCTCTGATGCGTCCCTGCATGCAGCGAAATTCGCCTCCAGGGCACTAGCATCTAACATCACTTCTCGCCGCCTGCTTTGGCTCCGGCACTGGCAGGCGGACATGAAGGCAAAGTGGAAGCTGGCTTCAGCTCCATTCAAAGGGGACAACCTCTTTGGGGATTCCCTAGAGAAATTCCTAATTGAGACAAAGGATAAGAGGAAGATTCTTCCTTCCACCTTCAGGAAGCATGACAGAAAAGGTCAGGGCTTGTTCAGGAAACAGGCCTTTCGGGCACAGGAAGGTGCCCAGGGCTCCACCTCTTCCTATTCCTCCCAGAGACAGTTTAACCAGTCCTCTGACAGGTCCCAGGAACGAAACAACTTTTCTTCCAGGGGCAGACAATCCAATCAAGGGTCCTTTCGGAAGCCCTTTCGTGGGGGCTCCCACAACCGTCAGTTTAGACCTGGGAAGTGACCGTCTGGGGTCTCCTCCCATCGGGGGCTGCCTGCAATTCTATGCAGACCGTTGGGAGGAAACAACCTCGGACAAGTGGGTCTTAAATACCATCAGGAGGGGTCTAACCTTGGAGTTTCTATCCTTCCCTCCGCGGACCTTTGTTCGCTGCCCACTATCCAGGAACCCTGTAAAGAGGGCTCTCATGCAGGCAGAAATAGATCATCTTCTGCAGATCAACGCAATAGAGTCAGTTCCTCCAGAACAGGAAGGGAGGGGGTTCTATTCCATTCTCTTCCTGGTCCCCAAGAGTTCAGGGGGGTGGAGGGCCATTTTAGATCTGAAGCGCCTGAACAGACATCTGGCCTACAAGCGCTTCAAAATGCAGTCTCTTCAGTCGATCCTAAGCTGCATGCGACAAGGGGATCTGCTCACCTCCATCGATCTCAAGGAGGCATATCTGCATGTGCCCATCCATCCCGCACACAGGAAATTCCTGCGCCTGTGTTACAACGGAAAGCACTTCCAATACAGGGCGCTTCCGTTCGGACTTTCTTCTGCTCCCAGAACGTTCACGAAGCTTCTTGCAGCTGTGGCGGCCCACCTGCACAAGCTTCCAGTCCGCCTGGAGTGCTATCTGGACGACATCATCATCCACTCAAGGACTCATCAACAAGCGGTGAGAGATGTAAACATCACAGTTCACACCTTACAGGACCACGGGTTTTCCGTAAACATGGAAAAAAGCAACTTGACTCCTGCCACACGCATACAACACCTGGGCGCCATAATAGACTCGGTATCTTGCCAGGTGTCCCTGTCTCCGGAAAGAATCCGCAACCTCAGGAGCAGAATCCGGTTGTGTTGCAAGAACAGGTCTTGGCAGGTAGTGCAACTATCCCAACTGTTAGGGATCATGATTTCTTGCCTCAACATAGTTCCCTGGGCACGTCTTCATGCAAGGGAGCTGCAATGGTTCTTGCTTCCAATGCAAAGAGCAAAGATCAGCAACTCCACCAGGAAAGTTCGCATCCCACCAAGAGTGACTCGGTCTCTGAATTGGTGGCAGTCTCGAGCAGTGGAGAAGGGCTGCCTATTCAGAGAACCCGACAGGATCGTGGTAACGACCGACGCCAGTCTCTACGGTTGGGGGGCGCATTGCCAGGGTCAGTTGGTGCAAGGCAGGTGGTCCAGCGCGGAGGCAGCCCGGAGCATCAATTGGCTAGAGCTCAGGGCAGCCCGGCTGGTGCTGAGGAGATTTGCAGAACAGCTGAAGGGGCACCACGTTCTGCTACTGACCGACAATGTGGCCACAAAGGCTCACGTGAACCGGCAAGGAGGGACCCACTCCAAAAGACTCATGTCAGAAGCGGAGGCCATAGGGCGATGGGCAGAGATCCACTTAGCGTCGCTGAGGGCGGATCACATCTCCGGAACCAGCAACGTGAGTGTGGATTGGTTGAGCCGTCAGACCATCGACAACTCAGAGTGGCAACTTCATCCGGACCTGTTCGCACAGGTGGTAAGGAGGTTTGGTCTCCCTCAGGTCGACCTGTTTGCAACGGCGGCAAACACACAGCTCCAGCGGTTCTTCTCCCGCTACAAGTCAGCACAAGCGGAGGGGACGGATGCCCTGAGGTCCAACTGGCCTCCAGGTCTGCTTTACGCGTTCCCGCCCCTCCCCCTGATCCCGCAGGTGATCTACAAGCTGCTGAAGGAGGGGGCGGAGCTGATCCTGGTGGCTCCACATTGGCCCAGGAGATCCTGGTTCGCGGACTTGGTCGATCTGTCTGTGGAACAACCGTGGAAAATTCCTCCAGACCAGGTATCCTTGCGTCAGGGGGCCATCAACCACCCAGAGCCCCAGTGGTTGCAGTTAGCCGTCTGGCGCTTGAGGGGCAGCTTCTGAAGGACCAGAGCCTCTCAGACAGCGTCATTAAGACTATCCAAGCGTCCAGACGTCCGGCCACTACTCGTATCTATGACGCGACTTGGGCTGCCTTTTCTACCTGGTGCAGCCAACTGGACATTGACAGTGTGGAAGCATCCATCCCTCAGTTGTTAGACTTCCTACAAGAGGGCTTGGACAAAGGACTGGTGCCAGCCACACTCAGGCGCCAGGTTGCTGCATTATCCACCATCTTAGCCAGACACCAACTTCAATCCCTGAGTCACCATCCTCAGGTCAAGAGTTTTTTGAAGGGGGCTTACAACATTCGACCCCAGGTGGTGCACAGGTACCCGACCTGGAACCTACCCTTTGTCCTGCAGGCATTGACAGCGGCTCCCTTCGAACCTTTGAGGAAGGTCTCTCTTCGACATCTGACCCTTAAGACTGCCTTCCTCATAGCCATTACTTCAGCCAGAAGGGTATCTGAGATTGCGGCCTTCTCGGCCAAGGAAGAATTGTGCATCATACACCCAGACAGGGTCATCCTACGGTTAGACCCCGCCTTCATGCCGAAGGTGAATTCTCATTTTCACAGGTCTCAGGAGGTGATCCTCCCGAATTTCTGTCCCAGCCCTCAACACTCCAAGGAGTGCAGGTGGCACAAATTGGATGTGCGAAGGGCAGTCCGCATTTACCTGAAACGAACTAAGGGCATCAGGCACTCCGAGGCCTTCTTTGTGTCTTTTCAACCAGGCTCGCTGGGGCGCAAGGTGTCATCTTCAACCATAGGTCGGTGGCTGCGGGCTTGCATTAAGATGACATATGACCTTCAGGGCAAGCCGGTTCCACCTCGTGTAACGGCACACTCCACCAGAAGTGCGGCCACGACCGCGGCCTGGGCGACTCAAGCATCTATTCTGGACATTTGCAGAGCGGCCACGTGGGCGTCTCCCACGGCCTTCATTAGAAACTACAAGATCGATTCCTTTGCCTCTGCCGAAGCCTCCTTTGGCCGTAGAGTGTTACAGAAGGTTATTGAGGCTCCAGACAATGCTACTTCTTCCCGCCCTGGGACACCATTGATTGGGCATGTCCCTTCCTTGGACTCTCCAAGCAGCGCTATGGAGAATGACCGTTGTCTTACCTGAACGGTCGTTCTCATGGCGCTGCGGAGAGTCCAAGACCCACCCAGGGTAATTGTTTAGCTCCGAGATTGTATCTTTACACAGGTGTGAGCTGAGGACATCTTCGTCGGACAAGACCTCGTTTTTAAAACTGAGCCAGAAGAGGCAAAGGAGGCGTGGCCAGAGGGGGAAAAATCTACTCAGTCCTTGGGCAAACAGGCTGTGTTAACCCTTCCTTGGACTCTCCGCAGCGCCATGAGAACGACCATTCAGGTAAGACAACGGTCATTCTGAAGAATTTCTATGTGGCCATTAACACTTGTCACCAATTTGATAGCCACATGCTCAATCAGTTGGATATCATTTCACCAGGATTATCTGTCAGTAATTTCTTCTTTAACTATTCAAAGCTCATGTTTGTTTTATAGTGATAGTATCTAGTCATACAGTCTTCTGCTGGTTTCTTTTACCACTTTGATTTTGCATCAAAGGGGTTCCTTGAATGATTTTTGCCTTCTCATTATGTGTCCCAAATATTTAAGCTTCAAATGCATCATTAGCATTTCCACTGAACTGTCTGGTTTGATTATCTAGTAATCAATGTTTGTCTTTCTCTCTGTCCACGTCCAAGGCATTTTCCACATTTCCCCCCACAATTCAAGGGCATTTATTTTTCTTTCCTCAACTTTTCTGATGATCCAGCTTTCACATCTGTTATAACCGGGAAAGCCATAGTCATGGCATTATGCACCTTTGTTTTAGGTGTGCTGGCAATATTTTATCTAGTCCCATCACAGAAGACATAGTTACAGCTTTTGCATTTTCACAATTTGTACACCGCAAATTTGTCTCTTCTGCATTGATTTTGGGAAGGAAAATTAAGCAAAGAATTGCATGCTATCCACCTGCTGCTTCCAACATGAAAGATGAAATTTCAGCAGGAGGCGAAAAACCAAAGCCAAACTGCCGGTGGCCCTTGCTTAATGGTGGTAATTGGGAGCAGAGTTTTTATTGCTAAGTGATGCATTCATCAAGCATGATGTCACATGACTGCAGTGCTTAGCAACAGCATTCCCAGCAGTTGCCATTGCCATTGTTAAGCAAGGATGGCAGGTTAAGCACGGATCACATGTCACTACAACTTTCTACTTCCTGCTGGCTTCCAACAAGCAAAGTCAATGGGGAATCCAGCAGGAAGTGGCAAGTCCTGATCACGAGAAGTCTTAGGTTTGGTGGCTTGCAAACAGGCCAGTGGGCAGGTGAATGCTGCGGAGTGCATGTGGGCATAGGCCATGGGTGCTGCCATGTGGCATGAGTGCAGACAGGCAGGTGTGCTATGGCATGTTGCAAATGAACATAGATGTATGAATATTTGCACACTACAGCCTGGCTCTCCTCAAGAGATAAAACAGCAGGATTGTGAGCTACTGACTGGAGTAACTTGCAACCTCTGGCCAGCTTCCCCACTGACTTTGCTTATGGGAAGTTGGCAGGGAAGATCACAAATGACAATCATGTGATTACAGGGGTGCGGCAAGAGCCAAAGTTTGAAGGACTGGTTGTCAGTCTCCTTCATTTGAACAGTTGCTGAACTAGTGGCTGTAACCCAAGGGTCATACAGGTAGTCCTCCGCTTATGACCACAGTTGAATCCAGAATGTATGTTACTAAGTGAGAAATTTGTTAAATGAGTTTTGTCCTGTTTTGTGACTTTTCCTGCCACCTTGGTTAAGTGAATCGCTGCAGTTGTTAAATTAGTATCACAGTTGTTAAATGAATCTGGCTTCCCCACTGACTTTGCTTGTCAAAAGGTTACAAAAGGGGATCAGATGACCCCTGGGCACTGCAAATCACATGACCATGGGGTTGCTACAACAGTCATAAGTGTGAAAAATGTCACTTTGAACAGTCACTAAATGAACTGTTGTAAGTCGAGGATTACCTATATATGTATCTCTACAGAATCTAGCTAGAGAATCTAGCCTAATTTGATCACCCCTTGCATCCTTTTATGGCTCACTCTGCAAGATAGTGTAATGTAAATGTATACCTGACTAAAACAAAGAGACCTATGACTTGGTAATGTAAAGTGCTGTTAGGCAAAATTAATTAGCATAGATTGCTAGTGAGAAAGTTAAATTGATTTATTTTATTTATTTATTTATGTCAGGGGTGTCCAAACTTGGGAACTTTAAGACTTGTGGACTTCAACTCCCAGAATTCCCCAGCCAGCTGCTGGCTGGGGAATTCTGGGAGTTGAAGTCCACAAGTCTTAAAGTTCCCAAGTTTGGACACCCCTGATTTATGTCCTTTATAAATAAAGGATATAAACAAATTTCTTTTAATTTTTTTTAATTTTTCCAGCTCTTACCTGTCTATTCCTACAGGTAGTTAGTGTAATCATGTGTAATAATACAGTTGGAGGGAAACTGTTTTTCACAAGCTGTCAAAAAGGCAAATTTCATGGGATCATGGGATAATTAGAAAAGAGATTGGAAATAAAATGCCAACAGGATAATGTCATCTGGAATACCTTGTTCAATACTGGCTGTTGCATTTGAAATAGAGCTGGAAAAGGTGCAGAAGAGAACAATCAAATATTTACCTTACGAGAAAGAATATCTGGTACATCTCAGACTAGAAAAAGACAACTGAGAGGGAATATTATCAAGGTGTGTACGTACAATCATGGATAGCTGTAGGGGAAGGGTGAGAAAACCTGGGGGTGGAATTAAAAGAGGTATCAACCTAGAATCTCTGTGTAGCTACAAGTGAGCTAAGTCCAACTCTCTCCTTGAATTCCATTGACCCTTATCTAACTCCTACCAGATGCTGATCTTAGTTGAGAAGATTTCTGTACATAGGAACGAGTACCAATAAATCAGTTTAACTGGACATTCACATGTGGACACGAACTTTCATACCTGACAATGGCTTGGAAGAAGATAAGGAGAAGTTCTTTTCTGTCTGTCTCTTTTGAACCACTAGAGTCAAGAATCACATAGAAGGAGATTTGGATGAGACAGAATAAAGCACTTCTTCACAGAATGCATAATCAACCGTGGAATTTGTAGCTGTAAGACACTTTTGCATGGCTTTACAGAGAATTGATTAGTCATGAAGTTTCATCGTTATCTCTGAGTTGGATGCAATACGCCTCCAAATATACCCATTGAAGATGAATATTCACAGGAGTCCATCATCTCTCACTTGTTGCACATCGGAAGTGTCTGATTGGTCATTGTGAGAAGCAGTGTTCTTTACATCACCTGACAGCATTCCAGGGTAGGGAGAATACAAGTCTCATATAAGACTCAGGTTGGCTGAATGGTTAAGGTATTGGGTTAGAAGCTGGGAGAGCCTAATTCAAGTCATCACTTAAACATGGAAGCAGTGGTGAAATTCAATTTCTTTTACTACCGGTCCTGTGGGCGTGGCTTGGTGAGCGTGGCAGGGGAAGGATACTGCAAAACCTCCATTCCCACCCCACTCTGGGGCCAGCCAGAGGTGACATTTGCCAGTTCTCTGAACTACTGAAAATTTCCGCTACCGGTTCTCCGAACTACTCAAAATTTTTGCTCCCGGTTCTCTAGAACCTGTCAAAACCTGCTGGATTTCACCCCTGCATTGAAGTCAGTTTGGTGACCTTGGATCAGTCCCAAGTTGGGGTCACCACAACTTAGTATCAGTCATCTGCAACACACTGGCTGAAAAACAAAACCTGTTGTCACAACCAGTGTTGAGGAGCTTCCCTATAAAACTAGGTGGGTACAGTGAGAAGAAAGCATCCCTGGCAAATGTGTGAGACAAACAATAAAACAACAGTTATGGACTCATAATTTAGCTTTTCAAGAAATCTAGAACCTGGTTTGGAGGGATGATAGCTTTTGTTCATTCTTTTTACTACATTTGGATTTTTAATTGGGTTTTAATTGCATTGCTTTTGTTTTATATTAGTTTTCTGTAGATTGCATCCTGACAGAAAAGTGAACTGTTGTTCTCATATTTTTATTTTAGATATTTCATATATTTAGATATTCTCTAATATTTATTTCTAAGTTATCTGAAACAAAAAAAGAATCCATTTTCACCCACCTCTCACCATAAATAACCTATCAGAATATTTTTCCTTCAAAGTTCTCTATTATTTGTTTGAATTCACTACTCTTTTTGTGCTGCAGGTGTGGAGAATTTGTAGCCCACATGTTGATATCAAATAAAAATGAATTAACAATGGGTTATGGCTTTAAAAAGAGCAAATATGATTATACTTCCACACCAGTAGAAATATGGTTCCACTATAATCTGCATTGTAAATACATTAAAAAGAAGAATTTTTGGCAATATATAAGAGAAGGAGTGTCAAACTCGATTTCATTGAGGGCCACATCAGGGTTGTGTTTGATCTCAGGGGGCTGAATGGGCATGGCCACCTCCACCCACTCGGAAGACCGAGTGGGTGGGTGTGGCCAGGGTGGACATGGCTAGCTCAATGTCCTGCAGCCCTCTGCCAGCAAAAATGGAGCCCGGGCGGGCTGCACGCGGCCCTCCCGGGCTCTGTTTTTGCTGGCAGAGGGTTGCAGGAGGCCATTACAGCCAGAAACGGAGCCCAGGAGGGCCGCATACGACCCTCGCAAACTCTGTTTTCACTGGCGGAGGCACTGCAGGCCAGTCCTTCACTGATAATCTTATAAACAGTAACTGAGGAAACTGAATTTATTTAAATTTGGAAAAAAAGAGATCCGAGATATCATCTTTCACGTACAGTACTTGTGGGGGTGGGGTGCTGTCACACAGAAGAAGAAGAAGAAAAGAACTATTCTCTGTTACCTCAAAATGCAGGATGTGGAATAATACCTTTCAGTTAGAAGCAGGCAAAGTCGGCTTCAGTCTTAGAAATAAATCATAATGGTAAGAGTGAATGCACAGTAGAAATAATTTTCTGTGGACATTTTGGGCATTAAGGAGAAGCAGAACAGCCATTTAATTTCTATTCCTGAACTGCAGAGGGAATCGGCTTGCTCGGTTATCTATAGTACTCCTTCCAGTTCTGTAACCCTGACATGATCGAATCCCTGCCTGTGGCCAAATCCTCCAGTGATTCTCATAACTGTTTTCTAGGCTGCTATCATTGCATTTAAGGAAGAGTCTAGAATAGTCCAGTCTAGAGAGGAAAATGTGGTAAGAAATGGCATTGAAGGAGATCTTCAATTTCCTTGCTGTTTTTAGTTTGCTTTCCAAAAATACTTTTATACAGGTAATTTGATTTATGATCAGTCACTAGGCAACCAAGATTATGATAGACTCCCTCCTCCCAAAAGCAATTTACAACCTGGTTTTGAAGTTATGGCCACTACAATACCCCATGGTCATTCGCCATTATGACCCACCTACTCCCTGTAACCAATTGCACACTTAAACTGCAGGGACACCCACCTATTCCTCCTATTTCCTCCCATCCTATCCTGCCAGGTCCCTTCAGGTCTTAGGCATTTGTGTCCCCCCCCCCCCGCCCCCGGTTCCTGCAGGCCTTGGACTGATTTTCCATCCCACCAGGGCCCAGACTCTCCTCCCAGGGGTGGATTGCTACCGGCATTACTGTTGGTTTGGCATGTGCATTAGCACCAAAAAAGGTCTGTGCATTTATCCTTTTGAATGAAAATAAGAATGAAATCAATATTTTTTCATTTGTTTGGCATTTTTAAGACCCTGTTTGTAAACTTCTACTTTGGACTGAGTATCTGCATAGTAGTCTCAGAGTCTTGATGCTCTCAAACATAATGAAAGCTAATATTAAAAAGCATTTACACCAGGTGTTAGATCGGGTGAACAGATGAGACAAACTCAGGCTTCAGTGACAAACAACAGCTCTTTATTAGATAACTATTTACAAATCCAGCATTTGACGGCTAGCCCTTTCGGAGGACCTTGGTGGAACCTACCATTTGACTGTCAGTATGTAACACCAGGCATTGTTGGGCTACTGTATTCCCAGCAATAATCTCTAATCCACTTCGAATAAGTCTCTTAAGCAGAAACTCCTTTTATGTAGTTTTTTTTCCAGACCTTTTTATGTAACCTTGGTCAAACTCAGCCTAGAAATTTGATCACCCAACAATTATTCTGAACCGAGTTGCAGTTTAATCCCAGTTTTTATAGGGTAGTAAAAAACTCTTAATCCAAGAGGCATGGCTCCCTACACTTTGCCCTCTGGCCTATTCCAACTATTGTTGGGTTTTTACCAGATCCCACTGTAATGCCCTTCCTTCAGCACCATTATGGGATAGATACAGGAGTTTCCTCCGGGCTCATTGCTTGTGCTCTTGTGTTGATCAATAACACACACCTTTATATTGCAGGAGTTATAGAACATTGCACCAAAGTCTTATTTTTCCCCAAATAGCAACATTCCCAGCCAGTCAGACAGTTTCTATGTTTATTTTCTAGTTGCTGATAAATGTTCATTTATACAACCTACAATGTTGTTGTAAAGTTTTGTTATTTAGCATCCAAGGTTTCACAGGAGGATTTAAAATGGATTATTGTCTATGTTATTTCTGTTTATCTATTTTGGCTTTCTTTTTCTTTCCGTTTCTGTTTCATTTGTTGGCCAAAAGCAGTTATAAATCACATTGAAATTGACTTACCTGTGTGTTTGCAGTTTGAGTCGCTCAAGAGGGAGATGTCCATCCGAAGAAAGTAGCTAATGTGTACAAAGAAAAGGAAGGAAGATCGATTCAATTAAGACCTGAACTTATATAAACTCTTGGAAAGTATTGATTTACACATAAATTAGATGTGGAATTTTCTCTCCATTAAAGCCTATCTTCTTTGTTATGAAATATAGATCAATACTATTGTCCTCAAATATTATAGATGCCAGATTGAGGTATAAAAGTTTTAATAATATAAATTCATGGCCCACATGAGGTGGGGAGTTTTTTAATTCCTATTATTTACTTACATTCAGGTACTTGGGCATCCTCCTGATATATTAGGCCAGTATTATTGATCCCATATTTAGGAGTTGTGGTGTGAAATTAATTAAAATAATAGAAACCACTACAGTACTTCACCATCTTCTCCACATCAACCAAATAAAATTAGAATTATAAGCATTTTTAAGGGATTCCCTGAGATTGTTTTTTAAAGCTAAAAGAAAAGAATGTCCCAATTTTAAACCATCACTCTAGAGAAGAATTTCAATTGCTCTGCCGTTAACATAATTCTATGCTGCATTATTTCTTCTGGCCTTGGTTAAAACCACAGTGGCATGTTAGATTAAGCAGGTGATCTTGATTATGTGATTTAGGATTAAATATTCAACAAGAAATTAATGTAAATCCCTTTGTTAATTAAGCAAGGGAAATATGCTAAATTCTGAGGTGACTGGGAGCTGTTATGTAAACATCTGCAAAAATCAATGAATGGCCATCACAGAATTTGTGCTATGTAAGTCAGTTAATGATGCCTTATAAATTGTGACTCTAAATGAAGCACAGGAGTCTGTCACAGAATTTTAGTATATTTAATCTTTAAAATCCTAATAAAATGTACGGGGCATGGGTTCCAGAATGAGACACGCTATCTCACTATGGTGGGTAGGTAAATTGGTCTCTTCTGCTAAACAAAAGCATTAAGACTTTACAGTAATGCGCAATAGATTTTTTTTAAAAAACTTAACTTAAGTTTTTTGTACAGTCTTGGGATCATCCAAATTTGCTAGAAAGTGATTCATTTCCTGATTTGTTACAGCTACTGAGTATTTTTCTCCTGAGAGGACATGAATTGGTTCCATAAATCTGGATGATGAGGTAGGATCAAAGAGAAAAGATAGTTATCTATTCAAGGTGAAAGATACAACTCTGGACATGTTCCATTCTTATTTTATCTAGCTTCATGTCCTATCTCTTACTGGAACAACTAATAAATTATAATCTATTATAACTGCTGATAAGTAGCGGAGCAAGGAGGAAGTGATGGAGAAGGAAGTGGAGAAGAGGGTTCAGTGAGAAAAGGAATCGCAAGTATGCCAGGGATGGGTTCCGGCAGAGACTACTGCTGGTTTGCTCAGGGATGCACTGTGCACGCATGTGCAGTACAACTAAAATTGCTCTGCGCATGCGCAGAAGCAAAAAACAAGATGGCAGCCACCGGGAGAACTGGTTTCAGGGGTGTAGCAATCCTGGGTCGCTGCCAGTTCCAGGAATCCAGGCTGCCAAGCTACTAGCGGTCCAAACCAGTAGGAACCCACCACTGAAGTCTGCCTACTGTTGGGTGACCAACACCATATTATTTTACAATTCATTCAGTTTTCATACCTTTGGTGCTTTGTATAGGAGTTCAAAATGGCATGCATTCCATTCCATCCTCCACTTTTCCCCTACATCAAAAACCCTGTGATGTATTTCCATGTAGGATGTAGAGAACTTGGCAGTCATTATAGCCTAGTCTTTCCTACTGGAGCTCACTAATTTGGTTTAATTATTCTCCATTGTGGAACTTTATTATTCCACATGGAATTATTTCCTGTGGAAAAAAAAAATACAGATATTTTGAACAAGCAAAGGGCTCCAGTATAGGTCTAAAGCACTGACTTTGGAATTATTCCATCAAAAATTGGAAGGGTCACAGATGTCTGTTTTCTCAGGTTTGCTTATGGGAAAATGTAGAGACCATACATGCATGCTGGATAGACACATACTGTATGCACACTCTTCCCTTTCTAATTTCCACCTCATACATTTCCATTTCATGTGTTGCCTTCTGTTCTTTAAACCTCATGGGGCTCTCATTTTTGGAGGATTTTATCAATTGTATCCCACCCTGTTTTCCATTGTAATAAATTGTAATAAATTGTAATAAATTACAATTACCTTGGTCCTCTGCATATTATTTTTCAGATCTGTCCCCCTCATTGAACTGTACTTATTTTACAATTTGTTGCAAGTCATTCTGGCCATGAAAACAACATTGTCTGCATGCAAAAGTAGTCGCATATTCATATCTCCACCCAACACCCTTGTAACAGCACAATAATAATTCCTTATGTGTTTATCCATAGAAATAGGTGACTTTCCTCTCCTATCAGAAGACCTATTTCAAATTCCACTTCAGGCTTCATTTTGGCTTCCAAAGAAGTTCCTTCTTTCATTTTATGATTTAATTACCTTTCTCCCCCCCCCCCTCACCATTTACCTTCTGTCCTTGTTTCCTCTGTTCTGCTGTTTACATACTCTGGACAATCAGATTCTTAGAAGCCAAATACCGTAATTTCCTTGCTTCTTCTGGCAAACCTCCATCACAAATTGTATAACTTTCTTCAATCTCCCAGCTTTACTGCAACACTCTGGGATGCCTAAATTACTACACCGAAGTATAGATATTCCTTGATTTACAACCATTCATTTAATGAGTATTCGAAGTTACAAGAGCCTTTTTGGCACTTACAGCCGATACAGTAACTATGGTCATGTGATCAACAATTAGATGCGTGACCGGGCTCATATGATCTCTTTTGTGATTTTCTGAAAAGCGAAGTCAATGGGAAAGCCAGATTCATTTACGAACCATATTACTAACTTAAGAACTTCAGTGAGTCACTTAACAATTGTGGTAAAAAAGGTCGTAAGATGGTACAAAATCACTTAATAACTGTCTTGTTTAGTAACAGAGATTTTTGGCTCATTTATGTAAGTCAAGGACTAGCAATAGCAATAGCACTTAGATTTACATACGACTTCACAGGGCTTTACAGACATCTCCAAGTGGTTTACAGAGTCAGCGTATTGCTTCCAAATATCTGGGCCCTCCTTTTACTGACTTTGGAAGGATGAAAGGCTGAGTCAACCTTGAGCCAATGAGACGTAAACTGCCAAACTGCTGGCAGCTGGCAGTCAACAGAAGTAGTCTCCAGTACTGCATTCTAACCACTGCGACCCCATGGCCACCACAACTACCCGTATTGTAGAACATGAAAGAGAGAACATGATAGCAGCAATGTTCTGGGTATGGGAAAATGAAGGGAGAAGGGTAGAGGTGCAATAGAGAAGAGGTTGAAGTCAGTCAATAGGGTGAATATAGAGCAAAACCCATGGCGTCATCTATGATGGCTACTTCATTTTGGAAACAATACAAAGTGCTAACATTTATAATATAATAAAAAGGAGACTGAAATAAAATAATTTTTAATTCTTTTCGAACTTAATTCAAGCCACTTAATAAGTGGCTAGTATAGGTGAAACGGCATACATGGAACCGTAATGCAGGAAAGGGAATATATTCCTAATTTAGTAGCTGGATTAGAAGAAATAATTAGGTCAGGCAAGACAGCAGCATTTTGCTCTTCATGAAAGCAGTCTGATTTCTTTTTCCAAGTGTCTACCTGAGTGTGGAAAAAAAGGGAGATGTTGCTGATTTATAAGCTTTATTGAGCTTAGAAAGCTGTTATAACCTTTGTTCCTTAAAGTAGTTGCATTTATTTTTCCGGCTTGCACCAAAATAGTGTGCTTTAATGAGCAGCAAAGCTGCACTGGACTTTCATGAGGCCCAGTGCACTTTTTCGGAATAGTTTTTGGAATAAGCGCTTATAAGTGCATGCTTGAAGCATCACGTTGTTCCTTTGAAAAGGGTTTTGAATTTCTAGTAACCCAGAATGCCACAAACAGACTATTCCTTGAGGTTACATGTAGGTCTCATTTGCTGCCTTGGTACCCAGTTCTTTCCTGGGCACACTTCATAGGCCTTGAAATGACAGATTTTTCAGCTACTCTTCGAAGACCCTTTTCTCTTTGTGAGGGGCAATTTGGGGGGAAACCTGAAAGAGAGCTTTTTTTAAAATGGCGGACTTTTTAGCAAGGAAGTTCAGGCAGCTTAGTTCTGTCCTTATGGTTGCTGCTGGCAAGCAAACATTTTGTTAATACTGGCAGCGTTTTGACATCTAAACTGATCTGTTTGCTGAAGGAGGTGATCTATATTTCCCTTTTTTTCTACCTTAATTTATGTTCCCTTATGATGTTGCACGTTATCCTGCCCTCTTTATTTTTCAGGCCTTTTGGACACTGTTTTGAAATGGAAAGTGGGACAAAAACTTTAAATAAATGGTGGGGTTTTTGTCAGCGTACCTTATCACTTCAGCAAAAGAAAAATTTATTTATCGGGAATTCAGTGTGTGCTGGTTTCAACTGGTGATAGCAGTCAATTAAGCATTTAGATAAGCAGATTTCTAGCAGGCTTGGTATGATTTGTATATACGAGAACATCTTGGTCAAGTGCATTTTTCACTTCACTCCCTCTTCAAATAGCATGGAAATGCTGTAATCAAAGAACCGATTGTGGTATGTCTTTGCTATTACTGGGTAGCAGGCATAATATCCAGCCCAGCACAGACACAGACAAAATGGCAGTGCTTCGTTACTATGGTGACCACCTTAGGTATGACTTTTCAAATAGAAATAGACTTTATAATAGAGTATTTCAGTTTATGTTCCTGGAAGGAAGCAGCAGGTTTTATAAATAAGCTGCAACCATCTTAAGTAACAATTCGCTTTACTGCAAGATTTTTAATTGTTTGCCTTTTTCTCTATGTGTTTTACTATATCAATTAGCTTTATGTTACAAACTTTACCACCTGCAGTTATAATACCGGTAGTAATTTTATGGAAAGCAATGGCTGTGCCAGCCTTATGAGGTTGACCAGAGCTGGAAACAGACTCCATAGGAAGACTTGACATTTTCTTCACTGAAATTAGTTGCAATGCAAAAATGGCATTGTACAAGATTGGTTGAAATTTACCCCTCCTTACTTTAACTTTTATCAAATAAACTAGTTTTAGAGTCCTTCCTTTTATTTCTGAAAATGTTAATTAAAATATTGTTATACGATTTGATCTCTCTTCAATTCTTCTTTCTTCCATTACAAAGGCTTCTTTGAAGTTTTAACAAGCCTGTTTTGTAAATCCCCGAAAAGAGATATTATAATTGTCTTGGTTAAGCATTTATTTATTCATTCAATTTTTTATAGCCACCCATCTCTGGGCAGTTTACAGTTCTAAGTACTATAGTTGTATTTCCTTTTTAATTGTTAAAACTTCAGCCAGCTTCAATACAATACAATACAATACAATACAATACAATACAATACAATACAATAAAATAGTAGAGTTGGAAGGGACCTTGGAGGTCTTCTAGTCCAACCCCCTGCCTAGGCAGGAAACCCTATACCGTTTCAGACAAATAGCTATCCAACATCTTCTTAAAGACTTCCAATGTTGGGCATTCACAACTTCTGGAGGCAAGCTTTTCCACTGATTAATTGTTCTAACTGTCAGGAAATTTCTCCTCAGTTCTAAGTTGCTTCTCTCCTTGATTAGTTTCCACCCATTGCTTCTTGTTCTACCCTCAGGTGCTTTGGAGAATAGTTTGACTCCCTCTTCTTTGTGGCAACCCCTGAGCTTCTTTTGAATAGTCTGTAAAATGTTTTTATCTGGGTCATTTTCTTGAGCTTTCACTTGTATTTCCACTTTAAATGCCTTTTCTGTTTATAATCCACACTTTTTATTCTAATATTTTTGACTCTATTATTTCTGCATCAAGCAAGATTTGTTTCACATCTGTCATTCATTAACATTGGATGATTGTTTATCCATAGAAGCATACATTGTTACTGATATCAGAGTTACTAATTTCTGGCCCCATTCTTTAATTTTTAACAGCTGAAGCATTTTGTATCATTTTGTAAATTCCAATCCTGATCAAAACTTTTGGTTTACACATTTTTGCCCAGAATCTTTAATCCCTAATAGTGTCCAATTTAAATCATAATCTAATATGTGATACGACTTACAATAGACAAAATAACTTCATTTCCCACAAAAAGCTGTTTATTTTATATAGTTAGCTCCAAAATCTTATTGTCAAAGTTTCAAAATTCCAAAAATTTTAGTAATAGCACTAGTAAATACATTACAATCAAAACACCTAGCATGTTTTTTTAATTTATGTGAGAAATCTACATCTTTTCATGCCTGTCAGGTTAATTTTATTCACATAGTCCAATGCAAATAAAATGCTTTCATCTGTTGCCCAGCCATTTGTATAAAATTTCCAAAGTGCCTGATTTCTTCATTCCTCAAAGTCACATTCTGGCTAATGCTAAAGGAATCAGAGTCAGCCTAGGGTAAGTGGAATGCCAAGTACTTTAGCAATGACGAGATTTATTTTTGGTTTAGATTCATTTCTATCATGGAACATTACTGCCAAAAGTTATGCCTGCATGTATGGCATTAGGCGTCAGATTTTAAGAAGATCATAGTTGCTTGTTTTTCTTTCTTTCTTTCTTTTTTGAAAAAAAAATCCAAGAAATAATTTGGGATACTGATTGCTGGGCCAGTAAATTCAAATGCCACTATGTGTTACTGCTTGCTTGCTTATTTATTTAACATTTTTCCTTTCCGCTTGGAGGACACTCATTATATATACGCTTAAAAGATGAGCACTGAGAAAGGACATGGGAAAAACCCAAAGTAATAACAATCTATTACTGTTGTCTATTGTCTATTTTAAGAGCTATATACTATTTCTAAGTTACACTGAGAGCTATGTGCTTGCAGCAGTTGGTGTACCCGGGTGAATTCTTTTTTCTTTCTTTCTTGTCTTCATATATTTAATTCAGAAGGTGCACTGTTACCTCCAAATTAAAGTTGGAAATTTTGTTCATCACTTTGCACTTTAGGAAAACTTTTAAATGAACAGATAGGTGTTTATTTGGTACATTAGAAATAGCAAATAGCAATAGGTAGTTTTTTTTAAAAGGCTGCTTTAATTAGGGTATTTGTGTAGTCAATATGGAAGACAGTGTCTTCCACTGTGTAATCAGTGCAACAACCTGCCTCCAGAAGTTGTGGCTGCTCCAACACTGGAAGAGATTGGACAACCATTTGTCTGAAATGGTATAGGGTTTCCTGTCTGAGCAGAGGGTTGGACTAGAAGACCTCAAGGTCTTCCAACTCTGTTATTCTGTTATTTATGTCTTCCTGGTTGTGGGGAGAGCCAACCATTAAGAGTCCTGATTGCATATCTCATTGGAAGCAGTTCAGACACATCAAATAGAGCAAGGGGCATGCATCTCCAAACAGCCTTCTTAGATATTGTTGTTTTCTCTTCCACCTTTCAAAGCTATTGATGCGCCATGGAAGCAATAAAAGATTTAGCCTTGTCCTCCATAAATCACATGTTTGCCACAGTTATCTCAATCAACCTTATAAGAATTGCTTGTTAAGTAAAGCTTCATTCCAATTGCTGAATTGGACAAATTAACTGGTGCTCTTGGTTATGCTTTGCTTAGCATAGAGCTGATGAACTCCAGTTTAACATTTTCTGTGTTCAAATGGATTTTTCCCAATCTATAACTGTGCCTACCCGTCACTCCCCATTTCAGGATGACAGCCGGATGATTGAAGAGGTACAAATAGACAAAATAGAAAGCCTGGAAAGAAAATATGCAGAAGCAATTAAGAGGCTATGGGAGGATCCAGGCATCCAAAAGTGCTACCACCGACGGAGAGAATACCAATTGTCAGACTCAGCTAAATAGTAAGTATAGTAATCTTGTCAAACTTCACTTTTGCTTTAAAAAAGTTTTTTTTAAAGTATGGCTTATTACCACTTTGTTGTATGAAATGTTAATGAACTGATTTTACGAAGTGTGCGGGTTCAGTTTTTATGATTTCGAACAGTTAATGAAACATAGTTGAAACAAATGCACGACAGGATCACATAGTGCTTCTCTGGTGAGAACTGGAAATTGCTCTCCCCCTCCCTTCTTTCCTTTTTTGTGGGGAGGCCTTGGAGGGCTGCAGTGGCTTATTGACCCAGTGGCATCATTGGAGGCTCAAAGCTGAAGGTTGTAAGTCTCTTTTCGGAGTTTTGGAGGCATTGAGTTTATCCTCAATTTTGATAAGTCTTCCAAAAACTTGATTTTTTTTCTTTATTAGAGAAGAAATATTGCTATCAGAAAATATAATTGTAATGCCAAATTTTGATCACATTGTTTTAGAAGACTGTCATCAATACATAATGTATGCTTTTCTGTATAAGGGATATGCATATAAAATGTTTCCAGTAGATTGTCCTTCTCTGTTAAATGGATATTACAAATACTTCCTGTACATTATCTAGCTATCTGTAGAATAATTGGATATTTGATCTTTGAAGCCATCATCGTCTTCTTACATACTTTGCTCACCAAAGCAACTGAATGTATACAAGGAATTGAATTTAAAAACAGAAATAAAGTAATATCAAGATGTACATATGTCAGATCACATCGGGGAACAACAGTAATGGGGAAATAGTAATCAAGAATTGGAGTTACAGATCACTTTATCTCAGATCCAGCTGGAGAAGTCAAATCTTTAGGGCTCTTCTGAAATCCAGCAGGTTTAGAGCATATATGCTTCAGAGGGAGGGTATAGGGCAGCGACAAAAAAGCATTACAACTCTCTGCAGTCTTCAAGTAGAAGTAAGATTTCCACAACAGCATCCTAATTCGGAATACATCTTCAAACCTTTTGTTGTTGTTGTTGTTGCTATATTAGCTTTCATGTGAAATATCACTTTTAGTCTCTTGAATCATGTGAAATGCTTTCTGATGGCATGAACTAAAAATGTGTGACTTTGATTTTGAAGTTTCCTTTCAGATTTAGAACGTATTGCTGTGCCATCATATGTGCCAAATGAGCAAGATGTCCTCAGAGTGCGCATACCAACAACTGGAATAATTGAATATCCTTTTGTGCTACAAAAAGTTCCATTTCGGTAAGTCTATCCTGAAGGCCTTCTCTTAGTCATCATGATTATCATATGCTCAAAATTGCACCAATTGTTTTCAGTAAATGGATAATTATAGAAAATGCATAAAACTAGAAAAATTCTCTCCAGTCTTGTTTTACCTTTGCTATTATGCTACATCCATTTCCATCTGTAAAGAAAGATTTTAGAATCATAGAATCAAGACATTTAAAATATCATTTAGAAGGTCAAGACCAAATTAAAATGTCCATGATGGAAGGCTAATTCGCCTTTGCTTGACCATATTCAGTGAAAAGAAGCATACCCTCTGTAATTGGTTCCATTGTTCAACTGTGCTTACTGTAATTGATAAGTCTACTAGCTGATAACCCGGTGTTGTCCGTGTATTTATTTATAGGGGGAAATAGGGGCCAAACGTAATTTCTAATGTTGGATTTTCCCCCTTACCAGAGGGAGCTCCCTTGTGGAGTACTGTGAAGCCATTACCATGGCAACTCCACTGTGCTGTACAGTAGAAGCCATTTTACGGCAGTACAGCATTTTAAGCCACAACAGGCTGTATCTTAACAGAGCACACCCCTCCGAGGGTTGTTAGGGGTATCTTAGTATTTTTTTCCAGAGAGTAAGTCATCTGTGTACCAAATTTGGTTGAAATATGTATTTGTGTTACAACCCCTGGTATGCCCAAATATGGGAGGAAGCTCACTACTCTATATTTGGGCATACCAGGGGTTGTAACACAAATACATACCTATTTCCCTGGCTCAGCTGATAAAGGAGGAGAGCCTGTAGCATAGTGGCTAAGACTCCTGCCTAATATGTAATACAGCCCAGGTTCAAATCCCAGTAAGGTTATGGCTAGCTGATGAGAGCTAAATAGCTCGAAATGGATCTATACTAGTCTCCCTTTATTTATTTATTTATTAGCACAAATACAACACACACACACATATATACATATACATATACATCATATACATATACATATACATCATATACATATACATATACACATACACACACACATACATACATACATACATACATACATATATATGTGTGTGTGTGTGTGTGTGTGTGTTGTATTCGTCCCATATTTGGGCATACCAGGGGTTGTAGCTTCCTCCCATATTTGGGCATACCAGGGGTTGTAACACAAATATATATAATCTAAAGGTAAAGGCTTTCCTTTCAGTTGTATCCGACTCTAGGAATTGGTACTCATCTCAGTTTCTTCGCCGAGGGAGCCAGCATTGTCCAAAAATAATTTCCATGGTCATGTGACCAGCATGGCTCTATGCCAAAGGTGCACAGAAAGCTATTCCCTTCTCAGCAAAGTCATATCTATTAATCCACTTGCATTTGCATGCTTTCAAACTGCTAGGTGTGCAGGACCTGGAGCAAGGAATGGGAGCTCACCTCATTGCGCAGAGCTTGAGTTTCGAACCTGGGCTGCCAGCTCTCCAGCTGACAAGCTCAGTGTCTTTAATTGCAGAGCCATTGCGCATCAGATTTCATAATCTATAAACTACTAAAATTGTAGTTGTCTTGACCTTTAGCGGTGCATCATTGGGCAACAATTTTTGAATAAGGTACCTCAGCTGGACTGACAGAATGTGTTCAAGATCGAAGACCCATGACTCTTGATAAATGAAATTTAGGGAAGTTATGGCTGATTTAGTGCTATTGGCTGCTGCTGCACTTCTGGTTTGCTGCAATCACGCAAATTTACTTTTCAACAGTCCATGATAGTTTCCCAGCCAGTCTTACAATCCCTTGCTCACGCTCTCCCCCCTCCCCTCCGCCACAGCATGGGCAGCAATAGGAATTGTTTTTCTGAGTTTTGCTGAGAGCTGCTACTGCCTGGTTTCAATATCTTCCACATTTGGATTCACTTTATTCAGTGCATTAGAAAAACAACTCTTGCACTATACATTTTCACTACTTGTCTTTTACTCGTAGTGCACAGCCACTAGGAATGTGTGTTGTGGAAGAGTTGTAGAGATGGGATGAAGTCACACATTATTTGATCCAACAATAGAATTGGTACCCATAAAGCTCAGATAACTTGAAATAACTTTTCCATCATCATTTTAGTGGAACATAATTTACCTGTTAATTTTTCCAAACGTAAAATGTAAAAATCAATTGTATAAAAATCAATAAATCGTTCTAGCAAAGTGCAGCCTCAAAGTTGGTGCTTGGCGAAGTTCTTTACAGGATGATTAGTGAGTTATGCTCCTTTTTACAGAATAGTAGATGTTGGTGGACAAAGATCAGAAAGAAGGAAATGGATTCACTGCTTTGAAAATGTGACCTCAATTATATTTTTAGTTGCACTGAGTGAATATGACCAAGTCCTGGCAGAATCCCATAATGAGGTAGGACAAAGAAAAGTAATTGCTGTCATAAATAGTTGTTCAATACTCATGTGTGCATCTTAACAGAAGTTATCATGGAAGGCTGACATTTGTGCCACTTATCTAGTGGGGGGAAAAGGAACTTGAGCCATAACTGCCCAACTATGCCCTTAACACGAAAACTATACCAATATAATTGGCTTGGACTTCTCCATGTTCAACAAAACTAATAGAACATCCATGGTTGAAAATAAACTAATATATGATTAATAATAAATAAATGACAATACGTAGCTTCACTTAATGATCACAATTGAGCGTGGGATTTTGGTTGAAAGCCACTGTGATTGTTAGGTGGGTCACCACATGGCCTGATTTGATTTTACCACTGTTTTTACAATAGTCCGTAAAATGGCTCACCACCGTTCTTAACCGAATGACATGGTCGCTAAGTAAATCCATTTTTGAGAATGGGCATTTTTTTTGCCTGGAAGCTGGCAAAAAACATTGCCAATTATGAGCACATGACTGTGGGGTGCTGCAACTGGTCGTAAATGCAAGCTAGTTGCCAAGCACCCAAAATGCAATCACGTGACCATGGTGTGTCTGTGCACATGTGGCAATCGTAACTTGTATGTAATCCCATCCTTGGGGAGGAACAGGGTCTGTCATAACTTTGAATAATCTTTAAGTGACAGGTCATTAAACGAGGACTACCTCTAATCAGCCACAAAAATCAAACCTAGTGGCATCTCAATCAAGAGATGTTCTCTGGAAGAGCATAATTTTTAGCATCTTCAAAGAACAAGCAAGGGAACATATCTGAGCTCTGTAGGCAGGCTGTTCCAAAGAAGGACCAGTTCCCCAAGAGCAACGCCTTTGAATAGGTCAAGTCTGATTGGAAGATACGGTCCTGAACGTACCCAAGTGTCAAAGGCATACATAGGTCAAAACAGGAATTTTGAATTATCCCTAAAAGCTGCTTGGAAACCTATCACGTATAATGTTATTCTGGCCACTTGTGCTGGCTAACACCTGGGACACTCCATCCACACTACCAGAGGCTCCTAAGTGATCTTCAGAGACAATCACATATACAAAGTGATAAAGGCCCGAGTTACTGCAACACAGCCTGCTCCAGGTAGGGTCGCAATTGGTGCACCAGCAAGAGCTGGTCAAAGGTCTTCTGCCTACACCTTCCATTTGCCAACTGACATTGGCTTTGAGCATCTCCTAACTCCTCCTTCAGTCCCTCTATTCCTCCCTACTAATGAGTTTTCTGATCTCACAATCTACATCACCCAAAGCATTCCACTATGAGTCAGCCTCCAGGAACTTTGTATAGGTAGACTTTGAGTTATAAGGACAATTGGGACCAGAATTTCCATCATTAAGCAATAGAATCATAAAGCACAATGTCATGTGATTGCATTGCTTAATGATAGCAATCCCTGCAGTGCCCATGGCCATTGTTAAGAGAAGATTGTGGGTTGTTACACAGTTTCTAACAACCAAAGTCAGAGGGAAGTCAGCAGAAATGTGCAAATCTCCAGTAGATTGCAAGCAGGCCAGCAGACAGGTAAATGACTGTTACTGGGTGGGAGAGAGTGCATAAGGGTGTGCAAATGCACTGGAAGGCACATGGGTGGCTTGGGAGGTGAGTGCAACGAAGCGTGGGGTGGCTGCTGCTGGGTGGGAGAGTCAGAGCGAGCTGCTGGGAAGATATGGCACAAATGCAGCAAGGCTTGGGAAGGTGTGCAACGGGGAATAACTGGTACAGACTTGGGATGGTTGCTAACAGGTAGGGGAAAGTGCACTAGTAGCTGGGGAAGCATGAAGTGAGCTCAGCAAGGCTGGAGATGGTGTCTAAAGCGTTGGGAGAGTGTCCGAGCATAGCAAGACTCAGAGGATGCATGAAGGTCCAGGGATAGTTTACGGGCGGCCAGCAAGGCATGTCATACGTGCAGAGGATGGGACATGTTGCGCGGGTGGAGAGAGGCTAATCTGAGCAATTTACAATCTTCCCTGCCAGTCTCCCCATTGACTTTGCTTGTGAGAAACTGGCAGGGAAAGTTGCAAATCGGGATCACGTGACCTTGGGATGCTGCAACCATCATAAGTGTGAGCTGATTGCCAAGGGCCTAGGTCGCAGCTACGTAACTATGGTGGTCTTGGGATGACAGGAAAATTGGGAAAGGTCATAACCACCATCCACAGCATAATGGTAACTTTGAACAGATGCTTATCGAATGGTCGTTAACCAAGGACTACCTGCATCACAATCCTGCAGTCCATTGAAATCCTTCAGCAGAGATAACTGTAACAATAACTGTAAATCACTCATCATAAACATTTATAAGTAGGTGGTTTGCTATCACGCAGCACTCAATTTTGTAGCAGGGCTCATCTTAGTGATTCTTGTATGATTGCAGTTTTATGTATGGATTCATATGGAGTCCATGCTATTAGTCATACACAAACATCACCATTCCTCGAACAGAATTCCTGTTTTCTTGCCAACTGTACCATCTGGAGGTGGTCCAGTAGTTTTCTGGAAATGTGCCAGCATTAAGCATTTCCTCTTCTGGAAGATATACTTCTCCAACACTGTTGCACCATCCCAAAATGAAATAGATCATTGCGTTCCCGAGGTGGTGGGGAGGAAGTTCCAGTGTTCCCAGGAACATTCTGTCCACCGGCCAGTGAAGTTTTCCCATCTCCACATGTCTATTTTAAGATGTGTAATAGTTTATGGCATTATCTGGATAGCTAATATAGTTGCCCAGATTAATTACATTTTGTGTACATGTCAGGATGAAAAAAATGTACTTTCGTTTTGAATATTAAATAAAGGTTCTTTAATTTTTGAAGATACCCTATTTAAAAATGCTTCTTTGTTCTTTTATACTTTTCTTGTAGAATCGTTTGGAAGAAAGCAAGGCCTTATTCAAAACAGTGATTACCTATCCTTGGTTTCAGAAGTCTTCAATCATCTTGTTCTTAAACAAAAAAGATATTTTGGAAGAGAAAATTATGTATTCTCATTTAATTAACTATTTTCCACAATTCCAAGGTAAATAATTATTCTAAGTAGGGCTTATCTCTGTTATGCAGGGGTACAATTTCTTCTATTCACTTATACAATTGGCGCTCTCTTGGTAAAATCTGTCAGCCATCACTGTTCTTTCCTATACTATCAAAATTTGTTATTTTATTACAATTTATATTATAGAGCCGTGGTGGCGCAGAGGTTAGAATGCAGTAAGTACTGCAGGCTACTTCTGAAGGCTGCCTGCAATTTGGTAGTTCAAATCTCACCAGGCTCAAGGGTTGACTCAGCCTTCCATCCTTCTGAGGTTGGTAAAATGAGGACCCAGATAATTGGGGGCAATATGCCGGCTCTGTAAACTGCTTAAGAGGGCTGTAAAGCACTGTGAAACAGTAAATGCTATTGCTATGCTATTACTTGGAATACTTAGTTTGTATTATTATAATTGAAGTTACACATTATCAGATTCTAATCCTAACAGATGGATACTGATGCTAGAATAAAAAGTTATCATCTGTTCAATCCAGCATGTTTGAAAACAATGGACTGGATTACACTAATAAACATTCAAGGCAAAAGGAGAAGGGAATGGCAGAAGGTAATTAGATCAAGGATACCCAATCCCCAGGCCATGGCCCACTACTGTGCTGTAAGCAGAACCGGGCCATGAAAGCGGCAGGAGTGTGTGTGCATACATACGCACTAGCGGGAGCAGTGGGCAATCATGCACGTATTTGCTGGCCTCTCACAAGGAACCATCTCCTCTCCCCTGCGAAGAGTCAGACACAGTTTAGGTATTGAACAACTAATAAATATAAAAACGTATTTGATGATCTCAATCTGCGGTTTCTTAAGTTATCGATTTTGATTTTGAACAGGACCAAAACAAGATGTCAAAGCTGCTGGAGACTTCATTCTGCAGTTATATAAGGATCAGAATTCAGACAAAGACATCTATGCCCACTTTACGTGTGCCACGGACACCGAGAACATTCGATTTGTGTTTGCAGTTGTTAAAGAGACCATCCTTAAGTTGAACCTAGAGGAATTCAACCTGGCATGAATAAAAGGGAATCAGCTACATATGTTTGACTACACTGCAATTTTATTTATTACTTATGAAAGATTCTGTGTAATAGATTTTTAAGCAATTGTTCATGTCCTTGCTGAACATGGAAGGGAACTTCAAATAAGTTTAGAACTTTTTAAGGAATAGATTTTGAATATTCTGCTTTTAATTTTTTGGAGGGGGTTTGTGAGCATTTTGGTCATAATCACAGAGATCCTTTTGCCTTTCATAATTTATAATACGGTAGATGTGCATTTAAACCTAGCGTGGACACAAGAATGAGTTTGAGACTAATTGTTCTCTTATTATTCAGCAGAAAGAAGGGTGCTTAGTTTTGAGCAATTATTTATTAAATCTGTTTTTAATGGTGCCTTTCTCCTTGTAGTGAACAGTCAGCCTTAACAGGTGGCAGCAGTTGGTTGCTCTTTTTTTAGGCTCAAAAAACAACAACAAAGTAGCCTCAAGCTTAATTATTACTTGGGTGTGAATTATATAATTCTCTCAAGCTAGATAAAAAAAAGTTGGAACTGGTCTGATGAAGGGACTAATAGAGTCTTCACATGCTGTTCCTGTGAAATTTGCATGAAGTTACCATGAACTGAGCTTCATCAGAGTATTTATTTTACTTGCAATTAAATGATGGATACCAAAGAGGCTGTTTGCATATCTTCTCATTTAATGACAGGCAGCTACAACTGACAGGTGCTTTTATGAAAAACCTTGATGCTTTAATATTATTTGAATTAATATCAATAGGTTAACAAGCCAAGAGCAGTTGTTTGAGGGACCCTCTATTCCCAATTGTATCTATCGGTCAGGAGGGATGCATTATGGGGCCAATCTGCTAAGAAGGTACACCTGAGGGGAATCAAAATATCAGTCTTTCCTGCTGTGGTTCCTAGCCCTCTGGAGCCCAAGTCTTCCTATTCCAGCTTTCTGAAAACCCTGCAATAAAATATGGTTTTTCCAACAACCCTGAGGAACCCATTGGGAGTCTGCAAAATGGCCCCACTGTACTTAGAATATTGATATTCTTCCACAATCTTTATTTCTATTTGTGTTTAATTTTTTAAATGATTGTTATATTTGTTTTTAATCATTTGTTGACTGTATGCTGCTCAGTGACATGGGTAGCTATACAAATTTGCTAAATAAACAGTGGCTTTCTATGATCAACTAATCCTTGTTTGGGAACTTGAATAATGCTTTGATTCTCCATTCGATCCCTTTTAAGAAAAATGTTTTACCTATTCAAAATCTTTTATAGCTCACTTACTCTACAGCAGCCCCTAAGTTGGATCAATAAAAGCAATCTTTATTTTAAGCTTTACAATTTCAGTCACTCAATACAAAGAGAATGAGGCAGGGAAGAGAGATAAAATGTTTGGGCAGCAATCAAGGAAAGGCAGGGTGAGCTCCTTCAATTGGTGTGGCATCTAAAGTGCCAACCGAGCGTGGCTGTAGCTAGGTGACAATTGTGGCTGGGAGACCATGTAATGTTGCAAGTTTGGCATTATTTTAAAGCAAACTCTGTCCTCAAATTACTGTTTGTTTGGTGAAGGTGTAAGGTATAAGCGATGCCCAAATCTCTGGGAATCCATGGTTCTTCTCAATGCATAAATACAGTGACTACATTTTTGGTACTAAGCAAATGGCCACACTTATGGCAGTTTGCAGCATCCTGCAGTTATGTGACCACGATTCATGATTGTTTGCTGGAAACCAGCATTTACTTCTAGTTTCCAGCAAAAAGCAATCCACAGCAAGCAACGGATTTGCTTAATGACTGTGGTGTTTACTTAACTACCCTGGTGTTTGCTTAATGACTGTCATGAAAAAAGATTTTTTTTAAAACAGGTCTGGTTACTTGCTTTATAACTCTCATAATTTACAACTGTAATTGCCAGGCTTAATTATGGTCATAATTCAATAACTAATTGTAAGTGAATTTCTCTATTTAAACGTAGATTTGGTCTTGAACAAGTATTCTTGGTTCTTTTCTCCTCTCAATCCAAGCTGATTTCTCCTCCTTTCATGGTCCTTCAGCAACATCCTTGAGCTAC
This sequence comes from Natrix helvetica, assembly GCF_964273705.1. Lineage (NCBI taxonomy): Eukaryota > Metazoa > Chordata > Lepidosauria > Squamata > Natricidae > Natrix > Natrix helvetica. The sequence goes on from NC_138552.1 coordinate 70,689,131, forward strand.
TGAATGAAATGCAGCCTAAATATCTAACAAAACATTTTACACATGTGCCTATTTAAAATAAACAGAACAGCTATGTTGAGAAAATAAAAACTACATCCAAATAAGGTCAATTGAAACAGTGTAAAAGCTAAATATGTGTTTATTGTATATCTTTAAAGATGCTATATAGTTGGCCTTGCTGTACAATTAATGCAGTGATTGAATATGCTCAAGTGTGTGATATGAAGTCAGAGACCCTAGATGGGTATCACAAACTTGAGCCACACAATACAAATTATACTTTGGCATTTCTGATAATCTAATTTACAGGAATTATATAAAGAAATAAAAGCTTGGAACAATGCAATGGAGAGCAGTACTTCCCTCAAGCAGTTACATAAAACGTATCAGAATATATTATAAATACATAACACATACTGTCACATTGGGCATGCCATTTACTTTATTCAGCTTTTACAACAAAGCTACAGTTTGATTAGTTTAAGCACCACTAGTGAAGACTAGTTTTCCTCCGCCACAATCATTCAAACAATCTGAAAAGAATATTCTGGCAGCAGACATTTACCGCATGCATCAAAGTACTCAAATCTGTATTGTGCAATATATTTATGCGTATTTGCATTCCATTTCTCTTTCATGAAGTAGCCTCTGTCATAAAGGTGGGATAGGCAGTATTTATTTGCATAGTCTTAAAATTAACATTGTGCAATATTTTCCCCATCCTGATCTGATAGTGTGTGTGTGTGTGTGTGTGTTATTTTGATATATGTTGTAACATTACTTTATTAAATGTTCTGAAATGAGCCATGGTTTCCCTGTACACACACACCCCAAAATCGCATACAAACCCATGGGGACATTCTTAGATAAAATCAGGGATGTATTACTACTTTGGATCCAAAGCTGAAACAGTACTTCAGAGTGGGAGCAAAAACACATGGATGCATTTTCTTGGAATTCTCAGCAAGTCCAAAAGTTTCTTTAAGGCAGTGTTTCTCAACCTTGGCTACTTGAAGATGTCTGGACTTCAACTCCCAGAATTCCCCAGCCAGCTGGCTGGGGAATTCTGGGAGTTGAAGTCCAAACATCTTCAAGTTGCCAAGGTTGAGAAACACCGCTTTAAGGAGATGCCAAGAGGTATGATACAAGACATGTTCACTCTGAAACATGCTTTTGACTTCATATCCAAAATGTAACTCATTCCTAAATGAAAAACTATGATTCAAAGCTGATACAATACTTCAGAGTGGCTACAAAAACACATGCATTTTCCTGGTATTCTTCAGCAAGTCCAAAAAAAGTCAGTTTCTTTAAGGAGGTGCTGACCTATGGGATATAAGCCCCATTCACTTTGAAATATGCTTCTGACTTCAAATCCCAAATATAGCTCATGCCTAAATGAACTAGTACTTTAAAACATGAAGCTGTGTTGATAGTTTTCTGACTTCATTTTGACCACCGACCTGCAAAAAATCACTAAAATTTCTTATTTCGTTTGATAGATATTTGCTTAATTGTATAACAACAGAACGTTTTGTTAATTTTTTATTATATAAAAATGTGATTATTTAAAAACGGTGTTACAGTACCATAAACTCCTTATCTGTATCAAAAATTAAATCACTTCATTATATACATATGTATTTATATCTATTAGTAAACAAAAAGCTTCTCAAACAAAGCAAGGTCAGCAAGGTAATATTAGAACACTGCTGCTGGTTAAATCAGTCTTCCTGAATTAAACTGAATTTCAGTGACTATTAAAGGGATGTGTTAGTAGAGCATTACTTTTAAATAAACAGAATAAAAGCATGGAAGAACCTGATTACTACAACATAAGACTCTGCTAAGATGTTTGGTCTTGTTGATTTAAAAATGGCAGATCTAAAAATAAAACCAATTTAGTTTAGATTTAAACAATTATTATTTATAAATACAAAATCAAATAAGTCACATTTCAATAGCAGCTTTCAGCAATAGAGCCGCTTGCACCTATTGATAAAACTGACCTTTTTTCACTCAATAGTATGTAGAAGATTCAAAAACAATTGATTTAAATACACAAAATTACCGTGTCAATCTCTTTGTATTTAAATAGTATCACATGCTTTGAAATATAAAACAACTACAATGTTCTGATTTTCTTCAACTGGTCATAGTTTTGGTTGACTCTCCTTTACTTTTTCTTCCAGCTTACAGAGGATCCACTGTGGAAATTAAAAAGAAAAAAATTGAACAAACCTAAGTTAAAGCAAAAGTGATTTGGTTAATAAAAATGGGGGGGGGGGGGATTTACAAATTAATAAAGCATAGAGCTAAACACTGAACAATTCATGTGGTGTCATTACTCTCATGACCACTGTGAATCACCTGGTTAAGCCACACTTGAATGAAAACAGCTTCCCTGAGAAATGTCACACCCATGCCTTCCTGCTTCTACTATGAAAAAATTGATATCTGGGCACTTCAGATCTATCTACAACTCCCAGCATCACAAAGAAGCACCGTAAAAGAGCAATGAGAATTGCAATTCACCAACAATGGAAGTACTTATTCACTATCCACATATTGTCCATTACATTGTTGATTCCTTCAAAACAGGATTAATATATTATGTAGTAATAGCATTTCATATTCACCTTTGCATCTTCTGGTGTTCTAAAATTAATTATTTTTCCAAATTCTTTGGCATGAAATACAGACTTCACTCGTTCCTGAAATAAACAAGCAAACAAATACAGTTGTGCATTAAAAGCAAATTTCCAGATACCTAGCAGCACTATTTTTTCCGTTCCAGGAAAGGATTCACAAGTTATATAATGAAATTACTATTTGTTTAACATGTCTTTTAGGTTTTGCAGATTCCCCGCACCCCCCAAATCCCAAAAACAATCTGTGACTGGCTCTCAAATTTAAACTTTCTCTCTCTGAACATTTAGAGTATTTGGGGGGGGGGGTGAGCAATATCTATTGTAACTGCTGCAGTTTGCAAAAAAGGTACCTCATCAGAAACCTTCTTAACCTAATATCCTCAAATGCATTGGATTTAGCTGATTTAGCATAGCTGGAGACCACTAGATTGGAAAAAGTTGCTATGTGGGAAGACGAAATCTCTAAGACAGCAGACTACATAAGATTTTTCTGCAACACGATGAGACCCTTGTATGAATAGTAGAGTAGATATTTTGCCAATCATTATAATTTTTTAAAAATAAGCTAAAGGTTTCATATAAAGTTTAATAAAACAATAAATTAAATATTTAATATTGTACAAGATGAATTTTAAGTACAGCTATTTAGATAAAATCTTTTTGAGAGTACTGATTGAGAAAGGATCCCAAATGCAAAGGGGTGTGGGGGAGTACTAAATAAGTGAAGGAGAATCCTATCATTTTATTCATTGTTTTGGCATGTTAAACTCTTGCAAATTTTGAAGACGTTTATCTCAGAAGTCCTGCTTGGCATGGGAAAGTTTCTGCATCGTGATTTGTACAATAACCTAAAGCTGGGATGGCGAACCTATGGTACGCATGCCACAGTTGGCACACAAAGCCATTTGTCGGGGCACATTTGTCAGCATACGCGCGCTGGCCAGCTGAGTTCCGCCTTTTTTAAAGCCATTTTTCGCTCTCCCCAGGCTCCAGAGGCTTTATAGGAGCCTGGGGAGGGCGAAAAGAACCCCCCCCCCGAAGAGGCCCTTCGGAGGCTTCAGGAGCTTCCCTGAAGCCTCCGGAGTGCAAAAAAACGGCCCTATGGGCAAACCGGAACTTCAAGAACAGACTTCCAGTTTGCTCATAGGGTCTGTTTAAGCCCTCTGGAGCCTTCAGGGGCTTTTAGGAGGCTTCCCTGAAGCCTCCCCGAGGGCTTAAACCGGCCCTACAAGCAAACTGGAAGTGACTTCCGGTTTACTCGTAGGGTCATTAGTTCTCTGGAGGCTTCAGGGAAACCTCCTGAAAGTCCCTGACGCCTCCGGGTGTGTGTGTGTAGGGGAGGCTGTTTTCGCCCTCCCGAGGCTCCTATAAAGCCTCTGGAGCCTGAGGAGGGCGAAAAACGCATGCAAAAAATGGTGTGGGGGGGGAGTGCCTCTCATGCATGCATGTGCATTGGGGGGGTCATGCGTTGTATTATGGGTGCGGCATGCCCGTGCACGACCCCCCTGCGCTCCCCTCCCTTATGGCACGCGAGCCAAAAAAGGTTCACCATCGCTGACCTAAAGGCTCTTAAATGAAAAAAGGTTAATTACTAAGCATCTTTTTTGGATGTAACATACAGGTAATGTCTGACTGTCTCTGTCTCTGAAAGGAGTCTGATTTTTGGAGTGGCAACCATTCATAGGATGGCACCATATTCCCTAGTTGAGTAAGGGAGCAGCCTGCTTTCCTTCTCCAATGCAACCTCCAGAGCTCTACAAAAGGTAAAGGAGTGACTTGGTGGGAGGAGAGTGTAGAACCATCTGGAGTGAAAAACTGGCCGAAGTCCTACAGGGATGGGGGGGGGGGAATAGGGGGGGGAGGTTCAGTTTCCTGTGGTCAGTTTTAAGGGAGAATCCATCCAATTTCTGTGCACATGACCATGGGCATACAATGGCATTAACTTTGAAACTGGGCTGTAAGTAGCTTTTGGGGGGCTCCACAGTAACTTCCAGTCGTAAGTTGATGACAATCTGTGTGCATGGAAATCAGAGTGACAGAAAATGGATAATTCCAGGATAATGGAATGATGTTTGCTTCTTGGCCAGACCAGAACTACAAGGTACACATCCAGAGGAAAGAAATGGTGAAAAAGAGTGTCTTCCAACAAGCAATTTTTTTATGGTACTAAGCAAGAAGGGGAGGCAACAATAGTAATTTGGGAGATGGTGAAGATTTGCAAAGAAAGAGTGAATTGTAATCAATACAAATGAAACTCAAGCTCCATGAAAATATATATACATTTAAAATGATAACATATCCTTTATTAGTTAATAATAGTTAAGTATTATTCATGGAAAAATTGCTTACTAATATAATATTCTAATATTTATATTATATAGTATATAACTATTTGAATGTTAATCAAATAATTTGTTTTGTTCCATCTCTACCATCCATAACTTTACCTTTGCTTCAATGCGCAACCTTCGTCCATCAATAATGAATGGTTTCTTGGTAAATTCATCATATGTGTACTGCCATTCACATGTTAACTGTCCAAACGTACCTCTTGTCACAAACAATATGCCACTGTATACAAATACAGGACAAATAATTAAAACAAATACAATCATATAACCTTTTTTTGAAAAATAATGTTTAAATATCATATAAACATTCAGTTTAAAATTCTCTCAATTTCAGTCTTCTTCTTTTTTCTTCATCTTAGTGATTTCCCACAAGTATAGGATCCACTTTTATTTGGCTCAACCAAAAAATTATAAAAATGAAGCCTGATGGCAATCAAAATTGCTGCACTCAATTCATCTTTAACTTCAAGTTCTATCTACTGTATTTAATTCCAAATTCACTTTCATGCTTAAAAGAAATCAATTTTGTCCATCGTAAAATTATTTTTATTCTAATTTAAAGTAAATTGAGCACTAATTACAAACCAGATGTTCATAATAACTGTAATTTTAATAGCTGGAAATCTGTTATTCCTTTCACCACTTCCCTGCCCCACCCTTCCCCATCATTGACATAGAAGACTTGAAGACAAGAACTATCTTTCTACTCACATGTCTAAATTCTGGGAAACATTTTGATTACAGAGTGCACATAAATGCTTTGTTTAAAATAAGAAATACTGGAAGAATCTTACCTTTTTGTAACCATTAATAAATCTGTATTATTAACCATTGCATGTGTAAAGTATCGCAGTTTTGCAAATCTTCCATTTTCAATATTCTAAAAGAAAAAAAAGTTGTAGAGTTTTCTAGAATACAGCATCTTAATTTTGAGGAAAAGATTTATATTGCATTAAAATCTTATACAAATATGTATGAACTTGATACTTTTAGTACTCTGAATATCTATTATGAGCAAAAATCTCTCTCTTCACTAACTTTATCCTGCCTCTCCCTATCTCCTCTCCATTAAATCACATGCCACATAATTATTAGTTGTTCTGAAATATTATATGCAAAATTGCATTGTTTCTAAAATAATTAATGGACTACCCTGAGACAGTTGGAACACTTATAAGCTGCATTTTTCAGGTTATATGAATTTTAAACTAGTAAAGGTATCTTGAATTAACTCGGCATTATTCAAAATAAAGAACAGATTCCATTCTTCTTTTGGGTAGGCTCTCATACTAAAGGAAACAAAAGCAAAATAAGTGTGAGGATCCTATGCTTTCATACCTTTATATGAAAGTACATGTTTAAAACTCTAAACAGTGATTTGTATGTAGGTTGAATAACTTAAGATATTAAGATAGTTTGCTCATTATATTCAGGAATAATAATAATAAAAAACAAACACCTTCTGTGTTGAGTATAATGCTGTCTCCCATTAAAGAGTTCTACATACAAAATTATTATTTTTTCTTATTAATGATTCATTATCCATCCCTCAAGTCACAGATTATCCTGAGCTTAAAGATATATACATTGTATAAAAATTTAATCACAGCAATGTATTCACATCTAGCATATTTAAATTTTTGAAATGGTTAATGATTTTGATGTTTCTCTGAACAAATATAAACATTCATTTTTAGTATTTGTTTTGGTATTTATAAATTCCTTTCTCAACTAATCAACCAAAGGAATTCTTCTATTAAAATAAAATTCTACTTTTATAACCACAACAGTTGAATCACGGGAAAAAAAGATTATGAATTGTGAAAGGCACATGGCATGGTGAAAGCATCAACACAAGGACTGCATGCACAAGCCTAGCAAAAGAATTCAGGAAGCAGCAATGAAAAGAGCTGATTTAATATTCTTGCTAGTGACCTTCCAAACAGGTCTTGTAGGTTTATCTTGAGATCTGGATAGATTGATAGTATAGTAAGAACGCCTGGCCCGAAACCATTTAGGAATTTAAAGCACTAAGACAGAGTTCTGAAAAGTCCCTGGCAATAGTAAACCTAATACAAAATAGGTCATATCCTGGCCCTCAGCTAAAACAATGAGTTGTATTCTTCGTAAATCAGAGCTTCTGAATCATCAAAAGACCTGTATGTATGAATAAATAATCTAAGCTAAATACAGCCAGATCATGTGTGACTTTAGGAAACATGCCTTCTCTGGCATTAAAGCTGTGCCATCAATCTGATCAGATCAAAGCGCTTGCTATTTACACAATCTGATTCATTGAAGTAATAAATATAAAAATACCCCAAATATGAATATTTAGGGAGGTGAAGGGAGGTATATGTCCGGAACCAGTGATACATCTATATCTATATCTGATTTTCTCCAGCCTTTGCCAAAACTATTATACACTACCCTTTCACCAGAACTATTTCAATGTTCCACATATTGTATTTATATAATACATTTAATGATCACATTGCTTCAAATTCTAACATATCTTCTTAAAGGTATTTCTCCTATATTTTTGCACGTGGACTAAACAACAGTGAATGACTATAATGACCATCTTCCAGCTCACATCCAATATTTTTTAAAAGTGCAATTATCTCCAATTATATATTAATTTTTGAAAAGTGTACTTCTAAAATGTAGAAATAGGATGAGAGGAAATTGATTTTTTAATATATTAAGAAAAATGTGCAAGTAAACAAAATGGATGTATCAATATAATCATTGTAAGTTGAATTCAACTCAAGATTTTCCCTCAAAATTCACATTACATATCTTTTGCAAATGTATATGCTCCTTTCTTCAAAGACGTGTTTTTTTTTTGCTGCCAGAGAAATGCAGAGATGGATCCTTATAAGATTTTCTGCTTGAGAGACTAAAATCATTGGAACTGCTTTTGATACTTTTTGACATAGCTTCATCTTTGCCCTGCAAATTTTGCAGCTAAACTTTTTTAGATATATACTCTCTTTTATATTTTCAAACTGGGTTGAATGAATTGGAACTATATAGTACTTAATATGGTGAACAGCTGAACAATTGACCGGAGCTCTACAGTAGGTTATTATTTTTGTAAATAAATATATATTTTAGTGAACCCTCTCACCTTTTCCCCGTTTGGTATTAAATGTACTGCAATTTATTGATTTATCTACAGATACACACATACTTTACTTTTACTTTACTTTTATTCATATTTATAGACCGCCCCCTCTCCCAAAAGGGACTCAGGGCGGTGTACAGTCAATACATAAAAAGAATACATAGATAAATCAATACTCAAATATTTAAATACATAAATAATTAAATGTTTAGATGTTTAGATGGAGGAGGTTAAAAAACTGTACATTCAAGTAAAGTATTAAGATACAATCTTTAAAAGACCCCTAAAAATACCCCGAAGAATTAAATTTAAAATGGTTCCCCAGAAATTCCAATTAAAATATATCTGTCAGGAGGTAAAAACTATGAGTGTGCCAGGCCAGCTAATCGAAACAGGTGAGTCTTTAGCTTTTGTCAGAAGGAGCGGAAGTCGGTGGTGGTTCTAATGTCGTGGGGGAGGTCATTCCAGAGGGTTGGGCCCATCACAGAGAAGGCCCTACTCCTAGGCGCCGCCCGCTGGCATTGCCTGGTGGACGGCACCAGGAGAAGTCCCTCCCTGTGAGAGCGAATTAAATTTAAATTTAGATTACATCTAATGTAATATTAATAAGTTCAGAAATGATCTACAAATCTGATATTACATATGTTCAATGTCCCCTTTGAAAATGAAAATCCAACTGAAAAATTCCAGTGTAGTGCTGGTTGCCCTGTAAAATAAAACAAACACTTCCCCTGTAAAATAAAAGAAATGTCCTGGTTCACAGGATAACCTATTTTCCCTGAATAGAAACCATTTATCAATAAATCGTTTTGTTAATGTGTCAGATTGCTGCAAAAGGGATCCTGTAAAGTTACCTGCTATGGCAGATCTCCAAATACGGTACACGCAGGCCTCTGAAGTTAGCTGCTAGGACAATCAGATCACCAAAGAGGGTTCGTAACTTTGTTTGCACTTGCCCCTTAATATGCATATAACTATGTATTTTCTTACAATTACAGTATATCCTTAAAAAGTCAGGGAGCTGTCTTTTCTTATCAAATGTTACATAATTCTTATCTTGCATTATAGCAGCTTTTTCTAAACACTGAATCTTTTGAAGCTCTATAGATAATAACATCAGAACATAAAGGAAGTATTATCATCACTCTGGCCCATTTGCTTGTCCTCTCTCTTTGGACTGAATCGTTACACCAACTGGAAGAACTGAAAAAGCAAGTGGAAATCAGTGCTTCTTTCTCTTAGTTTCATCAAAGCTACTAATGGCATGTAAGGGTTGTTCAGTAAAAATTTATAGTCGGGAAGCGCCCTCAGTTATATCCTTAGACAATATCAGAAAATAGATCACAGCCTGGTCTAAAGCATAACAATCTTGTGCAATCCCCAAGGGTAATGGGAAATGTTATGAATATTATAAATTTCGTGATTTAGAGAATCCCATTCTCTGCATGGCTCCATCTCTACTGCTTTTAAAAATATTAAGAACTCAAAGATATATAAACACTTATCCACTTTGCTTTAAAAGAAAATGATCAGCCAGTATGCGAAATTGTTAATTTTTTTTAATTTCAAAGTCTCCAAGCTATATTTCAACTTCAAAGTCACTAAACATAGCAGTTTCTCACCTGTGGAGCTTTGGTGTTCTCTGAGCTTTGTTGTTTGCTTGCAAACATTTTATTATCTGATTAGGGTGCTATCAGTGCTAGTGAGTGTGGCTTTGCTCCCTGTTTATATACAGTAGCTTTCCCTGCCGGTATTGATGTGTGCGTGTGTGGTTTTATCCTTAGCAGTTCCTTGATTAGAGTATTGTTTTCTTAAGAATTGGTTTTCTTAAGTAAACCAAAAGACCCAAAAGTGCAAGAAGAAAAAACAGGGTTCAACTACATCATACAGTATGAAGACTAAAACAGCCACTATATACTATAAGACAGCCAGGCAGAAGACTAGCAGAGTGCATTAATGAACACCAACTGGCAATCAGAAGACACCATGAAAACTCCTTAAACTCACAACACAGAGACAGACTCAACCATAGTTGCAATTGGAAAATTGAGCATTCAAGAACAAACTAAATCTAAACACACTAGGAATTCCCGGAAGCTTGACATTCAGAAAAATCAACCACATTTACACACCATTCAAAAGAGAATAAAAAACTAAGAAGGGAACAAAAAGATAAAACCACATCCTCTGCAGCAGCGAGTACCAAGATAAGCAGGGATTAATACCAGACAAATAAGCAAGCAAGCAAACAGAAAACAATACTCTAATCAACTAACTGCCAAAAGAATATTCCTCCTCCCACTTCAAATCACTGGCAGGGAAAGCTACTATAGGTAATTGTCGGGTTATGTTGTGGTACGCATGCAGCCTGCAGAGCTGGCAGCAGAGTCAGACAATGAGGAGGTTGAGGAGAAACATGGGTCAGTCCTGGAGTCTATAGAAGGCTTGGACAAGGGCTCTGCGTCGGAGGCAGAAAGTGGGGTTATGACACGTCACTTATCTACCTTAAGGCCTGCATGAGATCCATGGCAAAAGGCTTTGCAAAATGGACTTTCTTCCATTTGCAAAGGCCTTTGCCACAGATCTGGTACAGGATTCGGTTTGCAGAGAACAGAGACCTAAAGTACTGTAGTGCAAGATTTCACAAGATCAGTTGTGCAAGATCTTGCGTTACTGATCTTGCATGATCTTGAACGCTTTTCGCAGTGATCTGGAATGGGCAGATGAGAACAGCGCGAAAAGCATTTGCAAGCTAACAGGAGGCTTGAAATGATGTTATTTCCCTGACCCAAAATCTCGTCAGCTTGCAAATGCTTTTTGCACTGAGATTGGAAAGAAACCATAGCAGAGAAGATGGAGGAGCCAGATTGCTAAATCTTCACAAGGTAAATGACATTGCATGGCCGGATAGGGGGGAGCAATTGTGGGGAGGGAGCATGAATAGCTTGGTCAGGGGAGGCCTTGGGTGGTCTGAAGCAGGTGGCCTGTTCCATCGCTAGCCCCCCCCTGGTTTTCCCCACCCTGAGATACCTCATGTGCACTTAACAACCTGTGCATTCGATTAGCGAATGCGTGGGAAAAAGCAGGGAGTGATGCCGTTTGTTTGACATGAATCACTCCAACAAATCTTTGGGTTACAAATGTAATTGGCAGGGTCCATTTCATTCATAACTCGAGGACTACCAGTATGTAAACAGAAAAATGAAAAAACCACACACACTAGCAATGATGATGTTACCTAGTCAGGTAATGTAATGTCTGCAAGGAAACAATCAAGCTCAGAGAGCACCAAGGACTCCAGTTCAACTCTGATATATATTATCCATACAGTGTTTTTATTGGAGTTCCCTGAGTACAAGTAAAATTCTCCATTATATTGTTCCAACTTGTTATTTTCATCCTGTTTGTGGCAAGAAAGTTTTAAACATTATGTTGCACGGTATTAATCCCACAATACTGGAAAACTCCAGCCATTAATGGATTTGAATTGTAAGCTGCTAAGAATCATTGATTTGAGATGGGTCGCTATAGAAATTGAATGAATGAATGATTCAATTGTAATTTGTGATCCAGTCATTACCTAATATGTATAATCAGAAGCCAAATCTAATTGACATAAAGGATTTGAGGAATAATAAATATGGTGTGCTCTTATTGGATTTCTACTTTTGTAATATTCATAGAAAGAATCAGAATTTTTTTTTTTGCTCCTTGGGTAAACAATTTCTAGTCATATATTTGATCTTAAGAAAATATTTATTCAATTACCTCATTCAGAAGGATAAATAACTCATGGATAATGAAGCCATAGTGTAAGAGAAGGGACCTACCCTACTTTTATTATTTACATTGCTTATGAATTTGTCAAAAAGCATATTTTATTTGTCCATATATCTAAAGTGATGTATAACTGTTCATTATACTGTTTGACTTAGACGTATGGTTGTTGTCACAATAGAGACAAAGCTCTACTGCATAGAGTTGCCACTTCTTTTCTTAGCACCAAGTTACTGAAAAGAATAAAATTGTATATGCACTAACTAAAAGTTCAGGTTAGTTTTGAGGGAAAAAATGCATTTCTTTTCTTTAAAAAAAAACCTCTATAGTAGTAGGTCCGGAGATCTTTTTTTGTTTATCAATAAACCCAATATTTCAAGCAAAAAATATAGGCCATTTGGCTGGTCAAACTGAAAAATTATTCAATATTAGTGAGTATATTACAAATACGATTGTTGGAAACATTTTGACTGTATTCTCGAAGACCCTATCCCAGAAATAATCCATTGCAAATCCAAGTTCTTTTCCTGTTTCCTGATAAAAAATAAGCTTCGTGGGTATGTCTTTTAAAGCTATATTTTCCTAAGAAAATTAGATTTTGATAGCGTTGTAATTGTAATGTAAATGAGGACCCAGAGCGTTGGGAGCAATATGCTGAAATTGTAAATTGCCCAGAGAATGCTGTAAAGCACTAAGGGGATGGTATACAAGTCTAAGTGCTATACTATTGTAATTAGTAATATATACAAGAAATTTTATAAAATGTCTAATTAACAACTGAATTTAAACCTATTATATAATTCCAAGATGGTCCGTGGGTAATCATTGTCAGATAAAACAGAAATAGCCATATATAAACTTCTACTTGTACTTTTTAAATAAAACAACAGTAAGAAAAAACCCATCAATTTAGGTCTTCTATATTTCGGAAGCTTTAGCTATCAAGATTAAGTTTAGAATGGAGTGGATTTCTTACTCTATTTTCATTTAGAAACAGATCACAGAATAGACCCTATGTAGAATTATTAAAATAATCTTGCAATATTTTCTTCTGTAGGCAAGAAGCAAATTTGCAAATGGAAAATTGGCTCATTAGTAATACAGTTTTTACTGATTAGCCATCCAAATATTTCAAATTTGTATTATTTTTGGATACAGTTACATTCAGGTCATTATTAGAGTTTAATCAGAAAAATAAAAGACTTCTATTCGCTCTACATTTAATAAGATAGTTTAAAATAAATGAAAATATAAAAAAATATGGTAAACTAAGTCTCTAAGGATGAAAATATGTAAGACATAAAGGTATCTTTATAAATAAATCAATTTTGATAGATGAAACTTTTCCATTAAAAATTTAGAATGGAGAGAAGTAAGGCTAGTAAAATGGTGTGAATATTTGAACAGAAGAAATCAATCTTTTCTTATATAGACTTATTTATTGTTATTACAGAATAAAGACAATATACCTAAAAAGAATATAAGACAATATTAACATTCACAATGTATGTGAGAACACAAGACAAGTAATTATCACAAGATTACGGCCAATGTCAAACAATGTTTCAATGCGACAATTGAAATATAGACAAGTTAAATAATAAATTATTTTAATTTATGTTGCTGATTAGAATATATTTTAAAATGTACACGTAAAACACAATTTTATAACAATTATTAGAATTTTTTCTCGGGCAGTCTCATAAAAGAAACTTAACATTCAGCTGTTGCAATTCAACAAGTAAGGCATACATTATCCTAATTGTTATCATCATCATCATCATTAACATCATCATCATCACTACCACTAATATGGCACAAAGTCCATTTCCTGTAGGCCTGTCTTTTCTGTAAGCATGAGTAAGAGAAGAAAGAAGCAGAAGAGTTAGTTGATGCTGGTCAATTTGGGTTGAATTTTTAAATGCAAGAGAATGAAAGAACAAAATTAAAGATGAGATGTAGCTTTTGAATTATAGCATGCAGAAGAAAAACACTAATCAGTGGAGTATGTTAATCCTATATTTCAACCTCTTATTCAACCAACTATTTAAAGATGTCCTAAGTTTTTTTTTTAATTTAAAAAACACAAGCTAACTTGGTTCATGGCTATGTAAGGTAAAATAATTTACATTTTGTATATCAGTGAACTTATAAATTTTATAATTAAAGCATAAAACGGAAAACCTTGAAAAAAAAAAGAATTTGTGATCCAAACAGCTTTGCTCTTGTTTTCAATAGATTTCCTTCCTTCCTTCCTTCGAATGTAATGTAACTCCCTGGAGGCATACCAGATTTATGGATCATGGTACCAACTACTGAGAGCTAAAATTAAAATGTGCAAATAAATTGGAACACACTATAACTGCAATTCATGAATACCTTCTAACTGACTGTACACTAATATTTGTAGCCTAATTTGCACAAATTTAGACAGCAGGATGTGAAATGAGTGATTGTTATCTTGCTGAACCAGAATACGAGGAAAAACAGAGCAATTGCTTGGCAGGCAGTCAAGGTGTTTTTATTTTTATTGTTACTGATATGAGGCTAGAACTTCAAAGTTTCAGCTCAGTTCAGATTTCTACAATTTTGTGGAAGAATCTACTCAATCTACAGTAGTTTTTAGGCTATTTAAAAGTTATACTTACTGTTCTAACTTATGCATAATTTAAGAAGTGAAGTGTTAATATACTCATTGACATATTTCTTCTCACTGAAGACAGCTTCAGCAGGATAAACAAATTAAATTTCCATAAAATATTAAAAATACCTGACAAGATGCATTTAATATGTTATAGCTTAAATTCCTTCTTATTTTTTTCTGAATTTTATAAGCAATAATTACTATTCCAAAGTACAATAGGCATTATTATTTTTGTAATGTTTATTACAAATCTTAAATTTTTTAAAAAATGTAACAAGAATATTTGGTTAAATGCATTGTTTACTTTAAAATATATATATATATATATATATATATATATATATATATATATATATATATATATATATATATATATATATATATATATATATATATATATATATATACACACACACACACACACACACACACACACACACACACACACACTCTTTACAATCATTTGCCCTAGGCATGGTGTGTTTTAGATAAATTATTGCTAGTTTGACTATTGTTGTATTTTTTATTTATCACCAATAGAAATGGAATATGTAAAATCATTTCATAAAAAATGGATTTCTAAATAAGTTCTTTTGAAAGCAGAAAATATAAGAAAAATAAATTTATATTTGAAAAATTCCTCTAAGTTACTAAAAATTTAAAACTGTCTCTAGATTAAAAATTCTATTTAAAATATGTAAAATAAAACAAAACCAATAGTCCTACTAATACATTAATTTTGTTCAAAATGAGTTTTTAGGTGTTTAGCTGCATATTTAAATTACGTTAATTAACCATATTAACTCCATTTCTAAATGTAAAGATATGTTTTCATATATTAGATTTAATATATTAATTTAAAAATTAAAATTAAAAATATCCAGGCTAGGAAGAAAATTATGTATAAGGGAGTATAATAATCTCCTGACTCTCCAGAAGATCAGATGTATTTTTACATAATAAATCTGTCCTATTATTTTGGAGAGAAAAAAGAATATAGATTTTAAATCATTGTACTTAATGAGCCACATCCTTCTAAGGTGGGTAAAATGAGGACCCAAATTGTTGGAGGCATTATGCTGACTCTTCAAACCACTTAGAGAGGGCTGTAAAGCACTGTAAAGTAGTATATAAGTCTAAATGCTAATGCTAAAGGTATTTTCACTACTAGAACCAAGTGGCACATGATTATATTCTTATAATTATCATTTAAAATGTGATTCAAATTTATGGTAAGTTAAAGAAAATGTGCAGTGTTAAAATCACTCTACTTCTAGAAAGAGAAAAATATATTTACATAAATAATGTATAATCTGTCATATTAAATATGTCATATTTTTTAGCTGTTTACTCTCTTCACCTGCAACATTTGACTTCCAGCACCATCTCTTAATCTGTACGGTCTAATGACTCCATCGTCGCTAAAGAAGCGTGGAGGACGCAAGCTTAAGACATCTTCAGAAGCATTTGTAGCTCTGAAATTATAAGTTTAATGATTATGCACTTAGAGATAATATTGACATACCTATTTAAAAGATACAACACAAGCTGTAAATAAGATTACACAAAGACTTTCCCCCATATATTTCTCTGAACTATTTAATAAATCACAGTACTTTTTAATAAATATGCTATAATTGTATACTGATATGCAGATGCGGCAACTTTAACAAAACAGCTATTGTGTCTAGTAAATTTCATGGTGGATTGCTTTAAAAATGAAAAATTTTAAGCCACAGATTTGCTTTGTTTTGTCTTTGGATGGTCAATGCAGCAACTCCCATGATAATAAAAATTCTTACAGCCATGGGTCTGCAGTTCTGCCGCACCTGCTTATCTCTCTCATCTCTTATGACTATAATTGGGACAGGAGTTTTTGTCCTAAATTGTTACGGTCTTAAGTCAAGTTGAACTAACTTTTACAACAATTTTACCGCAGTCGTAAAGCAAAATCCATCTTCCCCAGTGGTAACTGTTTTGCAAAAAATTAGGGGGGGGGGGAAGGGAAGAGTAACAAATTGTGATCATGTGACTGCAACATGCTGCAAATGGTCATAAATGCAATCTCATTTGCAATCCCAATGCCCAAACTGCGATCAAGTAACGGTGGGTGTGCTTTGACGATTTTAAGTATAAGTCACTCTTCCCAAGGTGCGGTAACTTTGAACCATCTTTAAATGAACTGTCAAGTTGTGGACTATTTATTGTTTTGCTGTAATGCACTACTTTGCCCCGTAAAGATTACGAGAACAAGCGTTTTAGTAGTATCTAGATAATAATTATTTGCATTTCAGATACTGAACATATTTAAAGATAATTGACAAATTTATAGAGAAACAATTAGACATTATTTTAGTCTTGCCTTTTAATTCCTTGAAAAGTGCTACTAGCCATATCTATTATTCCTCCAGTAGGCCTTGCCACTGCTCCTACTAATCCTTTTCCAACTCCTTTGAAGAAACCTGCTGCTCCTTCCTTTTGGGCTCCTAGAGGAAAAAGCAACAACATTTAAAGAAAGCATTAAATAAAAATATATACAAAATTTTGTCAAAAGTTCTATTCAAAGTTATTTTACCATTTTTTTTACTGGAAAAAAAAACCCAAGGGAACTTTAATAACATTCCCTTCCCACATGGCTTTCAGAAACCAAAACAGACTGAGAGCAAAGCGTCTGGCTTTCTGATTACAGCCTTCTAAAGGAAGAAATGGGATAAATAGCTATACAGCAGCAGCAGAGGACATAATAAACATGATAAAATGTGAATTATTTTTCCTATTTGTGAGGGCAACCATTAGATGAAAAAAATAATTCCCTTGTAGGCTGCCCATATCCAGTCAACAGCAAAGGTGCTACAAATGAATTCCTATTTAAAAAATTGTTAATTTGCAATATTTTCTTTCATACTATGAATGTTCACATATTATCAACTGCTATAGTATGAAACAATGATATATTTTTTTTCATTTTATGAACAGTAGGTTACCTCTTATTGGCTTGGTTACTATTCCTGTTATGCCACTGACAAAACCCTGTGAATAGAGACAAATATTTCATTTTCCACCCAAAATGGAATGTATATTTTAAGTATTTTCTATGTTAAAATTTATAAATGATTTATATTAGTCAAAGTATTGAATCATAAAAAGTAGTTAATTTAATTGATAAATTGTCAACCTAACTCACAATCTTTACCATAATGAAATTTTAAATTTTCATTAATGTAACATATGAATGAAGTGCCCCAGCTCTTACAATCTACTACTCTTGAGGCCATTCTAAACATTCAAATATATATTTCTTACAGATACTAAGCCTTTTCCTCCACGAGTAAAGCCCTCCTTCAGGCCAGCAGGTTGCTTATTCATTGCTTCCCGTCGTTTCTGCTGATAATCTTCATCCATAGTTATTGCTGCTACTCCTTTAGCCATAGCACCAGTTATTCTTGAAGCAGCACCAGCTAGTCCACCTTTTACGGTTACACAAGATATATTTTTTATTAAAATTAGAAATCTTAAATATAGTAAAAGCACAATATATATTGTAAATATATGGCATTTCTGAATCCATGTTAAAAATCATATTTACCAACAGCGCCCCCAACTAAGGCTTTCAATCCTAGTGCCATTCCTTCTACAAATTCTTCTGGACCCTGGATAGCCCCCTGAGAAAAGATATTTTAAAAAACTATTTTACTATAATGATAAATTCTCCAATGAAAAAATGAAGTAAATACAAGCAAGCAAGAAAAGTATAAAGTGCATGTGGTAATCACTATAAGTAGTATAGGAAATAAAATCGGAAAGGTAAAGCTTTGGATAATGACACCTAAAGCAATTTATATCTAAGCTAAGTAGTTGATTCTTACTAAAACCGATAAGCAAAGGTTAGTACCTTTTGTTCTACTGTGATTGAATTTCAAAACTTGCTAACATTCCACATTTCTGTAGAATTTTATGTAAAGTGAATACAACATTTTCACAGCCAACATTAACAAATACAGCCAGTCCTTGTGTAGATAATAAACATACCTGATAAGGCTCATAAAAAAATGCTTCAACTCCTTCAGACAAATCTCTTATGAATCCAAATGGATTGCCCAAAACATCGAGGCCAAGAACAAGAACATACATTTGTTTAATAGCCTGAAATGAAAATCAGATTTTATGAAAAAACGTAGTTGTTAAGAGTAATTTGGAACCATGTTTTTTTGTAATGATGCAACAAATGTTTTAAATGCATAAAATCTAAACTAAAAATGCCTCTCTGGGTTCCATTTGTAGAAGGGAAATTGGTATTGTGGAGAAACAGAAATGGCTAATTTCCAACCCTTACAGAAGATGGATACGATACAATAAAAAAAGCAATTTTCTTTCCTGTCAAATATTTCCTGTCTACTTTCCTCTGTCTGAGCACTGCTGTCATTACAGATAGTCTTCAACCTATGACGTAATTGAGCCCAGAATTACAGTTGTAAATCAATGTGGATATACACAGAGGCAAAAACCAGAAGTAAATGCCAGAAAGCAGGCAAAACAATGCAAACTGCAGTCACATGACAGTTAGGATACTACAAATGGCTGTAAAGAGCAGCTGGTTGCCAAGTGCTCAAAATGCAATCATATGACTGCAGGATGAATGCTTTTGTGCATTCACCAAAACTCTGAAAACAGGTTGTAAGTAGTTCTGGGGAGGTCCACTGTAACTTCAAAAGGTTAAGTGACCAGCCCATAAGTTTTGTATCATTCATAAATCCAGGGTTTTGTATTGCTTTGAATGGGTAATATTGGGCTTCCTGAAAAGGCAAAAACAAATGAAGAAATTTATAATATTTATAGATACTTTAATTGTAATATTTCTGTTTCTGAAAATTTAAAAATAATCTGTCAATATGTACAGATAAAGTTTATCACTGTTATATGCATACTTGAAAAATCAGAATAGAGGCAAGATATAGGAAAATTCTGTATAGGTTTGGTACAATTTTGGCGAGTTTGGGTTTTATCTTGCAACTGATTTTCCAGAGAGATGTCATGGTTGAAATAGGATGGACAGGCAGAAAAGATTGTGGAATCCTTGACTGCCAGGGCTGGAATTTCATGGCTTTTATGTAAGGTGCTGTAGGTCAAGGAAAGAAGGCAATCTAGGTTTTCAAAGGGGCCACCTACCAAGTTCTGCTTTTGAAATAATGAAATGGTTTTTCCTTGGGACTGTGTCACTCTGGTGAAAGTGACATATCCCTTCCTGACAATAAAGCAAAATTCTCATTATAGAACTAATTTGGAAAGAATCTGAATAGAAATTTGGACAGAAAAAAATTCCATTTTGGATATATATGGAAGCACAGGATTCCTTTCTGAAAGGAAATGTTCTTCACTAAAGCAACAAAGTAGTAAATGAATATGTTGATTGTGAATCTAATTCTGTATGATTTATGTTCCTACAATAAGAAGTATTGGAAGGCAGATGTAATAATAGATGGAACAACAGGGAACATATGTAAGGTTGCTATTTGTGGATTATAGCTCTGCCTTTAACACCATTCTACACAATAGGTTGTTTCTTAAAATGTCCAATTTGGGTATAAATCAGAGGATTTGTTTGTGGATAAAGGATTTTCTGACAGATAGGCCACAGTCAGTAAGGATGGGATCTCACCACTCTTCTACTCTGATATTAAGCACAGGAGCCCCCCAGGGTTGTGTGCTAAGCCCCTTCCTTTATTCTTTGTACATACATGACTGTACGCCATTGTATAACACCAATGCAATTATTAAATTTGTGGATGACACAACAGTGGTGGGGCTCAATAAGAACAATGAGTCTGCTTATAGGAAGGAAGTACAAGGGCTAACATTGCGGTGTAAAGAAAATAATCTTACACTTAATACCAAAAAAACTAAAGAACTTATAATTGACTTCAGGAGGAAGAGAGGTATACATTTACCATTGTCCATAAATGGCGAGGAGGTGGAGAAGGTTGGTAGTTTTAAATTTCTGGGCATTTATATCTCTGAGGACCTCTCATGGACCATGAATGCTAACATGTTTGTGAAGAAGGCACCAAAGAGGCTGTACTTCCTGAGAATGCTAAGGAAGATAAATCTATCTCAGCATCTACTTCTGTCCTACTATTGCAGCACTATTGAGAGTGTCCTGACGTACGGCATTCTTGCATGGTATGGGAGCAGCTCTGCAGTGGACAAAAAAGCTCTACAGAGAATCATTAAAACTGCCCAGAATATCACTGGGCTCCAGCTAGGTGTCCTGGTGACATCTTCGCAACTCGCTGTTTGAGAAAGTTGTATAACATTCTCAGAAGCTCTTCCCATCCTGCTTACAATCTTTTTAGACTGTTGCCTTCTGGCAGAAGATACAGAACAACTTAAACTAGGACCACACATCATCTGAATAGCTTTCATTCCAAAGCTATAATTGCACTCAACAATGAACTAAATCTACGAAAACATGTATATATATGTATATATATGTATATATGTATATGTATTTGTGTTACAACCCCTGGTATGCCTAAATATGGGAGGAAGCTCACTACTCCCTCTTTCTGTCCCTCGGCTCATCACAGAAAACCATGCAGGCAGAAAACCATATTTTCATTTTTAATGTTGCCTTTTTATATTTGTGTTGTATTTGTACTGATAAATAAATAGATAAATAAATAGACTAGATCTATACTAGTCTCCCTTTATTTATTTATCAGTACAAATACAACACACACACACACACATATATGCATATTTAGCACATAGTAAAACTCAAATGAGGTATATTTTATAGAGACGCTATGTTTAAAATATTTAGTATTAAAACTAGCTTGAGAACTGAGAACTGGCTGAAATTGAGAACTGGCTGGGAACTGAATGAAATTGGCAAATAAATTTCAATAGCAGATATTTTATCATAAGGAAAAAAATCATGGTATTTATTGACACATGATGGATTTTGAGGAATGTTGCCTTCTATTACCCCCTAGCGGTCTGTTAAATGAACATGCCTTCATTTTGTATAATAATCTGCTGTTTAGTCAATAGAATTTGGAGCATGTAAAATCCTGAACATGGAAGCAGAGGCATCCATAGCATGAGAGAAAGAAATTGTAAAATAAGCTTTGCACTGTTGTGATATAGGCTATAACTCTCTTGTACATGATCATGACCTTGTATATGTGTATGAAAGAACTGGAATTTGCAGTACAATGCTTGTTTTGTCATTGTGAATCTGTGATTGTGAGCCTCTGCCTGGCTTGTCAGAAGTAGAAAGCTGTGAGATTGATTAATACTTGCTCTAAAACATGCTGCCAACTCCTGTTCTGGGCAGACCTTATGTTTCCACCTGTATTCTGATTATGCACATGTTTCTTAAATCCTAGAGCTTCTTTTTTGGTTTCCTGGGATGACTATTCTTTGAGATGAATCATTTTCCATTCTCAGCTCATGCGGAATGTTAGCCTTTCCAGCAACAATTCAAGCTTAGGTTATTCCAAAATCAGTTATGATTTAGTGATTGTTGTGTAAAACTTCTCTCTCACACACATACTAACACATCAGAAATATTTACACTTTTTCTTATTGTTGAATTGTTTTTAAAGGTAGTTCCTGACTTACAACCAGTTGCTTATTTCAGTTTGAAGTCATACAAAACTCAGGCAAAACTAATTATGACCTGTCCTTGAAGTTACAATTACTGCACCACCCCCATGGTGACATGTTCACATTTCAGCCACTTGGCACCCTGTTTGGGTTTTTCCTTCCGGCAACACAGGGTCTCCTGGGGGGGAGTGGGAAGCAGTTGGGGATATGGAGAAATTAAAACCTTGAAAGTGAAGGCTTCTTTTCTACCCAGCACTGTAGTTCTGACACACAAACAAAAACACAGAAGGGAATGTGGAGAGAATAAGCTAGCATCTGAGGATCTGAGCTTTTTCCCGGCTTTTCTTCTCTTCAGAAACATTGTGTTTGCTAAGTTTTCCAGCCAGAAAGTTAGTGAACACAATATTTTTAAATAGCAGAAAGGCCCTCTCCAACCTTTCTTGCCTTCAGAAACATCATGAGAGCTCGTGATTCTTCTGAACAGTAAGAACAGCCTCTTTCTACCATTCAGAAAGATTGCATTTGCTAGTTTTTTGGCTAGAAAGTTAATGAACACAATGTTTCTGTAACGATAAAAACATTGCATTCACTAGCATCTGCAGAGGGGACAGGAACCACCTTCCTAGGCTGGAGAAAGGAAGCTTAACTTCCTTTCTCCAGCCCAGCCCAGCAGTTCCCTTTGACACACTGAAGGAAGGGGAATTGGTGCACTGGGATGGAGAAAGGAAATTTGAGACCCTAAAGATCCAAGCTTCATTTTTCTGGCTAGCATGGCAGTTTTCTTCTACATATAAATGGAAGGGGAAGGCTTGTGGTGGGATGGAGAGCTTGGATCTTAGGGTCTCAAGGATTGGATCTTCATTTCTACATACCAGGGCAGGAATTCCTGTCTGCTGTTTTGACAGACAGCTCCTTTGTTCTGTCCACTCAGTTACCCTGCAATTGCTCAATATTTGCAACAGAAAAGGTCAGAATTGCAGTCTTTGAGCAAGGAGTCTTATGGACACCTTGCTTAATGGCTGCAACACCTAAAATTTCAGACCCAACTGAGGTAAGTCAAGTCACATCTGCATTTTGTATTATTTAAATTTTATTTAAAAAGGATAATAAAGAAAACAAGGACAACTTGATCTTTGATAGATACATTTTTGCTTCTGCCTACCTAATCATTTCAGTTACATGGAAAAAGTGCTCATATGGTTAATTCATATTGGCTTATACTAACCTGTTTTGAATAATGCGTGACAACTGCCCACTGCAATTGTTGGGTAGTACAGAAGTGATAGTTCAGTTCAAAGAAAGCCAACCTAAAACAGGCAAATCACATACATAAATGAAAAATAAAATAAAGTATAAGTACTATTCTAATTAAGACTATTATATTAATGTAGTCCACATACTTAAGAACAACATCCTGCACATCTGTAAGTGTGGCCCCAATGCTCTTTAACAAGAGGTTTAAGGACTGAACCGGAATCAGTTCCTTGTGTTTTTCGTCCTTGTTGTTCTCTTCTCTACCAGTACTGAGTGAAAAGCTTAAATGCAGCTGAAAGAAAAAAACAATAAAGAATTGGAAACTTTGAATAATATTCTAATTCTTGAAATATTTTTTGTTGTTTCTATAAGAACTACCGTGTTTTCCCCAAAATAAGATAGAGTCTTATTTTCTTTTGACCCCCGAAATAAGTGCTTGGTCTTATTTTCAGGGAGGTCTTATTATTTTTGAGGTGCAGAAGACGGCAAGCAGAGTCACCTCATGGCTGCTGCTCTGTTGCAATATTTTCGGGGAGGGATTATTTTAGTGCATGCGCTCAAAAGCCCGATTGGGCTTATTATCCGGGGAGGTCTTATTTTCAGGGAAACAGGGTACTGATAATTTGTCAAAGTTATAGTCATATTGCCTTGCATAATCCATGCCAATGTTACAGACCACCATCTATTTTGTTCAACTGTTTTTACAGTATTTTTTTTTAATTGGAAATTCAAACTTTGCTATCATCTGCATTGTTCTGCAATACAGGTAGTTCGTGTTTAATACTATCTCATTTAGAGACTGTTTGCAGTTATGACTATGATGGAAAAATAACTTTGCAACCAATCCTTACCTTTACAGCCTTCGCAGGTCTGTAAAGCAAAGCTGAAGTAAGATTGTAAGTACAGTCACAATTTCACTTAGAGATCGCTTCGGGATCCCAATTGGATCACTAAACAAGTCCTACCTGTATAAATATTTGGGATTGTGACCATCCTTTAAAAATGCAACTAAAGCTAATATACTTTTCCAATAAAATTTGTTGGGTGTAGCTTTCCCCCAAATGTTTTTGTAATTTTTTTAATGTGAAAAATTATTAATGCTACTCTATTTTGTTGGTTCTGATCTACTGAATTAAGTATTCATTGTGGTGGGATGCATCATTCTGTTGACAGTTATATTTTGTTTTCCTATTTTGAACCTGTAGCTCTTAGTAAAACTAGTCCTGCTTTCCCCTAAGAGTATTGAAGCTTACTAAAATAGCAGAAATTTTATAAAAATCTCCTGAAACAATTATGAGGGTTATAAATATTGATAGGCATTCATTCTTGCTTAATACTTATTGCTAACTTTATTTAAACAAACAAATGTTACATTGATGGCTACCTTGATTGGAGAGATATGAAAATATTCATATAAACTGATTTGTGATGTGTCAGTTGATACTACATTCTTTAATTCTTCCTGCGCAGATTCTACATCCTTTTTAAAAAGTTCAACCTGCGAAAAATTTGACAACAGGTAGTAAGTCTTAAAACTTTAAAGACAATACTGATATATATTTTTACACAGCAGTTGGTAGGTAGTACACAGTTGATTTTAAAAAATAAAATATTGGAATATGTAACAATTTGTTGTTGCATTACTTAAAAAATATCCTATAGGAATTCATACCTCCTGGTCTCTGGGAAGTTCATCAACAAGTGTAAAAAACTCAGAAAGCGCATTAAGGAAACCAAGATCTAATCGGAGATCCATCTCTTGAATTAAAACTTTAAAATACCTATAAAAAGTTGAAACCATTAAATAGTAGAAATATGTAACTATTAAATATGCAACTGTTTCAACATCAAGAATGAAAGAAAATGCCTCAGTGAACAGGTAACCAAACAATTCATATAACAATGCTTTATGCATTTATGTTAAACTTTTATAAAATTATAGAAAAAACTGCAAACACATTAATTCCAATACTTTTACTCTAATCATGTCTACTCAAAAGAAAAAAAATCTGTGGTTACACTACAATTTATTTCTAACTAAATAAAGTTTCTCATTCCAAAGGTAAAAGACTGAAGTGCAATGCTATAAATATTCAGTCAGAAATAAATTCCAATAATTTCAAATGGAGAAAGTTACAATTGCATCCCCAAGTTAAGATTGGAAAAAGCATACTTACTTTATGCGTGATATCTGAGAATGTCCTGCAGTTCTCATCACAATACTGACATCAGTAAATGGTTTGGGTTCTATAAAAATTCCAAACATACTCTCATGGAGAATATAATTTATTTTAATATACAAAAGGTAATATATGTAATTGATATCATTTGCAAAAGATGCAATGAATGAGTTGAATAAATAAAGGAACCAAGTTATTACAAAACACACACACATACACACACACAAACACACACACGGATATGAGATCAAATGAAGCCATTTATTAAAATGAGAAGTACACATTCACAAACATTTTAAACTCTAAATCCTAGCAGGTGCATGTTTGTGATAGTTTAGTGACATCAATGATTAATAATTTTAAGATTTCAATGACATTAGCTAAACAGTCTCAATTTAAAAGATTTGCAATTTGTAATTATATAGTTCAGGCTAACTGTGTACACTTGTCAAGCGAGAGCAATACGAACAAATCAGTTTGATGAAAATGCAACTGATAGAAACATTCCATCCAGATTACTTCCACACTTGGAAAGATAATAATTTTTCCTCTAAAATGTTTGGTTACTCTTATTTATTGACAAGCACTTCATCTAAGTGAAAAAGAGCAAGTATTTCTGTAATGTTTTCACTTAAAAATTATATATGTTTACCTTCTAAAAAATGTAGGAAGAAATATGTAAATGTATTAACAAGATCTAGTAAATTTATCTTACTTTACTCTTTTGTATTGTAAAATGGCTTTTTATTTGTATATTTTAATTTATGTTCCTTAAGTTACTACAGATGCAAGAAAAGCATAATAATGTATTAAACTGTGTTAACAAACCTGAATCCAATGAGATGGATTTGGGAGGTTTAATGGGATAGAACACAAAAGGAAATATGGCTCCAGGAATCTGATTTTGTACCTAATAGGAGCAATTACAGGAAAATACACTGAAGGTTAGAAATGTTTTCACTTTATATAAATTGTTAGGTCCTAGTTTGCAATTACACTAGCTTCACAAATTAGAAATTCAGAATTCCCCAAACAAAAGCTTTAATCTACAATAGTCAGCAGCTAATCATTACTTACTGGTTTGTCTATCAAACAAAAGTTCATTTTAAAATTTGAATTTTCATACATCATTTAAGTATAGCCTAATGCTGATATTTTTAAAACAAATAACAGGACATAGTGTTAAAACTATACATAGATGATTTTCCATTATCAGTTTTTCACCATGAATTGTGGGTAATCTGATATACCTGTATTCTATAGATTTGAACTCTGAAAGAAGACTGATGTTCAGAGGTACTGTATTGTACTTTTAAAGCTGGCAAAAAGCTTCTTCTCACAGGAAATTCATATGGCTGCAATATTTTCATGTCATTACCAGTAGGAGTCAAACAGACCTGCTAGAAGACAAAATCCAAATTTTACTCAATTTTGAAAATTAACCTTTCAAATCAAAGGTCACAGCATAATTCAAACTAAACATTTTTAAATTCCATATATTTCTAAGTGACATTTCATATGCTTAGCCTTTCACTTGTATGCAATTGTAATAACAATGTTTTAAACTTTATCCAAATATGCTAATCACTTCATTTTAAAATTAACAACAGAATCTTCTCCAGGATTACTCAGAAATAATCCAATTAAATTCAACTGAAATTCATCTTTACTAGTAACAGTATATGCTGAGAGAAAGCAGAAATCTGGTGACATAAAATTTGTCTAGGGGCATAAAAAAATCCTGGCTATAATCCTGCCTCATTCATTTAAAATTTAGCTACTGAATTTAGCAATGTTACTTCCCACATCAGCAATATAAGGAGTAGAGATATTGACCATATTGATTTAAAGGACAAGAAAGTAGGTTAAGAAAGAAGTGACAATGCTGAAGAGGTCAATACTAGACACACACACACAGGCAGGCTGTAGAACAATGTTAATTGATATCAGAATCTCTATATCTGGAAACCCAAGGGATATGATTAAAAGGAAATTCCATAAAGGGTTTAAATTCAGTCAAAATGCTGGTATCTGCATATCCTATATATTTAAGAGATCAAAAAGATGTTGAAAAATTCTTCATTACATTGTCATAGATCTTAAGAGTATCAGGGAAGCAAAATATAAGACACCATGTTATTTATGACAATAAGAGCAGATTTTCTGAAAATTCACAAATAATCAAAAATCTCTACTGTTTTACATAAGAAGTCTACTGCCATGTTAGAAGAGTTTTGCCTTCTTAAGCAACAAGTTCATCTGTTTTCATCCCTAAGGAATGCACTGTATGCATTCAAACAAACACATCATATTCAGAATCCTGGAACAGAGAATTGCCTTCTTGGCTATTATGCTACGTATTATTACTTTTTGCTGCTTGAACCAGTGGGAAAAAAATGATAAAAAAATGATGATGTGGTCAAATTGAAAAGCATAAATCTTAAATAAGCAGGACCACTGGGACAAAGAAAGAAAAAAAGTTTTCTCTCCCAGGAACTGATTATATTGGGAAATAACGCTCCCCAACGCACTCTAAACACTTATATGATGTGCTTTTGAAAAATGTTAGTCTAGACACTGTTCATGTTCTTAAGACAACTGAATCTGACCAAGGAGTTTTGCTCAGGAGAATCAAGAGTGACAGTTGCAAACT
Organism: Natrix helvetica; assembly: GCF_964273705.1. Classification (NCBI taxonomy): domain Eukaryota; kingdom Metazoa; phylum Chordata; class Lepidosauria; order Squamata; family Natricidae; genus Natrix; species Natrix helvetica. The sequence goes on from NC_138552.1 coordinate 70,717,379, forward strand.
GTCCTAGCAATTTAAAGAAGAAATTAGGACCCAGCAGTCCCGAGAACATTGGCCACCGGGCAGGAAATTTCCCATAACAAGTCATAAAAATTACAAAAGCTCAGTAGTTTCAATTACACGTTCAATTGCACATGTTGAACTGGGGGTGGATTGGTTAATTATATAGTTTCACTAATTCTAGGCTGCAGATCAACCACCCGTTTTAAAAAAACAATGGTTATACAGTACAAGCCAGGCTTCCTGTCTCTCTTGCAGCTGAATCACACTGCAGAACAGACACCAAGCCCAGGGATAAGATAGAAAAGGGTGATGCCACAGCAGGCCTGCTGGAACAATAAGGGCCAAGCAGATCATGGCTTCCAACTGTCTTACCTAAAATCATCTTATGCATGTATCATTAACATGCCCAGATCAGAACACCTAAGGTAATTTCAAATTACTGGCTGACAATGAAATACAGGGACAAGCGTGATAACATATCCGGGGAAGTGATTAGCGCAATATTCTGATGGAGCAAAGAGGCATTGTAGCTTTGGTCTAAAATAGTCATGGTTTTTCTCAGAATTGTTCTAGATTTTTTTTCTGGGCCTTGTCATTCAATCCTTGACACAAATAGACTATTTCCACAAATTCACACCAGCGCAGAAAGAAGCGAAAACTGCTCAACTGCAACATATAAAATTAATCAAATTAAATGTTTTAATTAATTAAAATAAAATAGTTATTGATCAAAATATTTATAACCCATACCAAGATAGGATTTGGTATTTAAAAACAGCCAAGAAACAACAAAAACTATTCATCCCTGGACTTAAGAGAACAATGAAAAACTAGTTAAGGAAAATAAGGGCTAACGCATGCTCTTTGTGAAAAACAAAAATATTTTTTTAGAGGATACTGAACTCAAAAGGTTATGCCCCTTTTAATTTGCATAAAGTTACAGGAACATTTCCCTCCATGAACTTTTGACTACTTCCAGAAAGTTCTGAACATTGTTCTGAGATCACAAAGGAAAACTATAACAGATGAAGATAAGGGATTTCATAGTCTCTCCCAGGCAGCAAGAAATAGTTACATTCCATAATTTTATTAAATGAAACTTACCAAGCCTCTGCTTTAGAACAAATGACATGTATGGCATAACATTAACAAGAGAGAGAAACGGGAAAATGTGTGCAAATGCTTGAAGGAATCTGGTACTAGTATAAACTTTAAAAAAACTTCAATTTACCGGAATATTATCATCAAGTTCCACTATTTTATTTTCTGTAGGTGAGTTATCACAGTATTCAATAAACTCTTTCTCCAGCTTGTCAGTTTGCTTCACGCTTAGTGGCTTCCATCTTGACTTTTTCTTGGGTTTTGTCTCCCAAATTATATCAGAGCTTGCAAGTAAATTAAAAAAAAACTTTATCAAATTGTAAAACTGTGATAAGTAATAAAACTTTATTAAATCTTTGAGATTTACTAACTTTAAAAAGTCTTCAATATCCGAAGTACTTTATATTTTTTTGAAAAAAATTGCATTAAAACTATTTGGAAATATAAATTATTTTATAACTGAGACTTTAATGTACTTATTAAAAATACTGTAATAGCAATTAATTGTCATAATCCTCAATTATTTATTGCATATAAATTACATATTCTGTCAAGTATTAACTTTAAACTTGGCATTTATGTAGCTGGTACCTGTAATTGTGCTAATAAATCAACATAACTTGCCCATAACAAATTTAAAAGCAGCATATGATGGCAACCTTAAATTGTTTGTACATAGTTTATTCAGATAGAAGATAAACATCTGCCACCATTTCAACACGCAGAAAGGGATTCTAGGTTACAATTGGGCTCGTAATAGTTCATATACATTACGCTCACTTCTGAAGTTAAAGATTCTAAATTACAACATCAAATATAATTTACTATATAATATACATTACTAATATTAAGATTTTACATTTAGTTTTTTCAAATGTAAATGGTAAATTGAATATATTAGTTACCTTGTGATTCCAATGTAAGCAATTTCCTGCCTTAAATAGTTATTTACTAAAGAAATTCCAACATCTTGCAATGATACAATTATTTCCTGTTCTGCTAATTCTACTTTTTCACTTTCGTATGTCATTTTGAAAACCTTTTCATCTTCAGTGAATAAGATTATACGCTGCAAACCTTCAAAAAATGAAACTATAAAAATAAGCTTGTCTCCCATCTGAAATGGTGTCATCAGGTCCTAAAATAAGAGATAAGTTTTAATTATCAGACGTTCTTCAAAGGAGTATTGCTCAGAAAGTTTTTATTTCCAAGTTTGATAACCCACTGCAACTGGGCCATATTTAAAGGTGTATATGGGGTATTCCTGCAACAGGCAGGGAATACAGCTCTTCAGAATCTCCAACCTCAGAATGATTATAAAGAAGTAGTTAGCTAATTCACATATTTAAAAGGCTGCTTTAAGGATATAAATAACAATTGTTTTATATATTGTTATATACTACTTTCATGAATTCTATGGAAATATAGTTTATGTATATCTATTTACTTCTAATTATGTTTATATTTATTTTGATGACACTTTTGTGGTTATCAGCAGTGAAGCAGACCAGTAAAAATATGCTGCCTTCTCCATACTTAGATAACTAGACCCTAAACAAATCCAGGATAATCCAATAACAGTTTATTCTGCACCTAAGGCATTCTGAGAATGCTAGTTTTATAAGACAGCCTAAGAGGAAATTAATTAAATTAAACTAAGATGAAGGGATTTACATAAGATTCTCACACCTTAAAATAAACTAATCTCTTAATAGGGAAGATGTATTTCTTCACTGAAGTCACAGAGCATTAAATTGTAATCATAACATGTAGTGCAACTTATTAACAATGTAGCCTTATTATTATTGCACTTTTTAAAGCATCCAGAGGTCAATCTTTTACAATTAATAAATTCAGTTATTATGAGTATATCATTTTACCATTTTAAATTTTATACACAGATATAGTATGACTATATAATAAATTATATGTGATACAGTGTACTTTATATTCTATGAACCAAGGATTATGAAAGAAAAGTATCTTTATCAGTGAACTGAAAAAGTTACAGTATCAAAAAATGATATTCCTACTAATATTCTACTCTAAACATAGTGTGTTTTGAGATACTGTACATATAAGGATATAAATATCATAATAAACTAACATGCTTAATCATTAAATATTAGTATTCTGGTATATCAGAAAATTTATACTACATGTATATTAGATTTTACAGCATTTTTTAGAATTGATTTCATGAAGATGCTTGAAAGCAAATAGTACCACTCTCTATATTAGATATATATATTTGATCCTAGATTTCCATTATCCCTCCCTCCATTTCCTTCATATTTGCTGTTTTAAACATTATCCCTTCTAAAATCTAAATTATTTGATTGCTATTATATTGCTTTGAAACATTACACATACATCTTTTTGAGTTATTTCTTCACTGTTCTTTCCACATTTCCATTTCAGTTTTCTAGAACCTACAGGATCTGCCCATGTATACAGTACTGCTTTATTTGGTTCTAAAGTTTCTTCCATTGAAGTGAGAGAACTGCAAACAAAAATAGGAAAATCTAGATTTCAATGCCAAATACACCTCAACAAAAATTTACCTTCCCTCCAAAGCAATTATTTTCTAGTGTTATTCAATTTCTGTCAACTAACTCTGACAATTCAATTTAAACATTCCCATGTTATAATGTTCAATTTGAGTTTTTAAAATTAAATGATAAAAGCTTATTAATATCTAGATAGACTTAACAGATTCATTTCTCAGATATTTACATTTCACTGTAACTCTGCTGCTTCACATTCTATGTAGATAAAGTGACAGGTTTATGATAAATTGCAGTGTTTGAAACTTTTCTTTCATTTTTGTTCAAACAATAATAACTAGTAAACAGAATAGACTAATTTATCAATTGTGTTAGATACACTATTAACAAGGATATGCTTATAGAACATGATCACTATTTATTCATACAGCACTACAATGTATGCTGTTTATCTTTAACAGTATACAAATAAAACATTGCATACATACCTTTGTCCATATTCGATCACTTCTTCTTTGGTATGATTAATTATCAGGAATGGGGCTGCACCATCATGGTAATTAGAGAATGTAACTGTTGTTGAATGTTCAGCCAGCGTAATATCCACAACAATGCCACCAAGCTATCAGATATGCAAAGATGAAATGATATATAATATGCATATTACATCGACGATTCATTCATATAATTCAAGGATCTCAATGTTTCTGATTCAAAATCAATAGAAAAATAGTAGATTACTACTATTATTTTAAAACATGGAAACGGTTCATGTTTCCAAACCTGTAAAAAATGCCCAAACCTGACAACACATTTTAGTCCTATTCATTGTGTTCTTCTCTGATCTTACTTATCATAAAAATAATTGTATTAATTGCAGACAGTCAAGTAATATGGCAGATTTTAAAGGTTTAAAGACTTTAACATGGTTTCAAATTAAACAAATGTATTTATTTTACCTTAAGCTTATAAGATCATATCAAATAAGAACACAAGAATATTTGGAGAATAGTACTTCTCCATAAAATTTAAATCAAACAACTTTGATATTATACTAAATTTTATAGCAAATACACTGGATTATCATTAAAGTTTTTAAAAAGTGCGGTTCCTGCTGGCGACAGACATGTTGTCCACTGCTCGTCTCCCCGGTTGGCTCCATAAGAAGCACAGGGGGCCTTGGAGGGGTCCCCTGCCGAAGGGAGGCTTGCTGACGCCCCCTGGAATCGGCGGCAGCTGGCGGGGGCGCTTTTCAGCTTTGCCTAGGAGCTGAGGACCGGAGGGGGGGCGTGGGACAGCTTCAGGCTGTCCGCCCTTTCGCCGAATGGCTCCGGAGGAAGGAGTTTATCCAGAGAAGTGCGGCTGGATGCTGGCGGTGGGGGATTCATCCTGATCTCTTTGATCGTCATCAGAGGATAAGCAGCAGATGCCTGTAAATTCATGTTCAACTTACTTGAAGGGAGATTAGAGGGGGTGTTCTTTTTACCCCCCTCGGATTAAGCGGCATTTGAATTATCTCTCTCTATATTGGAAGGGAGAGAGAACAAAGGCTGATTCATCACTTGAACTAACTGAGAAAGATCGTTATCACAATTGCTAGAGATGATTGCTGAGCTGGTTTTCTTTAAAAAAACTTTATAGAGATCTCTGTTTCTTCTCCCTGTGAAAAGAGGAGCCAAGATGGCTTCCGCCCTTCTTTGTTTTTGTATTTACAAATGAAGTCTGCCTTTTGAAACTACCTTTGGAACTGTTTTATTACTCTCTCTGAGGGAGACCGGGACCTCCCCTGATACGTGGCCTTCCTGGACTTTGACTATTTGATTTTCTTCTTTCTGGTGTGCCTTGGTGCCTTGGAACTGTGAAGGAGAGTTAACTCTTCGCTTTCGGATTTGCTTGCCTCTCGGGATCGGCACAGCTGCGCAATCCTCGGACTTTCAATCTTCTTTGAAAAAGACTTATATACATCTCTGAATTTAGACAAATGGGGCCTAAGAAACCACCAACGGGCAAGTCATTTTCAGCTCCCGCATCTGCCACCTCCAGTCCAAGCATGCAGCAAATGAAAATTACTTCATTGTTACAGCAAGAAGGTACTGGAGAGGGCTCAAAAGAACTATCTGTCTCCCAAATGTTTCAAGAAATTATGAGGGGTCAAAATGAGTTGAAAAAAGAAGTGACAGAGCTTAAAGAGGAACTCAGAGATGTTAAACATCATATTGCAGAAAATAAACAGAGAATTGTGGTGCTGGAGGAGGGAGCGGCTGGGCTGGGGGAAGAGGTTAAAGCAATCCGGAAAGGAAATGTAGACCTGGAAAACTTTTTGGCAAAAATAGAATTTGAAAGAATGTCCTTTTTTCTCAGATTCCAGAACCTACCAGAGGCAGAAAATGAAGATCTCAAGGATATTATGAGTACAATTTTAGCAGAATATATCAAGAGAGATAAAAAACAGTTGTGGTGGGACATGGGTCTGGTCTATAGGATTAATTCAGCATATGCTAGAAGTCATAATGTTCCAAGGGAGGTGCATGTTAAATTCCTCAGGAGGACCACAAGGGATGAGGTGCTTGGGGCCCAAAGGGAGAGACCACTGAAATATAAAGATGAAGAAATTACCATTCTTAAGCAGATTCCGAAAAAGATAAGAAAGAGAAGGAGGAAGTATTCCTCTTTATCAAAGAAATTATACAATAAAGGAATTTGGTTTAGATGGTTATTGCCAGAAGGAATGTTGATCTTCTGGGAGGGAAATAGGATTAGAATTAACACAGTGCAGGAGGCTGAAGCCTTCATTAAAAAGCATTTTTCTCTCCTAGAGGACGAACACAGCGAGGGTAGGGAAAAGGGTAGCAAGGTACAAGACATGGAGGGGGGGCTGTGGCTCCTTCTGGGGACAGGGAGGAAGGAGCAATATCCAAAAGGCTCAGGTCACAAAAATAAAAATATTTGAAACATTAGTAATTGTTGATATTCTAGAAAGTGACAAAGGAAAAATGATTGAACACATGGTTGACACAATATAGAATAGGATTCTGTTTTTTGCTTATCTTTTATATCTTGTTTTTAATATTGTAAAAATTGTGAGATTTGGATGGATCTCTACCACTAGCGTGGGAGCTGCCAAAATTTTCTATGTATCCCCTTACCTTTTCCCATAAATGTTTAAAAAACCAATAAATTTTTTTAAAAAGTTTTTAAAAAGTAAGGAAAACTCATTGAGTTAGCTTGGAACTTCTTATTGCACAGTTGGGCAGCCAAAGGACATATATTGCCTTCAGCACCCCTAGACTATATATGAAAAACTGACATCAATATCATCAAAATTTAGCCATAGAAATTTAGTCAGATGGTATGGATACGCATGGGAAGAGGGAGCCATTTAAATCATTTGACATTCCTATTCCCAACTTGAAATACTACTCCCAAAACTTTCAAAAAGCAGAAAACTCTCAAATTTACCAATTACATTAAAACTGTGGCATTACCAGTCTGCTATTAATCTGTTTAAAAGGGTGGGAGGCAATATGTCATTCTTTTCTCATTTAAAATTTATCTCTATATACTCACCTTGTTATCTAAGTGAAGTAATAAGCAATTTTCTTGTTTATCAAGTCGTATAATGTTGGGTGGAATGTAAGAATCTTTTACTCTAACCTGTAACTTGCTGTCATTATTCTCAGGCCAATATGGAATACACTGGAATAAGAATGAAATGAATTTATAAAGAAAATTTATCATGGAACCATCACTATAAAAAAACAGTATTTCTTCTTTACTGGAATACAAAGTTATACAGTAATCAAAATCCTGAAAGCGAATGGCTAAATATCACCAAATACTAGAATACAGCACAGTAAAAATGTTAATAATTTTTTAAAAACCGCTTTTAGAAATTTGTATGTGTCTTTAAAAAAATACATATTAACAAAAGTATAAAAAAACTCTTGTGAAACTATAATTCACATCCTTCAATTTATAAAAATAAACAGAACTCTAACTTGCAGTTTTTAGCAACTAGTAGCATAAAACTAGAATATAACTAAAATGATAATAGTACTGCATTTTTGGACAAAGGAGTATGCTAATTGGGAAAGTTAAAGTTATATGCAAAAATGTCCCTGTTTTAATGTAAATTGGTGGAATTAATTTTGGGCAGTTTTTATTGTTTTAGCCACCGTTATAAGAATAGTTGTTGACTATTCGCAGACAGCTCAGAACCTGTTAAATGTCAAGGTCCTCTTCAAATACGATGAATGAATATCATCATCAGTTGTTGACTTTAATAGTCATTACCAATTTTTATGCATTTAATTTTTTTTAATCCTATGTGGCTGAGATTTTGAGGCAACAAACAGTCAATGAATCAGATATTGCACAATTTTTAAAGTATAGGAAAAAATACATACAGTAGAACCTCTGGTCACGACCAAATCGGGTTCTTTTGTAAACACCAAATTTCCTGTTGTTTACTAACAACAGTGACCTATGTGTGGTTGCTGCATTAATTTTGGTTAGGTTCAAGTCACAAGCAAATCGGGTTGCGACCAAAGTTATGGAACAAATTTTGGTCATGACCATATATGGGGTTGTAGCCATTTTGTTTCAAATCAGCACTTTAAAAACAATAGGATATTGTTAAATATTATACATTTTATTTTATTTTTATTCTATGCTTTTGAGTTATTGTTGAGTCTTGGCAATTTCCTGGACTAATTGCTGCAGTCTTCTTGGCTATATTTTTACCATTGCCTTCTTCCCAGGGCTGAAAGAGAATGTCTGGCCCATGGTTACCTAGCTAGCTTCCTGGTTTCTAGCCTGGTCCCTTAACTATAATACTAAACAGGCTTCCCATATTGTGTATAAGCCAAGTCTTTTGTATTGTAATATATAATAAGGTAAATAATTATGAACAGACAAGCTAACAGATGCAAGAAACAGTTCATGCCTGAATTATGAAGTTTTTTTTTTACAATGGCTATAAAAACTTAAAGACTTAAAAAAATTACCTGCTGGAAAAGTATTGGTATCCAATTTTCATTGCCTTCTTCTGCAACTTCTAAAATGTGTGTACTTCTATTTGTGATCATTAAAAAAGGTGTGAAAGTCACTATTCTAGTGATATTAAAGCTGCTGTTATCTATAGTGACACCAACCTGGAAAATATAAAATTATTTAATATAAATCAGTTTCATTATTGTTAATAATGTCCTTATTTTTTCCTAAATAAATTAATATTTCTGCAAGAAAAAATGCAATTTATTCTGTAGTGAGTGAATGAGAATGAAATAAATTCTGCCAAAAATACATCTGATGAATTATTTTGCTTTCAAAGACATTATACCTATACTACAGGGGTGAAATTCAGCAGGTTCTAGAGAACCAGTAGTGGAAATTTAGAGTAGTTCGGAGAACCGGCAAATACTACCTCTGGCTGACCCCAGAGTGGGATGGGAATGGATATTTATAATACAATACAATACAATAGTAGAGTTGGAAGGGACCTTGGAGGTCTTCTAGTCCAACCCCCTGCCTAGGCAGGAAACCCTATACCGTTTCAGACAAATAGCTATCCAACATCTTCTTAAAGACTTCCAGTGTTGGGGCATTCACAACTTCACAATTTTGCAGTATACTTTCCCAAGAGTGGGGAGGGAATGGGGATTTTGTAGTATCCTTCCCCTGGAGTGGGCTGGGAGTGGAGATTTTGCAGTATACTTCCCCTGCCACGCCTAGCAAGCCACGCCTACAGTACTGGTAGTAAAAAAAAATTGAATTTTACCACTGCTATACTATATATCAGTTAACACGTTTAGCATTATCTAGTGTAGACTGACAATAGCTTTTCCCAAATTCAGCCACATTTTGTTCAAGTTCCACTCCTATTTGTAGACTGTATCTAAAATTGTAACTTTATTAGTTTTAGGCCCAGTACTCTTCAACATCTTCATCAATGATTTGGATGAGGGAATAAATGGGGAACTCATCAAATTTGCAGATGATACCAAGCTGGCAGGAATAGCCAACACTCCAGAAGATAGGCTTAAGATACAGAAGGATCTTGACAAACTTGAACATTGGGCACTATCTAATAAAATGAAATTCAATGGTGAAAAGAGTAAGGTTCTACATTTAGGCAACAAAAACGGAATGCACAGGTACAGTATAGGTGATACCTTACTCAGTAGTAGTAACTGTGAAAGGGATCTTGGAGTCCTAGTGGACAACCATTTAAATATGAGCCAGCAGTGTGCAGCAGCTGCCAAAAAAGCCAACACAGTTCTAGGCTGCATCAACAGAGGGATAGAATCAAGATCACGTGAAGTGTTAATACCACTTTATAATGCCTTGGTAAGGCCACACTTGGAATACTGCATTCAGTTCTGGTCGCCACGATGTAAAAAAGATGTGGAGACTCTAGAAAGAGTGCAGAGAAGAGCAACAAAGATGATTAGGGGACTGGAGACTAAAACATATGAAGAACGGTTGCAGGAACTGGGTATGTTTAGCTTAAGAGAAAGAAGGACTAGGGGAGACATGATAGCATTATTCCAATATCTCAGAGGTTGCCACAAAGAAGAGGGAGTCAAACTATTCTCCAAAGCACCTGAGGGTAGAACAAGAAGCAATGGGTGGAAACTAATCAAGGAGAGAAGCAACTTAGAACTGAGGAGAAATTTCCTGACAGTGAGAACAATTAATCAGTGGAACAGCTTGCCTCCAGAAATTGTGAATGCCCCAACACTGGAAGTCTTTAAGAAGATGTTGGATAGCTATTTGTCTGAAACGGTATAGGGTTTCCTGCCTAGGCAGGGGGTTGGACTAGAAGACCTCCAAGGTCCCTTCCAACTCTACTATTGTATTGTATTGTATTGTATTATCTTCAGCATCCAAATTAAGTCAAATACTAAGCAAATAAAATATTAAGCTGCTTGCCATTAGGATTCAGGTTGATTTTTTCCTCACACAGAAGCTGTATAGACATCTGCAATACATGTGCTGCTAACATACCTTAAATCTATTGCTTATGGCATTAAATTTTGTGACCAGGTTTAGTCTAAGAGGTAAGTGAATTGTGCACGTGTCCTAAGCAATGACATGAAGCAAATACTAAGCCCATTCAGTAATTGTGAAGCTGTTTGTTCAAAAGTTTGAAATACTGAAGAAAACTGAAATGAAATGCAGGGGATGGGATGACTTGAATTTGGCTAAAAACTGGAATGCTCTGGAAACTTATTTGGAAGTCAATCTTGTTAAATGAAATAGAATTTTCTTTATAGTAAACATAGAAAAATATGGCTGCAAGAAAAATACAATAAAACAACTTACCTGGTATTCCTTTTTGTGACTTTTACATTTTACAAAGCCATGACTCCCAACTGTATCCAGGGAAAAATGATCAGAAAGGTCACTTTCTGTCACCATGAGCTGAACCTGCAAGGAGGAAACTTGTTATTCAACCTTTATCATGAACAGAATTAAAGAAAAGAAAAATACTTAATATTCTTAGTTAAATGAAACCTGTAAAATACTATACTTTGAAGTGCTCCGTTTTCACATTTTAGTTAACCAAGCATGCATTTTTTTGAGCATACTCCAGTTCATTTGGTAGCTATAACAGCACTCAAAACTTTTGGGATACTAAACTCTCAAACCTTCATTTGGCTATTTCAGGAGGGGGGGGGTTGTTCCCTTGTCTTATTTTTCTTATACTTCAGCAAGTATACCCCACCTGCGCCAGCAGAGGAGGCATGCTGCGGGACCTGTCAGTCAAGGAACTTTAGCTGGTGTGGTGCAGAAGGGCCTTCTCTGCTACGGCTCCTAATCTTTGAAACATCTTACCCACTGAGGAGAGATCAACTCCCACCCTTCTGATCTTCTGTAAGGGTCTAAAGACCTGGTTCTACCAGATGCCTGGGACCCCGATGACCAAGCATCACACTTGAGGAAGCTGATGCATTAAGAGTCTCTCTTGAGCATCCTGCTCCCTCCTCACCTTTTAACTATAAAGTTATCTTTGATTATAACTCAATTTTTATTGTTTTAGAAATATTTATCTTATATTTTAATGCTGTAACCCACCGAGAGTCATTTTGAAATGAAATGGATGGCAAATAAATTTGATAAATAAATAATTAAATAAATAAATAAAGTTTAGACTTCCTGAAGACTTCCTCTTTTGTCTGTTTAAAAAAAAGTAATAATGTATATGATAATTATCTTATACAATAAAAGTTCAAGGAAAGTTTCAAAGTTACAAAACATATAATTCAGAGTTAACTTTAAAAAAAAAGTATTATAGAATAGCAATTACTTATTGATACTCTTAAAAATCATATTTTTTCAGTGCCATGTTAAAAACAAAAGACCTCTTCCTGTGTCTTAAATATAACAATTTATTAAAATACAATTATCATTAATAATGGCTTGTAGCGTTTTTTATAGTAATAAGATTCAAAGTACTTGAAAACTAAATATAAGATAAACTTGATTTATGAGACTAAAATCAATACCTTGTTATCACGGTAAAAGTGTTTAGGCTGGAAAGAAAAGAGAAGCGGCAACTTGTAGTCAGGTGGATGTTTGCGGTGAATACCATCAGCTTTATACTGTAACATTCGACCGGTCTTGTTGACCATCCAATAGGGACTGTGAATTTCTAGAATCACTTGTCCTGTAGCATATGTCACATGGATAGCTATATCCAAATCTGTTCTATCCAGGTCACTAATGCATGAAAATGTGATGAAACTAATTTCTTGTTGATTTGACTGGATGCAGTACTCAGTAGTCCAATCTTTATCAAGATAATTAAGTAAATGCAATTCCAACTTGCTCTGATCCAGTAATGCATTATGAATCTGAGCAGAACATCCAGCTTCTAGAGCACTGCGTGTGGTGCTATATCCCTAGGAAAGAAAAGTTTCAATAGTTATAAAACACATAATCAATGCACTAATTATTTCATTAATTAGTGCAATTGTGCAATTGCTCATTAACAATTGCACAGAATGAAATGGAAAGCTGTTCGCATTGAAATATGACATCTGAAGTCATTGCCTTTGTGTTATTTTCTTGGGAGATTCTGGTAATAATTAATAATAAATATAACATAAATGGGAAGATATAAGCAATTCTATTATTGAAAAATACATATTTCTCCTCATATTAAATGGTTTTTTTTATTTATACCATGATTCAAAACCGTCTTCAGCTTGCTCTTATAAAACTTCTGAAATGTTTTGAATTAGAAATGTTTTTATTTCAAAATGCTGTTTCAAATTTGAGACAGGCTGCTCTGATCTTACTGGAAACATTCTGTTGCTTTCCTTATTTTACCAGGACGATTCCAAAGTGAACTTGTTAGCAGTAATATCAGAAATGCATCGAGATACTTCCAGTGATCTCAAGCCACCTCTTTTTCAAAAATAGCTCTTCAAGCTGAAAACATTTCAAACTTGAGGTTTGCACACTTTTTCATATAATGAAAAGAAATCACATCAGAAAGTAACTTTTGAAGGATTTGAAATAAATATTTAATTGTACAGTATGTAGAATTCTTTAAAATTATATTCTTACTACACATTTACCTACTTGCATATTTATTGTATCAGTGCAAAGATATAATTGCAATTAAGAAAGATACCAAAGATACCAAATATTTATCCTTGTGATCTAAAATGAACATTCCTCAGATCAAGTAGCAGACCAGCTAATAATTACTTAACTAAGACTAACTGAAAAAAACATTAGAAACTCAAGAGAATTTTCTTTCATATTTAGTGTGCATGTGTGGCAGCAACTGAATTCTGGACATGGCCAAGCATATTTTGAGGAATTTCAATGCCATTTATTCAGTGGAACGGAGGGTATATTCTAAATTATAAGATCCAAAGAAAGGGAAAGGGAATTTAAAAAAAACACTACCTCTAAAGAATAGGCAATCTGATATGGCAGTAGATTGCGGAGAATAACAGAAGACCACAAATGAACAACATATGGTAAATCCCACTGATCATCTGTACATGTTGAAGAAATCAAGGTATCTTGCATTGGAACAATGTTGATAATAAGTGGGTGATTAGGTGATTTGAAAGACCGGCATTTCTTCTGTAGCAATTTGTCAAAATTCTTCACCATTTCATCAAAGCTAACACCTTCACTGAATTCATATTCTCCAGAAGTTTCATTTTCATCAATTACTGGTCGAAAAAACAGTAATGACCTGTAAATAATCACAATAATTATTCTCATTTTCCTTTTCTATTAAGAATATTCAATATTTATATCCTGATTTAAACAAATGAAACTAGAACAAAATATATTTAGAAGCAACACAAATAATATTAAATAAGCTGCATTCAAATATACTATAAATGTTACGGTGAAAGACCGAAATCTGGTGAATGTCGACATTCACCGGTGAAAGACCGAATATTTCATTACATTGTTTTACATTCGGACCTTCACCGGTGAATGTCGACATTCACACAGTCGCTTGGTGTATGTCCGAAAATACCCTTATCCTCTCGACACCCTTACCCTAATACCTCGGCTCCTCGCTTCCTTTTAAGCGTCTTCTTAAGGATCAGAGGTTTAAAAAAAAAAAAACTCCGCGAATAGAAGACGCTTAAAAGGAAGCGAAGAGCCGAGGTATTAGGGTAAGGGGATTAGGGTAAGGGTGTCGAGAGGATTACCCTTATCCTCTCGATACCCTTACCCTAATCCCCTTACCCTAATACCTCGGCTCTTCGCTTCCTTTTAAGCGTCTTCTTAAGGATCACAGGTTTTTTTAAAAAAAAACTCCGCGAATAGAAGACGCTTCTATTAGGGTAAGGGGATTAGGGTAAGGGTGTCGAGAGGATAAGGGTATTTTCGGACATACACCAAGCGACTGTGTGAATGTCGACATTCACCGGTGAAGTTCCGAATGTAAAACAATGTAATGAAATATTTGGTCTTTCACCGGTGAATGTCGACATTCACCAGATTTCGGTCTTTCACCGTAACATAAACATAACCTAAGGGTCTTTTGTTGCCTTATTAAGTAACATCAGTGCATGCCCTGGTTGACAGGTTTTCTATTTTGTCTGCCTTCTGCAAGCTTGATGATGGTCCTATGGATAGATGTGGTTTTCCAAATCATCAATGCTTTTGGGGAGAATATTTAGTTGCCATAAAATGGTAGAGGTGATAGAATGGCTCAATGAGAAGGTATTATTTTTTTTGTAATTGGATATCATTAATTTATAATCTAAGAGAGATCTTTCAACCAGCAGGAAAGAATAAGAACAGAGTGAGTAGCTTTTTAAAAAATTAAGATTAGAAAAAAGAAACCATTTTAAATGATTTTGACTTAGAAGCAAAGACTATGATTTTAAAAGTTTTAAACAGAGAAATTAGACAATAATTTAGAAAATTATTTTTGTTCTTTGATGAAATTGCCTTTAAAAATAGCAAAATCAACTAGACAAACGACTGACAAGCTTCATAGGAATATTGACTGTTTATTGTTACCTCAGAAAATAATTGGTGTTTTACAAAATTAAGAAAGATAATATAAGCCAGTGATGGCGAACCTATGGCACGCGTGCCACAGGTGGCACACTGAGCCATTTGTCAGGGCACGCGAGGCACTGCCCTGTCAGCTGGCCAGCGTGCATGCGCGCGCTGGCCAGCTGAGTTCACCCTTTTTTAAAGCCATTTTTCACCCTCCCCAGGCTCCAGAGCCCACCCACCCCCCGCCAGCCCTCTGGAGGCTTCATGAGCTTCTATGAAGCCTCCAGAATGTAAAAAACCGGCCCTACGGGCAAACCGAAAGTTCGGGGACGGACTTCCGGTTTGCTCGAAGGGTCGTTTTGAGCACTCTGAAGGCTTCAGGGACCATCCGGAGGCTTTCTTTTGCAAATACTACAGGTAGCCCTCAATTCACCATTCATTTAGCAACCATTCGAAATTACAATGGTACTGAGAAAAATGACTTACGACCAATCCTCGCATGTAATGATTATAGCAGCATCCCCATGGTCACATGTATTTATTATGATTGCAGTTTCTTGGGGCCATGTAACTGCTGTTTGCAAGTTGGTTATTGCATGAATCACTTAAACACTGCAGTGATTCATTTAACAACCATGGCAATAAAGGCTGGAAAATTAGGTGCAACTTACTTAACAACTGCCTTGCTTACCAATATAAATTCTGGTCTCAATTGTGATTGTATACCTTTTTCTTTGAATGCACTTTTTGTTATATATGTAAATCTTTAAATAAAAAAAATTCTAATTTTTTTCTCTTCATCAATTAGATTTTTGATAGAGTGATCTTTTCCAAGGATTAATAAATAATAAATGGGAGATATTAAACAGCAATGTTAAAAAGGAAATAGTCCCAAGAGTAATAATGATGGAAACAAAACATAAAGAGTACAAGCTTAACATTTAATCTAACTATATTCCTTTACTAAAATACCTAATAGTAATTATTTATTGATTTATTACATTTAGAACTAATTTACCAATGGATGTTTACAAAATAAATATATGTACAAAATATGTACAAAATAATAATGTACAAAAAAGAAAGTAATTACCTATAAGAAGTTAATGGTATGTTAAATTCATTATCTGGTAGTGCTACTCCTAAACATTTTCCGTCTTCAAATATACTCAAAGGAATTGAAAAATGATTCTTTATCTATACAGAAAAATAAAAAGTTTGTGTCAATTGACCAAAAATAACTCTATGTTACAATTTCATTTCATCTGCTAATTAAATCTTTACTGATCTGAAAAATACAATGAAATTTAATATTTAGGAATTTAGGAAGATGTGATATCCACTTTATAAATACCTTTATAAAATGTTTTATACTTGCTGATACGCATTGGAAATAAAACAATTTTCCCCAACTAAGATTCTATAAATAAAAACATTCTTCTTGGCAGATTTGCACTGATCAGTAAACTTTAAAAGAAAGTATCTCACCTGAATTGGAGAATGTACGGTTACTATCTTGCTCCCATCAACAGTATCAATTTGACAAACAATAGATCTTACAACACCTGAATCATTATGTCTAACTCTGTACAAGCTCCGACCCACTTTTGTTAATGGGATCTTGTCAGTAGTAGAATGATTCTGAGGAGCTAAAAAAATGAAGGCAAAAACACCATCAAAAATGAAGCCGCACAGATCTCTGTGTAGCTATGAGACAGAGGGAAGGAGAAATAAAAGTACTAAGTTAACTGCAAATACATAAATGTCATAAAAAATATAATGTATGCTCTGACCTAGGCTTCACAGAATCACGAAACAAGACTTCTTGTCCTGCAAAAAACCCTTTTTATTTGTTAATGTAAATTCTTAGCATTCACATCCAGAAAAGTCCCAGCAATAAGGTTTAACTGCAAGAACAGACCTTATCAGTCCTTGGATAGTTGCCAGGCCGAGAACTTCTGGGCACAACACTTTACAATAGAATATCTGGCAAAGAGTCTCTGTGAGGCACAAACTCAGGTAAGCAAATTTTCACAATAATAAGCCAACTAATTGTCTCCTGGAAACACCACTCCCCTTTTGCTCCTATTTATTCCCTATGGGAGGGGCCATTCAGCGTCCACTTGTGACTTTACTCCCGAGGCGACCCCTATTCCTTAATTGTTCCCTTCTCCTGACAGCTCTGTGTATGTGCACATTGGGAACAAGCTCCAGCTGTTCTTCTGCCCCACTTATCTCTGACTCTGAAGGTAGCTGATAAATGTCAGATTGCCCTGGCCTCATCTCTGCCTCTGATGCAGAGAACCCATCAAAGCCTTTCCCAGACTCCAGGACTGGCCCAACCTCCTCCCCAGCCTCCTTCTCATCCGAGTCTGCTGCCAGCTCCACTGGCAGCTAGCAGGCTGTAACAATGTATCAACAAAATGTTGTTTTGTGTGCATTCACTGATTTGAACAAGTGCTATAGTAAAAGGAGCTTTAGTTTAACTTGTATTCTTCTTTTCCTAATTTATTAATGCAATTGTTATCCTTTGCCCAATCAACGTTATTTTTCTTACCCCATAATCCAAATTGAGACATTGGAAGCTAATTTTAGAAAAAAAATATTAGTTACAAGACTCAATCACAGATATGTGTAATGTACAGTTTGATTCTGCTATACAAATGATCGCTAATTTATTCATTTTCTCCTAAAATATTAATTAGGTCTCAGAAAAACAGCTGTTAATGTAGTGTATTCACAATATTTATGAATATAAGCCATGAAACAATAGCATTCAGACTTATATATGACGCTTCATAGTGCTTTACAGCCCTCTCTAAGCTGTTTCAGAGAGCCTCTAATAATCTGGGTCCTCATTTTACCAACCTTGGAAGGATGGCAAGCTGAGTCAACCTTGAACTGGTCAGGATTGAACTCCTGATATTGGCAGAGTTAGCCTGCCATACTGCACGCTAATCACTGCACCACCAGTTAGAATTACATACACTAAATAGTTATTTAAACAGACTTAAGTTTTTAAAACTTTTCTTAAACACCATGATTGCATCATATAATTTAAATGTTTACTAAAAGACATTTCAGGTGTACTTACTGAGCCAAATGTAGAATACCTTGCTGCTTAGAGTGGTCATTGCTGTGAACTGGTCTTGCTCACTTTTGGTTCTGATATATTCCATATTTAGACTTTGCCCATCTTCAAGATGAAATGAATTTGCTTTTGGTTCAATATTAAGAACACTGAAGGATTCACTAGGCAAAACAGTGGTGGAGACTCCTAATAAATTTATTAATACAAAAGGGGCCCTATCTTTTTTGAATGTTTCTGAAGCCTCGGTAGCTGCTTCTGCAAATGCCTAACAAGAATAATAAATCAACAAATTTTCAAATTAATAACTTTTTCTATAGATGATTCTCTTCACTTAAGGCCCAAATCTAAATTAAAATTTCACTTACCGTGCCTAGATTACTCAACATTAGTAGCCCACATTTAGATAAAGTAATGTTCAGCTGATTTTGAGAATAAATAGTTATTACTGTTTTATATTCTGGCACTTTATAGTGTTCTTCTTCTGCCACTGATTCAACAAAGGCCTTTTTGTTTTTCTTTTTCATCTTAAAGAGAAAATATTTGGCACATGTAAAATTAGCAACTCTAAGTGAAAGTTATTTAAAGTTTAGAATGCTTTGTAAAGTTAACCTAATTTATTAAAAGTATTGTTAAATAATACAAGATGGTGGAAAGAAATATAATAAATGTATCTTTTTAAAAATAATATTTATTAGTTTTTTTAAAAAATAGAAGACAATATAAACTAAACTAAGAAAAGAAAAATAAAGATTTGATATACTAAATAAAAAGGGGAAAAAGAGAAAAAATAAATATTTAAAGAAGTGACTTTTGATTTTCATCACAAGTACAAACTTAGTTCATCCACCTATAAATGTGATGGCGAACCTATGGCACGTGTGCCTCAGGTGGCATGTGGAGCCATTTCTGAGGGCACGCAAGGCGTTGCCCTGTCAGCTGCAGCGCACATGCTCACGCTGGCCAGCTGATTTTCGGCCTTGATTTTTGGCTATTTTTTGCCCACCGGAGGCTTTCCTGAAGCCTCCGGAGGGTGAACAATGGCCCAAAGGGCAAACCGGAAGTCCGTTCCTGAGTGTTGGGCCATTTTTCACCTTCCCCAGGCTCCTAGAAAACCTCTGGAGCCTCGGGAGGGGGAAAATGGACTTACTGGGCCCACCAAAAGTTGGAAAACGGGCTGTTTCCGCCCTCTGGAGGGCCTCCGGGGGGAAAGGCAGTTTTTGCCCTTCCCAGGCCCCCCGAAAGCCGTGCATGTCTGCGCGGGAGTCATCCATGCATACGTAAGGGTCACTAAATTATGGGGGTGGGCATGCGAGTGCGCGCACATGCATGCTTTTGACACCCGAGGTGAAAAAGGTTCAGCATCACTGCTAAGTATCTTCCTTCAGTTCTCCTCCCCCCATATGTGACCCTCCCGAGCTCAGTTTTCATTGGTAGAGGATGGCAGGTGGCCATTGCAGTGAAAACGGAGCTCGGGAGCCCTTTTTACTGGCCACCACAGAGGCACCTGACATAAATGACATCAAGCTGGCCATGCCCACCCCACCCAACCAAGGTCAAACAATACCCTGATACGGCCCTCAATGAAATTGACTTTGACACCCGTTCTAAAAAATGAAACAAAAGTACTACTCAAAAGTAACAAGCAAGAAATAATTCTTCTCAAATAAGTTTAACAAGATTGTATATTGAACATTTTTATTACAATGATAGATCATAAAGAACATTTACTATATTCGTTAACATGTCTGTCCTACACGCAAGTAAAATTATAATTCTAAACCATACCTTTAATTCTAGAATCCATGGTCTGAATTCTTCAGTGTTTTCTACTTCTAGAGGCTCAAGTAATGGTTCCCAAACACCAAACATTTCATTGAAATAGTGTACCTAAAAATACAAATTAAATGAAGTGTGAAAATTAGGTTATATCAATTTGAATGAACTGAAAATGGAGAACAATTTTAAAAAGATAAAGTTCATCCCTTACTATAAAACAGCGATGCCGAACCTTTTTTGTATCGCGTGCCACAAGTGGGGGGAGTGCAGGGGGTCGTGTGCAGGCGTGCCATACTCATAATGCAATGTGCGACCCCAGTGTGCATGCGCGCACTACAGGCGCTCCCCCCCATTTTTACATGCTTTTTTGCCCTCCCCAGGCTCCAGAGGCTTTATAGGAGCCTGAGGAGGGCAAAAAGAGCCTCCCCCTCCGGAGGCCCTCCAGAGGCTTCAGGGACCGTCCGGATGCTTTCCTGACGCCTTCGGAGCGCTTAAAACAACCCTAAGAGCAAACCAGAAGTCACTTTCGGTTTGCTCGGAAAGTCATTTTAAGTGTTCTGAAGGCTTCAGTGAAGCCTCCGGACAGTCCCTGAAGCCTTCAGAGCGCTCAAAACGACCCTCTGAGCAAACCGGAAATTTTGAGTGCTCCGAAGGGTTCAGTGAAGCCTTCGGAGCACTCAAAACGACCCTCCCAGCAAACCGGAAGTCCGGTTTGCTCGGAGGGTCGTTTTGAGCGCTCCGAAGGCTTCAGGGAAGCCTCTGGACGGTCCCTGAAGCCTCCGGAGGGCCTCTGGGCCTGGGGAGGGCGAAAAATCGCTTTAAAAAAGGGTGAACTCAGCTGGCCAGCGCGCACATGCGCACTGGCCAGCTGACAGGGCAGCCCGTGTGCCCTGACAAATGGCTCCGCGTGCCACCTGTGGCACGCGTGCCATAGGTTCGCCATCACTGCTATATAAAATGTAAGGAAGAAGGGGAAACTGGAGTAAGATTGCCTCCACACCCTCTTTTCTGGCTTGTCATCACAGTGAAGTCTCGATTTTGGATGTTTGTACAGGTAGTCCTCGACAATGTTGTAAAATTTTTTAAAGGGTTATCATGTTACTGACCCAATTTTGTAACTATTTGTGTGGTTGTTAAGCAAGTCCATTGTTCACTATGCGATGTTTGCCAAAAACTGGAAGTAAATGCTTGGTTTTGGCAAAAATGTAAATCACTGTCACACGACCTCAGGATGCTGCAAACAGCCATAAATGGGGGCCAGTTGCCAAGGGCCTTAAAAGCAGTTGCATGATCATAGTTTTGTGTGTGTGTGTGTGTGTGTGTGTGTGTGTGTGTTGGAACTTTGTAACCAGGTTTTAAGTACCTTTTGAGGACTTTGTTGAAACTATAAACAGCCATTAAACGGCTGGTCCTACGTTGAGGACTATCTCTATTGTGGTAAGATGGAAATTGAGAAAGGAACTAAAGGTATACATCAACGTAAATATAGCTTCAGAAATACTAGTTTAATATAGATTATTCAACAGCTATCTGGTGATAACAGAGCTTTTTGCTGAATTTAAAATAGTACGGAAAAATGTCAACCAACATATCCCACTACATAATCACTTTTAAGCAGCCTACAAGGCGAAGCATATTTTGAACACTGTACTGACCTCTAGTTCAAGACGTGATGAGAGATTGATTAGACTACTCCAATTTTTGACTTCTCCAGAAAGTGAGGATTTTGCTGAAAGCATTGGTACTGTTTTGTGACCAACTCCAGCTTCAAGAGTTATAACAACAGTTTCAATTTTCATTGTTAATGACTCTCCTGTAGGAATCAACTCAGCTACAGAAGCAGGATCTTTGTTTTCAACGGACTCTTCAAGAAACCACATATTTAGATTTTTAATATTCTTCTTATCCCAAAGATCTGGTGGTACTGGACTAAGATCTTTTTCTGCAGTCTCTTTGGTTGGGAAAAGTGCTGATGTGATAGTTATAACTGTATTTATGATAATAGGTGATACCTGATTTTTTTAAAAAGAAGATTATGTAGTTTAAGAAATTAGAAAATCAAGTAATTACTAAAATATTAGATATAATAATATAAAGAAAAATATTTATGTTTGAAATAGACAGGAGTCCACTTTAAATTATTATGTAACATTTACTTAATACCTGAATTAGTTTATACAAAAAAATCTATTTCTACAGCTCATATAAGACTAAAAGTATATTTACTCCCACGATTAATATAAATATAGAAATATTTAATATACCTTAATAGTTAGGGATTTTATTGACAGCTCAGCTTTCTGCGGTTCTTCACCTGACTGCATCATATTAAAGAAAATATCACATGGTTGTAATACCTGGAATCAAATAATAAATTAATTAATATAAATATTTGCATGTTAAGAATGTAAATTTCTTCAGTGAAATCATAATAAACACTGCAAATAATTGAAACAATGTATTTTAGAAATTGCTGTCTCTATGATCATTTGATAGGAAGCAAGTAAGCTTCCATGAAGTCAATCTGCTGCTATATGCATAAGTTTTCATTTACATACTGTAGCTGCCACCAATAATAATCAAAAATTATATACATAATTCCTAATGTCAGAATATGAATTGTGTATGCAGAACCAGAGACATGGTTAGTGATATGGCTACAGATCAAGAGTAGATAAAGTCTTTTTCCAACAACACTGCAAAATCAGAACAGCAACTTGTAATTATTGATGGTTCTTCCATCAAGCCAGGGAGCTTGGTCCATTTAATTTCCTCTCAGTCACGATATTGGCATTTTAATTATTATTGTTTCATATACAACCCTGCTTCCATAGAAATGTTAGTTGTTATTTTTTACTGACTGTATGATTTTAAATTGAATTACTAATTGGAAAGTATAATTGACAGAATGAAACAATCTTTAAGACAAGCAAGCAAGAAAATAGAGAAAGCAATCTTTATATTAATCTATCTATCCAATTTACCTATCCCGCTATCTTAATTACAAGACAGAATTTGACTATTGTGTAGATACATATATATAGCCAATCCAAGCATATTGCTTTCACATGAAATTGCATAACACTGCAGCAGATTTCAGTTTTAGATCAGGTTATCTTAAAATCTTACCGTGGTAATATTTCCTTCCCTCAGAGCTGGAAAAAATGGACAAGCTTTCACATTTATATCTTCGACAACAGCTGTCATTTTATACATTCCGGGTCCGCTTTTTATGGAGATTTCACACTGTGTTGTGGCTACCAACGCAGAAGCATCTTTTCGAGTTAAATCAGCCACAAACACTATATCAGAATTTTTAACAGTAAGATTTATTTCCATTGTGGATGCTGACTGTACAGGAGCTAAAAATGTAACGCATATATTTAGTAAGATTGTAAGTATATCGTTTTACTGTCCAATGTATCTACAGTATCTAGCTAATTCTTGCTTTTAATGAAAAATGTTGAAAATATTCACAATAAACAATTTGATTGACCAAATATATAAAATATAGGGAAAACAAATTGGGTTCTGGCAAGACTTAAAACTGAAACAGAACTCAAATGAACATTGGCAATTAATATAAATCAACTGATCTAAGATTATGTCAAGTAGTACCTTGCTTCCTATATCACATGGTTCTATTTTAATATTATTTGATAGAAGTGTCAAATCTATTTTTCACAGAAGACATAAGCCTTAATTAGATAACCTCCTGTATAAAATTATTGACTTAAGAATTCATTTTTTAAAAAATTACCAAATCAATAAAGATTTCATTTCCCATGTAATGAAAGTCCTAGTGTCTTCACCTAAAAGTAAAGGTAAAGGCTCTCCTCGCAAATATATGCTTGTTGTTCCTGACTCTAAGGGGCAGTGCTGATCTCTATTTCAAAGCTGAAGAGCCAGCACTGTCTGTAGACGTCTCCGTAGTCATGTGGTCGGCATGACTAAACGCCAAAGGTGCACGGAACACTGTTACCTTCCCACCAAAGTGGTCCCTACTTTTCTACTTGCATTTTTACCTGCTTTCGAACTGCTAGGTTGGCAGAAGCTGGGAAAAGTAATGGGAGCTCACTCCGTTACGCAGTGCTAGGGATTCGAACCACCAAACTGCCAACAATTTTAATTGATTTATGTGATTTTATGGAGCTAACTTAAGAGTTTCTAGGCATTCTAAAATACAACTAAGCAAATTAGAGTTATTAACAGAATATCTATGTTTGTTATGTGTTTGTGTAACCTGACATGCCCATCTATGTGAAAAACATTGTGTCTCCGAAGTGAGGCGTGGGAGGAGTCACACATGGGTATTAACACAGCCCTTTTGCCCTGGAGACTGAGGTAATCTTGAGGCCACACCTCCATTCCTCCTCTGACCTCCCAGATTAACCTCAGTCTCCGGCCCAGAAGGAGTGTTTTACCTGACTCTCCCTCACTTCGAAGACTAAGGATTTTTTTACAGGATCTTACCTTGGATCGCTTCACCCCTCCTTGCTGTGCTCAGCGCCGCTAGCCAAGCCGCGCCGCTGGCTAGCGCGAAGCCAGGCAACCGGACGGTTGCGTAATCGGTTAGGAAGCCCCACGCCGCGTGGTGCGCATCGGAGGGCTCTACGCACCCAGGCCATTGGAGGAACGGGGACCCAGCAGAATGGTCCCCCAACGCTCCCGAGCTTCAAGGGATCGGGTTGCAGATTGGCAGCCGCCATCTTGGTCCTCCGCCATCTTAGGAGCACGTGAGTGAGCATGTGACCAGCATGCCTCCTACGGATGCCGTAAGCGCTCAGAAGAGACACCACCGAAGCCAGAAGAGGCTTCGAAGGCCCCAACTCTACTGGCGATCCGGGGAGGGCCAGTTCATGTGGTGCACCGGTAGTTGGGCCGCAGTTCAGCAGCAGGGATCGCAGGAGCGCGGAGCCTAGGCAGGCAACGCGGAGCCTAGGCAGGCAACGCGGAGCCTAGGCAGGCTACGCGCCGGCAAGAAGAGAGGAGGCGGTGAACAGCGTAACTGTGAGTATGGCGGAGGCGGCGAAGAGTGGGGGTGCCAGGTCCAGATCACCAGTGGATTCGGATCCGGGCGAGGGGACCTCCAGGGGGGTTCCCCTAGTCACCAGAGGGAGGTCTCTCACCAAGAAAGGCACCCCCAGACCCGATAGGAAGGGAACCTCTGGGAAGGAGGTTTGGATTACCAGGGCCTCCTCAAGGTTCAGGGCCACCATCAGGCCCTCTCCTTTCAGATCTCGCTCCCCCCGCAGGCTTCCTGTTTTGGAAGAGACCAGGGTGTCATCCCCTGGTTCCCCAAGGGGCTCAGGCAGAGGGCACAGCTCCCTATCGCCTGCCCATCCATCGGAGGCTAGGGGAGAGCCCTTTGGGCGCAGGGCCCCCAGCCCTTCTAGACTCCGGCTGGCACCACAATCCCCTGAGCCAAGGGAGTCCCTGCAACCCCCAGAACTGCATCCCTCCCTTCCAGAGCTTCCTGATAGTTTCCAGGAGGTGTTAGCCAGGCCCATGGCCCAAGGGATTGCTTCTGGAATGAAACACCAGTCCCAGGGTTCTAGGAGTAGATGTTCCCGGGACCAGTCTAGGGGTCATCAGGATCTCCCCAGGTCCTCTACCACCAGAGAACCCAGGTCGCCCTCCCCATGCACTGCCAGTGAGGCTTTGGATTTAGAGGAAGGGGACTTGAAGGAGGTTGGGTTTTCTAAGGATGAGGACGCCCAGGCCCCTGAGGCTCCCAACATCACTGGGCTTTTTCCTCCATCCTTGTTTAGTTCCTTACTTCGTAAGGCCAGGGCCACAGCAGACCCCCCTCCAGAGCCCAGTGTTACGTCTGCCACCTCCGGCAATGGCGGGAGAACAAGAAGGAGCCCTTCCACAGGCCCCAGGTGGAGAAGGAGGAGATCTCCACTCCAGAGATGTTCCTAGAGATGCTTAAGTCCCAGTGGGTTAAGCCAGGCTCTTTTCCCAATCCGGGGGGCAATGAACGTAGATTTTATAATCTCAATTCTACCTTCGTCCAAGCTCTGCAGTTACCTTCAGTGGACACTCCGGTCGTCAGCCTGGCTTCATCTTACATGGTGGTGACTGAAGACAAAGCCAACTGCCTCAAGGCAGAAGACAAAAAGGCGGAGTTCATTAGGCGTAAGTCCTTTCAGGCCATAACCTGGGCTATCAGAGCGGTCGCAACTGCTTCCTTTTTTAACAGGTCAACAGTGCTATGGCTGGAACAGCTAAGAGACAGGACCCCGGCCACAAAGGTACGTTTGCTACAGGACATCTCCTAGGCGCTGGCAGCCACCCAGTTTTTGGCGGACGCCACACTGGATGTAGTTAAGTATGCCTCACGAGCTTTGTCATCCTCTGTAGCATCCAGGGGCCTGCTATGGCTGCGTCACTGGCAGGCAAAGTCTCGTGCAAAGTGGCACCTGGCAGGAGCTGACTACACCGGGGACAAGCTGTTCGGTTCTGCACTGGATCCCATCCTGGTGGAGGACAAGAATAAGCGGAAGGTCTTCCCGGCCACGACCAGAAGGTCAGATCACTGACTGGCGCCTTACCCCAGGAGAGCATCTTACCTCCCGCTTTACACGGACTCCCAGAATCAGAGGTACCCGGTTCCCAGGTTTCACAGGCAGGGGGACAGGCAGTTCCAAGGGACAGATTCAGAGGCCAGCAGCAGAGCAAGCAGCCCTTTCAAAGAGGGGGCGGCCGTCCTTTCCGCAGGTTCAAGTGATCCGATCGTGGATCACCCCATAGGCAGTCGCCTCTCCCTATTTGCGGGCGCCTGGGATCGCGTCACTTCGGACGAGTGGGTTCTCCAGATGGTTAAGGTCGGGCTCCCGCGAATAGATTCTGCACCTTCGCCTCCTCCAGAGATCCGGCCAAACGGGCCCTTACGCTCTGTCCCTGTAGTTCTTCTTTCCAGGCTCCTTGGGAAATTCATTTGTTGCATAGGGATCGTGCTTTGGGCTCGTCTCCATGCCAGGGAGCTCCAGTGGTTCCTGCTCCCACACCAGAGAGCCAGGACGAGCGACACCAGCTTCAAAGTTCGAGTGTCACCCCAGGTTCTCCTATCGCTCTGTTGGTGGTTGACCCCAGCCCTAGACAAGGGGTCACTCTTCAGGGAACCAGCAAGGAAGGTGCTCATGACAGACACGAGTCTGTTCGGCTGGGGAGCACATCTGGAGGCCCAGATAGCCCAGGGCCGCTGGACTCCAACAGACCTGTGCAACATCATCAACTGTTTGGAGCTCAGGGCCATCCATCTGGCTCTATGCCACTTCAGAACTACTGTGACCGACCATGATGTCCTGGTCTTGACGGACAACATGGCAGCCAAGGCCCACGTGAACAGACAGGGGGGCACCCACTCCAAGGCCCTGCGCAACGAGGCCCTCCGGCTGGGGAACTGGGCAGAGAGGAACCCCCGATCCATCAGAGCAGAACACATCTCCAGGATAGAGAACCAACAAGCAGACTGGCTCAGCAGGGAGACGGTCGACAACAGAGAGTGGCAACTCCATCCCAATGTCTTCCTACAGATCTGCGAGAGGTTCGGACGCCTGGCAATGGATCTCTTCGCAACCCCAGCAAACGCCCAGCTGCCAAGATTCATTTTAAGGTTCCCAGCCAGGGGCGCCATGGACACACATGCTCTTCGTTGCAGATGGCCACCCGGTCTCCTCTATGCCTTTCCTCCCCTTCCCCTCATTGTGGGGTTCTGAGGAAGTTAGTGTCAGAGAGAGCAGAGATGGTTCTAGTGGCCCCCTTCTGGCCACGTCGTCCCTGGCTAGCAGACCTGGTGGAGCTGTCCTCAGTTCCCCACTGGAAGATTCCCTCAGGGGAGGTGTCCCTGCACCAGGGGGCTCTGGAGCATCTGGACCCAGAGTGGCTCCATCTGACCGTCTGGCGATTGAGCAGGAACAATTAAGAGGGGTCCATTTTTCTGCGAAGATCATTAAGACCATTGAGGCGTCCAGGAGGCAGTCCACCACTCGCATCTACAACGCCTCCTGGGTAGCCTTCGCGGATTGGTGCTAAGCAAGGGACATTGACCCAGCTTCGGCTTCCGTGCCCCAGGTTCTGGACTTTCTACAAGAAGGTCTGGAAAAAGGTCTGGCCCCCAGCACCCTTAGGAGACAGGTCTCCGCCCTATTTACAGGCAAACCCGGAGTGGGTTGGACTCCCCGCCTTTGTTCCAGCATCCGGTCCTAAAGCGTTTCCTCAAGGGAGCGGCAAATCTGAAACCCCCTGTGGTCCATCAATTCCCAACCTGGGACTTGCCCAGGTCCTCCAGGCTCTGACAGAGCACATTTCGAACCCTTGAGGGAGGTGTCCCTCCAATTCTTGACCCTTAAGGTCGTTTTCCTGGTTGCCATCACCTCAGCCAGGAGAGTATCCGAGCTTAACGCTCTGTCCAGCAGGGAGGACCTCTGCACCTTCCTGGATAACCGGGTCGTCCTCAGACTGGATCCAGCGTTCATGCCCATGATCAACTCTCCCACAGGGCATTAGAGATAGTTCTGCTGGACTTCTGTCTGCAGTCCTCCAGGGATAGAGAAAGATCATGGCACTGGCTGGACGTTAGAAGAGCCCTGCTCATCTACCTGAAGCGCACGGCGTCTTTTAGACGTTCAGAGGCCCTCTTCATCTCCTTCAGGCGTCTACCCGGGGAGCCAAGGTTTCCCCGGCAACCATTAGCAGGTGGATCAAAGCAGCCATTTCCAGGGCGTACGAGGCACGTAGGCTCCAGGCCCCAGATGGCATCACCGCGCACTCCACCAGAAGTGCGTCCATCTCAGCAGCTTGAGCCACGCAGGCTCTCATAGAGGAGATCTGCAGGGCTGCCACCTAGTCCTCTCCCTCGCCTTTCATCAGGCATTACCGGCTAGACGCGTATGCCTCCGCAGACGTGGCCTTTCGGAGGAGGGTCCTTCAGGGAGTCCTGGACTCTCGGAGGGCTCAGGCCCATTGATCCCTCCCTAGGACATCTAGCTTTGGTATGTCCCATGTGTAATTCCTCACACGCCTCATTTCGGAGACTGTCAGTTGGTCTTACCTGAACTGCATGTCTCGAAGGTGGCGTGGGAGTAGTCACTTCCCCCCCCCTTAGGGCGCCCCGCACCAGAGGCCTGAGTTAGTTCAGTGGTCAGTCAGGGCCAGGCAGGAAGGAGGTGTGTGGTTTCTCTGTCCCTTCCTTCCAGGGGCTCTGCTACGAACCATCAGTTAATTTGGGAGGTCAGAGGAGGAATGAAGGTGTGGCCTCAAGATTACCTCAGTCTCCAGGGCAAAAGGGCTGTGTTAATACCCATGTGTGACTACTCCCATGCCATCTTCGAGACATGCAGTTCAGGTAAGACCAACTGACATTTTAAAGAGTCATTTTTTCCTATAAAAACAATTTTTATAATTATTTCCATTAAAAAATTGTAGTGATTGAAAAAACTGGCTGTCTAATAACACAGCGTTCCCCAATCCCCAGTCCATGCAAACAAGCAAAGCTCAATCCGCGGGATGCAGGCAGCATGCAAAACCATGCTCCCTCCAGTCCACGAAAAAACTCTCTCCACAGTACCAGTCCCTGGTGCTCAAAAGGTTGGGAGCCGCTGTAATAAAGGGCAGCTTTATAGTCCCAGTGTATTTCTTTTTCATTCATTTTATGATTGTTAAAATATTTCAATACTGCAGTTTTAGCAAACATTAATAATGTTTATAAACTTTGGAATAAAAACATTCACTATAGTTTTTTGCCTCTATCTTCATTTTACTGCTCTGGACTTAGAATATTTCTACCTCTGCAATTTCAAGATATGTTGTACACCGCAACTGTAAATAGCAGCCTGCATTTTCCTCTTTTTTCACTTATAATTTAATAAACAATGAATTTCAAAATGATAACTTACTGACATTTATTTCACAGGCTTTAGAACACTCTCCTAATTATCCGTTAAGAATTAAGACAGCCTCCTCAGAAACAAGGATGAGTTGCACAGCAAGGAATCACATAACCCCTTACAATTATATTCAATTCAGCAAAATTTGAATATAGGAACACTTGAAATATAGCATAAGACTAATTTGTGACATAAAATTACTGAGTAAGATGCTTATCACAGCATCATGCAGACGAAGTTACAGCCTCATAATAAAGCCAAAGGTATATATAAAATATACTGGTACCGATTACTAACCTTGTTCCTTTGTAGCCAGTGTTTGCCGGAAGTTTTTATTTGCAGCAGTGCTTTCAGCATTAGCATTGAGAAATACTTCTGCAACAGCAAGCAGAAACTCAACACTAGCACAGAGATAAGTTTCTTCAACAATTGTGTCCACAACAGTGGTGCCATCTCTCCCCTGTTTATAGCTTATATTCACCATGACTTTCTTTTCAGATCCATATTTCATTTCTACCATTCTGAAAGACAAGTTGACAAAATAATAACGTATAAAACACAATATCAATAATAAAAGACTGGATGTGCATAATCTGAAATATCTCTCAAATCACGTAAAATCCTGAAATTTGGAAATTTATCCATCTTACTTTTTGCTCTGTTTGTCATTCCATAATTTAAATAGCCCTTGAGAAACAAATATGTTTTATGCAATTTTTTAAAGCTTTATATACATTGAAGTTTCCGTTCAGAGTTCTAATCCTCTCACATTTCAAACTGTTACTAAAAAAAATTAAAATGTTTTGGCCAAACCTAAAGAGAATTTTTGGAAAGATGAATATATTAAGTATATATATCAGGGGAATTGCTATCACTTTTATGAACCTTTTAAAACTTTTTAACATGTCCATATCCTTCATCTGTCAGGTATAGTTGTTGTATTAAACCAATTTTTTAAAAAAATCTTTTGGATTATATTATTTGGTTATTTTTGTCTGCTAATTGCCTTGAATTTCACAGGTATGGAAATGTAGAATATAACTTGAAACAATTATATATGCACACTAGTGGTGGGTTCCAGATCGCATTGCAACCGGTATGGTTGCAATGGGGCCCGGCATCCTCCACATGAACGCGTGTGGCACACGCATGCATCGTACCTGCCAGCGACGGCTCTGCAAGCCTCCGTGACGCTCCAGCTGCTCGGTGGAGCATCACACATGCGCTGTATGCGCCATGAGCGTACATTGAAACGCCAAAGGCTTTAAAGGACAGGTAAAGAGCTCAGGTGGGGCGGGTGGGCCCTCCGGAGCACCGTACTGGAACGGTACCTGGTGCTTCAGGTAGTCTCTGACACCAGGGCGTACCGCCTACAACCCACCACTGATGCACACATATTTATTAAATATTTTTTAACAAACCACATTAAGGCTTAGTCCAGAAGGCAAGTGAGAAATAGTAGGGGAAAAAAAGGTGGCAGATAAGAAAAAAAGAAAGAAACAAGCTAAATATATTTATATTAACAATATTTCAAGTAACATAGTAAGTTCAGATGGAATGAAAAAAATCAGCAAATATCTGTCTCCCTTCCTTCATCAGGAATCTTCACTAGACTTCATCCCTTTCCATGAATGCATGTTCTTATATTCCAAGAATCTAAATTCTTGATCCAATGTCTTTAAACTAGATAGAACTTCAGATGCAACTATATTAATATGTAATTTTATACTGTTTTACATAACTATGAATTTCCACACTAATTAAATTCAAATGTTTAGCCTTTTGGAGGGTGAGGAAGAAAGAGTGCAAAAAAAAAAAAAAAAAGCTCTCAACATGCAGTCCCAAGTATTAGCAGCAGTGAAAACTACACATCTCTTTTATATACAGTAAAAATCATTTGCATGCATTTTAAAGTATCAATTTTTTATCTCACTTAACATTTGTAAGCACATATTTTTTGGTATTGTCAGCACAAATATTCAACGTAAGTTAACTATTTTAAGTTTTATTGTTTTGGAAAAAAATGAGTACCTTGGTGTAGCCTTCTGTACAGTTTCTCGTTTATCATCTAAAGTGCAATTTGTTAATTTAACTGAAGCATTCAGTGACCCATCTGATAACATCTTGGCCGCAGCAGCTATTAACAGTAATTTAAATTCTGCAAGTTTCAGACTATTATCTCGTCCATCCTTAACTTGAGGCTGTTTTGAAGAGAAAGCAAATAATTTAATACAGTACATTGCTTAATACAGTAAACAATCAATTCACAACAAAATGTACAAATGTCCTTCCTCTCTCCCACCCTTCCTTCAAGTCAGTCTTGACTTTGGCAATTATTCTGGACAAGTCTTTTCATAGAAACATTTTCAAAATATTCAGTGTTAATTCCTAGCGACTGCCTGGATTGGTCACTGTATTTTTTCTGGAAGGTTCTCTGAAAGTGGTTTGCCACTGCCTCCTTCCTAGACTGAGAGGGGGACTGATCCAAATTCACCCAGCTAGTTCTGTGCCTAAGGCAGGACTACAACTCAAGAGTTTCCAAATTTCCAAATTGGTGCCTTAACTGGTTCTTCAATTTCTGCACCAAACTGGTTCTTCAATGTCTTTTACTAGAGGTGGACCTGGGTCTGGAAAGATGTGTTGGGTTGTCTAAGTGGTGACACACAGGCAGGGAAGGTGCATAGGGAAGTGGCACAGATCACGAAGGGCACATGGTAATGTACACGAGAAGTGGTATGTGGGTCCGAGAAGAAAAGCAGGAAGGGTCGCATGGGTCAGGGAAAGTGCACTAGAGGACAGCACAGGTCAGAGAGCACAAGGGGGAGTGATATGGGACACGAATGTTACAAGGAAGCTCCTTCCTCCGTTTTTCTCTTCTTCCCTTTCCATAAGACATGCAAGTGGCTGCTACTACCGTGTTTCTCCAAAATTACGACATGTCCTGATAATAAGACCATGCCATATTTTTCCTGTGGGCAAAAATATACGTCCTCCCCAATAATAAGCCCCATGGACAAACCCCCCTTCCAGCCAGGCAGAGCACCACTCACCAACCTAGAGATATCCCGAAGGCGCAAAGCCGCAGGAGCTGGGGGAGGGTGGCAAAGGTGCACACATTGCTTGATGCCTTTGGGATACCGCTAGGTTGGTGGGTGGCGCTGTTGCCACCTGGAGTGGGGGGTTGCCGGGCAGCTGCTGTCACAAGCAGCCGCCTGGCAACGCCCCTTTCCAGCCGGGCAGAGCGCCACTCACAGACCCAGTAATATCCCAAAGGCGCTAAGCAGCATGGCAGTCTGCCCGGCGGGAAAGAGAGGTTGCGCGAGCACTTGTTCTGCCTCCAGCTCGCGTGCCTCCCTGCCTCACCATGCCCAACTCTCCCTGCAGAGCTGGGCCAGAGTGCCAGTGCCGCCCCATTGCCGCCGCCACCCCGCTGCCACCGCTCCGAGCATAACCGGCTTCCAAACTCCAGAGATCCACTGCTGTGTCTTCCGGTAGCAGCTGCTCTGGGACTATGCTCTATGGTTGTGGGCTGGCTTTTGGAAGACTCTAGTTTTCCTGCAGCCAACCCACAACCATAGAGCGAAGTCCTAGAGCGGCCGCTGCCAGAAGACTTGGCAGCGGATCTCCAGAGTTTGGAAGCCAGTTATGCTCGGAGCATGGTGGCGGTGCCCTGGCCCAGCCCTGCAGGGAGAGTTGGGCATGGTGAGGCAGGGAGGCACGCGAGCTGGAGGCAGAACAAGTGCTCACGCAACCTCTCTTTCCAGCCGGGCAGAGCACCACGCGGCTTAGTGCCTTTGGGATATTACTGGGTCAGTGAGTGGTGCTCTGCCCGGCTGCAAAGGTGGTTTGCCGGGTGGCTGCTCGTGAGCATGGTCGCTTCATGGCTGTTGTGTTGTAATGCTACGACAGCCATTCGCCCATGAGGCTGTGCCGGGCTCTTTGGGAGCCCGCTCGCAAGAGAGCAGCCGCCCGGCAACCCCAAAACAATAAACCCTCCCCCCATAATAAAGCCCAAGTCATATTTTGTAGGTAAAAAGTAAATAAGACCCTGTCGTATTTTCAGGAAAACACGGTAGATGGGGAAGGGGTGAGGACTGGTAACCTATCATGGACTGTTGAAAATGAAGATCACATGACCATAGCAGCAGCTAGTAACATTGAAACAGCCAAACTTCCCAAATTCCATTCCCATATTTGGGGTGCATTCTGTAAGTTATCAAATGTATCTCATTTGAGATACATAGATTCAAAATTTATTGCTTTTATGATGCGCTGTTTCACTCTGTTAAGGATCATGAAGAGAGTTTAAGTAGTATACAAATGGCATGTTAAGGATAACAAGGAGGAGAAGCTATACCTTGCACAAGATTTAAGTATGTGCTTATGTATTTATGTGTACTGTTTATTTCCATCTATTCTTCTTTTGTAATGGAGTGTTGTCTTAAATTCAGGTTGTCTTTCTTTCAACTAAATCAGAGACAGCCAAAAATAGATCTGAACAAACATAGTCTATTATGCTGCATAAATGGTATTGATGTGAATAATGTGGATTATGTCCCAATAATTTAGTTTTAATGAAGCAGAACAGTTTTTCTTACACTTTATCTTTTTACTGTAAAAAAGGTACACATACAGAAGACCAAAAAAAAGCAATAAAATCTAATTCTTCATTATCCCACAATTATCACTATAGGGTTGTGTTTTTTTTTTTGTTTCCTTACTAGATTTGAATGGATAAATGTTTGCTCCACTGTCTAAATATCCACAAAGTAAGATTATGCAATTAAAGTAAGCCAGTTGAAAAGTTACACTGATTTAATTTCAAAGAATATATTTTCCTTACCTGCTTGGACTGTGGACTGTACAAAACTAGAGTCAGGGAATCAAACTGAAAGTCTAGTTTTAATGTTGTTTTTACTTTAACTGAGGAATGCATTTCCACCACAGCTGAAGTCACCACTGTTGTTCCAGCTTTAAATATTAGAGACATACATATTAAGCACATATACAAAGGATATATTAAGTATCAAGAAAGTGAAGTCTACCCAGAACATTTTAAAAGAGATCTACTTTTGACTGAATAAAATGTATTAAGTACTATTGCTATGAAAAGCTTTCATCAGAAAAATGGCTTACAGTACCCAAAGTTGTAAAGCTGTGTGTCTTAAAACATTCGCATATTCAGGGATAGTCTGACTGCATGCAAGGAAAATGGGAAGAAGAGTGGTAACCCCATTATCCTTTCACCACTCACATGTAAAGGATGACCATCTGTATAGTTGAACTTCTACTATCCATGCAGGCTCCCCAGACGATTGAAGCTGATTGAAAAATCAAGATCTGTAATCACCTGGAAACCCTCTACGGATAGAAAGGGATCTCTACAACAGATAGTTTCTCTTTATATGTAGAAGGCATAACAAGGTGTTTGGTGCTAACATATCAATTTCTGCTCACAGTGAATATGAGCACAGTATTTTGAATAAACCCTGAAGAGGTTTTAATCAGGTCTCACTAAATAAATCTACTTCTAAGTATATATATATATATATGCTCTAATTATAAAACTATACAACTTTCACACAACTTCAACCAACATGAAATATTATTTAATTAATTGGTTAAAGAACAAAAACAATCATATTTTTACTAGCAAAAAAGGAAGAATTTGTTTAACAGAATAACATACCTCCAGAGTGCTGGGAGACACTTGCAGCTCCACTATGAATGCTTAACACATCTTTTTTTTCTTGTACAGATGGAGATTCAGAACTATCTCCTAAATTTTCATTCAAAGTCCTCAACATTGTAGTTATATCTGCTTCACTGAGAATCAGCTTTAGGGAAAAAATCAGGTAATACAAAGCATTATTTTTGCTTGAGAATGTTTGAAATTATTATTTATTACTTCCACACTGGAAAAATCATAATTTGTTTTTTAAAATGTATTTACACTTTCAATGCCAATAATTAATTTACAGAAATATTTCAAATATGACTTTGCAATACAAGCTGTCCTATGAATGTTTTTGTGCAGTAAAAATGATTTCTCCTTTCCTTTTGCCAAAATCCCTGATTTCTCTCATTAGCACAGTATCTTTGCTAATATAAACTACTATTTTCTTAACAATTGCCACTGTCTGCATTTCATTTTTCTCTGTTCTCACGTTTACTCTTTAATCCTTAAAGTGGGTGTCTTTAGAATATATATGGAATGTGTCTATAGGTGCACGTATATACTATCACAGATCAGGAGAGTTCTAAATTCACCTTATGATTGGTTTGGACATACCTTATGCCATGGTTCGTGTATGACCTTTTATTAACTGGCTTATTTACCACTTTTATATGCCAATTACTCTCAAATGGCTGAAAGTAGCTTATAGATATACGCAATGCTATAAGGATTTAAATTTATATGAGTTTATTTTTGTTGTTTCTATTTTTTGCTTTGTTTTTTATCTTTTGTACAATGTTTGAGTTTATAAAATATGTACAATGTTTTGTATATTATTTGGTTTTATAACCACAACCCAAGGTTTAGTTTTAAGATGGGAAGCCATATAAGTCTTTTAAATAAACAAATACATAAATAAATACAGGCCTTGGCAAAAAATAGATTTTAAGACTCAGACTAACTGCTCAAACTCAACCTGGATACAGCACAAGACTTTTTCTCAAAGATGCTTTTTCAAAAAATGCTTCTTAGATGAGAAACAAAAGATCTTCAAGGAAAAACAACACAAAGTCCAGTTGCCTTTTGAAAAAGCATCTTTGGGACCACCATGACCTGGATGACTGAAAATCTCCCTAGACAGCATAAAACCTTATTTCCTTCCCCCCTCCCCCCTTGCCTTTATATATTGTTAAGTTGCAAAATATAACTATGAACATAGTATGACATAACATAAAATATTTGTATTCTATTTGATATTAATCATGTTAAAATCTACTGGTATGTTTTCAAAATATAATTTATGAATATCTGTGTTAAAATTGTCCATGGGATCGATTTCTGAAAACATCTAAATAAAGAACTTACATTAATTGGTTTGAGACGCCCAAATATGTTAATGTCAGGAATTTCATGATACCAAAGAGCAGCTAAATTGCGTTCAACTTTAACTTCAAGATTTAATGGCTGCAGTAGTTGTAATTCATTTTGTAATAATCCACTCATAATACTTGATCTGAAAATAAAAATGGAAAATATCAGTGATGCATTAAATAAAATTAGAAACAGGAAGGCAATTTAAATTTACTATGATTCCCTATAGAATGAATACATTCTGAAAGGTGCAATCCTATTAGAATGCAAAGTATTATTACAAAATTTTACCAAACCATACATTCCTTCAAAATATAGAGAATTGGCTTGGTACATGTTAGAAGTTGCAAAGATTTTATATACCTTTTATTTGAAAAGACTTTTGATTCCCTCTCTGGAAGAACAGATAAATAAATTATGAAACTTCATCTTAATATCTAGAATAACTTTGTATTTAACAAGCAAATCTGACAAAGAATTTAAGCTTATTTGGAAATAATCTTTATATTGTAATCTAATATCTAATAGGATTAAAATTAAAAATTGGTTTTGAGAGTTCATATATGAACTAGCACTATAACTTATAAAATGATGGAATACATCATTTACTTTATAATTAACTTTTAGTTATTTGAACAATATTAACTATTTTTAGCCTAAAGCTCAAGAGAGAGTATAATAATAATAATAATAATAATAATAATAATAATAATAATAATAATAATAATAATAATAATAATAATAATAATAGTAATAATAATAATAATAATAATAAATTTTTATTTATTAGCCGCACCCTCTCCCGAAGGTGCACCGGAGTACAAAACGCACCAAGATTTTGAAGAGGTAAATTTCTTTACAAAGTTCCCCCCCCCCAGCCCCCAGGAGCACTCTGCAGATCTCCCAAACCCTCTGCACACCCCATTTTTTGTGAAAAATGGGGCATGCAGAGTTTGGGAGGCCTGAAAAGTGCTTCTGGGGGCCGGGGAGGGCAAAAACGTGATGTGTGGGAGCTTGATCTTCCTAAAGAATAAGGCTTTTATCAACCTCAAATCCACTTTTCTCTACCCCTCTCACAGCAGGGCAGGACTAAACATATCTCTTCGTGCTTCATTTCCGCCCCCCCCCTTCCCTCTAACCGGTGATCACACAGAGTCGCTGGGCCCAAGGAGTGGCAGTCGGCTCGCTTCTTCTCTTCAGCGAGGAGGAAAAGACACGTGGGGGCTGCTGAACGGCTGCCACTGCGCTTGACCGAGAACGACCCACTGGGCAAGGAGGGGTGGGGATCCCTTCCATTTGGATTAACGGTTCCTCACAGTGGCGTCTGAGCGGCAAAAGGGAAGCCCAAAGAAAATGACCCGGCAAGGCTGCTTCCTTGAACAACTGGGCTTGTTCACAGTCCTGTTGGCAACCCCGCTTCCTTAGTCTCAGGGCAAAAGCAGGTTCCAGGTTCCAGGGAGACTCCTGACCCACCGCTTCCGCATTCTGAAGTTTTCTTTCTATCCCACGCTTCTTCCACTAGCCAAGGTCCTGATGATGCCAATAACTTTTTCCGGAGAGAAAGTAGATATTTAGCATCCTAATCAAAAGCCTTTGTGGAGAGGAGATCGTTCCTCTTCCCTTTCTCCACCCCCCCCCCATCCCCCTGGATCTGTCATGCAGTGTTTATTGCTACTGTGCCCAGCTACCGTATCTCTTTGCTGCATGACAGATCTGGGGGGGATTGGGGGGTTTGTGTGGAGGAAGGAAAGAGGAATGATCTCCTCTCCATGAAGGCTTTTCTCAGGATGCTAGATTGGGAAGTTAAAAACCTGGAATGGGATACAATCAAGCTTGATTCAAAGGCTTTGGCTGCTGAGATCGCTGTGCTGCCACCCGAAAACGCTGTTACCGCAGTCTCTGCTGTCTGGAACTGCCTGAGAAGGGGCAGGTGAAGTGGGCCCTGCAGAAATTGCGGTGGCAGCGTTTTTGGGAAGCAGTGCAGGGATCTCAGCAGCCAAAGCCTTTGAATCAAGCTTGATTGTATCCCATTCCTGGTTTTTAACTTCCCAATCTAGCGTACTGAGAAAAGCCTTCATGGAGAGGAGATCGTTCCTCTTCCCTTTCTCCACCGCCACCCCCAATCTCCTCCGGATCTGTCATGCAGTGCTTATTTCTATTGCTGCTATTGCTCCCAGCTACCGTATCTCTTTACTGCATGACAGATCCGGGGGGATTGGGATGGAGAAAGTTTAGTATCCAAGTAAATATTGCCTTAGAATTGTATGTATAACAAATGAACTAACTTAATTCTTCAGCATACTTTGGAAAAACTCAATTTAGATTAAAATGGTTTTGAATCAATTGCTGTATACAAAAGATTCATTATATTCTTCTTGCTTTACTTCAGACTTTGAAAGTCATTGAGAAGTGTGGATTTTTCAGACATAAGGGTTCATGAAGCAAAAATATTACTCTGCTGTCAGAAAAAATCTATACTGACTTACAACAATGGATTTTTGTTCTATTTGTCAACATTTAAATTGAGAAGGCAAGTTTTCAAGGAAAAGGACTTTCAAACAAAATACTTAAGGTTTTTGGAGATATTTTAATTAATTTGAAATTATAAAATAATTTTAAAAAAGGAGAAAATAAAAAGAATGACTAGGAAAGTCTGAATTTGATGGTAGTACAGAATTGGGTTTTTTCAAAATTACTTTTGGGTGGTTACACAGTATAAAGCTGAGGTTGTTAACTGTACAATAACCACATCATACTCTTCCAATTAAATTGCTTAGTTTGAAATTACATTTAGAAAAATTATGAAATCATTTTAATTTACCTGTATAATTTGAGTTCACTCAGATTCACAACAATACTGTCAAGAACTGGTGGGACACTGTAACGAAGCTTTGTTTTCACAAGCATAAACTCATTTTTTATGGTGATCATACCAAAATCAGCAACTAAAACATCAGTAGATACCGCTGACTGT
Organism: Natrix helvetica; assembly: GCF_964273705.1. Lineage (NCBI taxonomy): Eukaryota > Metazoa > Chordata > Lepidosauria > Squamata > Natricidae > Natrix > Natrix helvetica. The sequence goes on from NC_138552.1 coordinate 70,757,265, forward strand.
GGGATTATGACAACAGGTGCTTTAATGTTAATGTCCAGTGCCATTCGGGAACTCTGCTTAGCTAATTCCTTTACACCTGTGGCTGCTTTTTCAGCAGCTTGAACAGTGGCTTCAGTAATTGCTTCCTTTGCCATCTGAAAATTGTTTACAAAAGCCTAGAATTTAAATAAAAATAGTTCAGCAATAAGGATAACAGGCATATTTAATATGGCAGTATTAACCAATATGCATTCCAAATTATCATTACAGATTATCTTCATCTCACATTTAAATACTTCAGGAACAAGCATTTTGTTATGTTAAGGAAAATATAGATTTGAAGGAAGTAGGAATGTAGAGTCCAATTTGTCCAAACATTTTTGGACCATATTTTGCAAGTACTAGTTCCTCAATAGTTCCTACATAAAGCATCTTAAGCACGAGCAGAAGTCCAGGAGAGGCCACAAACTGCACACCAGTTTTATCTGACAGAATACTAGCCAATCAAAGGTGATTCCTCACCAGAACCAGAAGGACCAAAAGTCCCAAGACACTCCATCTTATTTTGGTTGAGTCACAGTTGGTTCTGCCCCATCCAGATCCTCACAGCTTCCAGGCTCTGAGCCAACAGCTGATCAGTGTCATGTGCCAGGTCAGAGCTGGAGATACAGAGCTGAGTATCTGATGATACTATACTCTATGCTGCTGGATGATCTTCTCCAGAAGTCTCATATAGATTTAAAGAGAAAAATGAGGCTAGAACCCTGAAATGCTCCACACTGTAGAGGACTATTCTTTCCCACAACCCTAACTTGAACCAGTCACAGAAGGAAGAGGAGAATCACTGCAAGACAATGCCATCCATTCCCAAACCAATCCTGATGAAACCATGCTCAATGATATCAAATACAAGGAGAGGTCTAGGAGTGCTTGAATGGATGTTCCACCCACATCCTAAATTCTCACAGATCATTCAAAAGCACAAGTAATATAGTCTCAGTGCATAGTCCAGTCTTAATCCGGAAACGGTCCAGATACCCTGTTCTACCCAGCATCCTCTGAGGTTGAGTGCCTATGGCTCTCTCAACAACCTTCCATCAAGAGATCCAGTCTGGTGTAATGGTTAAGGCACCAGGCAAGAAACCAGTAAGAAACACTGATTTCTAATCCTGTCTCTTGAGAATGCGGCATATATACTATTCTTTCAAAACACATGACACCATACCATTCTGTAATGAGACATTACTCACTATTTAGCCAATCATATGCCACCTCCCAGGAGGAAGGCATTAATATACATGATTTCTTGGGCAGTAACTTTAGAGGACGATTACACTTCTTCCATAAACTGACTATTCTGCATTATTTTGAAGATTCTATTTCAAAGTGGCACATATCAAATAGGAAAATATTCTCTCTCGCTACATCAATCTTAAACTCTGATGTGCACCAGAACCTCTTAAGTATAGAACTTAATAACATGAGCGTAATATATATATAATGAATGTATTGTTTAAATACAACGTAACAAATTACATTTTAAACTGCTCTCAGGGATAATGCTTAGCTGAAAAGTTGTATTAACAATGTGCAGGTAACAATATATAGTTTAAATAATCTCTTCTATCAATACACAATTCAATTGAGAATAAATAGAGATTTCTAAAACAAGTTTTTATAGTGTACAGTAAGCAAAATGAGATTATTTTAAAATCATCCAAGCTGTGTGTTAGTTCAAATATCGGAAGAAATGTTTCGACTTACCAAAATTGCAGAAACAAATTTGTTGACAAAAACAATTTGAATACATCCAACAGTTAAATAAATCTTGCTGTCAACAGCATTCATATTTGTAATGGCAGCACCATCAGTGGCACATGTGTATGTAATCATTTTTAAACTAAAGACTTCTTTTCCAGTTATATACAGAGCCTTGAAATAAAAACAAATTTCAGTATAAATATTTTAATTTTAAAGAATTATGTGTTTAATAAAAATGCCAGGAGAAAATTCTATGGCTCCCCTTCTATTCATGTAATCCTTCATGTTCATGAAATGGGCTTTGATCCAATGAATTAATGGGAAGTTGTAGGAGGAAAATGTATCATCTTCAAACTATACAGCACATATTAAAAGCAGGAAAAGGAAAGATTTTTAAAAAAAATATCTGTGGTATGAGCTAATTTCAGTCTGTACAATATAGGGACCAATCCAATATGTGCACTGTAGCGGTAACTAGATATAGAATGCAAACAGTAAAGTTAAATTGAGAGGAGCAATTTGTCTGTAGTCTTTGTTATAAAGTAATATTCAAGGCGATTTTCCTCTCTGAAAAATTGAATAATTTAAACCATCTTCTTCTAAACCAGGGGCAGATAAGTATTTAAATTGGTAAATGCACTGTTTTCTATAGAGACCCTAAAGCCTAAAACACAACTGATCTTTGAATTAGTAAATATCAACACATTAAAAGTACACCTGTACCTTTTTATAAAGTGCTGTCACATCACAATCCACAATAATTATATTTTTTAATTTAGCAGATATTTCAGTTGTTTCTTTCTTCATTACCACTTCACTGTCAAGACCTACATATAATAAAATTATAAATATCAATAAAATCCCATTTTCAAAGCTTTTTCTCTACAATTTTGTTTATTTTTACCTTCTATGCTAATTTCTGAGATCCAGCGTTTCTGTTCCCTTATAAAAATACGTAAACAATTCATGTCTACCAAAAGATGGAGATCGCAAACATCCTCATATTTTGATTTTTTTGAACCTATGGGAAATTAAAAATTACAAGTAAATATAACTCCAATAGAAAGTTGAATTTCCTTAGGTGAATGTATTGCATTAATTCCCAATTCAGAAGAGGAAATCAATAAGAAAATATATCAGGGGAAGGGGGCTAGTGACTCCTTTCATCCAACTATAATTAAAAAAACACTAATACAACAGGAACTACAAAGAATTACAGCTTATATGTAGGATATCATTTGTTCCATCTGTTCTAACTATAAATAGAGATTTTATTTCAGATTGATACTGAAATATTAATTTCAGTAAAATTCAGTAATTTCAGAATATTAATACTAATTTCAATATTAATAAAGCTTTCAACAGATTTTTTTAACAGCTTGAAAGGGATAACTTTTCTTAAATAATAAATGTTTTAGCATCAGTCATGGAAAGAATAAAAATTTAAAGGTATAATTCTCTCCTTATCTTGTTTCATCAACAAAATCCAAAATTGTTTTCAGACTTGGAATATAAGAATACCTAATAGTCACATTTTTAAAATTATCCTGAGTAATTTAGAAATGGAAGCTATTAATCCTGAAATAATCTCATTAATATTCTTTTAAAGAATCCAGAATGTGAAATGAGGCGGAAATAAAAGAAGCAACACAGAGTTTGATATCAAAAAGCCTTACTAAATTTTCTAAGAACTTCTTTTTTTTCTTCTTTTTCCTGGACAATTTCTACTGTATTAGTCTCTTGAGTTGGAAGGAGATTATTTAGAAAATTCATTGTATTCAGAAGTGCTTCTGTATGTAAATGGATATCTATAGAAGAAAAAGAAACCTAAAGAACAAATGCATTTTATTAATAATATGCTTTAAAAGCACCTTCTGATATGTAGCAATTATATAAATAGAAACCATCATTATTACCTTTATGAGCTGTAGAACGTTCTGGTAAGTAGTCTTCAGTTCTGGGGCATTAATATCTGCCTATCTCAAAAACATAACATTTTAAACTGTAAATATTACAAAACATAGCTGCAACAGAACTATACAGATTGTAGATCTATAATCAATTCTCAGTATTTGCATTAGTAATTACCACACTTTTCAAATAGCCTCCTCCACCAATTGAAATAGCTGTTTATCTATTACCCAATGATAAACCTGTCCTTTATAAATGTGCTTAATTTTAATTTAAATTCCTTCTATTGTCTACAGAAAGTTTAAAGGAAAAAAAATGAATCCTTTCCCTTACCTTGATGTACTCAATTGATAGAAGATCTTCCACTGAATTATCCAGAGTTGAAATAATATAAACTGGCTTGTCTTTATTATCTAATTAAAGAAACATTAAAAAAAATTTTAAAAATCATACTGCGAAACAAATTAATTGGGTTCAAATACAGAATTTCACCCATTTCACTATCACAATTACAATGGCTTATAGTATAATACAAAGCAATTAAATTTTTAAAAATATTAAATAACCTAAGGTAACAAATTAATTAATTAATTTATTTATTTATTACTTGAACTTATTAGTCGCCCCCTCTCCCCACAGGGACTCGGGGCGACGTACAAGGCGAGGTACTGGCAGCCTGGGGTACTGGCAGCCTGGGAGGTGACACGAGGCTGGCTCCTGGGCCTGGTGAGCGCATCATTGGGTGAGGGTTACTTACCAACCGCCTTGAAAGAGGCGGTGGTGAGACCCTTGCTCAAGAGGCCTTCACTCGACCCAATGGAGCTAGCTAACTATCGTCCAGTCTCCAACCTTCCCTTCGTGGCGAAGGTTGTTGAGAATGTGGTGGCGCAGCAGCTCCCGCGACACCTAGCCGAATCCGATTATCTAGACCCACGCCAGTCCGGCTTCCGACCCGGGCACAGCACCGAGACAGCCTTGGTCGCGTTGGTCGATGATCTCTGGAGGGCCAGAGATAGGGGTTGCTCCTCTATCCTGGTCCTATTAGACCTCTCGGCGGCTTTTGATACCATCGACCATGGTATCCTATTGCGCCGGTTGGAGGGGATGGGAGTCGGAGGCACCGTTTTGCGGTGGTTCGGCTCCTACCTCTCTGACCGGAAGCAATGTGTGTTGACAGGGGGACAGAGGTCGTCCCTGAGGCCACTCACTTGTGGGGTGCCACAGGGGTCGGTCCTCTCGCCTCTCCTGTTCAACGCATATGTGAAGCCGCTGGGTGAGATCATCCGTGGTTTTGGGGTTGAATACCACCTCTACGCTGATGATACTCAGCTGTATATTTCAACCCCAAACCACCCCAACGAGGCTGTCGAAGTGATGTCCCGGTGTTTGGAGGCCGTCGGGGTCTGGATGGGGGACAACAGACTCAAACTCAACCCCTCCAAGACCGAGTGGCTGTGGTTGCCGGCACCTCGGTTCAGCCAGCTGACTCCATCGCTGGCCATAGGGGGCGAACAGTTGTCCCCTGTGGAGCGGGCGCGCAATTTGGGTGTCCTCCTTGATGCCCGGCTGTCAATGGAGGACCATGTGACAGCCGTGGCAAGGGGGGCATTCCACCAGGTTCGCCTGGTGCGCCAATTGCGCCCCCTACTGGACCGGAGTGCCCTGCGCACGGTCACTCATGCGCTGGTGACGTCTCGCCTGGACTACTGCAATGCCCTCTACATGGGGCTTCCCTTGGGACGCATCCGGAGACTGCAGCTAGTTCAGAACGCAGCCGCGCGGGTTATTATGGGAAGTACTCGTTACTCCCACGTAACACCTCTCCTGCGCGAGCTGCACTGGCTACCTGTAGCCTTTCGGGTGCGTTTCAAGGTATTGATTACCATCTTTAAAGCGCTCCATGGCAGAGGACCTAGTTATCTGCAGGATCGCATCCTACCACACATGTCCCTGCGACCTATCCGCTCACACAGGGAGGGGCTCCTCCTGGTGCCGTCTGCTAGGCAATGCCAGCGGGCGACACCTAGGAGTAGATCCTTCTCTGTGATGGGCCCAACCCTCTGGAATGACCTCCCCCCAGACATTCGAACCACCACCGACCTCCGCTCCTTCCGGCAAAAGTTAAAGACTCACCTATTTCAATCAGCTGGCCTGGCACTGTCTTAGTTTGACCTCCCGGGATTTATTTATTTTAATTGGGTTTTAAGGGTTTTATAGGCTTTTAACGTATTATATTTATTATTCGATTACAGTCTCATAACCTCCTTCACTAGTATTAATTTAATTGTTTATGTATGTATTCTATAATGTATTTTAGTGACTGTACACCGCCCCGAGTCCTCTCCGGGAGAGGGGGCGGTCTATAAGTGTGAATAATAAATAAAATAAATAAATAAATACAAAGGTATTATATAGCGTATAGAGGAGGTAAGAATAAATAAATAAGTTACAATACTTAAAAAAGTTAAAACCCCAGTGAAATTAACCCTTAAAAACTAAAATTACAATTAAAAATGCCCTGGGCTGGGGAGGTTGTAGAGTTATGCCAGGTCAGCTAGTCGAAACAGGTAGGTTTTCAGCTTCATACGGAAGGAGCGAAGGTCGGTTGTAGTTCTGATGTCTGGGGGGAGGTCATTCCAAAGGGTGGGGCCCACTACAGAGAAGGCCCTACTTCTGGGCGCTGCCCTCTGGCACTCTCTGGAGGACGGCACCCGGAGTAGTCCCTCTCTGTGTGAGTGGACGGGTCGCAGGGATGTATGGGGCAGGACGCGATCCCGCAGGTAACTAGGCCCTGTGCCATGGAGCGCTTTGAAGGTGGTAACCAGTACCTTGAAGCGCACCCGGTAGACCACAGGAAGCCAGTGCAGCTCGTGCAGGATAGGTGTTATATGGGAGAACCTCGATCTCCCCATAATTACCCGCGCGGCTGCATTCTGGACCAACTGCAGTCTCCGGGTGCACCTCAAGGGGAGCCCCATGTAGAGAGCATTACAGTAGTCCAGGCGAGACGTCACCAGCGCGTGAGTGACTGTACGCAAGGCCTCCCGGTCCAAAAGGGGCCGCAACTGGCGCACCAGGCGAACCTGGTGGAACGCCCCCCTCGCCACGGCTGTCACATGATCTTCCATAGACAGCCGGGCATCAAGGAGGACGCCCAAATTGCGTGCCCCTTCCACCGGGGCTAATTGATCATCTCCGATGGTCAGCGATGGCATATGCTGGTTGAACCGGGAAGCCGGAAGCCACAGCCACTCTGTCTTGGAGGGGTTGAGCCTGAGCCTGTTGTCATCCATCCAGACCCGTACGGCTTCCAGACATCGGGACATCACTTCAACAGCCTCGTTGGGGTGGTTTGGGGTGGAAATGTACAGCTGAGTGTCATCAGCATACAGATGGTATCCCACCCCAAAACCACGGATGATCTCACCCAGCGGCTTCATATATATGTTGAACAGGAGAGGCGAGAGGATCGAGCCCTGTGGGACCCCACAGATAAGGGGCCTCGCGGTCGACCTCTCCTCTCCTGCCAACACACATTGCGTCCGGCCAGAGAGGTAGGAGCGGAACCATCGTAATACGGTGCCCCCGACCCCCAACCCCTCCAGACGGCGCAATAGGATACCATGGTCGATGGTATCGAAGGCCGCCGAGAGGTCTAATAGGACAAGGATGGAGGAACAACCCCCATCCTTTGCCCTCCAGAGATCATCCACCAACGCGACCAAGGCTGTCTCCGTGCTGTGACCGGGCCGGAAGCCGGACTGGCGCGGGTCTAGATAATCAGCTTCTTCTAGGTGACGCGGAAACTGCTGAGCCACCACACTCTCAACAACCTTCGCTAAGAAAGGAAGGTTGGAGACAGGACGGTAATTTGCTAGCTCCGTTGAGTCCAGAGAAGGCTTCTTGAGCAGGGGCCTCACCACCGCCTCTTTCAAGGCGGCTGGTAAAAGGCCCTCACCCAGCGAAGCGTTCACCAGCTCCAGTAGCCAGCCTCGTGAGCCCTCCCAGGAGGCCAGTACCAACCAGGAGGGACACGGGTCCAATAAACATGTAGTGGCTCGCAGTCGCCCGCGCAACCTGTCCAAATCTTCGGTGACAACAGGGTCAAACTCCTCCCAGCATGGTCTCTCAAGACTAGCTTCAGACGTCCCCACTGGAGCACTGAGGTGGGTCCATCCCCTTCGGATCCGATCGATTTTATCCTGCAGGAACTCTCCAAATTCCTCTGCCCGGCCCAGTAATGGGGGGTCCCGCTGCCCCTGTGACAAAAGGGAGCGGGTCACCCGAAATAGGGCGGCAGGGCGGTTCTCCGCGGACGCTATAAGGGTGGCACAATACTGACGTTTGGCCACTCTTATTGCCACAAGGTAAGTCCTTACGTAGGCTCTTACTTGTGCTCGGTCGGATTCGGAGCGGGAGGACCTCCACTTACTCTCTAGGCGTCTCCTAAGGCGTTTCATTGCCCTTAGCTCCCCGTTAAACCAGGGGGCCCGGGTAGATCGTGGCCGTCGAAGAGGCCGCAAAGGCGCCACCCGGTCTAAGGCACCGGCGGCCGCATTATTCCAAGCGGCTACCAGGTCCTCTGCCCGGGGGTGGGGCAGGTCTGCAGGAGGTGGCCCAAGCTCTGCCTGGAACCTATCTGGCTCCATCAGACGCCTGGGGCGGAACCATCTGGGATAGTCTGGTTCCGCCTCCCCGCGGTGGGGAGCAGCGCCAGGGAAGTCCAGCTGGAGAAGTGAGTGATCTGACCATGACAGGGGCGTGATGACTAAATTCCCTCTTCCCAGATCACTCTGGGAATTGGGTTCAAATACAGAATTTCACCCATTTCACTATCACAATTACAATGGCTTATAGTATAATACAAAGCAATTAAATTTTTAAAAATATTAAATAACCTAAGGTAATAATAATATTGAAGTTGTTTCTTTTTGTATGCTTGATATTGGCTTTGACCATAAAATTAAATAAACTATTGTTAAAATAACAGTGCAAAGATATTGTTTATATGTATAAACAAACAACAGCTAGTCTAATTTAATTTAATATAGGCAGTCTTTGTTTAGTGACCATTCATTCAATGACCATTCAAAGTTATAATGGCATTTAATGGGGCACTTAGATAAGAATAGATTTCTGCTGGAAGTCTTCACTAAATTTTTCTTTCGTTTAACTAAAATAAAAATTGAGTAAATTGCTATTTTAATGAACTGTTATTTTTTAAAAAAGTAGCTTCAATTTGCTCATTTAAAATCATATGCAATACTTACCTTTATATTCTGGACACATTAAGCAAATTTCTCTAAGAAAAGCAGTAGCACTCATGTCATATGTTCTGAGCTTAAGTTCAGTGCCTAATTTTAAAATTTCCAACTGAAGAATTGGCTTTTCAATGTCTTCTGCAAGATGACACACCTGAAGGAACACCTATTTATTTAAAAGACAGGATGGTTAACCTAATTTTCAATAAGCTTAGGCTGGAGAGCTATCCTAGGGCTGGAAATAACTTCTAGACAATAATTTGTCTTTTAATAGTTAAAGCAACATTTCACTTCTTAAAGATATGAAATGCTTAATTTATACAGTAAGCATGAGTTACCTATAATGTAATAAAGGCAGGAAAAAAATCTAGCAGATGAATAAAACATAGTTTTTGAATTTGGGGAATGATATATTTTAAGTACATAACAATGCAAGGAAAAAACAGAATACAGTTATTCCTTGACTTACAACAGTTCATTTAGTGACTGTTTAAAGTTACAACAGCATTGGAAAAAGTGACTTTTCACACAACTGCATCACCCATAGTTATGTGATCAAAATTCAGATGCTTGACCACTGACTCATATTTATGTCCCGGGGTCATGTGGTCATCTTTTATGACTTTCTGACAAGCAAAGTCAATGGGGAAGCCAGATTCACTTAACAACTGTAACACAAAAGTTCGTAAAATGGGCCAAAATTGATTTACCAAATGTTTCATTTAGCAACAAAAATTTGGGGTTCAATTGTGGTCATAAGTCAAGGTATCTGTATAAGTAATTATTTTTTCACCAAAAGTTATGCCAATAATTCTAAATTTGTCAAAAGCCTATGATTGCATTTCATTGGTTATTAACTCAGTTAAAGGAAAACCAAATCTTCTTTTATCCTAAAGTAACACAATGTAATGAAGTACTTGTTTCAATCAAAAGAAAATACATTCTCCCAAAGTGACCGTATTAATTCTTACTACCCAATGTAAGGCCACTGCTACAATCACAGTTGATAAAAAAAATAAACCAAGCTTTTATCCAAGGAAATGTGACTGAGTACTGGTTGCTTTGCTTTTTTCCCTGTCTCTCATGCTGTATTCTTTATCTATATGTAGTTGTGGATCATTTTCCTCAATAAATAAAAACACAGGTATAATATATTTGACTCATTTGTCAGAGTTAGGTTCTCTTTATCTTTAATACTTGTAAGGAAAACAGATCATTTATGCAGAAACATTGAAAATTCATGTAGGTTCACAAACTGTTAAGCATGACTGTATGTTTAATTATATGTTTCTGAATTAAATATTCAAATTTGGATTTTTTAAGATCTAAACTGTAAAGGTGGTTAAGTAACTGGTCCAGGCAGCTATGAAATATGTTTTTACTCATTATAGTATTATGAGATTCATTGGAGAAAGATGCTGAAAATAAACAGATGCCACCACATATAGTCTATTAAAATTCAACTGAATAACAAAAATTGAAGAGAAGAAAATGAAAGAAATGGTCAAGTACAGAAAAATATTTACCTGCCTAAGGTAGTTTGATTGCAACAGTGTAGAAACAAGTATGCATAGATGGATATGGAGATAGGTAGGTAGGTAGGTAGGTAGGTAAGTCTCATTCTCCATTCACTCTCACTCACTCACTCACTCTCAATACTGATCCAGCAGGCATAGGGAAAATTCATAATGAAGTTACTAGTGGAGTGAATTAAAGAGAACCAAAAGGAAAGGTTCAAGAAACAGAATAAAGTACCTGAAGCCTCTGAAGCGCAAAACCCCACCCAACACGCAAACCGGAAGTTCGGGAACTGACTCCCAGTTTGCACGTTGGGCTGGTTTTTTTGCTCCGGATGCTTCAGGGAAGCATCCTGAAGGAGAAAAATGGCCCAACGGGCAACTCAGAAGTCAGTTCCCAAACTTCCGGTTTGGGTGTTGGGCTGTTTTTCACCCTCCAGAGGGAGAAAAGCAGACCATCGGGCAATCCAGAAGTCAAAAAACGGGCCATTTCCAGCTTCTGGAGGGCGTTCGGGGGGCAGGGGAGGCCGTTTTTGCCCTCGCCATGCTCCTAGAAAGCCTCTGGAGCTGAGGAGGGCAAAAAACAGACCTACCGGGTGCACCAGAAGTTGCAAAATGGGCAGTTTCCAGCCTCCGGAGGCCTCCGGGAATGGCAGGGAGGTCATTTTCGCCCTCCCCAGGCTGCAAGAGGAAGCGGGGGGGGGGTTGCTCATGCATGCACAGGGGGCATGTTGCAGGGTGGCATTAACTTATGGGGGTGGCCATGCGAGCGTGTCTGATAGTACATGTGCCCGTGCTTTTGGCACCCAAGGCAAAAAAGGTTCTCCATCACTGCCCTTAGTCCTTAAGATGATGGACAGATCATCTGAACTCTGGGAAGAAAGGGAAATATCAAATGATTTTTTGCCCTCAATATCAGAACTTGAGATATAGTTAAAGATAAATGTAGCAGAGTAGTCTTTGTTCAACCTAGTCATATATGTAAGGAGATACTGATTCCAATCAAATTTAGAAATAAAGCAACTGTAGTAATAATGGTAAAATAAAGACATGAACATACATTTCAGAAAGAAAACATACATAAACAGTTTGACAAACAATCACAAATCTTTAATAGTAAAAAGTAAAGCATTACCTCAGATATTTCAAATCTTAATTGGAAATCAGTCATATTTTTCAAAGGTTCTGTTTTTGTTTTGTTTTTTCGGAAGCTACTAGCTCTACTCAGTGAGCCCAAAGGTGCTTCAAAAAATGGTAGGTCTTCCAAAGGACTACTTGGAGCATCATAAAACTCATCCTCAGATTCTAATAGACAGTTCAAGGTAAAATAATGATTATTAAAACATGCTCCCATTTTTACTTATTTGTGTTACATGCTGTAGTGAAAACCCAATATTTACATCTAACATAGGCAGATTTGAGATTCTATTTAGGTATTTGTTTTTATTATTTGGCTCAAGCTCCAAGACTTACCATCTATATCCTAATACAAAAGGTTATGAAGTAATAATTCTGAGACTATTTTTTATTATTGGAATAAAACTGAAATTATAGTGCTTTTACATAAAAAATGAATCTTATTTGTTCCAGTTCTTTTCATTTCAAATGGCAAATTTAAAGAAATTGACCTTTGTTGCTACTGATTAGCGATTGAAAGTCATAAAACACTGCTGACCTTCAGGCATACATATATTTTCTACTCATTTCTAATTTGCCTAAAAAATATATTAGCCATATAGAAAAACTGCATGAAAACACATATAAAATAATGAAATTCTGGTACATACATACATTACCATTAAACAATTTTCTTTTGTGGCAACCAGTGTTACATAACATACAGAAAATAAGTAACAAAAAGTCAAGAGTGAAGAAAAACAAAATTCTAACTAAATCTAGTTTGCAGAAACACTAATTATTATACATGTTCATGTCTTTTTGTCATAGATAGATTTATATATTGCCTTTTGGTATTAAACTTCTCACTGCTCTCTTTTTTCATTCCTCTCAACCCATTCATTCTTTTTTCATATGCTTTGGTTTTTAATCTGATCCTATTCATTGATCATATTTTTTTAAAAAACTGCAACCATTCATTCTTTACCTTACCTCTTCTTGTTTTAACACACTTAAGTACCAATTTCCACTTCAGTTAGAATAATATTATGATTGATTGATCTGCCCTTGCCAATTCTCACTTCCATACAGAAAAGCAAAGAGAAATACGCTGTTATCACAGCTATTTTCCATTCTTCTGCTAAGCATTTATTCCTTGCAACAGATCTCATTATCTAGTATTTTTTCTAACATTTACAAAGTATTTTATAAGTAAACATTACTAGAATAAATAAAAATGAAATGAACAATTTACCACTTGATCCAGCTACTGAAAGATGTTCTAAAAATGGAAGTACTGAGGTTGACATTTGAGGCGTTGTTATCAGAGAAGATACTTGAAGCTGCAGTACAAAAGCAAAATGTAATCTTCTTTAATTCAGTAATATGTTACTCCTTTAGCCAATATAAACATTTGCCTATTTTTTCTGGTTACTCAAAGTCAGTAAGCTATAACAAGATCAATAATAATAATACATTTCAAAATATCCAAGTACAACAGCTAATTAAGAATGAGACAAGACTTACAAATCTCCTCTTTTTTAAAAAATGTGATGCTAACAATAATGCCAACCAGGAAGTAAATACAATTAAAAATAACGAAACAAAACAATACAAGAGTTGCTATTTAGCAGAAATTTAATTACGTAGGAACAAAAAGTACTTGAGGAACAATGTTATTGTTCCTTTGAATTTAAGTAATTGTTTTAAGTAAAACAATTACTTAAATATATCTTCTATCTGCTCTCAGATATTAATATTATTAATAATAATAATAATAATAATAAACTTTAATTTATAAACCGCACCCTTTCCTAAACAGGACTCGGGGCGGTGTTCAGTCATATTAAAACAGTATGAATACAAAATATAGATATACTTAAATATACAAATCGGTAAATGGAGGAGGTAGGATGTGGACTGTACAATATTTAAATTAAAATACAAATAAACATTAAAATTACCCTTAAAAACTACCCAATAAGATGTTTGCCAGGAGGTTAAAATGGGACTATAAATCAGTTAAGCCAGCTAATTGGAACAGGTGGGTCTTAAGCTTCTGTCGGAAGGAGCGGAGGTCGGTAGTAGTTCTAATATCGAATTAAGAATAGATGGAAGTACTTCAGGTATAGCGAGTAAGTAGATCTGTATAGAAGGTAGGCCTTCAGTTTCTCCTAATCTTAGATGACCTAGTTGCTCTTTGAACTGAACTCAGAAACAAAGCAAAACACAGCACTGTTTCTCAAAGGAGAAATTGCATGCTTCCATAGCATGTAAATTTAATTTAAACTGTATTATGTACCAGATGAATTTGTCAATGTTTCACAAAATTGACCATATAGTAGACAAGACAGTCGTTGGGTTATGATGGGAAATTGGAAACATAATTTCTCAGAATGATGCAGTTGTAAAGTGCATGCCATAATATATCATTTAAATGATGGCAATCAAGGTAGTCCTAGTTGCCATTGTTAACCAAACATCTGGCTTGGTCCCTCCCAAGTCTCAGTAAGGTAAGAGACTGCCTCTTCTTCAATTCTTCCCATTTGCTTATCTAGCCCTCGTCTCTGCCCTTTCGGTTACTCTGTACTCTACTGCCTCTGTAACCCTGTGCTCTGCTGGCTCTGCCACCCTACACTCCCCTGGCCCTGCTATCTTGCACTTGTTAGCCCTGGCACTGTCAAAAACAATTAAGTATACATTAAGCAAGATGATAAAGCTAGCTGGAGAGCAGGGCCAGGGTCAATAGGGTGACAGAGCTTCAGAATGCAAGGCAACCAAAAGGACAGAGATGGGGTGGGGGGTGGGAAATGATGAGAGCAGCCATGCAGTTGTAGTACAGGCTGTCAAACACCTGATATTTTATGTGACTGCACGAACATTGCAACAGCCATAACTTCAGGGACCAGATATTAACTAACATTTGTTCAGCATAGCCATAACTCCAAATTGTTTCTAAACAAGGGTTACCTACAATCCAATAGTCTGAATATAACTTGTCTACCAGCTAAAACTGGTGGCTTGCCTACTAGCCAAAATTGCTGGCCAATAACTGAAAAATCAAAGTTAAATCCAAATCCAAAAATATCTGTACAAATCAAATCTGCAGCTTCTGAGTAAGTTCTAATAAAAATGAGCTCCTGGTTCTCAATTAACTATCTAGCCTTTTATAAATTAGGTTTTGATTTGTTTGCCCATTACAATTCAAAAACTAACTTGAGATTAATATTTTCTTGGCTGTGATGGAAAGACAGAATTAAAAATTCTTTCTCATTGAGTCAACAGTCCACATGATAGTATGAATTATCAGAATAAAAATAAACCATGTACTCTCAAGCTTCTTTCTCACATCACGGATCTAATTTTAGTCCTTCTATGCTCTTGTTCTTGAAACTACAAGAAATGTACCTTAATGCAGTTTACGTGGATATGACATGGAAGATTCATTAAGAAGATCACTATCATGACAAATTCACCACAGCAGCAAGACAACGAGAGGTTGAAACAATTTCTAAAAACTTGTAATTTTTCCTAATTGCTATTCCCTCGCAATCCACTTTTCTATGCTGGCAAATTATCACAGAAAAAAGAAAATAAAGACCTTAACTAAATATTTGTTCAGATGACTTCTGCTAATTATTTCCTTTGTACAAAATAAGGAAATATCACATCAATCAAATATTTCATTGTGATTAAATTGCCCAAGAATCTTTTGTGTTATAAATGAACATTTAAACTTGCCTTGGAAGGTTGTAGAACAGCTGTGGAGTCAGATGAATTTTTTGGTTTTGGAATGCTGTCAATAAGTTCCAGAATAGATTTTAATTTCTCATCTGAGATATTGAAAGAAAGTAATGGCAGCTCACCATACATTTTGTACCTAAAAAAGAAACAACCATTGAAAAACAAATCCAGCTAGGATTTGTGCAGTTTACAATCAAAACAAATAAAAATAACAACAAAAAGCATCATTTTAAAAACAAGAGAAATAAAACTATATGAAAACCATCATAAAATACACACAACTCACAGCCCATAAACCCATTTATCAAAACAATCAGTATAGCCACTGCACCAGTTCCACCACATTCCCCTGTCTCCACGCCCATTGGCAAAACCATGTCTTCAGTGTGTCCTTTGCTTTGGAGGCAAAGCGAGCTGCGTTAAGTGCAGCATCCACAGAAAACTCTAGAGCTGTTTTTAATTAGTTTAAATCCCTGTGGGCCCTAGTGTCTTTATTTGGGATCCTGCTCTGAAGTTGCTTTAGCCAAAGGAGAGCAGATCTGCTAAAAAGTGAAGAAGAAGTGGAAGCCCTAATAGCCCAGGCAGAGCCCTGGTGACCTTTGACAAGCATTTGTTCTAAATGCTTGTCTTCAGGCTTAAGTGAATCCTCAGGGGCACTGGCAGCTGCATTAGGAGAGGCCACAGCTACCACAGGCAGGTCGATGGCTGGAAGGTCTAGAGCCTTAACTAACGCAGGTCCTACATTATACAGGTGCTTATCAAGAGAATTAGGAAGAAGGCCGGTGCCCAGAGAGGCCCATTGCTTTTGCACTACGTTCATAAAACTCCTAGGAGAAGAAACCACCTCATTCTCAACAGTAGGTTCTAGGAAAAGAGGATCCTCAGAATCCCCAGTGTCAGAGGCTGCAGGCTTAGGATCTGGGGTAGGCTTAAAACCAGCAATCTTCTTTGCCTTAAACAGCAAAGACCGGAAAAGAGCCAGTTTGAACAATCCCACAAAGGCTGGTTGGTCAGGGGCCAGATCCTCGTCTTCAGAGAGTTCAGAATCTTGGGGGGGGGGGGGCTGCTCATCCTCATCCTCTGCTGTGGTAGACTTAGAAGTCGAAGGATCAGCAGCATCCTTACTAGAAGAGTGTTTCTTTTTACTCTTGGATTTAGACACACACACACCCTCCCGATTTAGATATAGAACTATGGCTAGAGGATCTGTTACGTTTGAGGCCCGCAGCTAGCCCCTTTTCAATGGCAGAAGAGATAATGGCAGATACATCAGGGGTAATAGCAGTAGTAGCAGGGGGTGGTTCAAACCCCAAAAATCCTGGGGAAGAGGAAGCCTGAACTGCCACCCGAGAAAGGCCTGCATTCTCTAAGGAGTCATCCTCACTTTGAGGAGAATCAAAAACCCCTGTACCGTCTCCTATTTGAGAAGGAGAACTAGGATCAGAAAGGGAATCCTCTGAATCAGAAGAAAGACCCACAGGTGGGGGGCTACCAGGAGAGACAGGGATCACCTGGAATGGATGAGGGCTCTCTCTGCCATCCTGTGTGCGCTTGCTGGGAGCTTTCTTCTGCGATGAGGACTTGAGCTCCCCTTTCCCCTTTTTTTTTTGCTGCCTTAGGAATCTTTGTGGGGTGCTCCTCAGCTGCCACCCTTTTTCTAGAGGTCTGAGCTGATGAAGAGCCAGCAGTAGGGCTCTCTGGTGGAGAGGTCTGGTGGGAGGTTACTGCCCCACCTCCTGTGCTGGAAGCCATCATTAGAAGTCAAGCAGAAACAGCCACCCTCAAGGTAAATGCTGTAAAAGAGCCCCGTTACTGACCGTTGGTTTCAAAATGGCGCCTGCTGATCTTCGCGCCAAAATCAACTGTCAGTACTCTCTGTTGGCTTGAAACTGCGCCTGCTGCAATCTCTGAGGGAAACAGCGATCTTCCCGAGAGCTTTGCAGCCCCAGCACTGTGTTCCTGACAACAACCGCAGGGTTACCACCCTTGGGCTTGTCACCGGGGCAACCTCCAGCAATCCGCTGGAAAGAGAAGCGTCGGAGCCGCTCCGCTGCCTAATACAAGCCTCCGACGATCGCTGACAGGAAAAAAGCCTCCATCGCTTTAAAACGGCTGTCCCAGCAGCGCGGCTAGCTCCGCGGTGAGGGACAAAGCTCCTTGCTTAATATACACACTCCCCCTGCCTGCAAGATCTTAAGAAATGGCAGGGGTTGAAATATGGAACTTTTAGAAATAGTCAATCAGTAAGAAAGAAAAATATAATCAGAGAAATACAACTACACATCCAGCCCAGAACTGGCTGAGTCTAAAAACTGGAGAAGAGCAGCAAGAAGGAAGGCTTTATAATCTGTAGACTCAGCCTATTGGTTACTGGACAGAGTGAACCCTATGTGACTGTTGTCTCCACCTGCAGTGAGAATGAGCATATCAGGTAAGTACCATTTTATGGTATTTAGTATTATTCCTGTTGTTGATTTTTTTCCCCATTTGTCTCCAGCTCTCTTTGAAAGCTCTCTCTTTTCTTTGAAAGAAAATCAACAACAGGAGTAATACTAAATACCATAAAATAATGCAGCGCTTTTTCTAAAACTCTGAATTACCGGTCTGAGCATATATTCCGAAGCAAGACATAAATTTGAAGGCCATTTCTAATAGCCAGAAAAACTGAGCATTAAATAAGCTTTTACGGGACCAGACTTTGATCTCAATACAGCAGGGGTGTGTTTCGGCTGCTGCTATTGCCGGTTTGCTCAGGGATGTGCCAAGCACACATGCATTTGGCATTTGATGTACGTGCATGCACAGTGTAGCAAAAATTGCTCTGCGCATGTGGCAAAAACAAGATGGTGCCACCTATGGCGCCGAGAGAACAAGTTTGGGGGGGGAGCAGGCCTGGATCGCTGCTGGTTCCAGCAACCCAGGTCACCAACTTACTACTTACTACTGGTAGGAACCCATCTCTGCAATACAGGTAGTCCTTGACTTACAATAGTTTGTTTAGTGACGGTTTAAAGTTATAATGGCACTGAAAAAAGTGACCTATGGCTGTTTTTCATACTTAAGATCGTTGCACCACCAATTTAGGGCATATCAAATTTTTCAACTTTCAATTTCCAAATATTAGCGGTCCTCAAAAGTTGTGACATGCCTTGGGGATTGTAACGGTATTTTGGCTACTTTAATATAATTTAGATATGCTTGGTAGGTAACTACATAAACATGACTTTTTAACATTTTGTTTCATTCTCTATGATCACATGAAAAAATCTGGATGCTTGGTAACTGGTTCATATTTATCACAGTTGCAGAGTCCTGGGGTCAGAGGATACCTTTTGCAACCTTCTGACAAGCGAAGTCAACGGGGAATTCAGATTCACATAATAACCATGTTCCTTAACAACTATCATGACTCACTTAACAAATGTGGCAAGAAAGGTCGTAAAATGGGGCAAAATTCACTTAATAAATGTCTCATTTAGGAGCAGAAATTTTGGGCTCAGTTGTGATCAAGTCAAGGGCTATCTGAAGATGATTTATCTGGCAATAAAATGATGTTACCATGAAATAGCTACCCCCGAGTAAACTAAAAAACTAATCTAGGAAGTTGGTCTAATTTTCAGATTTGATTACTGGGTTCAATATTCTGCTATTTTGGTACCAAGTGGTCAATTTAAAACCATGTCTATTGGATTTGCTGGTAGAAGGTCAACAGATATTGAAGAAGTATATAATCACAGTCTCCATCAAATGAACAATATTAGTAACAGTAATAATAGTAATAATGCAAATAGTTATAATTGTTGCAGTAATACTTGGGCATTCTTGCATCTGTTACAACCATTGCTCTGTTCAGTTCCATTTTCACATCCAGAGGTTGCAAGATATGTTGAGATGATGACTGTAATCTACGAGCGTCCTCCCACTTTTCATCTAGAAATGAAAAAATATTTCTTGTAAGAAACTTCAAAAAACAATTATATTACAGTTCAATAGATGCTTTTGAAGTGTTTTTCATCAATTTTAAGAAGCTTGGCTACATCACTGTTGATGCTAATTTAAAGCTACAAAGAGCAACTTTATACTAATTTTAGTATCATCTTTCAATAGATAGAAGAAGAAGAATGACAGGATTTGTTTGAGCTTTTAAAAATCAAAGTGGCTAGTTCCCCTTATTTCCCACTTTCTCTGGAATGGTCCTGTGATTCCTATGAACTAGTCTGGGGGTAGAGTGCCTTCACTGCAACTCTTATACTCTGTAGGTAAACTGTACCCAGAAAAACATCGCTCCTCAGTGTCCTAAACTGCCTGGGTGAGCCATGATAAGCTGACTTGCTTTTTTGTTTTACCAGAGCTCCCAGCCTAGCTTCTTGATGTATTGCCCGAGGATTCCTGTTTCTCCAGTTAGTATTCTAATAATGGAGGAGATTCAGCTCAGATGCCTGCAACATTCTAAAAAGTATTAAGTGCTTCTATCTGCACTGCCTTTCTTGGCTTCTATGATGATCCTGTATCCTGCTGCTTGCCTCCCCTGCTATGCTCCAGGCCTTAGAGGATATCCATATTTTGAAGTAGAAGAATAGTGTCTGATTCTTTTCTACTGAGAGATATTTTGAAATCTGCAAAATACATTGCAATAAATAAATGACAATTTGTTTCTATCGACTGCTGGTTAGCAGAGTTCATCACATTTGCTCTTATGCAACTTCTATTATTGGCTACGAATTCTCTAAACCTTGATTTCTTCAAAGCTAGGAAAAGATTGCTATTCTTAGCAACAATGAAATAACACTCCCTGTTGGAATTGGTACAGTAGTCACTGAACCATTATGCCCAACTACATAACATACTCTTATTACAGAGCAGATTGGCAGACAGAGCTGGGACAGATGGCTTCCCCCTCTTCTGTAAGGTTTCTCTGAAGCAGGTTATTGATGGTGGTTCTTCCATTTTTAAAACCATGCTCATCTTCTTCCAATTCAGTTTTCCTCAATATTTATTCAGCACAGAAGATAAATAATGGAAGAGTATGCATCTTCTCTCATTTTTGCCAGTCTGTTTTTCTGTGTACTGTTTGAATTATGGCTTTCTAATCTGCGAATAGGTTTTGCATGGAGACAATGAAATGTTCTGGGATTCCCAGGTTTTTAAGAACATTCTACAGTCTTAATATGATTGACACAATAGGTGGCCTAATATTATGAACTAACCTAGATAAATTTGACTCTTATTTTGTGAAGAAAAAACTATGTTTAGCTGAGCCTTAATGAGATGATTCTCATTAAAAGTGATAACTTGCTCAAGATGAACAGAAGCCATAGGGAGGGGAAATTTAGATAGTATGTTAAACAAGGGTATTCCAAGTTATTCCTTAAAAATCAACAAAATTTAATACTTACTATGTCTGCTATAAAGTAACTGTATGCTACTGAGTTGAATGTCAAACCTTTCATATGCTCTTGACATAATATCTTCAAGAGCACTTTCACCAACTTTGATATCTGACAAGGTGGACCGACATTTACTACTCATCTTAAAAAAAAGATAACAATAGAAATAGTCAATACATACTTCATGACTAGATTACAAATAAAGCGAAGGGCTCTGTACCAATCAATCAGGTAGCACCCTGCATCGAGCATTGTTCTCTATACATAAATTACCTAATACTGTTAAGTCTTCAAATTATATCATCACGTGTATATTTTCAAAACTGTGGAAATTAATGTACATGATTTAACTGAATTATATAATATTCTCTCTCTCTGTGTAAAAATATCTTCTAAATCAAATTTGATTCCTGGTTAATTCAAGTCAGATAATAATAATAATAATAATAATTTTATTTGATTAGCCGCAACCCTCTCCCGAAGGACTCGGGGCGGCGTACAATCAAAGCAAATAAAATACAGATAAAGACAACATACATACATAAGAAACAAAGACATATACATGTGCATGGAGGAGGTAGACTAATAAGTGAAGACAATTAAAAAACACAATTTAAAATCCCATTAAATAAAATTACCAATTAAAAAACCCGTCAGGAGCGTTATGAAGTTATGGTTGAGCCAGGCCAGCTATTTGGAGGAGGGACCATAAGATCTATTTTCATGGCAACTATATGGAAATGGTTTGATCTGCCCTCTGTGCCCACTGTCTAGTTTATTCCTATCATCCTATTCCCAAATCTCCAACCAGGCAGTACCCAGATTAAATGTGGGGCTGATAAATGAACTCTGTTAAACTCAAATAAGGTCAGCCAATGATTATAAAACTAATAACATAAACATAGAATATAAGCATCTTTTTTTGGGATTTGAAGGGGTTACCTTTAAATGACCTAGATCCAAAAGTAGCTTATTTGATGTAGCTTCGTAAAATCCATTTTGTGGAACAATGACATAGGAAGACATAAGATTTATTTTTAAATCTAAGACCTTCTGGGTTTCTATAACATACACTAATCCTAGACAAAAAAAGTAAAAAAACTGCATTAGTAATTGGGCTAGATTCTGCTCCTCACACTATGATAGCTGTTACAATGTGAATTCAGTGCGTGTGTGCATGTGTGTAAATATATAATTTACCGGTAGCTGTCTTGTCACGGAATTCTTCCAATTTTGTTAAGGTTGCTGAAGTTATTTGCTCTAAATGAACATCACTTGGGGGTCGGAAGAAATCAATTAAACTATTCACGGTCATCTGATAAGTATATAAAAGAACAATGATGTATATTCTTAATGTAGAATGTGGGTCTTTTTAAAAATTAATTTGTAGAATAGGCATTTTCTACTTACGGCATCATATATTATTTCCAAAGGCTGTGACTCTATTATTAGTCTCTGATTGCAATTGTCATCTAAGGGATTGGTTTCAAACATTATTGTGAAGAGCGATGCATTGTGCTGTGAATGGACTGTGTGAGAGGACAGCACACAGGGTACTGTTTTTTTCTGAGCCATGCCGTGAACTTCAAATGCACTTACGCTTGATTCAAATCTGAAAAATAGAACACAAAGGACACACATGCATAAGGGCACAAATACACAAATGCATTTAATGTACACCACACACACACACACACACACACACACAAACTATACAAAAGAAGTTACTACAGAGTTTTTGCTCCATGCTCTCTCATAATGTAATAATCAGAAAATTACAATGGAAAATGTGAAGGATTTTGACTTTTTCGCCAATTACATTTTTCTCACATCGCTGAATAGGATCAAAGGACAAAAAATTCCATTTACACAAAAAAGAGGTCTTTACTTAATTGCTGCATTTATATCTTGCTTTTCTTCCAGGAGATCAAGGCTGAATGGTCCCTCTTCTAAATATTTTTCATCAGAACAACAACTTGTCCAGTACCTAATTCCCTGACCAAAATCCAACATTAGAACTACTACATATTGCTCCATACTAATCCTCAGGTAGTTTCTTTAGACATAGATCAAATATCAAATAACAAGAATGAAACGTATTTTGCATCTCTCTCTCTCTTTTTTTTTTTTGTATCTTCTTAAATTTTTGTAATGCCCTCAAAATCTTATCTTCCATAAAATATGTTTCAAGGTTCTTCATGTGAGGAGGAAAAACAAACCTGGAAAAAAGCTATCGAAGAGCACAAAACCAGGGGGACGGGGCAAAGCCGATACAGAAAGAAGGTCACACATGGCCACTCATCCAGAGAAAGGCTCCAACAACTTAATCTCTATTTCTATTTACCTACCCTTAATAAATGCCTACCTTATTGCTTCAGCACCAGGGCGTTGTGCTACTGTTGTACGCAGATCAATTAATGCAAGTTTTATCAGTTCAGGCTTCTCCTTGTTTTCCCTGATTAGCACTGACATGCTCATTAATTTTACATAAAGCTTCACAGCTTCATACTATGAAAATGAACAAAAAATATCATGAACTGAAGAACATTTAACCAAACATTATTAATGATTACATCAGTAAATTAATCATTATGTATGAAATTCTAAGTAGTGAACTGGACTGAACACACAACACCAAATTTAGAAAAATGCCTTCTATGAAATGTTAATTATTAATTAATTATTTAAAATAATTTTAAAAATTAATAATTCTAATAATTTAACTTTAAGTAATTAAAAGATCACTCAGAATATTCTGAATGGTCTATCATGAGGGGACAACACAAATAATCCCTCTCTTCCTCAAAGAAGATTCTCCCTTACTCTAATGGCAATTAAGCTTAGTTATGCACCAATTAATATTTAAAGTTCTAGGAAATGGATTTAGGACAAAGGCCTGTGGGCCCATAGTTCTCATGCGTCCTATCCCAACTACAAAAGTCTGGTTCATTTACGCTTCAATATGTAAGCAAGCAAGCAATCCAGCAAACAAACAAATGAATTATTTAATTCTTAGGTCTATGTATTAATTTGTACTCTAAATATAATTGTTCATTATAAGATACCATTGCTTTTAAAAGTCCAATGTTTGCTGATCTATCCTACCCAAATCATACCCACCGTTTTTGGCAATGTTGGATCGACAGCAGTTTCACTATATCCAATTGCTGCATAGAGTTTATCTTTTTCTTGTGGAGTCATGAACTGTTCAATACCTGCAATAGCAATTAATTTCAATTTCAATTTCAATTTATTAGCGCTTATAGACCGCCCCCTCTCCCGAAAGGGACTCGGGGCGGTGTACAGTCCATGTCAAAGAACAAAATTAAAACAATTAAAATTACTACATGGAGAATGTATATATACAAATATAAAATGGATGAATGGATAAGAGGAGGATAAAAGATGTGCAGGACTGTATTGCTAATAAATAATTAAAATAAACAGACATTAAAATCCCAATACCCAATAAAATTAAATCTACAGAATAATACCCTTAAAAACCAGTAAAATATAAATGCCAGGAGATGGGCGTTGAAATTATGCCAGGCCAGCCAGTCGAAACAGGTGAGTCTTTAGTTTCTGCCGGAAGGAGCGTAAGTCGGTGGTGGTTCTAATGTCGGGGGGGAGGTCATTCCAGAGGGTTGGGCCCATCACAGAGAAGGCCCTACTCCTTGGCGTCGCCCGCTGGCATTGCCTAGCGGACGGCACCAGGAGAAGCCCCTCTCTGTGAGAGCGAATTGGCCGCTGGGATGTATGTGGGAGCAAATTTTACTACATTCAATAAAAACAAGCATGCTTTTCATATGGAAGCATTCTATAACAAACACTGCATAAGGGTTCCAATATTTTTTTTACAATTACAGCTTTGTCAAATGCTTAAATCTACTCCATTAGTGGAAGCAACTTTACTGTTTCTAATAGCTAAAGGTACTATGATAAGATAGTTTGGTGTTTAATCCTAGTGAAAGCTCATTCCAGCACTATGCAAATTATTAGATCAAAACTGCCCAAATTTATACCTTTTGGTTCTTGTTTTGTTTCACTGCTCTTTCCTCCAGACCATCCCCACATCCAACTAAACCAGCCACCAGAGTTTTCATCATCTTGTTTAGCACCTGGTTTGAAAATCTTTAATCCAGCTTTAATAGCCTATTATGCAAAACAAAGCATAAATTAACATTGCTTGTATAACATCAAATAATTTATTTATTATATCAGTTATAAAGAAAACCTAGCAAGGTGCCTGGAGAAATGCAACCTAATCTGAGCATCTCTTTGAAATAGGTAAATCTGAAGCAGGAGTAATGTTTTCATCATATAAGTTCATACTACTAAAAAGTAGCAACTGCTATTTTAACTCTGTGCATAAGATTAAATAACTCTCATTTTGGAGCTTCATCTTTGAAAAGTATTATCCCATAGTTGACAATCCTTTTCAAGGTACCGTTATATTGCCAGAACTAAATTAAAATATCCGCAATGGACAGATGACTTGCCTGTTCCTGTCTCAGCATATCCAACAGATTTATAACCCAGGAAATCAGGAATCCTCTCTCTCTCTTCAGGCTTCCCCCACTCCTTCTTAGAAATCTAGCTTCCTCCCCTCTTTCTTAGAAATCCAGCTCAACAAACTCTGTGGAACAGAGAAATAGGAAATCCAGGCAAGCCAGCTGGGTCCCTTTCCATCAGCATTAACCTCTTTCAGAAAACATGTACCCACTAGTTGCAGATATTGTCATCCAGATCTTGCAGTTCTTAACACCTTATCAGCAAAGGTAAAAAGCTCAGAAAGTTTTTATAATGCACAATAATTAAATGGAGGTGGTCACAAAAGGTGATCACATGACCCCAGGACATTGCAACTGTCATAAATCTGAGTCACTTGCCAAGTATCTGAATTTTTATCAGGTTGTGGAAAATGCGGCCATGTTCATAACCATGAAAAAGATCATAAGTCACTTTTTTCAAGGCTATTGTAAGTTTGAAAAGTCATTAAATGAATGGTTGTAAATAGAGGTATTAATTTCATAATCCGGATGGTTTTCATTATACTTATAATCTACATTATAAATGCTAAAATAAAGACACTTGTATAGTGTAATTTAGAAGACATTTACCTCAAATTCTGCCTGTTGTCTTGCTAGAGTGATGTTGAATATATCTAAAGTCTTCTCTAGATCCTATAAAAAAAAAGTACATTACATACAATACAATGTATTTATTTAAATATATTTCTACAGAGTTTCCATCACTAAATAATATGGTTGTAAGGTGTAATGTCATGTGACTTCACTGCATAGAGATGGCAGTCTTGGTTGCTATTATCAAGTGAGGACCTCATGGGTCATTATGTAATGACCTCACATGACCATAACTTCCAGGTTCCTGCCAATGACTTTGCTTGTAGGAAACTAATAGGGAATGACTTGTTGCAACATTGTAATCATGAGCTATGTGCCAAGTCACAATTGTGTGGCTGAAGGGATACTGCAAAGGCCAAAACTCCAAGACTGGTTATAAGTCCCCTTGTTGTTCCAAAAGTGCTTTTTCAAGAGTCAACAGTCCTTCCAAAAGTTCCAAGAAGGCTCCACACCCATTTGCTCTACTCAGGGAACTCTGAGAACACAGAAAAACCTCCAAGTGGCTTCAATGACACTCTAAAAAAATGCAAAAGAATATCAATCCTTCCATTCCTCACCAACCAGTCAGAGTTGAAGAAGCTTCTTGGATGAGAAGCAAAACATCTTCAAAGAAAAACCAGAAGGGCCAGTTGCCTCTTGAAAAAGCACCCTTGGGTCAACCATGACCTGGATGACTGAGAATCTCTATAGACAAGTCCCCTTGTTTTGCATGGTTGCGGGTTTGAGTGATCACTGAACAAATGAACATAAACTACCTGTAGTACAATTTTTAACAATCAAAGATTCATAAGTTGCTATAGCATATCCTTACTCTAAACCAAGTACTATTATTCCAGATTTCTACCTGCAGCAGAAATCTTGGCATCTTCTTAGAAAATTTAGAAAAAAATATTATATACTGCCAGCGAGCTTCCATTTTGAGATGGTAAGATTCAAATCAAACAACCTGCAACCACAATATAACATGCGCCCCCAATCACTCTTAGCATGAATTGTACCAATAATTGTGGTCTGTTTGGAGGCCTAAATCTCTGAAAGGTTTAGGGTATCTATTTTTATCATCAAAAATCCCAAAATGTCAAGCAGATTTTTCTCATTTCTTATTCCAAAGGGCAAGAGATATCTTAATTATTGTTGAATTAAAATTGGGAGAAGCTATTTTTATCCCTATTCTCTGCCCAGGCCCCTGATATGCATACATACTTGGAACCTTCATGAACAATTAGTTTTGGTATTCAAAATATATAGTGTAGAAGACAACTGGCAAAAGGAACCTTCCCTTGTTCAACTGAGGAAAGAACTGGAGAAAAGAAGATACACCCCTTCCTGAAAAAGTGTTCTCTCAATCCAATCAACTGGACAACTTCTACCTGGTGGATTATCTCTTATAGTCAGAGTTTATGCCTGGGAATGGGACAGAAGTCACACTTGCCAGCACAACCAGGATGGAAAAGGGAGATCTCCTGTTGTTTCTGCACCTCTCAGATGCACTTAGTACCAATGACCAGTGTTCACTGGTACTGCTTCTGAGAATTGGGGGTAGATGTTACCATTTTATAGTAGTTTCACTGTTTCCTGAGTGATAGTAACAGAATTGGACTTAGAGAGAAGTTAGTAATAGCTTTTTTGCATTAATAGTACCATACATTCCAGACAATGGAAAGTAATTTATCCACTCTACCCTGTCTTGGTCAGCCCCATTTGGAACACTTGGAATGGAAACTAACTGGCAACTTCACAGGAAAGCTTCCAAGATGGTAAAGGGAGGCCAGAAATAAAATCTTGTGAGGAACAGTTGTATATTGGATATTTTTAGACCACAGAACAGAAAACTAAGGGGATAGCATTCAAATATTTGAAGTGTTATCCAAAGAAGAACGAGTAGACTAGGTAGGATAGGACTGACCAGAATCAATGGAAACCATAATGAAGAAGATTCATGAAAGCTGTCAGGAGGAACTTCCTGTCAGCCAGTGGAGATTTATAAATAGATATGAAATCCATCATTATATTTTGGAAAACAATGTGTAGCTTGTGATAAAGATATTAATTTTAAACCTCTAACCTCCAACATAAACAAACTCTCTTGTGTAACCTTCTTTGAAGTTATTTTTATTTTATAAAGCTCTTTATAACTTTTCACTTGATTCCTATGGTATCGAATATGTTCCCAAGACCACATTTGTAGCTTAGGTTGGACGTTTACTTCAAGAATGCCTTGTGTAACATATTGCCACCTAATAGAAAAAGAAAAAAAAATGTTAGGACATTTTAAAGCAAAGTTAACATTTCTTTTTAAATTATATTTTAGTAAAGCAATCTTCACAAATTAATTTATAATTCTTGATTCTCTTCCCCCAAATACAAAAATTAAATATATTATTTTATTAATAAGGGTACTTATGAAATTCTTTCCTATCAAGTTTTTTGGGGATTTTGAATTCCAATTTATGAGAATATTCTAACAGAAAGTCCATCAGAATTGTAGAAGTTTCCAAACGTTATTGGATGTGTACCATTTCCTGGCATTGTGGTGAACAGGAACCTCTGGCCTATATTTCCTATATGGTAAATTCCGGGTCATCATATCAATTGATTCAAGAAGTTCCATAATACTGAAATACTGGAAGAAAAAAATGCAATAAGATATTTATTACTAATATGGTATAAGAATCACAACAAAATGTAACAGCATTTGCCTTAAAAGTTACATTATTTAAAGGTTGAATACAGTGTAACATTAGAAGCTTTCATTTTATAACAACAATGGAGTATTTAATTTTGAGTTAAAGTAATAATTGTTCCAAGAAAAATCTGTTCTTTGGCAGATATATTTATTTCAAGTTGTTCACAAATCAATACTGATACAAATACATGATTAAAAATCCCCATGGCTATGTGGAAAGTGGTGTAAAAGTGAATGATGTTGGGAAGTATTCAGTCGATGCCCAACAATATGGCTAAAAATTCAAGAGTATGAAAAGTCCCATCTTCAAATAGTGCT
The DNA here is from genome assembly GCF_964273705.1 of Natrix helvetica. Classification (NCBI taxonomy): domain Eukaryota; kingdom Metazoa; phylum Chordata; class Lepidosauria; order Squamata; family Natricidae; genus Natrix; species Natrix helvetica. Next base: position 70,786,089 of record NC_138552.1, read on the forward strand.
GTTATTGATTAATTGACTGTGCATTTGACTTAGTATTGATTCCTGGTGGTTGTCTGACAAGTCTACAGTTTTCTTGGCAATATTTTGGAAGTGGTTTGCCATTGCCTGCTTCCTGGGGCACATTTTCGACACTTAAATAACCTTGTTATACAAGCCTACTCAAATGTAAATTTGGGAATTCTTTCAAGGATTACCGAAAACTATAGCCTCATAAAAAGATGCAAATAGAACAATGAGAATTTAATTCAGGAAATAAAAAAGCTTTCTATTAAAATCTAAATCATTTATACAGTTACCTGTGGTTTGTTCAGTTCAATGGTTATATCCTGAAGATTTACATCCAGATCTAGCTTTGGTGCAGAAAAGTCAAAATCAGATCGTGGATTCATACGGAGTTTGGCTTTAGCTGAAATTGGACGGAATACTAAAAAGCAGAATTTTAGATAAAGTTAATCAAGAAACAAACAGATCATGCAAATAGATCCCCCCCCCCCCCTATTATATGGATGCTCCTTATGGAGGGATACGAAAACAAGATTCACTTTTTAGGCACCAAAAGCTAAATTTTATAATCAGTTGCCCAACTAGGGACAAGGCTATACTATGTTTGCTCACATGTAGCATTCTGGAAGATAAAACAAAGATTTTACTATAATCTCTACAAGAACCAAGCCATATCAATATTATAGTGTAACCTACTATGATAATGCAAAAAAGGTGGAACTGTACCAATAAAATGTTAAGTTCAGTCCTAGTTGGGTAGATAAGTGCCAAACACTATCTTATAATGAAACCTGTTTTGGTTTGTTTAGATCTTTAAATATATATAGTTTTCAAGGTAATAAATGCCTCTTTGTATTTTATCCAGTAAGTAAATAAATGTTACAATCAGTGTAACATTTTAGCTCAGACATAATATGATCCCTAAGCTCCTTACAAAACTAATCTAAGCACAATTGTCTGTGTTAAATGAAGTTTTTGGGCTACCATATTTTTGGAGTATAAGATGCACCTTTTCCCCCTCAAAAAAGAGGCTGAAAATCTGGGTGCGTCTTATACACCAAATAGAACATTTTTGGCCTCCCGAAACCCTGCCTCCTTTGCAAAAATGGCTGTGCATGGCCTTTAGGAGGCTTCCAGAGTGCTCCTGGGAGCTGGGGAGGGCAAAAATGAGCAAAAATTGGGCCAGTTTTGCTCATTTTGCCCCCTCCCAGTCCCCAGGAGCATTCTATAAACCTCCTAAAGGCTATGCGTGCCCATTTTTTTGACAAAAAACGAGTCTGTTTTCCCAAAAAATGGGCCATTTGTGGGAGGTCTGCAGAGTGCAAAACCTTTTTTTAAAAAATTTGCCTCTTCAAAATCTTGGTGTGTCTTATACTCCAGTGTATCTTATACTCCGAAAAATACAGTAAATAAAAAGGTAGTTCCAAGAAGAAACTATACTTATGCTTTTTGTACTCCACAAGTAAGTTTGTTAGGAAATATTAAAAACTTACCAAAACTATAGCCTTCTGGAATCACATTAGTGCTTGCAATTCCATATTTTAAATGACTCTTTTTGGAGACAAAAATTGAATTGAAAATTTATTCACAATAAAAATGCAAAATTCAATATAAACCAAATAGACTATTTTTCCCTAGCAATATTTTAAACTGATCAATGTTAAGTTAAAATACAGAGACCCAAGGTATATCTTACACAGGTTCAATAATTATATCTATATATCATGGAGAAGAGGCTCCTGGTTTAAAAATGTGGGAATAGGTATTATGATATTATGGTGAAATGTAAATATTAAGTCACCCTTAGAATGCTAAATCACAGTAGACAACTGCCTAAATAAGAAGAAGATAATAGATAGAATTAATCTGACCTCTGATCTCTGTTAAGGTCTGATTGAAAAAAAATATCAAGAGGAAAACAATCATTCCTACCCTTATTTAATGAAGAATAAAAAAAATTATGATAAAGTAATGGGGATTTTAACTACCCTGACATCAACTGGGAAACAAACTCTGCACCAAGTGGAAGATCCAACAGGCTCCTAATGAAGGAGCAGACAACTTTGCTTTCCAAAAAGTAGAGAAGGGAACAAGGGAATCAGCCATATTGGACTTTATTCCCACTAACAGAGAGGAAATGATAGAAGGTGTTGAAGCCATAGGAACCCTGGGGGCAAGTGACCATGCAATATTGGAATTCAACATCATGCAAACACAAGTAGTAGAACAAAGTCAAACTAGAGTCTTGGACTTTAAGAGAGCTAATTTCAGTAAACTTAGAGAGAGCTTGGGAAATATTCCATGGATGAGAATCCTCAAGGGGAAAACAATTCAAGTAACTTGGGAAATTTTAAAAAATGATATTACAAAAGCCCAGTCTAGCACAATACCAATGACGAAGAAAAGTAACAGGTCCCAAAAGAAACCAGCATGGCTGCATAAAGAACTCTCTGACAAATTGAAAGACAAAAAAGATAAGTATAAAAAGTGGACCGAGGGGAACATAACGAAGGCAGAATGTCAGCAAATAGCCTGAGCCTGTAAAGATGAAGTAAGGAAAGCTAAGGCTCATAATGAAGAAAGGCTTGCAACAAAAGTAAAAAACAAAACAAAGCTTCTTCCAACATGTTAAAAATAAGAAAAAGGTTAAGGAAACAATTGGTCCATTGCTTGGAGAAAGTGGCAAGAAGGTGACAAGCAAAAGGGAGAAAGCAGAACTATTTAACTCATTTTTGCATGTCTTTACACAAAGGGATAAAACAGTCCAACCTATCAAAAGCAGCACCACAAAAATCAGATTAGAAACACAAATTAAAATAGGGAAGAAAATGGTAAGTGAGCACCTGTCTACCCTAGACGAGTTCAAATCACCAGGACCTGATGGATTACACCCCAGGGTTCTGAAGGAACTGACAAATGAGATTTCAGAAGTATCTTTCAGAGATCCTGGAGCACCGGGAAACTGCCAGAGGACTGGAAAAGAGCTGATGTGGTTCCCATCTTCAAAAAAGGGGAAAAATAGATCCAGGAAACTATAGACCTATCAGCCTGATCTCAATACCAGGAAAGATTCTGGAAAAGATAATCAAGCAACGAATTAGCGAACACCTAGAAGTAAACTAAGTAATAGGCAAAAGCCAACATGGGTTTGTCAAAAACAGATCATGCCAGACTAATCTTATTACATTCTTTGAAAAGTGACAAAATTAGTGGACCAGAGGAATGCTGTCGATATAGTTGACTTGGACTTCAGTAAGGCATTTGATAAGGCAGCTCATAACCTACTACTAGATAAAGTAGAAGAATGTGGGTTAGACAGCATCACCACCAGATGGATTCGTAACTGGCTGAGCAACCGCACTCAACATGTAGTCCTCAATGGAACTGAATCTTCATGGAGGGAAGTATGCAGTGGAGTAACCCAAGTCTCTGTTTTAGGCCCAGTACTCTTCAACATCTTCATCAATGATTTAGATGAAGGAATAAATGGGGAACTCATCAAATTTGCAGATGACACCAAGCTAGCAGGAACAGTCAACACTCCAGAAGACAGGCTTAAGATACAGAAGGATCTTGACAAACTTGAACATTGGGCACTATCTAATAAAATGAAATTCAATCGTGAAAAGAGTAAGGTTCTACATTTAGGCAAGAAAAATGAAATGCACAGGTACAGTATAGGTGGTACCCTGCTCAATAGTAGTAACTGTGAGAGGGATCTTGGAGTCCTAGTGGACAACCATTTAAATATGAGCCAGCAGTGTGCAGCAGCTGCCAAAAAAGCCAACACACTTCTAGGCTACATAAACAGAGGGATAGAGTCAAGATCACGTGAAGTATTAATACCACTTTATAATGCCTTGGGAAGGCCACACTTGGAACACTGCATTCAGTTTTGGTCACCACGATGTAGAAAAGATGTGGAGACTCTAGAAAGAGTGCAGAGAAGAGCAACAAAGATGATTAGGGGACTGGAGACTAAAACATATGAAGGATTGCAGGAACTAGGTATGTCTAGTTTAGTATAAAGAAGGACTAGGGGAAACATGATAGCAGTGTTCCAATATCTCAAGGGTTGCCACAAAGAAGAGGGAGTCAAACTATTCTCCAAGGCACCTAAGGGTAGAACAAGAATCAATGGGTGGAAACTGATCAAGGAGAGAAGCAACTCAGAACTGAGGAGAAATTTCCTGACAGTTAGAACAATTAATTAGTGGAACAGCTTGCCTCCAGAAGTTGTGAATGCCCCAACACTGGAAGTCTTTAAGAAGATGTTGGATAGCCATTTGTCTGAAACAGTATAGGGTTTCCTGCCTAGGCAGGGCGTTGGACTAGAAGACCTCCAAGGTCCCTTCCAACTCTGCTATTGTATTGTATTGTATTGAACTTGGCTAATCTTAAAAAAATCTTTCCCAAGTCATAATTTCAGCAGAAAATTTTATAGTGGAGACCCAGGCAGGAGATGATAGCTTCTATGATAAGCACAACACTTTAATTTTCTAAACATAGACCCTAATGAAGCAATTCATTGATAATCCCAAGTAACTCAGGTCTTCAATTCAAAATATCTACTGTGGTCTTTGGTCAGAAAATATACATACTTGATAGTTAAATGAGCATAATATTAATAAGCATTTAATATACTGCTTGGGTTGTCTGCAATGGCATGTCCCAGGATATGACAAAATTCTAAAATATTTCACTTACTAAGGTTTTTGGTTGAAAGACTGAACATTTCCAAGAAAACTGAGGAAAAGTACTTATACACTTATGAATAAACTAAAAATTTTAGATGCAAAAATACATCCCCAAAATTGCATTTGGCTTATTTTCTGATGAGTTTATCCATAAGTATATATAATAATACTTTAAAGTACCTGTATATCTGGTATAAGTTGTCAGATAAGCCATCCACTGACACTCAAATTTTAACCACAAATCTCACAAAAATGTATAATTTGTAGATTACCTACAAATAGTACAATTATTAAAATTTAAGCATATAAAAATGTGAGTGTCAGCTTATAGATGGATGATACATTTTTCATAATAATTGGATTTAAAAAGTTGAGGTCGGCTGATATGTATGTAGATGAGCTTATATGGGGGTGCCATGCACAGGTATTGCAGGTGAGCAATAGGTAACTGCGGGTGGGTGTCATGGGTGGGAATGGGTCATAGGTGGGAACGGCTGGGTGGCAGTGAGGAAGCTGTAAATTTTTATCATGTGACTGCAGGGCAGTAAGATATGAGGAATTTTGAGAGCCAGTCATACACTCATTTTTCAGTTACACTGTAACTTTGAACAGTTGAACAACTGGACATAAAATAAGGATTACCTGTATATGAATTTAAAAATGCCAAACCTAAGTTCCAAACTTTTAATCATTTAAACTTTTTTTTTCCTGTTAAAGTGTAGATAATTTTTTTCATCTTTTTTATATTGTATTTTTATTTAAGATTCCTAACAAACTATTTTACAATTTGGAGAAGGTTGGCCTTAGTACTAACTTTTAAAAGTTAAAATCTAAGACAATGACTTTGATTTTGATCAAAGTTATTTTCACTTTAGCCTTATAATTCTACAGTGATTTTATTTTATATTATTTCAATATTTTATTTTAGGAACATTTATATAAGACCATTTTAGGACCATTTTACAATGAAACTGAGTTGCTAATAAATGAGTATTTTGTTGGTAGACAGCTGTACAATATTTCCCATACAAATCTCTGATTTTTTCTCTCAATTTAATGCCTATATTAATCTTCATACATAATAACTATTCCCAAGATCAGCTGAAAAGAGAGAAAACAGACATAAATTTGCTAAGTTCAGTGAACCTTTTCTTAATGCTCTTGAGTATTTGATTCCTGGCAGTTGCCTTCAGTAGTCCCTGCAGGTTTCTTGATAAGGTTTTCAAGAAGAGGTTTGTCCTTGCCTCCTTCTTAGGGTACCTGGCCCAAGGTCACCCAGCTTCATTCATGCCGAAGGCAGAATTAGAACACAGTTTCCTGCTTTTTAGCCTAATGTCTTAATCACCACAGGAAACTGGTGGTTCTCATATCAGTAGTGCTTCTTGAAAAGTTAGCTAGCATTAAGACTAGAGCATTAATGGCATTTTTTAAGCTTAAAAAGACACTGTATAAAAATATAAATGAACTGTAATTCGTTTTGGACATAAATGAATATGTCCGATTGTTTATACTTGAAAATGATTTATTAACTTCGTCTACTCACCAAGGATTCGTTATAGTCACCATGATAATACATTTCAGACTTCACATTCCAGTATGCAAAGAAGTTGTCCAATCGAACTAACTGAAATTAAAAAAAAAAAAGGAATTACTTAACATCATATTTAAGATTATCATGGTCTAATATCTTATATGTATGCATGTTTAGGAAAGTTATTACAAATATTAATATATCTTTGACAATAGTTAAACACATGTAAACGGCACTACTAAAATTAATCAAATAAAGCAGCGATCCCCAAAGTTTGCAGCTTGGTGGCCCGGCAGAGGGTGTGTGTGTGTGTGTGTGTGTGTGTGTTTGTGTGTTTGTGTGTGTGAAGGGGAACTGAACAAGTTGAGATGCATGAAAACATGCAACACATATTAGTTCTCAGTTGTGGACAATCAGAGCAAAAAAGAATACCTCTCCCTTGTATTTATTTTTAAATATATTTGTATTATAGATTATGAAATTAACAAACAAAAATAAAAAAGTGGTACCAGAATTAAAAATAATCATAATTATGTTTTAAAAGATTCATGGAATTATTCTCTGGTCATCAGGAATAATATTGGCAAAATGTGTCAGAAAATGGGCATTGGTCCTTACCTGATACGCTCATTTTCTGGTAGAGCAGAGACAGCAGCCAGACTGAGTATGCTCCGTCCATTAACCAATCGGACTGAGTCTACACTTATGATGTCATCGGGCCCTTGTGGCTCCTCCCGTTTCAGATGAAGGAAAACTGTAGACTCAAGTGAGAATTGTGAGCAAAAAGTGAAAGTCCAAAGTCACTGTATCTCTCTCTCTCTCTCTCCTCCACACAAGGAATCCCCTCGCGTGACCCATACCAGGGCGGGGCTGGCTGCTGTCTCTATTCTACCAGAAAATGAGCTTATCAGGTAAGAACCAACGCCCATTTTCCTGTTATCGTAGAGGCAGCAGCCAGACTGGGACGTACCAAAGACTGGGCTGTCCACTAGGGTGGGAAATTGTAAAAAAAGGTCTGTTAGGGCACAAGCACTTGCTGCAGCACCCTGTGTCCAAAGGCCGTGTCAGCCGACGCATACTTGTCCAACTTGTAATGACGTATGAAGACTGTGGGAGATGCCCAGGTGGCCGCCTGGCAGACTTCTTCCAAGGTGGCCTGAGTGGACCAAGCTGCAGATGTCGTGGCGCGGTGTGTAGAGTGAGCTGTAATGTTTGCAAGGACCTGTATGGATTGAAGTTCGTAAGACAGTTTAATACAGGCTCTTATCCAACGCTCCAGACTAGACGATGAAGCTTTGATACCCAAGGAGGCCTGGCGAAAGGAGATGAAGAGAGCTTCCGAGTGGCGGAACGAGGCGGTGCGGTCGATGTAGATCTTGAGGGCACGACGTACGTCAAGAGTGTGCCACTTGCACTCCCTCTTGTGACGGGGAGACGGACAGAAATCAGGTAAGGTCAACTCCTGACCTCGGTGGAAACAACTATTGACCTTCCGTATGAATGTCGGGTCCAGTCTTAAGACAACTCGGTCTGGATGGAACACGCACAAGTCATGTCTGGCTGAAAGAGCAGCCAAATCAGAAATACATCTGGCTGAAGTTACAGCCACCAAAAACAGCATTTTAAAGGACAACAGTTTCAAAGAAGTGGATCTCATAGGTTCAAAGGAAGTGGAAGTCAAAGCTCTAAGACACGAGGTAAGTCCAAAGTCGGATATCTATGTATGGCAGGGGACGCAGGTTGGACGCTCCATGGAGAAATCTCCGGATCAAGGGGTGAGAAGGTAGATGTTCGGATGCCAGGCCACCCAGAACAGAGGCCAGAGCAGCCACCTGTCGGCGTAGCGTGTTAGGGGTAGGTCCCTGATCCAGCCCCCTCTGCAGGAAGTCCAATATCTGCGGAATGGATGCCCTAAGAGGGTCAACAGTCTGGTTGGAACACCACAGATCAAAAGTCCGCCACGTGGCGTCATAAATGCAGTTAGTAGAGCTTCTGCGTGATGCCTGAATGGTAGCAATGATGTTGAGGGAGATGTTATCGTCTGTTAAGGCTTGCCGCTCAATTGCCACGCGGTTAATTGCAGCCACTGGGGGTGGGGATGACAAACTGATCCTTGGAGTAGAGACAGAAGAGACCATGGGATGTGCCAGGTGGAGATTGACAGAGTCATTAGGTCGGCATACCAAGGCCGGTGTGGCCAATTTGGCGCTAGCAGCAACAGTTCTGCCTCCAGCTCCAGCATTTTTTGAATTACCCTCTGAATGAGGGGAAGGGGAGGAAATGCGTACAGGAGACCCGTGGACCACCGGCATCTGAGAATGTCTACTCCTTTTGCCATGGAGTTCATGAACTTCGAGAAATACCTGGGTACCTGGTTGTTGTCTGCTGTCGCGAACAGGTCTAGGACTGGGAGGTCGAATCGTAGTGTCAGTCAATGGAAGAGGTTCAGATGGATGCTCCACTCCACTTGATCTATCGTTGTCAGGCTCAGCCAGTCTGCTTGGACATTGGAGACCCGAGATGTGTTCTGCCCTCAGAGATGACAAGTGAGATTCTGCCCACTGGCACAACAGATTGGACTCCTGCATCAGGGACCAGGAACGAGCTCCTCCCTGTCTGTTTATGTGTGCCTTGATCGTGGTATTGTCCGTGAGGACTAATATGTGTCGGGCCTGAACTCTATGGTGGAAGTGTCTGAGGGTGAGGCGAACCACCCGCAATTCTAGCCAATTTATGCTGTTTTGGCTCTCTTCAAGGGACCACTGACCCTGAGCCACTAGGTCCTGCATGTGTGTCCCCCATCCTGTCAGACTTGTGTCCATCGTAAATGTGAGATGGCACGGCTCTCTGAACAAGGTCCCTTGCAAAATCGCTGGGGACTGCCACCATTTGAGAGTGTGTAATACCTGTCTGGGAAGGGGGACCCTGAGAGGAGAGCTGCCCCTGTCCGCCTTTTGATGTGGAAGCATGAACCAAGGCTCCTGCTGTGAAACCTGGCCCACGGGACAATCCTGAAGCAGGATACCATCTTCCCCAAGACTTGGGAGAGAAGAAGAAGGGAAGCCTTGTGTAGATGTGGCACCTTCCTGACAAGTTCCCTCAGACTGAGAATGCGGTCGTTGGATAGGAACAACCTCTCCGCCATGGTGTCTATCAAGCCCTGAGGTGGAGAAGGTGAGTGCTGAGAACGAGGTGACTCTTTTTGAGATTCACCCCGACCCCATGATTTTCAGTGGTCTATGAAGATGGGGATATAAAGATAAGCTTCGGTCAAGTCTACCGACATGAGGAAGTTGCCTTTCCTGACCGCCTGGAGGACAGTGTGCAGAGAATGCATTTTGAACTGCCGATAGACAATGTGGCGGTTCAATGTTTTTAGATCTAATATTGCTCTTCATCCCCCGGAATTCTTCGGTACCACAAACAGGCGGGAATAAAAGTCCTACCCTTCCTTTTTTTTTAAAAAAACAAAGTTTTATTGGTTTTTTGATATTTTACAAAGGGAAAAGGTAAGGGAAAGGTTACAAATTTTGGCAGCTGCGAAATGCGGTACGTGCACCCCCCCCTCCAAACTCATAGTATACATTTACATAAAATTCAATATTAAGTAGTAACATATAGTCAGTGTGATAAATTCAATTGGTAATTTCGATCAGTTTATATCAAGTGACTTTTCTTACTCATTTTTGTGATCTGAGCTTTCTTGATGTCGCCCCATCTCCCCCCGCTGGCAGAGCTCCGGCCCCTCCCGTGTCTTGTATGTCTGTTAAAGAGTCTTCTGATTTTTCTAGGAGTACTTTGTTTTTCTCCATAAAGGCCTGCACCACTATGGGTGTATTAATTCTAACTCTTGTCTCCTCCCAGAATATTAACATACCTTCAGGCATCGACCATCTAAACCACACCCCCTTCTGGTATAATTTATTCGCCAATTGCGAATAATTTTTTTTCTTTTTTCCCTCACTTTCTTGGGGATCTGTTTCAGAATGGTTATCTTCTTATCTTTGTATATCAAGGCTTGCCCCCTTTGTGCACTCAGAATTTCATCTCTTGTGCTTTTCCTAAGAAATTTAATGTGTACCTCCCTGGGAACATTGTGTGTTCTAGCATAAGCTGAGTTCACTCTATAAGCCAGGTCTATTTCCCACCCCATCTGTTGTTTCTCCTTCTGGATATACTCAGCCAAAATGCTTGTTATGATGTCCCTTATATTTTCATCATCTGTCTCCATCACGTTTTGAAATCTAAGATAAAAAGACATTCTCTCAAACTCTATTTTCATTTGTTGGGTGTCAAGTTCTTTGTTTCCCTTCTGCACCCCCTCTATCCCCTCCCTCATCTCAGCCGCCCTACCCTCCAAATGATCCAGTCTCTGTGAGTTCTTATTAATTTTATCCTGGTTCTCTTTAATTTCTTCTTTCATCTCCTTCAGTTGTCTCTTTATTTCCTCTTGTCCCTGTAGAAGTTGCTGAAACATTTGATGAAACTCCAGTTCCGTAGATTTAGGTTGCATTAAGGCTGTTATCGTTGATTGTGTACTAGGACTGGAGGTTGCAGATGTCGGGGCAGAGGCAGCAAAGCCTGGCTTTCCAGGAGGTGGTTTTTTAGGTGGCATTGTTTATGGAGTAAAGAGTCCAGTCAGTATAGAGAATGATCAGTCAGAAGGGTAGAACAGCCAGGAGAGTCCAAGAGACAGAGGGTCCAGGCAGAGGGGAATTTTCTAATCACCCTGGCAGAAGAGCAAAAGTTTTTCACTCCAGGGAGTTCAAAAACAGTCAAACACACAAGAGAATTGTCTGAGTAGCACGGAGACAAAGACCAGAAGCCTGAAGTTTTGAAGGTGGAGTCAAGTTTCACATTTCATAAAGACAACGGAAGTGTGCCATCTTGCCCTGCCAGCTTCGGGTTTAGAGGCAACAAATAAAGTTTTCAAAGTTCAAAATTCCCAAAGCTTCCAGATCATCATTATATTATAAGTTTAAGTCCGAAAATCCACTTAGTATGGGCGTGACACAGTGGTGGGTTTCTGCCGGATCGCACCGGATCACGCGATCCGGTTGGCCGATGAACCCGGAAGTAAGTTTCCTGCCCCGCCCCTTTCACGGGACGGCACTTGCCTGCGCTCCACCAGCTCGGGCGTGACCGGAGAAGTTTCTCTTCTCAGAAATGTCTTCAGTGGAGCGGTGGCAGCCTGCGTCCCTTTCAGGAGCTCCACTGAAGAAGCTTCTCCGGTCGCACCCAAGCTGGTTCACGCTGCAGAGACGAAATGCCAGCCTTCGGGTTGCAAACCCCACCTGCCTCCCCTTCGCGCCTCTTGCAGCTGCCAGCTGCTCAGGAAAGGCGGGAGGCTTCAGCTGGCCAACTTGTGTAAGACAAGACAGGCAAGCTGGTGGACACATGACTCTGCCCAGGATAACGTAGAAGGTGCAGAATCAGCTCTGTCTGAAGGCGAGAAGGCTCGGAGCTACCACCACCCCTGCTTGCCCACCAGCCGAAGCCTCCCGGGAGGTTTTGGCTGACGGGTGCGCGGGGGGGGGGGAGGTCCAAGCTTTTTGCCTTCAGGCAGAGCAGCGCGCGGAGTCCGTCTCTCTCCTCCTCCTCCCAGCCCTGCAGAGCAGCGCGCGGAGTCCGTCTCTCTCCTCCTCCTACCAGCCCTGCAGAGCAGCGCGCGGAGTCCGTCTCTCTCCTCCTCCTACCAGCCGAAGGAAAAGCGCCGGGAGACGAGCTCTGCGCGCTGCTCTGCCAGGCTGCAGCGCGTGGAGCCCGTCTCCCCGGGGCTTTTCCTTCGGCTGCAGGAGGAGGAGAGAGAAGCCACTTCGGCCTTCGGCTGCAGCACAGCGGAGGATCGGCTGCGACAGCCTTGCAGAGCAGCGCACGGAGTCCATCTCTCTCCTCCTCCTACCAGCCGAAGGAAAAGCGCCGGGGAGACGGGCTCTGCGCGCTGCTCTGCCGGGCTGCAGTGCGTGGAGCCCGTCTCCCCGGGGCTTTTCCTTCGGCTGCAGGAGGAGGAGAGAGAAGCCACTTCGGCCTTTGGCTGCAGCACAGCGGAGGATCGGCTGCGACAGCCTTGCAGAGCAGCGCACGGAGTCCGTCTCTCTCTTCCTCCTACCAGCCGAAGGAAAAGCGCCGGGGAGACGAGCTCTGCGCGCTGCTCTGCCGGGCTGCAGCGCATGGAGCCCGTCTCCCCGGGGCTTTTCCTTCGGCTGCAGGAGGAGGAGAGAGAAGCCACTTCGGCCTTCGGCTGCAGCACAGCGGAGGATTGGCTGCGACAGCCTTGCAGAGCAGCGCACGGAGTCCGTCTCTCTCCTCCTCCTACCAGCCGAAGGAAAAGCGCCGGGGAGACGAGCTCTGCGCGCTGCTCTGCCGGGCTGCAGCCCGTGGAGCCCGTCTCCCCGGGGCTTTTCCTTCGGCTGCAGGAGGAGGAGAGAGAAGCCACTTCGGCCACTCTCTTCCAGACGCCCAGCTGGGACCGAAAAGGTGCCCTTTTGACCAAGAAGGGATCAGCTGTGAATGTGGAACTGCGGGGTCTTTTCAAGTGCGTAAGCTGAGCAGAAGGAACATCCGTTCCTCAAACCCAGCGCTACTCCCACCTCCCCATTGTCCGAGTTGCAGCAAGTGAAGTGCCACGGGCGGCAGGCAAAACGAGGCTTCTTTGCCAGCCTCCCAGCTGGCAAAACAGAAATTTTCGCCAACTGGAAGGTATGTGTGTGTGAGAGGGGGGGGGGAGAGTGAGAAAGAAAGAGTAAGAGAGAAAGGAAGGAAGGGAGAGAGAGAGAAAGAGAGAGAGAGAGACAAAGATAGAAAGAGAAAGAGAGAAAGAAAGAGAAAGAAGGAAAGAGAAAGAAAGAACGTTGGAGAGAGAGACACAAGACGGATGGAGGGAAGGGAGGGAGGAGGGAGGAAATAAGTGGGGGAGAGAGACAAGAAAGAAAGAAAGAAAGAAAGAAGGAAGGAAGACAGAGGAAGAGAAAGGAAAGAAAGAAAGAAAGAGGGAAAGAGAGGCACAAGAAGGAATGAAGAAAGAAAGTAAGTGGGGGAGAGAGACACAAGAAAGAAAGAAGAAGGAAGAAAGAAAGGAAGAGGGAGAGAGACACACAAGAAAGGAAGGAAGGAAAGGAAGGAAGGAAGGAAAGAAAGAGGGAGAGAGAGACACAAGAAAGAAAGGAAGAAGGAAGGAAGAAAGAAAAAGAAAGAAAGAAAAAGGAAGAGAACTTATGATCACAATTGAGCCCAAAATTTTGGTTCCTAAGCAAGAGCATTGTTAAATGAGTTTCACCACATTTACAAGTTGGTCACTCCCACCCGGTCACATGACTGCTAAGCCACGCCCACAAAATAGGCCACACCTACGGAGTAGGTTCCAAAAAATTTTGAAACCCACCACTGGCGTGACATCATTGGTTTGGCTCTCCCCCTCCTCCTTCCCTTGGGGCTGGGAGCACGATTGTTTCCAGCCGCTTGTCCGGGGGGGGGGAAAATCCCCCTCCCTCCAGCCACGCCTCTCTAAGTCAAGCCGAAAAGTAAAGTTTACACAACTGACAAGTTTTCAAGTTTGTAGTGGGAATGGAGAAAGTCTACGCCTCACCGCACCGCCGCTGCATCCTTCAGCTTTCTTTATCTCCGCACAGCCTCACAGCGAAGACGCCGGAGCGTCTCCCCTTCGTGCTCCTCGGTGCCTGGAGCAAAGCGGGGGCCCCCTGCCGGCCGCCGCCGATCCAGGGGTTCCCCCACCACGCCGCTCCTCCGGCAGAACGCCTCTGCGGGGCGTCCTGTGCCCCCCAAGGAGTGGGGAGCCCACTGGGGATGCGCAGGGCGAGCAGTCCCTGCCTGTCGCCGTCAGCCGCCGGAACCGGAAGTCCAAAGTCCTACCCTTCCTGATGGGGAGGAACCAGTTGGATGGCCCAGATCTCCAACAGGTGCTGAATGGCCTGTTCCATCAGTGCCCTCTTGCGAGGACACCGAGAGACCGGGCATGGCACAAAGTGATCCTGGGGGGATGGAGAGGAATTCTAGCATGAGACCAAATTTGACAGCTTTGAGTACCCAATTGTCTGTTGTGGTCTCCTCCCAGTGGTGGGTAAAGAATGCCAGGCAGCCTCCGATCGGAAGAGAGTCCAGATAGTCATTTCCTATGTGAAAATTGGTGGTTGCCTCCTCCACGGTAAGATTTCTTGGAAGGGAAATGCTGTGGGTTTCTACTGGACCTGTCCTGGTGAGATCCCTGTCTGGGAGTGTAGGAATGGCATTGTGGATGGGGGAAGGAAGGCCCCCCCGTCCACCGGTCGAAAGGGTGACCTCCTATAGAAGGGAGCGAGCCAACTGTCCTGTTTCTTGTAGATGGATGAAAGGACCTTGCGCTTGTCTTTAGATTCCGTGAGGTACGGGTCTAAGGGACTACCAAATAATTAGGTGCCACTGAATGGGGAGGCTGCTAGGCGCCACTTGGTACAGACATCCACCTGCCATGGCTTGAGCCAAAGCAGACACCTGGTCGCAACCAAAGAGACCATGGCTTTAGAAACGAATCTAGCAGCATTAAGGGAAGAATCAGCCGCAAATTCAACCGCTGCCCTGATCTTGTTGAGATCCCTATGTGATCTAGTGTCAGTAGGAGTGATGCGCTCCTGAAGTTGTTCAATCCAAACCAGGGCCGCCCTGCAGAAGGAGGAAGTGGCCGTAGAGGCCCTAACAGCCCAGGCCCCAACCTGATAGTTTTTGACTAAGGTTTGATCTGACCTTTTCTCCTCAGGCTTGAGAACCTCCTCAGGGGCTCCAGAGAGCGCAGTAGGTGAAGACAGGGCTGCAACCAGTGTGTCCACTGGGGGAGTCTCGAAGAACTTGGTGAGGTCTGGTGCAATGTTGTCAAGGTTGGTCGGCTGTGGGCCCGTGCCTGGAGACTTCCACTGCTTCTGGATGATGTTCAGGAATATCTTGGGAACAGGGATCACCTCTTTTTCCACCGTGGGTTCGGTGAATGGCATACTGGAACCCTCAGTTGAAGCCGGTTCTGTTGGTTTATCCTGTGAAGTAGAAGCTGAAGCAGAAGATGGTAAGTTAGCAGCTTTAATGGCCTTAAGTAGAAGGGACTTGAATCAATCAGTTTTGAATAATCCAGTAAAGGCAGGGGTATCTGGGGTGACTACCTTGTCATCAGACAGGTCTGAGTCCTGCAGGTTATCTTGCTCCCCACCAATTGAGGCCTGAAAAGTAGAGGCAGAGGGATCAGGTTGCTGAGCCGCAGCAGAAGATTTATGCTTATGGCCCTGTGATAGAGCAGGTTGAGGTTGCTGCTGTAGGCCAGCAGCCATGACCTGTTTAATGGTTTCAGCAATGATGGTTGCCATATCAGCATGAGAAATGTACATGGTGTGGGGGGCCCAGAACCATGTGTAACCGGGAGGGAAGCCTGTTCAAAGGTGCGCTCCCTATTGAGGAACATCAAAGAAATTGTTTCTGTTGTCAGGCTCCATCGAAGACGAGGACTCGGAAGAAGACAATTCCCCTTCTGAATAGGCCAGAGTGGGGTCAGGGCCCATGGGAGGCAAGACAGGTGGAGCTGGGGACGCCACTTGGTGATCCTCGGAGGGAGGGAGGGAGGGCAGTTAGACTATGTTGTTTTTGGGCCCTCTGAAATTCTTTCTCAAGGGCCTTCTGTCTGTGCTCTTCTGCCCTGGTAGTCGCCTTAGAGACCTTGGGGTTTACTCCTGAGGAAGGGGCTCTTTGGCTTGCCTCTTCCTGCTGCTCTTTGCCCCTGATGGCCCTGCCTCCTCTAATCCTGCATTCATATCCATAGCTGGATCAGCCATTTCCCCAAACATAAATCAACACCCCAATAAGATAGGCAACGGTGTCACCCGTTTGCTGGCCAGGCGCTCCTGATCCGATCCACCTGGGGTGATCCTGCATTGCTGGGCACTCCAAACAGCTGCTGTAGAGTTCTCGCCTTTTTTAAAGCGTCCAAAATGGCCGACTTTTTTCCCCTGAGGCTTTTTCGAGCCTCAAAATGGCCACCGATATTAAGTGTGGCCAGGCAATCTGCAGAATGGCCACCGGACTCGCCTGGAACCGCTGCACATGAAACGGCCGGTCGTGCGTCCCTCCGAGTGCCCAGAATCAAGGAGCGCCGCGGGGAAGCAGCTGTGGAGCCATAGCTCGTGAGCTGGCCAATCTGATTGCAAGGCAGGCTTCCTGAGCGAACTCGTGGCCGCAGGCAATCAGACAGCTGAGGAGAGGCAACCAGAGATCAGTTTTGAATTTCCCTCCAATTTGTAGAATAAGGATTATTTAAGGACCCAATTTAAAGGAACAACATTTTTTTTGGAAAAATTCACCAATTAAAGGTATAATTAAATAATTTGGAGGAGAGATCAATTCTCACAGCCAGTCCAGGTTGGACTGAATGTGAAACTGGGGAGGAGCCACAAGGGCCCGATGACATCATAAGTGTAGACTCAGTCCGATTGGTTAATGGACGGCGCATACCCAGTCTGGCTGCTGTCTCTACGATAACAGGAAAATGGCTATTAGTATGTTCCAGCAGTAGAACTGATTTTTTTTTTCTATTTTGAACTACAAATGAAATTTGAATAAAACAATTCATCTGATGAATAAATCACTTTATTTTATCTAAAAGGAGACCAAAATTTCAAACAGCCCAGCAAGATAATATTAAAATAACACTTAAAGTATATCTGCTTTAGCATGGGGTGGACAGGACAATACAACATTGTATTATTTCATTCAGTTATTTTAATTATTGGTGACCATTTTAGTCAAAATTATTGTAACTTTTGTATTTCTGGATTTATTCAATTATTATTGGCCACAGTTCTAGTGAAATTAATTTAAGAGTTTTATTTGTTGATTTGTCCCGCAGTGAGTTTGCTGTGGCAAGTTGGCTGCAGCGAGTTAGATGTGGCAAGATATCCCATTCCATTTTAAATGTTTTAAATAATTATATCCATTATAGCAAGAGTTTTGAAAACTATGGTTCGGAATCTCTGGGACTGTCATGAGCAGTTTGGTATGTCACTGTGATTTTTCTTTTAAAAAGTGACCAGGCTTCCACAAGGAGAGTAGAACATGGTCATAATTTGCTCTAAGCTCTACTCTTTATTTTGACTATGTAAGTCCTAGTGGCCTGCTACAAAGTCTGAGAACTCTTAAAATACATAGATTAAAACATAATTATTGAAAGTAAAAGGTATATTTATTTCTTCTTCAATCCTAACCCCAAAGCAAATTATCTTTACTTATGGGTGCTGTCACATATATTTATCTATCCTTTTAATTGATCATGATACTGAAAAAATTGCCCTACGGCTATTTTGAAGCAATAATTAAATCATTACAGATATTAACCAATATCTAAGAATAGACATAAATGTTTAAGAATATCATATATTAACTTGCATACGATTCTATATTAAAGCATCTAGGTAGTTCATGAGGAACTGATCTGCTGGATAACTAGCAAGGTAATTCAATGTTAAGCATGAATTAAGATAAATTACCCAGAATATTTCCAACAAATGTTATGGTAATTGAGAAGTATGGAGGTAGAGCATCCAACAGTACATCCAACATGTTGGAAGGCAAAAGAAGGCTACTATAACAAGATATCAAACACTGTGGCAAATAAAATGGTTCGTCTCAGTGATCAATTATCATAGATTTTATGAAGTTTTAACATGAAACTGAATGGGTCTAATGCATACTTACTGCAAGTATAAAATCATTTCATTACAATGAATGAAAAAAAATACACTTTTGGTATAAAGTCCTCATAATTAACACAAAGTATAGAACAAAAATAAAGTAGTCAACAATACGTTGATTTAAAAAAATATTATTGGAAGAAGAGAATTCAAATTTCCTTTGAATTGGGATAGTTAAGTATGATATATAAATAATAAGTATATATTATTATATAGCATATAAATACTAAGGAGGAAAGGGTGTTGAAAGAATGAAAAAAATGTGGCCTGTGTCTGTTCTTCATTGTGCTAGTTTTGACAATAAGGAAGGCTCTTTCAGCACACCAAACCCTTGGCCTTCTCACAGCCCTCCCTTCCTATCATCTTTGCTTTCCTATTTATGAGACTGAAGAAAGCTCTTGCTTGTGTAGTAGTTAATAAAAAACATATAGCCACTTCTTCAGATTTTGATGTTTACCTGATTTTATTTACTCAATTCAAAACCAGCTGAAGCAATCTTTGGATCAGTTAAAAAATGGGGTTGCTATACTTTATCTCTTATTTCTAGGTTTATCAGAAAAGTAAAGAAATCGCTAAAGTTTCATGTACCAATGGTCTATGAATCATTAACTGGTTATCACACTTTACTAAGCAATAATTTCAATTTATTTATCAACTTTACCACCCTGAGTTCCTGAATAAAAAGCAGGTCATAAATCCAACAAACTTTTAGTCCCTTCAGTGTGTCAAAATTACCATATGCACATAAAAAAACTTGCCATGTAGCAATTCAGTGTAGTTGTGATTTAGCTCTGTTCAATATGAGATTAATATGTAAGTAAGTAAGTAAATCTTTATTACGGTCAAAGACCAGCAATACACATTAGTTTTTACAATATGTTAAAAAATACTGACATTTAAGATACAAAAAAGTATTGACATTAAAAGTGGAACATAACATACATGTTCTCAGATTGTTCGGGTCACTCCCTGGTTTACCTAGGTGCAACGCTGTCAAGTATAGGAGTAAATACAATGGTCCAAAGATTGTTAGAGATATGTCCAGATAATTGGTACAAGATGACAACTATACTTCTGTAGCCAATTTTTTTCTTATGGACATTGCAGCAGCACAGAACTTTGCCACTGCATGCGTGGTAACCGGGTTAGTGTCCTGGAGGAGAAAGCCTACATAAAAATTGTCTGCCCTCCCTGGCAATCTCTCTAATAAGGGGAGAATATGTGCAGACCTACAAGCTCTGTATAGCTCACAGTGTAATAGAACATGTGAATTATCTTCCACTTCTCCTTTACCACATATACAAACCCGTTCTGCTATAGGTGTTCTCCTATACCTGCCCTGGAGGAGTGCTTTAGGAAGAATGTTAAATCTGGCTCTGAAGAAAGCTATTCTTTGTTTTGGGAAGATCAGGTCATTTAGATATCTTGCCGATTCCCACACACCCTGTTTGATTCTGTCCCTACTGTGGAGAGGCAACCTATTTAGTTCTTCTTGGAACTCCATGTCCTTCATTCTATTAATTACTACTTGCTTTGCTTGATCAAAGCCTAGGGACATTAAGAATAACGGTGAGAGCCCATAAGAGCCTAGTTTGTGACCAATTGCCTGTTTCCAGGGGGAGGGGAAATTGTCAGTCAACACTAGGGGGGACAGTCCCTCTGGAAAGAAATGCATTTTAAGCCAATGAATGATCATCATCTTCCAGGCTCTTACCTAAATTTCACAGATTAATATGTGAAACAAACAGCAAAAGAATGAAACCTCCCTTGTGCTTTACATTAACACAAAACTCAGAAGGTGTCTCACGGCACATTCTACTCAATTGGATTTCCACCTAGGACTCTACCTTATAGAACAATTTAGTGGTTGCATCTTGAATACATGGATTCCAATCCTGATCTGAAGTCTGAAATAGAAACATAAGTTATTCTGACATTACTTTATTTATGAGATAAAACAACATTAAGACTTTCCCAAACTGTCATCAGGAACACCTGAATGAATTTGTGCACTGTTCCATATTTAGAAGTAAAGTCTGAATCTTAGTCAGTTCCCAAGTATAAAAATAATCTTTCTGTGGAGACCACCCAAATTTCAGATCTTTTTTCTTTATAAATAATGCAAACAATTTTATTCTATATTCAATATTTATTCAATTTAAATAATAAAACTAATTGTGCTTAAAGTTATGTCTTGCTGACTTTTGAAGTTGTCATTTAATACTGAATTATTAAGATTAAAGAGGCTACATATTAAGACACTCAAAAATAGAAACAAGTTTTTAATTAAAAACCTAAGCAATGATAATACCTGTAAACTAAAATTTTCGAGTGAGATACCAAATGACAACGGAATATCTTTATTTGTGATCTGCAAAAAAAAAAAAAAAAAAATCAATATGCAACAATGTAATACCAGTATATACAGGTATACAACATGCAGGATGTAAAATCTGTGGCAACATTTGTGCCTTATAATAAAAGAAAACAGACATTTTTTGACAATTTCTCTATGTATAAGTATTGATTTTATAAACTAGAATATGAATTACTATGATGAATTTTGGGTTAAGATTAGTTAACCTTTGTATCTTAACTATATCTTTCAGCCCAATATTCCCAACATTGTATCCTTAGTATTCTATTCTACACATACTCCTTTATTTATACATATTTTAGATTAGTGTACTGCTGCATAAAAGAGTACCTTCCAAATCTGAACTACAGTTGTATAACTACTACGGGCTCCAGGCAGAGAAAAGCTGTGCTTATTTTTAAATCTAAGGGTTGGAATGTATATAGTCATTAGTTCTGCAATCCACTAAAACCAGAGAAAGAAGGGAGGATTCAAACATTTGCTCAAAATGTTTCCTAGCATTACACCAGTACTTAAAGAAATAATTTGATATGCAATTTTGTAATCATATCATTGAAACTTTCAAAATTATGATGCAATAGACAAATAAAGACAGCACTGACTCAACTATTTCAGCAATCACTTTCTTTATGGATGAACAGAACAAAGATTATCCATGTATCCATCTGAAGTATCATTCACATTTTTAAAACTTATCTGAATATTCTATGCACATATACTTACATCATCTTCATATCGTATATGGATGTTGGAAATTTTCAATTGAAGGTTTCTTATAACTTGAGTAATTAGCTTTTCTATGAAAGTATCTTGCTTTTCTTGTGCTTTATCTAAATCAAGTGAATGAATACTTTATATTATTAAGCAATGGAGACTACATTTGATTTAGGAAGAAAAATAATATTCAGGAATACAGGTAACAGATAATTCCATATATTTTTTATTTATATATTCACATAGACATGGATACCAGAAATAGTGTAGGTAGAAATTAAACATGAGTTCCTTTGAAGGGCTGAATGCAATCATCTCTTTTTCCATCAACAGATGTGTGCCTTGTTAAACATGGAAAACTAAGAAAGGGTGCTTAGGAACTCATTTGATGTAATCATTTGAGATGACACAAGCAGCCATGCTAAAGTGTGATGGAAGTTGGTCAGTCAAGCCTAAAATAGGGCTAAGGGGATAAAGAGAAGAGTGAAGAGAAATGAAAACTCAAGACAAAGGATCACTGGAATCCTTACAATAAATGGTGCCTCAGCTAAGTGAAGTGAGTTGAGATCCTCTATATAACATTTGTGACTGAAATCTAACAGGGACAAAGTTTGGTGCTGACTGAAGCAATTAAAGGACTACAGTTGGAGCCAGACTGGAAGTGAACATTATTCAGAACCTCAGTCTACAATGATTCAGCTCCACAGCATTAGAAAATAATAATAGTGAATAACTAAATTGGCAGGCTGCAAGCGATGATTATTTGTGATTCCACAGGCACTTAATAATTCATTAAGTGGGTAAAAGGTCTACTGAATCCAAACTGAATTATACCTTTTAAGAGACTTATCAAAGGAGCAGCCAAACCTTAACATTTCATTTAACCAACAGCATATATCCTATGGTAAAATACTTACATTTAAGCAAATGCAAAATTTGTAAGACAGGCAAATAATAAATAGCCACAAATATAACTGATGACTGTACAACTTTTGGAAATATTTTGATATATTTTGAATAAATTGCAATTCTATATTCAATATATTCAAAATAATAGATTCAACCACTTCTGACATTTCTGATCATGGGATCTTTCTGGATTTGGTACCAGAAGCAATCAGCATGAAATAAAACACAATGTATTCTGCATTACAAAAGAAAACAGCCTCAACTAGAATACTGCTAAAAGTTTTAAATGAATTTCTCAGTTTTAATTTCTAATACAGTAAATATTGGTAAATATAATGCACATAAGCCAAAGCTTCTTTGGTCATGTATCATTTTTAAGAAGGAAACCCAAAATATTTGAGAATCACTGGTTTAAAAGGATGAAAAACAATAACAAGCCAATAACAGAATTCAGAATTCTAGAAACAATTTGGAATGACATTTGCAAGTTTGTTTTAAACACTAAGCAAGATCCTTTTGCTGCTTGCCTGATTGCCTTTAGAACATTCCTAGATGGATCTTGAAGAGAGTCAGATGAAAAGTAGAACCTTCTTTGAAAAGCTTTTTGCTTCTTGTCTGACCCTCTTTACATCCTTTCTTTAGGACTCCTGTAAAGGCAATCAGACAAGCAGCAAAAAGATTTCCAAGGACCCAGCTTCCACCATGGCTGATGGCTGCATGGGTTTTGCCCTAGGCATTTTTTTCTTTTGAGTAGATTTTTTTCTTCAGCTCCTCAACCTCAGCTGCAGAAGATTTTCTTTGTTCCCTTCCTTCCTTTCCTCTACTCTTCAATCTGGCAGTCACTCATCAAGATAAGTAATTTACAGATTCTGTCACCCTCTTTCCAGGCATTCAGCAAATTTAGCAAATGAGGTGGGAAAAGGGATCAACATTGGAAGCGGAGAGTTAGTTTCAGCACCTAATTGGTGGAGGAGTGGGAAGAAAGATCAACAAGTCTGCCCCTCCCAACTTTTTTTCCGTTTTCTTTATTATTATTTAAATTTTTTAATAAGTTTTACAATTATTACCCCCCTTATCCTTCCCTCTTCCCCCATCCCTACCCCTCTTCCCTCCCTCCCTCCCAGAGCAAAATACAGGGTATAAACATTAAACAACCATACGCAAACGTAAGCTAACTAATTTTAACATGTTACTATTCTTGTGCTTTAACTCCCCCTTTATTAAACTAGCTTTGAATAAATTGTAGCATTCCTTATGCCTTCATTCATAAGCTAACTGAAATTTTTTAGTCCGGTATTTGTTTTGAATATAGTCAATCCATCTTCTCCAGTCCAGCTTATACTTCTCATCTGAGTGGTCCTTCAGATACGCTGAAATTTTGGCCATCTCTGCTAAGTTTACTACTTTTAACGTCCATTCTTGGATAGTGGGCAACTCTTCCTTCTTCCAATATTGCACCACCAACAATCTTGCTGCCGTCATTAGGTTCAAAATCAAATTAGTCTCTATAACAGTACAATCTGAAACTATACCTAACAATAACTATACCTTTCTTTATTGAAGAAATTAGATTTTGGCGGGAGGGAAGGGAAGGAAAAAGCCTCTTTTGGGATGCCTCTCCTAAAGCTGCCATCCTTGCATCCAGGTGGCTGGCTTTTCCAAAGCATAGCACGATCCCGGAGAAATTTGCAGTCTCCCAAAGACCAGCTGATCTGGGTAGAAAACTCCAAAAGCAGTCACCGTTTCCACAAAAAATTGTTGGAGTACTGCAAATAGTGCCTGCTTCTAGGAGGCATGGAGTGCAGGCCCAAGCACTGCAGGGTCCCAGTAGGATGAGAGTAGGATGAGAGGAGAGGTGGGGGGCACTGTAGTATCACTGTGGTAGGTTGTAAGGGAAAAGGACATGGAGGGTGCTGCAGTCACCATAACTTTGGAACAAGATTGTATGTAGCCTGGGAGAGGGAGGGAGTCTGTCATAACTTCAAATGGCTATTAAGGGACTGATCATATCTCAAAGGCTACCTGTATTTTGTAATTCTTTTTAATTTTACTGGCTTCATATTTATTTCATTTTGATATGCTTTATTTTGTGAGCCATTCAGTTGGAGTTGGAATTAAAATTGAATGACTATTGCATCTTTTCTTACCTTTGTCAGCAATCTTTTGTTTCGCATCTTCAATTCTTTGCAATTCCTTTTGCTTTGCTTCCAGATGTTGCTTTTCTTCTTTTTCAGCATCATATTTAATACCTAACAGAATGGATTACTTTAATAATTAAACACAACTAGATTAAATCAACATTTGAAATTACACAAATACAAAATTAAGTCCTATTTGACTGTACTTACTCTCTGTATGAAAAAATATTTAATACCTATTCTTTCTAGCAGTAAGCAAAAGTCATTCTTCAAGAATAAAACAATGCATTAAAATAGTTTTCCTATATATAATGGATGGGTATAATGATATGTAGGAATGAAAGGATCTTTGGAGATGGAGAAAGAGCTGCAGGCTAGACAATTGCCTTGTAAAATATTTCTCAACTCACAGAAGGAAAGGGGCAGAGGCAGCATTTCAGAAAGGGCCCTCCATAGTTTTCCAGAGAGTAAAAGGAGAAATAATTTCAATCTTTAAAAAAAAAGCTGTTAAAGTAATTTTACAATAAAGATGGAGTTAGTACTTAAAGAGTTGTGGTTGTCTGGAGTACATCAAAGGGCTAACAACGTACCTATGCAAACATGCACCTATGACTCAATAGCCAAGAATCATAGGATATTTGCAGAACATCCTATGTCCAGAATGCAAGAGCTATGAGAGGCAAGCAGGCATTTTCATGGTGTTGTTAAGATTGCAAAATATATCATCAAATATTTGGTACGTGACAAACTATCTTTAAAAAGTTCACCAAAACCCGAAAGTTTGAATTTAGGTTGACATTCATTCATTGATTTGTAAACTGGATTATGCCTTTATTGCATAACTATTTATACCTACCATATTTTTCAGAGTATAAAATGCACCTTTTTCGCTCAAAAAAAGAGGCTGAAAATCTGGGTGCATCTGATACACTGAATACAGCATTTTTTGCCTCCCGAAACCCTGCCCCCTTCACCGAAATGGCCGTGCAAAGCCTTTAGGAGGCTTTCAGAGTGCTCCTGGAGGCTGGGGAGGGCAGAAATGAGCGAAAAATGGACTGTTTTTGCTCAGTGTTGCCTCCCCAGCCCCCAGGAACACTCTATAAGCCTCCTAAAGGCTATGCATGCCCTTTTTTTTTTGAAAAAAAAGGCCCGTTTACACGAAAAACAGGCCATTTTTGGAAAATCTGCAGAGTGCAAAAACTTTTTTTTTTAATTTGCCTCTTCAAAATGTTGGTTCGTCCGGTGCATCTTATACTCCGAAAAATACAGTACTACTTCTCGTTATTTTACTTTATTGATTTACAAAGAAACCTCTTTTTTGTAGCATCAATTTATCTAGAAAATTTTGGTGAAGAATTAAGGACAATGTTCTTTAAAGTATTCTAGCATTCTTATAAAAATTCTAAGCTTAATGACCTGTTCTGAATCAGAATAGATACTTTTAGAAAGAACAGGTGTATCATTTGGGAGTTTTCAAATATGTTGTTAGATGCATTGGGGGGAAAGCTTTATTGGTAAGAAGAAGCTATGTTCAGCTTCAGTTGATGTTTCAGATATAATATTTTAATAAACAAAAATCTATTTCCATTGAACTATAGTCACTAACATTCTTGTAGCTGGGCTTCAGTTAAAGATTATCACTGAAGAAGGTTCAGAAGCTTCAGGCTACAGAGAAAATAGCTGTTAAAATCTTGAGCAAGGTAGCTAAATAAATCCATGGGAGCTCAATCCTTAGCCTGTGAGCTACTAGACTCAATTTGGGGATCTGGTAACAAACTATCTAGCTCTAAACAGCTTAGGACCCATTTTCTTCTGCAGGGAAGTATGAACAGATTCAAATTAGATTAGACATGTTTGCTTTCCCAGAAATTGTCCACTAGACACATTTGGGATATTAATTAAACCAACAAATAATAATACTAACTGCTTCTTTCTTGCCAATCACAGATTATTTAAACTATTCAAACTATTGCATGATTAAAATATAGAAGCAGAAATTATAATGGTTAAATGTTGTTTTATATATTTATTTTACAAAATTCAATTCCATTTCTTAATAAACTTACTAGCTGTAGGTACTATAAGCAGATAAACTTCATCTAAAACAGCTTCAACTGGCTGAGTATAAAGGTTTTTCCATGGTATTTGCAAATTTAGCTGACCTAAAATAATAAAGAAATAGTCATTTTAAAAAAATCAGCCATATTTTAAATAACAACTTTAAAAAACATTTAATATTATTAACATTTTCTACTTCAAAATATTTCCAAGTTTCATATTTAACTTTAAATAAAAATAAGTTGTAAATTATACTGATAATTATATTAATCTGAGTCAAGCTAGATAATTACTCCTCATCTTTTTTTGCTTGGAATTTAATATAAATTCAATTTATATTCCTCATGATTTAAAACATATTATACATATATTTTTTAAAGTTGTGCAAATATTACGTAAAAGAAAAACACTTTAGGGACGGGCAAAAGATTCTATGCACTGATCACCTCATGCACAAAACGCATTAATTCTGAGTGGTGGTATATTTCATTGAGACACAGACTCTTAATGTTTCATCTGGGGACAAATCTAGGACATGGTCATTTAATTCAGTGGTTGTTCCAAGATGTGGCAGGGAAGAAAAGGGGACTATAATATGATTCAGCAGAGTAGGATAGCCGTTAAATGGAGATAAGCAAAGGAAAATGCAAAAAGATTAATGGGAGGAACAGGCAGGTTTGCTGGTTAGGTTTATGGAGCATTAGGTGTGTGTCACGAAGGGGAAACAAATAATGGGAAGATGAGAGTAATGTGCACCAGCCTTGCCCTACTTTTCCCACTTTTGGAATTTGTCTCAGCTAAAATATAAAATATACAATACTTTCCACCTTCTGAGTCAGCTGGACCATGGCATTTTCAGAACAATCCAGCTGAATGTTCAAGCTACAATGTACTTGTACCTTACCATTCTCCCATTACCATTAAATGTTTCTAAAACCATAGACTGTGAATATAAATCTGAACTTTATTTTCCCTATATGTATAAAAGCACAATATGGCACTATTTTACCCATGGAGAGGGGGAAGACCAGTGAAGTTTTTTAAAAAATATATTATTATTTAATATATTACTATATCATATGTTAATATAATATATTATTTCATATATTATTAAGTTTGTGCACTGTCCAATTCTCAATTATTTTGGAGGTTCACATCTTACAACCGTAAAAGGAATAAGAAATAGAGTAATAAGTAATAATAATAATAACCCCTCCAAGGAGCTTTACCTTGTCATGGTGGAAGGGCTTACGCAGTCTAGTGATCCTAAGGGCTATGCTGAACAGGTGCAACCATATCAGACAGGTGTTACGTGAAGGGCCAGACAAAATTTACTCCACAACCCATTCAAACATGGTGAATATGAGAAAAATGAAATGTATGCCGGCTGAACCATCGCCCGGATTAACAAGGGTTCCGTTGGATGCTATGGCTCTTGGGCATTGTGCACAAAATGAGCTACAGGGCTCAGCTCCCTCTGCTAGACAACTGGGGCATGGAGCTGACAAGCTATTGGAAAAAAAAGCAAAAAAGCAAAAAATCTGGACTAGGGGAAAAAAACACATCATTATTATGGAAGCTTATTATCAGTCTGAGCCAGAAATTCGTTTTGGATTTCAAAAACGAATGCATCAGATTTGGAAGGTGAACCACATGGACTGTGATATCAGTGAGAAAAGGCTAATGGACCAACAACGTGTAATTCTGAGCCACAAATTTTTCACTACAGCAGAATTAACAGGAATCGAAGAGAAAGCAACTAATGGTCTGAGTATACCAACAAAGAAGAGTAACTTCAAAAAATGATTTGCAGACTTAAAAGCAAACTGAGGAAGAAAGGGAGGAAGAGGCTGCTGAAATGGATGAAGATAAAGAACAAGGAAGCACTGAAGAGCAAGCACCAACAGATAGTGCTCAATTAACTGAGAAAGTAAAGCATCAAATGGAAGATGCTGAAGGAACACATTTGCCAAAGCTGAACCAAGTGAACCGGAAAGAATTGAGAAATGTACTAAAAAAGATTGATGAGGCTGTGCAAACCATTCAAACCACTACATTAGCTGAAACAAAGCAGTTGATGTATGCAGCAGCCTTCATAACCACCAAAGAATTGGGTTTGAAAATACAAAGGAACCAAAGAGGCAAGAAGGGGAAGCCTAAGTGGAAAATTCGGTTGGAATTGAAGATCAAAAAATTTCGTGGAGACTTGAGCAACTTAAAGAATCTAAGACAAGGTCAGTTAAAGAACAAGCAGGTCAAAAGCAGCCTGGAAGCAAGATACGATTTGGAGAATAAGGAGATTGCGGTAGTAATAGAAGAGCTGAAGCAGAGGGTTGTTGCCATTGCTGAAAAGATTAAACGGTATGAAAATCGAGTAACTCAGTTCAAGGAAAACTCACAATTCAGAGCAAATCAGCACCAGATTTATAAGAGCTTAGAAAGTGGAGATGGAGTAACAACAAATGAAAAGCCTGGTAAAGAGAAAGCTCTGAAATTCTGAAAGAATTTGTGGGAAAACAACAAGAAGCACAACATAAATGCAAAATGGATCAAGCCGGTTGAGGAGTCTATTAAAGTGCATAAAATGGAAGATGTGAAAATAAGAAAAGAAATGGTGCAAAGGCAGTCAAGAAAAGTGAAGAATGGGAGTGCACCTGGACCAGATGAGCTACATAGTTTCTGGCTAAAGGCACTTACAAGATCTGAACCAGATCTTAAAAACACCTGAAAATGATGAATGGATGACAACTGGAAGGACATTTTTGATCCAAAAAGATAAAGAAAAAGAAAAGGACCCTGGAAACTATAGGCCAATCACCTGTTTGCCA
Organism: Natrix helvetica; assembly: GCF_964273705.1. Classification (NCBI taxonomy): domain Eukaryota; kingdom Metazoa; phylum Chordata; class Lepidosauria; order Squamata; family Natricidae; genus Natrix; species Natrix helvetica. The sequence continues at coordinate 70,815,061 of NC_138552.1, forward strand.
ACAACATACAAGCTCCTTACTGGTATCATTGCAAACCAAATTTACGAATACTTGTAAAGAAATGACTTGCTTCCTGTAGAACAGAAAGGATGCTGCAAAAATTCAAGAGGAACAAAGGACCAACTGCTGATTGACAAGCTAATCCTAAAGAATTCAAAGAAAAGACGAACCAAGCTGTTTATGGCTTGGATAGACTATAAGAAAGCGTTTGATTCAGTTCCCCACAGCTGGATCAAGAAATGCCTGAAAATCTTTGGCATCAGCAGCAACATACAAAAATTCATGGAAACTTCAATGAACCTCTGGAAAACGAAGCTTATGGCTAATGGAGAAGAACTGGGTGAAGTTGAAATTAAATGAGGCATTTTCCAGGGTGATTCCCTTTCACCCCTACTTTTTATATTCTCAATGCTACCACTGACAACCATTTTGAAGAAGGTGAACTGTGGATACGAACCTGCAAGAAAGGACTGAAAATTTCACACTTGGTGTACATGGATGATTTCAAGCTGTTTCGTAAAACAAAAGCTGAGCTTAATTTATTAATTGAAAGCACAAAAGAATTTAGCCAAGACATTGGTATGCAGTTTGGAATTGACAAATATGCAACAATGGCAACCAAGGCAGGCAAGATCCTAGAAGATGATGGAAGACAACTTGAGAATGAAGACATGATAAAGGCAGTAAAACCAGAAGTAGGCTATAAGTACTTGGGGATTTTAGAGGCCTCTGACTTAATGCATAATAAAGTAAAGGAATTAACCTCAGCCAAGTACATTTGACGAATTTGCAAGATATTAAAGTCCAAACTGAGTGGAGGAAACATCATAAAAGCCATAAATACCTGGGCTATACCTGTAATTCGATACTCTGCAGGAATAATTGACTGGACCCAGATGGAGTTGGACAATTTGGACAAAAAAACAAGGAAGCTTATGACAATGAATCATGCTTTGCACCCTAAAAGTGATGTTGACCAATTGTATCTACCAAGAGCACAGGGTGGTCGAGGACTCCTACAAGTAAAGCAGACTGTGGAAGAAGAAAGACACAGCTTGAATGATTACATCCAGAAAAGTGAAGAACCAATGATTAAGGAAGTAAATAAAGGAGGCCTTTTGAAGACAACTAAGTTAAAAGCTGGATATAAGAAAGAAGTAATCGAGAAGCGAGCTGAAAATTGGAAAAGCAAAGCTATGCATGGCCAATACTTGAAAAGTATTGAAGGCAAAGCTGACCAAAAACTAACTTGAAACTGGTTAAGATCAGGAGTACTGAAAAAAGAAACAGGTGGCTTTATTTTGGCAGTTCAAGAACAAGCCTTAGCCACAAATTGCATGAAGGCAAAAATTCAACATGTTACTGCCAACAGCAAATGTCGCCTTTTAATGAGAAAGATGAGTCGACCACTTGATCAGCGGGTGCAGCAAAATTTCACAAACTGACTACCTACAACACCATGACTGCGTTGCTAAGATTATTCACTGGAAATTGTGCCAAAAGTTTGGATTTGAGTACAGCAAAAACCACTAGGATCATCAGGTTGGGAAGGTTTTAGAGAATGAGAAAAGTATGGTTCATTGACACTGCAATACCTGGTGATGCCCGAATTGAAGATAAGCAGCAAGAAAAAAATTCGCAAAATACCGGGACTTGCAAATTGAGGTTGAGCGACTGTGGAAAAAGAAATCATGTGTTGTCCCAATTGTAATTGGAGCCCTTGGAGCAATACCTAAAGGGCTACCACGCTATTTGGAAATTCTAAATTTACCTGACTTGAACATTCTGACTCTACAAAAAAAAAAAACGCCCTACTTGGAGCAACTTATATCCTCCGACATTACCTTAACAGTTCCTAGGTCTTTGGTTAGGACTCGAGCTGTTGAGCTGCCAACCAGCCCCAAAGGCTGTGAATCTCACCAAAGATTATCATAATAATAATAATAATAATAATAATAATAATAATAATAATAATAATAATAATAATAATAATAATAATAATAATAATAATAATAGAAGAAGAATGCAAACTGGTAGGAGCAAAAAACCAATCCATACAACCAAAAAGGGGACCTCAATCATTCTTGCCCAAGATTTGGCAAAGAGATGGGCTTTCAAAGCCATTAGAACACCAGCAAGATAGGAGTCAATCAAATCTCAGAGGGCACTTCATTCCCTAGAGCCGGCACTCTTCCAGGGACCCACCAGATGGCAATATTTAATTGAAGGAATCCAAAGTGCCCAAAATTGGCTAGGTAGATAACACTGGAGATACTGGAAATGGGTGCCCCTCAAGTAACGAAGTCCTATGCCATGCAGGGCTTTACAGATAACAACAAACTCCGACCTATAATGACTACTAACTTATTGAAAGCACGAAAAAAATACAACCTCAATATTTGAATCTAAATTCAAAAAATAGATACATAAAATATAGCAGATACAGTAGTCCTCGACTTACAACAATTCACTTAGTGACTGTTCAAAAGTACAACGGCACTGAAAGGAGTGACATATGACAGTTTTTTCACACTTACAACTGTTGTAGCATCCCGTGGTAATGTGATCAAAATTCAGACTCTCGGCATCTGACTCATATTTATAATGATTGCAGTGATCACCTTTTGTGATCTTCTGACGAGCAAAATCAATGGAGAAGCCAGATTCACTTAATATCCATGTTATTTGTAAAGCACTGTAAAGTGGTATATAAGTCTAAGTGCTGTTGCTATTATTAAATTAACAACTGCAGTGATTTACTTAACAATTGTGGCAAGAAAGATTGCAAAATGGAGCAAAGCTCACTTAACAAATGTCTCACTGAGCAACAGAAATTCTGGGTTCAATTGTGGTCGTAAATCAAGGACTATCTGTATATAAAGAAGCCAGATTAGATTAACCAAGAATACAAGTAGATATTTTTATGTATTCAATACAATTAATAATCTGCTAATTAACCAAAATGGTGAACCATAATAGGCAACATATTTTTACCCTATTTTTATGTTGTCTACTATGGTTCCTTGTTTTGGATAATAGCTGCATGATGAACCAATGCATTTCTAATACCATGTCTTTAAAAATACAAATTTAATTAATTATTGTAAGAAGCTTGGGAATTCTACTTACCAATATGACCTGCTTTAACTTTAAAGGGGACATCAAATTGATACTGTAAAGATAAATGTTTTATTACATTTCAATGATTAAAACATTATTATTTTAACAGCATAGAGCCCAGAATGTGCACAAATATTTTTAATTAATTCCTAAGACAGCATAAAAACACGTATTTATGAAGGACTATGATGCAAAAGGCACTTTAGTACTTACCAATGCATTTTCTTTTATTACAAGATTTTTAAGTGCTACAGCTCCTATTAAGAAATTTGGGGGGAAAAATCATAATCAGAAAACAAACTTAATTTACAATATTTCAATAGTCAGCAAACACATTTACGTTGCTCAAACCAAACTACATTACACAAGAGTTCCAGTAACATTATCATACCAGTATGTATATGTGAAATACTCTATAGCAATATGCAGCAAGTTGCATGCTAATCTTGGGTGGAACACTGCAGAGAAGAATGAGGCCTTGCGGGATTTCTTTGAATTGAAAACTAAAACTCTCCATCCATCACTGGTCTACAGTACATATAAACTTTTTCTTTCTTTCTGATGAAGTTGCCATGATATTGCTAATCACCAAAACAATGATTTTCAGTTTCTTCACCAAAAGGAAAAGAGAATCTAAGGGCTTTTTGTTTTCTTCTAGCAAAAAAGAAGAAAATCAGTTTTATATTGGCTAGCCACAACAGTTTTCAGTAGGATTTTGCTTCCCTTCTAACCAAAGGTCATCTGATATAGTTTTCTGAGTAGCTGACTGATGGGCAGATGAGTGGAGCTGAAGGTTGCATGGAACACTATACTGGCACCTTCCAAAGGCCAGGTGCAGTTCTCAGGCAACGAACTGCACCTTTGAAAAGAGAATTGCCCATGTAAATTCATTCTGTATCTACTTCTGGATAATCACACATGCACACATAAAAACCACTCCCTGAATTCACTGAAAAAATATCCAAAGCCTGTAGGCAGCAATGCCTTTAATAAAGTCAACTAATAGTCAGAGAATGAATTATTTATCTGCTGGGCCACAGAAGTTGGCGCATTATTAAAATCACAACTTCTGTAACTTGTAAGTTTTAAGATAAAGTGCAGACTTAAATTAGCTTCAGCTAGCTGTTAAGTTGGTTTCATGTTGCACTCAGATGCCAGGACAAGTCACCTTGGTTGATGTCACATTTGTAATAAGTCAAGGAAGTAGAAATTATATAGTTCTCATATCTATATAGTGATAAGTGGATATAAGAAAGAAAAATTAATCCAAAGTGTTGATCTTCACATAAAATAACCTGGAGAATAATTTTAGACAGGGCACTTAGTGATCTGGCAAGTACCGGATTTATCGGCGTATAACACGCACAGGCGTATAACACGCACCTTCATTTTAAGAGGGAAAGTTCAGGAAAAAAATTTAAATTTCAAATAAAGAACTTTGAAGCAAAATAAGGGTAGCTTAGAACTTTTTTAAATTAACTTTTAGTCGGGAGTCCGGGGAGAGGAGAGACGGCTCATCCATTCTCTCCTTCTCTCACCCACACCCCGCTGTCTAAAGCGCTTCCTTTCGCCCGCCCGAGCTCTTCCGCGGGAGAAAGAAAGCGTTTTAGTCGGGTGTCCGGGGAGAGGAGAGAATATTCAGCCAGTCTCTCCTCCTCTCGCCCACACCCCGCTGAGTAGCGCTCCGTGATCCTTTTCTGTGCGCCTGGCATTTAGGACATCCGGCTATCTATCTAAACGCCAGGCACACAGAAAAGGATCGCAGAGCGCTTCGCCCCAAAAGCAGCTGCTTTTCTGTGCGCCTGGCGTTTAAAACATCCGGCTATCTATCTAAACGCCAGGCACACAGAAAAGCAGCTGCTGTTGGAGCGAAGCGCTCCGCGATCCTTTTCTGTTTGCCTGGCGTTTAGATAGATAGCCGGATGTCCTAAACGCCAGGCACACAGAAAAGGATCACGGAGCGCTTTGCCCCAACAGCAGCTGCTTTTCTGTGTGCCTGGCGTTTAGATAGATAGCCGGATGTTTTAAACGCCAGGCACACAGAAAAGGATCGCGGAGCGCTTCGCCCCAACAGCAGTTGCTTTTCTGTGCGCCTGGCGTTTAAAACATCCAGCTATCTATCTAAACGCCAGGCACACAGAAAAGCAGCTGCTGTTGGGGCGAAGCGCTCCGCGATCCTTTTCTGTGTGCCTGGCGTTTAGGACATCCGGCTATCTATCTAAACGCCAGGCACACAGAAAAGGATCGCGGAGCGCTTCGCCCCAACAGCAGCTGCTTTTCTGTGTGCCTGGCGTTTAGATAGATAGCCGGATGTTTTAAACGCCAGGCGCACAGAAAAGCAGCTGCTGTTGGGGATCGCAGAACGCGAACCGGTGAAGCGCGCTCAGGAAGGCGGGGTAATGGGGTCACGTGTGCTTGAGGCTGAGGCAGCCTCAGGCTACTGTAAAAACAGTATCGGCGTATAACACGCATACATCATTTGCCCCCTATTTTTCGGGGGGGGGGAAAGTGCGTGTTATACGCCGATAAATACGGTAATAGCAAGAGCAGCGATACATACCAGAAAGACTAATGTGTTTTATTATTGTCATTTACTAACTGAATGATCATAATTTAGTTTTCACTAAAGTTTAACATTTTTTTCTGATCCACTTAGTATAATATTGTGTGCCATTTATATTGCATCTTCATAATATGTGAAACTGCTTTGTTGGCTACCTTCACATAAAAACCACTTACAACAAAGATGATGTAAAACATAAACAATGGAATAATTAGTTAAGGAGTGCAGTAAGAAAATCAACAAAGACATTCACAGAAAAAGCTATAAGGTCCTCTTAAAGGCTACATGAACAAGACCAAGTAAAATTCTTGGGGGGGGGGGGGGGGGAATAAGCATTTCCCAGCAATGGAACATCAATAGAACATTCAGTTGTACCAACCATACTAATCAACCACAATGATAATCCAGAAAACATGAGCTCATCTAATATTAGGTGATGGAAAAGTTTGAGTAAGTGTGAGCAAGTATAAAAATACAGAGATAATGAAAACATGATGCAAAATTCTATTTCATAATCAAGTTATGTTGTTGAAATGTATAGCAATGAACTATGTCGTTTTCAGGCAACCCAGTAGAAGAAAAAAATCTGTAATCTAACTGAAATGTAACTAGAATTTATTTAGTTGAGGCCAGCATCCTAGTCCTTAAATGGAAATCCAGAGCAAATACTGTAATAATGCTTCCTCTGGAGTTGTAAAGTAAGATTATGTTCCATTGGCAATATTTCCCTCTCAATCCCACTTCTGGTGGGATTTTCTCCCTTCTCTCCAGAAGACAAGCCACTAAACAGACGTTTTCCTTCTCCTTATATTGGGCATTTTCTTCTTCCATACTGTAAATAGTCAATGTTGACAGATGACAAACAAACATAATGGTGGAACAAATCTCTTATTTTGGGTATCTTTCACTGGAGAGACAACTTCAGGGAAAGAAAGGAGACAGTTCTGGTGCTACATATTGCATGAAAATTATTGTAATGAAGCGGCATAGTGACCAGTCACGTGAGATGGGGCCAACTCTTATTTTCTGAGCTAGAACTTGAACCAATTGTTGCACCTACTAAACTAAGCATCTACCTGAAAATGTCAGGACTTTATGAATAAAAGTATAGGTACTATCACTGAGTTTCACTATTTCCCCCACACATACACAGAAGAAAGTGATAAAAAGTATATTAGAAAACAGAGGCAAAATTACTACTACCTTTCAAACTTGAAGATAGGTGCTGTATCATTTGAGCAAATTCCCTAACCAATGATTAATATGTAATGCTGTTGTATTTATAGTTGCATGGATTTTCTTACTGGTATTTCAATCACTCTAAATTTAAACACCAGTACAGTACAATATATCCCTGACCACAAATAACACCGTTAGTGTTAGGTATGCTTTTCTAGTATTCTCTTTTTTCTATTCTCTTATTTCCAATACTATTTATAATAGAAATGGTAGCTTGCTTCCTGGGCTCTGTTTAACTATGATGCTATTTGAAATATTTATTAAGTTCATATTACTTTGCAAAAAATATATACACTATCTAAGAACAGATTGAAGATGCATTTCATATATTCTAAAATCACAAATTATATCAGGAGCTAAATAAGCTGTCTATAACATACAAAAAAAACCAAGTTGTTTTTTACAATTTAATTTGCACAGCATTCCAAGAGCTACAGAATATTTCACTATCTTCCCCGCAGCAAATTTAAATTCACCTCTTCCTCTCAAGCAACCTGAAATGCTTCCTCCCAATAGAAGTAGTCCTCAAGTTAACAACAGTTCATTTAGTGACCATTTGAAGTTACAACAGCATTGAAAAGAATGATTTATGGCACTTACAATTGTTGTAGCATTCCCATGGTCATATGATCAAAATTCAGATGCTTGGCAACCGACTGATATTTATGATTGCAATATCTTGAGGTCATGTGGTCACCTTTTGTAACCTTCTGACAAGCAAACTCAATGGGGAAGCCAAATTCACTTAACAAACTTGTTACTAACTTAACAACTGTAGTGATTCACTTAACAACTGTATCAAGAAATGTCGTAAAATGGGGCAAAACTCACTTAACAAATGTATCACTTAGCAGCAGAAATGTTGGGATCAATTGTGGTTGTAATTTGAGGACTACTTGTACTTTAATAGTAGGCTGCCAAAAGGATGTATGTAGGGCAGAATAGGTTCTCAGAGTAGGAAACTCCCAAATGGCTTCAATTTGGTTCACATGGACATTGGAAATTGCTCTGAAAAAGTACCTTTATTTTGCTGACATTATTTATTTAGCATAAGAAAGAAAATAAACCTAACATATTAAAAAATTGTAGAATAATAGGGCTGCAAGACATCTTGGAATACTTCTACTTCAATTACCTACCCAGGGCATACATCCTTTAAGAAACATTGATATGAGAGATCACTTCCGGTTTCTGAAGATGACGGACGTTGGTCCGCTGCTCGCTTCTCCGGTGGGCTCCTTTTAGGAGCACAGGCGATATTGGATGGACCACTTGCCGGGGGTTCCACCTGCTTGCTGGAATCCCCGGATCGGCGGCAGCCATGGGGGGGTTTCCAGCTTCGCCTCAGGAGCCGGGGAGCGTGGGGGGTACATAGCAGCACCTTCGCTGAATGGATTCCTGAAGGAAGTAACTAATTAGAAGTAGCGGCTGAAGTGCTGGAGGTGAGAAGTTTGCTCCAATCTCCCTAACCCCTTTTAATTGATGAACAGCAGCCTTTTGTAAGTTGTGGATTCAATCTATTTGAAGTTGGAAGATTGGAGGGTTTTTTTTTCACCCCTCTCAGGCAAAGCGGCATTTGGACTATCTCTCAATCTCGGAATGGAGAGAGAGAGAAAAAAAAGTTGAATTAGTCACTTGTACTAACTATGTGAAAAGATTTATATTACAATTGCAAGAGGCGATTGCTGAGTTGTTTTAAAAACTTTATGGAAATTTTTGATGTTCTGCTCCCTGGTTCCCTGTGAAAGGGGGAGCTAAGATGGCCTGCTTCCATCTTCTTCTTCGCACTTATAAATGAAGTCTGCCTTTTGAAACTACCTTGAAGAAAGTCTGGCTTTATATTACTATTCCCCCTGAAGGACTCCTGGAGCTTCTCCTGTTATGTGGTCTTTCTGGATTTGGATTAATTGGTTTTTTTTTCTTGTGACTTCTTGGCTTGGAACTGTGACTGAGGATTAACTTTCACTTTTGGATTTGCCTGTCTTCTCGGATTTGCTCGGCTGCACGCCTCACAGAAGCCATTTCTTTTGCAAAATATTTACAGTCATCTCTGAACTCAAGACAAATGGGGCCCAGAAAACCACCTTCAGGCAAGGCAGCGTCGGCACCTACATCTTCTACATCCAGCCCAACGACTCAACAGACAAAAAATTCATCATTCTCACAACAAGAAGGGACTGGAGAGAACTCAAAAGACTTATCTGTTATACAAATGTTCCAGGCTCTTATGCAGGGACAAAATGAATTGAAAAAAGAGGTGGCAGATTTTAGAGAACAGCTCAAAGGTGTACAGCAGCAAACAACAGAAAATAAACAGAGAATTGGTGTGCTGGAAAAGGGTGCGGCCGGGCTGGGGGAGGAGGTTAAGGCAGTCCAGAAGGGGAATACAGAATTGGAAAATTTTATGGTAAAGATAGAACTTGAAAGAATGTCCTTCTTTCTCAGATTCCAGAACCTACCGGAGACAGAAGATGAAGATCTTAAGGATATCGTGAGTACAATCTTAGCAGAATACATTAAGAGAGATAAGGAACAGTTGTGGTGGAATATGGAGCTGGTTTACAGGATTAACTCAGCATATGCCAGAACACATAATGTTCCAAGGGAAGTCCACATTAAATTTCTTAGGAAGACCATGAGGGATGAGGTTTTGGGAGCCCAAAGGGGGGGACCACTAAAATATAAAGATAAAGAAATTGCCATTCTTAAACAAATTCCAAAAAAAAAATAAGAGATAAGATGAGGAAGTATTCCTCCTTATCAAAGAAATTATATAATAAAGGAGTTTGGTTTAGATGGTTATTGCCAGAAGGAATGTTGATCTTCTGGGAGGGAAATAGAATTAGAATACATACAGTTGTGGAGGCAGAGGCCTTCATTAAAAAAATAGTGCCCTCCTAGAGGACGAAAATATAAGAGGTAGTGAAAAAGGTGACAATATACAAGACATGAGGGAGGGAGGGGCTGCTGCTCCGCCTGGGGACAGGGGGAGGGAACAATATTGGGAAGACTCAGGTCACAAAAATAAATGTATTTGAAATATCATTGTAATTGTTGATACATTAGAAAGTGGCAAAAGAGATGATTGAACACATGCTGGATACAATGTATAATAAGATGCTGTTTCTGCTTATCTTTTATCTTTTGTTTTTTCTTTTCTGTAAAAGTTGTGAGAATTGGAGAGATTTCTACTTCTAGCACGATGGAATTGCCAAAATTTTCTGTATATCCACTTACCCTTTCCCATAAATTTTAAAAAATCAATAAAATTATTTTAAATAAGAAACATTCTTATGTGAGAACTGTTTAAATCTGTGAAGGCAAACCTATGGCATGCGTGCCAGAAGTGACACACAGAGCCCTCTCTGTGGACACATGTGCCATCGCCAGCTGCTCTCCTGGTTTCCTATTTCTTATTTCCTCTGTAATTGTTTTGGACCAAAAAAGAGAAAATTGATAAAATCAATGGCCTAGCATCAGAAAATATTTCACCCATCTATGGATTATCAACCAAAGGCCAAATATGTTGAACAATGCAAACAATTCAGCAACTCCAAGGTATTCATATCCTAAAATGAGTAATTACTGTGTTCAGAGAATTACACATATATATTCCATGTGGTACATACTCAATTTCTTAAAGCACCTTGCCAAAACTACATCTGGCTTGAATTACTACCTCAGTAACAAATTGGGAGTTCAATGAAAGAATTGTGATTGAAAACAACTCAAATTGCAGAGACATACAGGTAGTCCTCAACTTACAACCACAGCTGAGCCCAAAACTTCTATTGTTAATTTCTGTTGTTAGACATTTGCTAAGTCAGCTTTGCCCCACTTTACGATTTTTCTTGTCACAGTTGTTCAGTGAATCACTGCAGTTGGTAAGTTAGTTAGTAACCTGGTTGTTACATGAATCTGGCTTCCTTATTGACTTTGCTTGACAGCAGGTTGAAAAAGGTGCTGACTCCGGGACACAGCAAAGATCATAAATAGAACCAGTTGCCAAGCATCTGAACTTTGATCACATGATCATGGGGGTGCTACAAAAGTTGTAACTATGAAAAACGATTGTCACTTCTTTCAGTGACTTTGAACAGTCACAACAAAACTGCTGTAAGCTGAGAACTACCTGTATTAGGTATAACATGCACGTTTCTTATCATTATTCTTGAATGACAATAAAATAAAATTGTCACTGCAAGATTTTGTCCCATTGCCTACTCTCTGAAAAAGCAATCCATAGGCTCCCATTCTACAAGGATCTACCAGTTTTTGCCTATGGAGATTCTCAATCATCCAGATTATAGTTGTGCCAAAGGTGCTTTTTCAAGAGGCAACTGGATTTCCTGGGTTTTTTTGTCTTTTCTTCCCTCCCCCTTCTCATTCAAGAAGCTTCTTCAAAAGCACCTTTGAGACTACAAGTCTTTGACAACATGGTCCACTCCCAGGACTGGAGTTTGATTATCTGCTGATTTTCTGCAAGGGAATGTGTATTTACTCCTGTTGCACGTTGTTATCTTTTTGTTTTCTTTAATTATGTAAGTGATAAGTGTCATTCGGGAATCAGGCACCTTTTAAAATTAAATATGAATGAACATGCCAATAATGCATCTAAGCAAAGCAGCGTATTAACCGAAGGCCACAGTATTAAGTTCCAATGCAGTACTTAGGTTCCCACACCCACTCAAACAAAATCACCACAAACGGAACGAGAGACGCAGTACACGGGGGGAAAACACTATTTTTACACCTCGTTTAACACAACTGCCTCTTTATTCTCGAGCACACTGGAACGAGGCCTTAACTTCTCTCCTACAGTCTCCCCTTAAAGGACAGTCACTTCCAAAAAAAGAGCAAACACGGGAGAAGTCAAGGCATGACAGGTGACGAGAAGGCCTGGCCGTGCTGGAAGGAAAACAACTCTAAGCAATTCAGCTAGAGACCGCTCGCGGGGCTTCGCTCGCCGAGGACGAACGAGAGTCCGCCCCGGTTCTTCGTCTCTCGGGCAGGACCGCGCTCGCCAGCGACACAGACCACGCGGGCGAGCAGGCGCACCAGGAGACTAGCCGCCGCGCCCTGCGAAGGGGAGAAGCCCGGCCACCGCCTCCTGAACAGAAAGGGGATTTCTGAATTTAAGGGGGTTTGGACGAGGCCGGGCTGGGCTCCAATCCGGTCTCTGGCTTACCTCCCCAAATGCCCAGCTGGAGCTGGGAACTATCCAAGTTCACCACATAATCGCCCAGGAACCGGTTCAGAACGTCCACTACCACCGATTCGAAGACCATCCTTGAAAGCGGGAGGACTCGCTCGCTCCCCTTTCCGCCAGTTCTAAATGTCGCCTGACAGGGGGGGGGAAACACCCCCAAACCTCGGGAAGTTCCCCGCTCCCGCTGGCCAATCCACCCTCTCTCTTCCAAACAGGGTGGCGCCGCGGCCCTCGCCTCGGCGTGTTCTGCTGTACTGTACTCCCGACTCACCTAGCTTAGCGCGCAGGCGCGGAAGAGAATGCGATGACGCCGCGCCTTTGGGAAGGCTCGGGTCGCGCGCGCGCCTTCAGCGGGTGGAAGGGCTGGGTTCTTCTTGTGAGACTGGCGGTTAAAACTGCTCCTCCAGCAGCAGTGGGGGGGGGGGGGCTGTGAACCCCTAAACGTAGCGATGGAGTTGTTTTCCCCGCTTCTCGCTGGCTTTGCCACCTTCCTTCTCCGCGGCCCGCTGAATGGGCCCGTGGGTGAACAGCTTCACAAGAGCCGAAGGTCCTGTCCCACCCGACATGAGCGCACGGAGACCCTCGGCCGGTCTGTCATGCTGTGTAGAAACTGAGCTGCTGCCTCCGTAAAAAATTGCAGGGAAGCTGAAATTTTGGAATGTGATTCTAAGGGGAAGAGAGTCTACTCCGCTTGAGCTACTTTCTTATGTAAATAAGGATTGAACAGCGTACGAAAGAGGTTGTGGATTGTAATCCTTTCATGCTGGGGCAGGGCGTGATTTTGCAGCTACTTCATAGATGCACGTTTTTTTCTACAGTATTAGTATTGTTAATAGGATTCTTTTTTAAATCATCTGGATTAATAAACAATCTTAATCTTGCCGACTGCTGGAAATACTCCAGAAAATGTGTTTTAAATTAGTAATAATCTTTATAGCATTAGCTGGCTGGCTGATCTGCTGAAAGAGGGAGGCACGCTTTGTTCAGAATAGTTTGTGGAATTGAAACAAGTGGTTCTCAAGCATTGACACACCTATCAAAAGTAGCTTACAGTGCAGTTTAACATTATGTCCTGACTACATCCTTGTGTTTCCCCCCAAAATGAATTGTCATTGCCCTGATCTCATTCCCAGTAATGAGTGGAATATCTTTAATCATTAGTTGTGCTAGCTATAAAGTGGCATTTTCCTCATAAGTCCATAGTATTTCAACCATAGTTACAAAGCGTGCAAATTAGTATTGCTTATTATCCATTATTTTGAAATCAGCAACCTATAGTGGGGAACAAAAATGAATTTGGGAAGTGGCACATCTCTCCAGTGTTCACAAGACAGACACCTCTTGCATTCCTGACAACAGCAGAGGTCCAGCAACACTTGGTTTCTGGCTTTGTCATGCCTAAAGTACCATGAACAACACATGGACTTACTTCGGAACAGTTTCTTTATTGTTGCTCATCTATAATCTTGCTAGACTACAGCAATTACCTGCAATAATTATAGATATAGTTGTAGTCCTTGACTTATTATCAAAATTGATCCAGAGGTGGGCTTCACTTACCTTTAAACAACCGATTTGCTGGTTGTGAGCATGCGCACATGTGCACATGCGCTTCACTTGCACACACCTCTTCGGGGCTGAAACAGCTTCAAACATGCAGCTAATCAACTCAGGCAGCTCCAGTGAGTACAGCAGGTGCGGTGCGGAACTCAGCTGGGCCATGTGGGCAGGGGGAACAAGCCAGAAAGTTAGTTATAAATGGAAAGGATAGCGCAAGTGTAGGTGGATCGGCCCAGCCATGAACACAACTACCAGTTCACCCGAACCGGTCAGACTAGGCAGCAGCCCACCATTGAATTGATCCCAAAGTTTCTTTTGCTAAGCAAGGCAGTTAAGTGAGTTTTGCCCCATTTTATAACCTTTCTTGTCACAGTTGTTAAGTGAATCATTGCAATTGTTAAATTAGTAACACGGTTGTAAAGTGAATCTGATTCCCTCATTGACTTTGCTTGCCAGGAGGTCACAAAGGTGACCAACATGACCCCGGGACACTGCAACCATCATCAATATGAATAAGTTGCCAAGTGCTTGAATTTTTATCACATGGGCATGGGAATGGTGCAATGGTTATAAGTGTGAAAAGCAGTCATAACTCATTTCTTTCAGTGCCATTGTAACTTCATACTGTCACTAAACTAATAATTGTAAGATAAGGACCACCTGTATTTCACAAATTGCTAGGGAAGATACAAACTTGCTCTCTTCCTGCCTACATTCCAAACTCTGCTATCTCTTTGCCCTCTGAAAAGCCTTTTTCCTCCTGCTGCAGACTACAGGTAGTCCTCAGATTACGACTATAATTAAGCCCAAAATTTCTGTTGTTAAGTGAAAAGTTGTTAAGTGAATTTTGCCCTATTTTATTATCTTTCTTGCCACTTGTTAAATGAATCACTGCACTTGTCACTAACGTTGTTAAGTGAATCTGGCTTCTCCATTGACTTTGCCTTGTCAGAAGGTTGCAAAAGGTGATCATATGACCTCGGGACACTGCAACCATTGTAAATACAGTATGAGTCAGTTGCCAAGCATCCACATTTTGATCTCACAACCATGGGGATGCTACAATGGTCATAACTCTCAAAAATGGTCATAGGTCACTTTTTCAATACTGTTGTAGCTTTGAATTGTCACTATATGCTCTGTTATAAGTCAAGGACTACTACCTGTACATTCCACTACAGGCTTGGTTCCTTGGCAACCATTTTGTCATCTTCCTTCAACCCCAAGAAAGGCAGCACAACTGCCATTATTGTGATTGCTTCTGACCTGCCCTTATGCTATTTGCATCTGTAGCTGGCAGATAAAGGCTTGTGGTTTATGGTTGGGTTTTGGCAGCGTATTTTGTTTTGGTGGGGGATGATCTTTTACTATCTGAAATGAATGCTGTTGGGCTTTTCTGTGAGGGAGAACCATTTGCTGGTAAATGAGTTCATTTTTTGCTTCAAATGATTAATCTGATGGCTGCTTAAGTCTGATGCTGAGTTACATGGTTTTGATACTGAAATAAGTTCAGGGGTCAGTAAGATGGCAAAAGGCTCAGTTGCCAACATCTGGATCTAGAAACCTCAAATGAATTTTACCTCTTATTTATTGGAAGTAAAGTCGTTGCTGAAATTGTCTGACTTTTCTGGACAAGCTAAGCAAGAAACTGCAAGAATAGACTTCCAACTCTGCTAAGTAGAATGTCAAATCCCTTCCATAAAGCTGTAAAAATCTAGCCCATTAAATGAACCCATTCTCTTGTGCAAGTGAGTGCTTCCCAATGTTAGTTATGAGCTCTGCTTTTTTAATTGATTCTATGTAATTTTTGACTTGTTTTTATATTCTTTATTGAACTTCACATACAACCCACAATCCTGACAAAGTAAAATTTATTTGGGCCTCCCAGATCCAGATGTAGACTTTTAATAGTATTATGTTTTCCCATTTGAAACGTATGTGCTTGGAGGTCTTCTTGGAGTCTCCACTCCTATTCAAAAAGCAGATGGACGTTTTGGCCCTTTGAACAGGTAGATTTACTGCACCAGTTGTGCCCTTTCCTGGCTCAGGAGGCCTTCAGGCAGGCAGTCATACGCCTTCACCTCACAATTGGATTACTATAATGCACTTTATTTGACACTGCCCTAGAAAACCATCCAGAAGGTAAAGCTGGTCAAGAGTGAGATACAGTGGGTAGTGATGACCGATATTATGATTATGCTATTTTGTGAACTGCACTGGCTATAGTTGGCTTCCAAGCGCTGGTTATTCCTCTTAGTATCCTTCATGGTGTAGAGCAGTGATGGCGAACCTATGGCACGCGTGCCACAAGTGGCACGCGGAGCCATTTGTCAGGGCACGCGAGGCGCTGCCCTGTCAGCTGAGTTCACCTTTTTAAAAGCTATTTTTCGTCTTCCCCAGGCTCCAGAGGCTTTATAGGAGCATGGGGAGGGCGAAAAGAGCCTCCCCTGCCCTCCCCCCCGGAGGCTTCAGGGACCGTCCGGAGGCTTTCCTGAAGCCTTCGGAACGCTTAAAACCACCCTCCGAGCAACCCGGAAGTCACTTCCGGTTTGCTCGGAGGGTCGTTTTAAGCGCTCCAAAGGCGTCAGGGAAGCCTCCGGACGGTCCCTGAAGCCGTCGGAATGCTTAAAACGACCCTCTGAGCAACCCGGAAGTCACTTCCGGTTTGCTCGGAGGGTGGTTTTAAGCGTTCCGAAGGCTTCAGGGAAGCCTCCGGATGGTCCCTGAAGCCTCCGGATCGCGTGTTGCATTATGGGTGCGGTACGCCCGCACACGACCCCCCGCGCTCCCCCCACTTGTGGCACGCGAGCCAAAAAAGGTTCGCCATCGCTGGTGTAGAGCCTGGCTATCTAAGGTCCTACTTATCTTCAGCTGTCTCTGCTGATCTGGTATAGTCCAGCAGGATTGGTACTCTCCAGGTACCAGTAATTTAAAAATGTCAGCTTAAGGGATCCTGGAAATGTGCATATTTGGTTGCAATTTCTGCTTCTGGACAATCAGTCTCCCCACAAGATGTGTGTGGCATTCATCTTTATGTCAATCAGGTAAATATGGGAAACCTGGTGGATCTCCATTGTTGGTGGAGACAGCAGTCATGAATGGGTTAACTCTGTTATCATCCAATGGGACTGAGTCTGAAGATTTGCATATCCCGCCTTCTTCACTGGCCTCACCAGCTTTTTTAGACTCAGTTTTCAAGGGATAACATGCTATTCTAGTTCTCTAGCTATAATAATTACAAAAATACAAAAAAAATTCTTTCTTCACTGATTTCTCCCCTGGCTTCTTTTAATTTAGATCAGCAAGTCCAGGGGAGGCCTAGGAGCCAAAGGAGCCTTGCAGAGGTGAGGGCTTTGTTGTGGGGCAGTTTCCGTCCCCCCTACCCCTCTTCCTCAGTTTCAGATTGTTCGGAGGGGGTGAGCTCTGGAGGCGTCGGGAAGGCCCAGGTTAGCTGAGACCGTTGTGTGGGAGGTCCCTGCTGCTCAGGCTTCACTCCACATGGCTGCTAGAGCTGCCGGTGGAGTTCCTCTTCAGGTGGCCCCCATTTTAACCATCCTGCAAGTCATGGCCACCATTTTGTTTTGGCGCAAAAAGCGCCAGGCCACAGAAGAAGACCGGCAGGCCTCTCCTCCTTTGTAGGAGGCTGGTAGAACATTGGTAGTCGCCCTGCAGACACGGGCAGCCCCGGGAAGTCCCCCTGCGCCTCTGCAAGCCCATTCCCTGAGGCTTGTGAGCAGCTTGAGCCTGATCGCACCGCAGCAGAGCTGCAGCCTCCTGCCACCACTGCTGGGACCCGGGTGAGCCAGCATCAACTGCACGAGGCCAGAGAACCCAGCACCAGGCCTGCAGGACAGATGAGTATGGAGGATTCCCCGGGGAGGTGATTTCCCATTCTCCCCCTCTGAAAGAGGCTGTTGCAGGGCCTTCAGGGATACCCCCCCACCAGAAAGAGGGTTGCTCCTCCTCCCAAAGCTGGGCCTTCTCAAAAAGCCTCTAAGGCATCACAACTGGCAGAAGAGAGGAGGCAAAGAGCCCTGGATTGTGAATTTGCCAGAACTCAGAAGGCGTTTGAGAAACGGGCCTCCCAAATTACTGTGCAGGCCCAAATCCATTCTCAGCCCTCTGAAGAGGTTTCTGTATCTCCTGATCTTCTTCTGCCCCAAGATATGTCCGCAGATAGCGGGGAGGAAGGTTCCCTTTAAGAACAGGCGGAAGGTGAGGTCACTCCCAACTCCCCCAGGGTCAGTACATGCCAGGCTGTGACTGCTACTCCGACCATTGGGATCCAACCGGGGTCTCAACCTGACATGGCCGCCATAATTTCTGAGGCCATTCGCAAGAGCATAGCACCAGTGGCAGGCGGTTCCCTGAGGTGGTGGGTGTCATCGGCGATTTTCCAGGGGAACCTGTTCTGAGAGGCGACCCAGATCTTGGTGACCACAGACGCCAGCCTCTCGGGCTGGGTAGCGCACCTTTGCTCGGACATTGCCTAGGGCCTCTGGTCCCCGTCGGACAGCCAACACAGCATCAATTGGCTGGAACTGAGGGCCATCCGCCTGGCGTTCCTGCACTTCAGCTGTCACCTGGAGAGACGCCACATCCTCGTCTACGCTAACAATGTGATCGCAAAGGCGCACGTCAATCCCTGGGCGGCACACGATCCAGGTCCCTAAGGTAGGAGGCATTAAAAGAAGTCTTTTTTTTAAAAGGCGAACATGAGAACATCAATAAAAACAATTCTAATAGATTCTGGTGCAAAACAGATGGGATCATATGAGAAATGGAGTCCTGTAGAAAAAAGTAGAACTGTATAGCCTCGAGACTTTGTTGTTTAAACTTCCCATGGGCGTACAGTGTTCACTCTTGAGTTGAAAAAGTTATTATATTTTCCTTTTAGTTTAGTTCTGGATGCTAAACATAGAAAG
This sequence comes from Natrix helvetica, assembly GCF_964273705.1. NCBI lineage: Eukaryota > Metazoa > Chordata > Lepidosauria > Squamata > Natricidae > Natrix > Natrix helvetica. The sequence continues at coordinate 70,833,677 of NC_138552.1, forward strand.
CTGTACAGGTACTTGTCAGGGTAAACAGCTTTCTACAGAATATTGTAGAGATTCTATGTTGTTTTTGAAGGTCTGTAACTAGTACATTTTTTAAAATTTCAGAATGTGATTTCAGTGAAGTTTTTATGTTGTCCATAAAAAGGGGCTCTTTAAAAAATAACTTAATTAGGACAACTTTAATTCTAAACAATGTAATATTGATTTCTTTTAAGAAATCAATGATATATTGAATATTGATTTTTAAATGTAGCTAAGAATTGTAAGTTCTAATAATATATTCTTTTTAAGATGGTCTAATAAGATGAGATTGATTTCTATTTGTAGTAAGCAGCTTAAATTCCAAAGCCAATGCATAAATAGCTCAAGTTCCAGAGCCACTACACACAACTTCAGTAGTGTAAGGCCTGTAAATGTAGATAATATTTAGGATTGTAATTAAGATATATACATAGAATAATATAAAACCTGGGGCCAGTTTTATATGTTTGTAAATGTATGCTTATGAAAAAAGAGGAAGTTCATGACCTGCTTCTCTCTTGTTGCTTCAGAGTTTTGAAAAATGCAATCTTCTATAGAATTGTGCATAGGAAATTGAGATAAAAATAACTAATAATTCAAGGTTTACACATGAATAAAGGTGGGTTATTAACAGAGGTGGGTTGCTCCCGGTTCGGCCCATTTCGGGCAAACCGGTATTTTGACCTGGGTCGCAGAACAGGCAGCGACCCAGGCTCGCCACACCCCCAAACTGGTTCCCTGGTTGCTGCTGCCTTTGCCAGCATGTTGTTTAATAGTGCACACACATGCACAGTTCACTGTAAATTGTTATGCGCATGCGCGAAGAACAATTTACATTGAACTGTGCACATGTGTGCAGTGCACGGCTGGCACGGGTGCGAAGTGAACCGGTAGTAAAACCAGGAGCAACCCACCACTTGTTATTAATATAATTAATATTAAAATTAATGATTATAAACCATCCCAAGTTTTCTGTGGTAAGAAAGGGAGCCAATATATTTATATTGGGATGTGGGTGTGTATACATATCATATTCTTCCTTTCTACTGCTATCATGGAAACGGAAATGCAGAATCAGATATGAAGAAGCCTTATTGACTTAGTTTGCATTGGGCATTCTTCAAATTAACATCAAGACAGCATTGATTATTTCTTCCAGAATGAATATAGATATAGTATTTCCAAGTAAAACTATCTGATCATGTGGAATTTGCGGCTTTGATCATTACTTTATGATTACATTACTCTGGAGGACACTAGAACTACCTTGGGAAGAGTAATTTGAGGATAATTACGTAGAGCTATAATGGTTTCTATGTGTGCTTTTACATTAATTTATTTCTCTAAACAAGGTTTCACACAGTAGTGGAGCAGATGGGCAGTTTCTTTTCTGTGAAATGATGAATCCTTGCAATTAAAACCCACACAGTAAAGCAACTCACCTTGTCTTAAAACAATTACCCAGATAACTGATTTTAGCATTATTGTAAGCTTCTTTAAAAGAACAATATGCAGATATTAAAAAAGAAATGGAGATGATTTCCTAAAAAAATAGCAACAGCGGTTGTCACCGGTAGGAGAGATGAAATGTATCTAAATTATGTATTTATTATTTATAAAATATATTTATTTTAATATTTATTATGCTGTAAGCCATAGAATTGTTTGAAATGAGACGGGTGGCAAATAAATGTAATAAATAAAATACACCAATTTATAATGCTGTGCATTCACAGTGTCCATTTAATATGTGACTTAGGAAGGCATACAAAATAACCAAGATAAATTAAAATATATGGTAATTAAAATTACCTGATAATTTACCTGCCCCAGTAGGCACACCAGACCAAGAAAACAATTCCACAGGATACTAAAACCACTTTTATTGAGATTGGCTATAATAACAGACTCTTGTGAGTCTGATTATGCTTTACCTCTTCCCCTTTCTTATAACTCAGTGAATTAGGGAATTGTCTGTAAGCCACTTATGAATGCTATCTGGATACAATTAAAAACTGCTGACTCTAACCTATAACGCTCTTCTTGAAATAGAACCATACTGTTTGCAGGACCACCAGTCTCCAATTATTTCTACTAATCTAATTCAATGGACAGATATATTACCAGGTTCCATCACTCAAATAATATCATGTGATAATAATCAGAAGACATACTTTTTTGGTTGCTGTGTTTACTGGAGAACAAAAGCTTTCCTTCTAAGGCATGAATAGTTCCAATCCCCTCTGCCTTTTGAGAATTTGTTTTTCTACCCAGTTCCAGGCATAGAATCAGGAGATTTTGTTGGTTGTTTTTGATGGTTTGAGATTCTCTGAAGTTATCCCTCTATATGGAGTAAGGAAAATGACCTTGACAGAGATATACAAGTTCTGTAACCTGGGAGATAATGAGCAACGAATATTTTAAATTTGCCACAGACAGATAACTCCTGAGGGCCATTCCTTGTCAACCACTCCAGAGGCTCCACCCAATCCCACTCCTCACCAATACCAAAGTTCTTAATAGTTGCCAAAGTTTCTCCTAGGCGCTGCTTGGAGTGTCCAAGCACGGGTTAACTTCAGCTTGCTGCCCAAGGACTGAGTTCGAATTCTTGTAGCTTCGCCTCTTGCTCCCTTCAGAGGCTCAGTTTTAAAAAACTCAGTCGCCCTACAGGACGCAATTTGGGGAGATCCAGTCCTTGAGCAGCAGGCTGGACCCTCTAGTTAGCGTAGTATTGCTCCTCATAATTATTTTACCAGTTTAGTTAGCTCCTAGTTAGAATTTTTTTTGTTTTCTGTAGTTTTCCTTTCAGCGTTGAAGAGTACGCGTGCGAGACAGGCTGCCTGGAGCGCGGATCGCTCCTCGCCACGGCGAGGGCTACCGCACCGTGGGGGTTTGTTTGGCGGCTGCCGACGAACAGCTGGGGGTCAGGTAGGAGTTTTAGGACCCCAGCGCCAGCGTTAGGCTGCAGTTTGTTGCCCCGGTGCCGCTCCAGGCGCAAGCGCGTGAACGGCCACCATTTTGTTTAAAAAATTGGCGCGCTTTTCTCCCGGGCTTTTTAGCCTTGCCGCGCAGCCTGTGCTCCTTGCAGATCGCCGCAGAAGGGATTGAAGCAGGCCTAGCTCCGGGTCTCCTGACAGGCTCCCTTCCTTCCGGACTGACCACGCGGCCGCAGGGGTTCTTTTGGTCACCACCAGACCATTCACCCTTGCTTAATTTCCAGCGCGGATCTGCAGGCTTCCAGCTTACCTCAGCCGGAGCCATTTCCAGCCACCACTTGCCAGCAGCTACAAAGTCTCCAGGGTAGCAGGCCTCAGTCTCCTCCTCCATTCAGCCATCGGAGTGATTCCTTCCAATATGGAGAAGCAAGTGGATCAACAGGCTGGCCCATCAGCCACTAAACGCAGCAGGCCCAACCCTGCTGCTAAAGGTGACGGGGTGGAACGCCCAGCTAAGGGGAAGGCTCCTAAAGCCAAGAAGCCTTCTAAGGCCGAGGAGAGATTGGCTGAGAGGCGGCAGAAGGCCCTTGAAAGGCAATTTCAGAAGGCCCAGTCTGCCCAGCAGGGCCACCCCTTAGTACCTCCACCTGGGGAGGAAGGGGTTCCTTCTCCAGCTATTTCCCAGCAAGGGGTGTCCCCCTCCATACCAGAGGAAAGGGAGGATTTTGGTTTTTCCCCCAATCCTTCCAGGGCTTCAATGGGTTCCCCCAGCCATTCCCTGGCTGTAGATTCCCTTGATGAGGAAGATTCCCTGGCAGAGGAAGGTTCCTTGATCCATTCAGTGACCGGGCCAGATCCACCTCAGGTGCACGAGTCACCTTTGTCTAAAAGCATGCAGGATGTGGTGGCACGTGCCATCTCTCGTGGCATTTCTGATGGGATGATGCAGTTGGCCTCTAAGTTGCCCTTTGCCTCTGCAAATCCCAGTAAGGGCAAACCGGCTAGGACACAGGAGCCTCCAATTAGGGAGGCCTCCCCTGCTCCCACGGGCATCAGTGAGGTCTCTGATTCAGAGGAAGTGGAGCAGGACGCTCCAGATCTCTCTGAGTACGAGAATCCTGCACCAGAGACACCCACTGCACTGGGTCTCTTCAAGCCCTCCATGTTTCAGGCTATTCTAACCAAAGCCCAGGCTGCGGGCCCCCAGGTGGGTCTCCCAGCTCCAGCAGCAAAACCTGCCTCTGATCAGGCTTCAAAGGAGACCATCGGTCCCCAGGACCTGGGTGCAGGTCTTTTTAATGAGGTCGCCCCTCCCCTAGACCTGGTTCCAGCTCCACAGCTGTTCTTAGACATCATTCAGCGCTAATGGGCCCAGCCAGGCTCCATGGCAAACCCCAGTGGGAATGACAAAAAGTTGTATACCATGGAGGGCCCTCTGGAGGAACTCTTAAAGCTCCCCCAGGTAGATGACCCCATTGTGTCCCTCACCTCCAATTCTGCCCTTCCAGCTGACCTACTGGAGGGCCTTAAGGCAGAGGACAAAAGGGCTGAGTCATCTTCCCACAAGACTCATATGGCCACCGCTTGGGCCATGAGAGCTTCTTCCGCCTCTTCTTATTTTGGCAGGGCAGCTCTCTTTTGGCTCCGCAAACTGTTGTCCGGCCTACCGGCTGGGGACACTAGAATAAGGCAGGACGTTAACAAGATTATAGCGGCCATCGAATATTCTGCGGATGCCTCCCTTAGTGCCACTAAGTTCTCCTCCAGGGCACTAGCTGCTAATGTGACCTCACGCCTCCTCCTGTGGCTCCACCACTGGCAGGCCGACATCAAGGCAAAATGGAAGCTGGCTTCCGCTCCCTTTAAGGGTGGAAAATTATTTGGGGAGGCCTTGGATTTCTATCTAATTGAATCCAAAGATAAACGGAAAGTATTACCGGCTATGACTAAGAAACCAGAACTTAAGGGCCAGTCCTTTCGTAGGGGTTCCTTTCGGGGCTCAGAGCCTTCCACCTCCTCAGGTGGTACAGGCCGACCTTACTCCCAGACCCAGGACTGTCCCCAGGACAGACCCTCCTACAGGGATAGGAATAAGCAGCAGAACTACCGTAAGCCTTTCCGAGGGGGGTATTCCAACCGCCCCTTCCGGAAGTCCAAGTGACCGTCACAGGGACCCTCCCATAGGCAGCCGTCTCCAACTCTATGCCGCCCAGTGGGAGGAGACCACGACGGACACCTGGATTCTCAACACGGTCCGTCACGGCCTGACCCTGGACTTCCTGTCCCTCCCTCCGAGATCCCTTGTCCGCTGCCCCATCCCCAGGTCACCTCACAAGTTCCAGCTCATGAGGGCGGAGATAGACCACCTGTTAGAAATAGCGGCCATAGAAAGGGTGCCCGAGGGTCAGGAAGGCACAGGCTTCTACTCCATCCTGTTCCTAGTCCCCAAGTCATCGGGAGGAGTGAGGGCAATACTGGACCTCAAGAGGCTCAACAAGCATCTAGAGTACAAACGCTTCAAGATGCAGTCCCTTCAGACCATCCTGGGCTGCATCAGACAGAGAGACCTCTTGACTTTGATAGACCTGAAGGAAGCGTACCTGCACGTACCAATTCATCCGGCGCATCGCAGGTTCCTGAGGTTCCAGTTTGCCAATCAACACTTCCAGTACAGAGCCCTTCCCTTCGGACTCTCGTCGGCCCCACACACCTTCACCAAGCTGCTGGCCGCCATCGCAGCTCACCTACGCTCACTTCCGGTGAGGCTGGAATGTTACCTGGATGACATCCTCATCCACTCGTCGTCCAGGGAGCAGGTCCAGCAGGACCTCAACACCACCATTCGAGTCCTGAAACATCAAGGGTTCTCGGTCAACTTGGCCAAGAGCCATCTCAACCCGACCCGCAGGATCCAGCACCTCGGCACGGTGATCGACTTGGAGTCATGCAAGGTCTTCCTCACACAAGAGAGAGTGGACAGTATCAGGTCTCTCGTGCGGAAGATTCGCTCAACAGGATCGGCATCAGTCGTCTCCCTATCCCAACTCCTAGGGAAACTGGTGTCCTGCATCTCGGTGGTCCTGTGGGCACGTCTGCACACACGGGATCTCCAGTGGTTCCTGCTGCCGCTCCAGAGACGCAAGGCCAGCAACTCCAAGAGGGTGGTGCGCCTACCCCCCAAGTACTTTGCTCCCTCCGGTGATGGCAGTCGGACGCTCTCCTGAAGGGCTCCTACTTCAAGGAGCCGGAGCGCCTGGTCATAACAACGGATGCCAGCCCCTTCGGGTGGGGTGCCCACCTTCAGAACCAGGTGATCCAGGGCAGATGGTCGCCAGCGGAGCTCGCCCACAACATAAATTGGCTAGAGCTCCGGGCTGCCAGATTGGCCCTGCGACACTTCCTCCGGCTGGTCAGGGACAGAGACGTGCTGATACTGACCGACAACATTGCCACAAAGGCGTACATCAATCATCAGGGCGGCACAAGATCCCTCGCCCTGATGACGGAGGCGGAGTCCCTGGGTCGGTGGGCGGAGCGACACCTGAGGTCCCTGCGAGCGGACCACATCTCGGGAGAGGACAACGTGATGGCAGACTGGCTCAGCAGATCCACCATCCAGAACACGGAGTGGCGCCTTCACCCGGAGTTGTTCCGCCAGCTGTCTCAGAGATTCGCCCTTCCAGTCGTCGATCTCTTCGCGTCTCCGGCCAACGCCCAACTACCCAGGTACTTCACGAGGTTCCAGTGTCCCGGGGAGGAGGGCACAGATGCTCTTCGGTCTCACTTGCCCCCGGGCCTGCTGTACGCCTTCCCGCCCCTCCCTCTGATCCCTCAGGTCATCAGGAAGATTCTGTCAGAGGGGGCAGAAGTACTGCTGGTAGCTCCTCACTGGCCGAGGAGATCCTGGTTTGCCAACCTGATCAGCCTCTCCGTATCACACCACTGGCGCATTCCTCAGGATCAGATATCCCTCAGCCAGGGGGCAATTCAACATCCGGAGCCCCAGTGACTGCAACTTGCCGTTTGGCACTTGAGGGGGACATCCTGAGGCTCAGCGCATATTTGAAGAGGGTGATCCGTACCATCCAGGCATTCAGACGCCCCTCGATGGTCAGAATCTATGAAGCCACCTGGTCGTCCTTCTCTCGCTGGTGCCTCCAACATCAGATCGTTGCTACATCTGCCACCGTTCCCCAGGTCCTGGACTTTTTGCAGGACAGCCTTGACAAGGGCCTGGCACCCAATACCCTCAAGTGCCAGACTGCTGCCTTAGCCACCATCTTGTCTACGGGATCACACCTGCCTCTCAGCAAACACCCGCAGGTGCGTAATTTCCTTAAAGGAGCCACCAATCTGTCTCCTCCCACCATTCACAGGTATCCAACCTGGGACTTGTCCGTGGTGTTGCGTTCTCTATCCGAACCACCATTTGAACCTCTTCTGACAGTTGGACTACGCCACCTGACTCTCAAAATGACCTTCCTTATTGCCATCACTTCGGCACGTAGGATCTCTGAACTGGCCGCCCTATCAGTCAGAGATCATCTTTGTGTCATCCATTCCGACAGAGTGGTTCTGCGGCTGGACCCAGCATTTGTGCCAAAAGTCAACAGCGTCTTCCACTGTTCGCAGGAGGTGGTCCTCCCGGATTTTTGTCCGCACCCCAGACATCCCAGGGAACGTGGGTGGCATTAGCTGGACGTCCGTCGCGCCCTGCGGATCTACATGAAAAGGACAGGACCTTTTCGCAAGACTGAGGCACTCGTTGTGTCATTTCAACCTGCTACCATGGGCAGGAAGGTTACCTCTTCCACCATAGGGCGCTGGATAAGGGCGTGTATCCAGCTGGCCTACGAACATCAAGGCAGACCAGCCCCTCCTCGTGTCACCGCCCATTCAACGAGGAGTGCCGCAACCTCGGCTGCATGGGCCACCCAAGCATCCATCGAAGACATCTGTCGGGCCGCTACGTGGTCGAGCCCGTTGCCCTTTGTCAAAAATTATAGACTGGACACTTTCGCCTTGGCTGAGGCAGACTTTGGGAGGAGAGTTCTACAGAGAGTTGTCGCGAGCCCTGCGCCTGTGGACAATTCTTCCCTCCCTGGGGGATCATAGCTTTGGCATGTCCCGTGCTTGGACACTCCAAGCAGCGCCTAGGAGAATGACCGTTGGCTTACCTGAATGGTCTTTCTCTAGGCGCTGCGGGAGTGTCCAACCCCACCCTGTATAAGGGCCACGGGGTTCCTTCCATTGGACATCCGGACTATCGCCATTGACAGATCCTTTGGACTACTCTTTTCGTTTTTTAAAACTGAGCCTCTGAGGGGAGCAAGAGGCGGAGCTACAAGAATTCGAACTCAGTCCTTGGGCAGCAAGCTGAAGTTAACCCGTGCTTGGACACTCCCGCAGCACCTAGAGAAAGACCAGTCAGGTAAGCCAACGGTCATTCTCACAGAGATGGAAGGACTTACAAATACCTACAATAGAAGAATGGATGGGAAAACTAATGGAATTGGCTGAGATGGCTTAATCAGATGACTACTCTGTTTAAAGAAAATATTTTGGCTAACTTTATTGCTACTTGGAAATTACTATTCAACTGCTTTCTAGAAACTTAAATGGAAATTTTAGGATTTGACAATTTGAACTGCTTATGATTATAGAAAACTATTTAATAATATTGAATTTAGAGAAATAGATTAATGTATTTTATATCTGTATCAAAGAAAGTTGGAAGTTATTTTTTCCCCTTTCTTCCTTTTTCTTTCCCCTTGTAGTCCTGATTTTGTCTTTTCTTTAACTTTTCCTAACCCTTTTCTTTTGAGTTTATTTGGATTTTATTTTTTCTAAAATTTAATGTTTTTTTAAGTACTTGCCAAGAGTTCAAAAAATTCTATTCCTTCCACAATCTCCATCTTAGCCACCGATTCTCCAAAAAATAAACACAGCTATTCAGACTCTGAAGCCATCCCAAACATCTGTCTTATCCTGTTTCAGATTTTAAATTCATAGTTATTAGGTGCAAAAAACTGTAATATAATATATCAAAGTTGAATAGATGGCAAATAAGGAGAGAAGTATAAGTTGTCTCTGTGTCTCTCAGAAAGAAAGCTTACCTGTTTAGTTTCACTTTCAGCAAAACTCAAAAATTATCCCATGATTGCCATCTTCTCTTCAAACAGAAGTTTTCAGTTCACTGAGACCTCCAGATTGCACACAGAGTATGCCTGGTGTAGTGCAATCCATTCAGCACCAAAGATGTTATAGTCCTAGATCTGGCAGCCCCTCAAATCCAAAGCCAATGAATCTTCCTAGGGCTGAGCTGAAGCCTGTTGTTCTCCCTCTAAATCTGCCCAGCTTCCAGGCCCCAAGATAAGTGTCCTGTCCCCATCTAAGCTGCAATTGGTTAGCGGGTTAGCACTAAGGAGGATACAGTTTTATTAAAGTATTGCAAGCCCCTAATATTATTCCCCAGATCCCACTCACAACAAATACCAAGTCTCAATGAGTCCGAATTAGTACAGCCAAGACATGAAGTCAAAAGCAAGTATAAAGTCCAAGTCCACAAATCTACACTCACGAGTCCATAATCCAGGCACAAGTCCAAAGTTCACACACAGTAACTAAAGTCAAGATCCAAATCCAGAATCAAAGCCCCAAAATCCAAGATCCAGTCACGAAATTAAAAAAAAAAAAGGCACAGAACTTGAATCACGAAACATGAAGTCAGAGCACATGCCTCACAGGGAAGCAAATGGACAAGTTGCCTCTGTCACTTTTCATCACGCACTGGGCTAAATAGCCACCAATCAGTGCGGTTTATCAGGAGGGGCGAGGGTGCCTCCTCACAAGTAGTCTCGCCGATCTCTGTTGCACTTCCCTGTGTGCCCTGCAATCCTGTGGAGGAGGCAGTTCCTCCTCAACCTGCTAACCAATTGCAGCTGTATCCCTTCTCTGTCCCCTGCTTCTGGTTGGTCATCTGAGCTTCCTGGTGCAGCTGTATCTTTTCTCTTTCCTCTTCAACCAAGTGCTCATCCTCTGATAAGCTTTCCAAGTTTCCTGGCCTCTCTTATCCTTTTACCCCTCCTCTCCTGGTTCACAGTCTCCTGCATCTTCCTGAGGCTCCTCTGAGCCGCACCTTGCTTCCAAATCCTTGAAGCCAGCTCTTCCTCATTGCGCAAGCTGGCATATAGGGCAGAGGTGGGTTCCTACCAGTTCAGACCAGTTCGGCCGAATAGGTAATAACTTGGTGGCCTAGGTCACTGGAACTGGTAGCGACCCAGGCCTGCCATGCCCCGAACCAGTTTTCCCGGTAACGCCATAGCGCCGCCATCTTGGGTTTTGCTTCTATGTATGCGCAGAACAATTTTTATTGCACTGGCTGGTCACTCCCACCTGTTCCGATGCTTGCCCTGCCTCGCCTTTGCCATGTGGATCCACAGAGCTGCCTCCTCCTGCCTACACATAGGTAAGCAGCATTCATGCTAGCCTAGTCCCCACTCCCCGCCGGCTGCAACCCGTGCCCTGCCTGGTCAGCAGGGCAGCCGGCCAGGAAAGCAAGCGGGTGAGCAGCTGGGACTGGCTTGGCCTCCAACACTCCGTTCGGCAGGGGTGGCGGTGGCAAGTGGTAAGGGAAGTGAGCCCTGGGATGGCATCCCTTCCTCCTTCCTCTGAGAGCTGCGGTGGCAGGGAAAGCGAAGTGAAATGGGAGGCACCCGCCAGCAGAGGGTCCGCGTGGAAGGCGAGGGCACAGCAGCAGGGGAAACTGGCTGTCCCCTAAGTTGGCTCTCAGAGGAAGGAGGCAGGGATGCCAGCCCGGGGCTCACTTCCCTTACCACTCGCTGCCACCCGCCCTGTCGTTCGCTGCTTTCCCAGGAAGAGCCTCAGGAGGCTTCGCTGAGCCATCCCAGAACTGCGTGGAGGCTTCCCTGCTGGGAAACCCAACCCACTGCTCCCACAAGGCTCAACCCTGGTCTGCTGCTGCTTTTAGGCCTGGACCTTGTTCGCCGGACAGCCTTTTCAGGAGCATCACAGCTCAGCCTCGCCTCACCCAGCTCCCTTCTTAAGTTAAAAAGCAGTGTTTTGCCCCCGGGACACCGCAGAAGCTCAGGCTTGGGTGCTTTGTGTGAAGACCCTCGTTGCCCATTCCTTCAAGTGGGTATTGGTCAGCAGCCCCTATGTCACCACCACATGGACCATGTTCTTTTAAACTTTCCATTTCAATGAGAATTTTTCTAAAACTTCTTGAATTCTCATTGAAATTGAAAGTTTAAAAGAAAATGGTTAATTTCTGTTTATAGGTTGGTGGGCAGCCGGCTGGGAAAGCGTCCCTGGGAGCTGAGCAGGCCGAGCATGGCTTTGCAGGCTGAAAGGGAAGCTGTGCCCCTGCCTGCCAGATGCCCCCTCCCCTTCTTGCCTCCCCCCTGCCCTGGCAGGAGCAATCACATGGCTGCAGCACGTGGACTGCTGACTGACCCAGTGCCTGTCCGGGCGTGGTCTCCCGGCCGGGAAGGGGAGCCAGGAGAAAGCAGGGCCACTGAAGGGCCAACTGCAGCTGGCAACAGGGTGTGAAGGAGCTGCTGCCCACATGAGCCATGAGAGTCCCCAGGTCAGTGGGATGGCAGGGAGGTTGCACAGGGCTGGAGGAGGCAGGGAGGTGGGGGTTGAGGCTGCCTTTGGCACCTGCAACAGGACACGACAATTCCCCAGGGTGGGAGGTTGTCGGAGTCCCTCGCCTGCCCCGTGGCCAGTTCGGGTCCCACTTGAAGGGACCTCCGCTTGAAGGAACGGGTGCCAGGGGTCTTCCTGCCGCCAAGGCTACACAAACCACCCCAGCCTGGGCTTCTGCGGCGTCCCAGGCGCGAACTGCCACTTCCTAACTTAAGAAGGAAGTCGGGTGAGGCGAGGCTTAGCTGCGATGCTCCCGAAAAGGCTGCCCGGGGGGTGAGGCTGAGCCTCTCGTGGGAGCGGCAGGTCGGGTTTCCCAGCACGCAGCTCTGGGATGGCTCAGCAAAGCCTCCCAAGGCCCTTCCCAGGAAAGCGGCGAGCAAGCAGGTGGATGGCAGCGAGTGGTAAGGGAAGTGACGCTGCCTCCTTCCTCCAAGAGCCAGGCACCTGGGCTGAACAGCCGCATCCTAGCTGTAGGTCCCGCCGCATTCAGTCTCAGAGGCGAAATGGGAGGCGTCCTGCTGGCAGAGGGAAGGATGCAGCAGCGAGAGAGGCTGGGCTTTCCACAAGCCAGCTCTCGGATAAAGGAGGCAGAGATGCTGCCTGGGCTCACTTCCCTGCCTCCTTCCTCCAAGAGCCGTGGGCAGCAGGTAAAGGGAGGTTTCTTTGCCAGCCTCTCAGCTGACAAAACAGAAATGTCCGTGGTTCTGTGGGCATGGCTAGGTGGGGGGCATGTGACTGAGTGGGCATGTGCATGAGTGATGTCATGTTGGCCCCACCCACTCAGTCACAAGTCCCCCACCTAGCCACGCCCACAGAACCGGTAGTAAAAAAAAATGAAACCTACCCCTGATATGGGAAAGCCATTACAATGAGACTTTCATAGCAAAGCTTAATTTGCCAGGGACAGAGATATACAGATAATCCTCAATTAGGACTGGAGTCCTAATTGTAGTGCCCAATTTTATGATGTTTTTGCTATGGTTGGTATGTGAAACAATGTGGTGATTAAATGAATTGGTTAAGTGAATCCAATTTCACCCCTTTGACTTTGCTTGTTGGAAGACCCTAGGAAGGTCACATATGGCAAATGTGACCCTAGGAAATTACAACTATGTAAATACATGCCAGTTGCCAAGTTCCCAAATTTTGATTTCTTGACTATGTGAATGCTGTTACAGTTTAAAATATGAAGTCTGGTCATAAGAATTTTTTTTCAGTGGCTTCATAACTTCAAATGGTCTGTAAGCAAATGTTAAGTCAAAGTCTACCTATATATCAACAGGGAAACCCACTGCTTTAACCAGAATCAAGTAAACTAACTTTATGTTTTTTTGTCTCCCAGCAATCTTTAAGGGCCACAAATCAAGTGTAACATCTACTTTCTCATATTCTCTCTCTTCCCTTGAAATTATTTTATCTTTATCAAAATATTTTACTAATTCCTTGTAGAATTTATATTCCAACATAAGAAAATAATACACATTGTTCTTTTGATTTATTTTCGTGAATCCTTTTTGATGTTTAATTATCTAAGTCCATTTGTAAATCCAATATGTCTATCTTTTTCTTGTTAGTTGTACTTTTTAAATCCTTCTTAAAGTCAATTTCAGTTTTATTCAATGATTCTTGTTCAATAGCATTTCACTGCCACTTTTTAATTTTATTATAGAGTTAAATAATTTGAAAACCTCTTGGTTTTCATCAAACATTTCTTTTAAGGCCGCCTCTAGCATCCAATCTTCAAAGTCTTCTTACATTATGCGTGCTCACATTTGAGCACCGGTAGGAAAAGTAAATGAATACCACCCCTGATCAGGACTATAGTAATTTAAAAGTTCTAATGCTATCACACTATGTCTTTTAGTTACTTTATCAAATGAAGCTGTTGTGCCTGATAGGATTCTGTAGCTTAAAAACATACTTACTTTCAGCAAATAACTCTGCTTTGGGTAAAAAATGTTTCTTGTTTTCTATGGCTTTATAAAATGCACTTAGTTCATTACATGACCAGAAGATGGCAGCATGGAAACTGAATTGCTTATGTAGTCAGTTTAAAAAAAACCACACACAACCCTGTCCTTCATAATCTTGTAACTGCTTTTACAATGAAAAGCTACCGTACTTGCAAAAATAATTTTCATTTGTATCACCAGTAGCAAAACAGAAAACTAATCAGTATCCATCAGATTTTCCATTATATTGTTAAGGTCCTGAACCAACAATGGATAATATATTCAGGTGAAGTGTATAATTACTAATATAATTCTTAATAATGCAGGACCACAGTTACATATTGAATTGTAATCTAGCAATTAACTAATTATTGCATGTTTAATTAAAAAAACTTGCCACAGAAAGTTAGAAGAAAAGCACATACTGATTTTAATTTCTGAAGTAGTAATATTAACTCTGATGCTTAAGGTAATGTAAAAACCATGGTTTAAAGCTCTTTCTTTCTTCTTTCTTTCTTTCTTTCTTTCTTTCTTTCTTTCTTTCTTTCTTTCTTTCTTTCTTTCTTTTTCTCCTTGACAACTCCCCAAAAAGATTGACTTAATTTATTTGGGCATTTTATGACTAGTGTTCTAAATTTTAAGGAACTAAATATTGATCGAATACATGGCAAGGGATTCTAGGGTGCACACACACATTCAAACACCACATACAAACCTAAAGCCATTCTACAAAAATTTAGTAATTACGGTACACACTACATCAACATAATTAGGTTCATGCCAAATATATATGACTAAAATCTCTCTTTGAAAAGGTCAGAGGTGATAATTTGAATTTATTTACTAAACTACCCAGAGTCCCTATAAAGGTTTAAAAAACACCACCTTGATATTACTTATATAATTATTATTATTTTTTATTATTTATTGGATTTGTCAACCGCTCCCTCTCCCCAAGGGGACTCGGGGCGGTGTACAGACAGAATAAAAAACATTATATACAACAATTACAAAATCCCATAAAAACAAATTAAACACAAGTCTGTACAATAGTGCAAAAATTAATTAGTGATTAAAACCAAATTAAAATACCCCAAAATTTAAAATAACCGGCCAGGAGAGTCAAGGGATTAGATCATAATTGTGGTTGGGCCAGGCCTGCTAATTGGAACAGGTGGGTCTTGAGTTTCTTACGGAAGGAGCGGAGATCAGTAATGATTCTAATGTCAGGGGGGAGGTCGTTCCAGAGGGTCGGGCCCATCACAGAGAAGGCCCTACTCCTGGGCGTCGCCCACCAGCATTGTTTGGCGGATGGCACCCGGAGGAGTCCCTCTCTGTGAGAGCGAATTGGTCGCAGGGATGTATGGGGTAGGATGCGATCCCGCAGATAACTAGGTCCTGAGCCATGGAGCGCTTTAAAGGTGAGAATCAACACCTTGAAACGCACCCGAAAAGCCACAGGTAGCCAGTGCAGCTCGTGCAGGAGAGGTGTTACATGGGAGTACCTAGTACTCCCCATAATTGCCCGCGCGGCCGCATTCTGGACCAGCTGCAGCCTTCGGGTGCATCTCAAGGGGAGCCCAATGTAGAGAGCATTGCAGTAATCCAGACGGGACATCACCAGGGCGTGAGTGACTATGCGAAGGGCGTCCCGGTCCAGTAGGGGGCGCAATTGGCGTACCAGGCGAACCTGGTGGAACGCCCCCCTAGCCACGGCTGTCACGTGGTCGTCCAGCGACAACTGCGTGTCTAGGAGGACACCCAAATTGCGCGCCCGGTCCACGGGGGGGGGGAGTTGCTCACCCCCAATGGCCAGAGATGGAGCCCACTGGCTGAACCGGGGCGCCGGTAACCACAGCCACTCCGTCTTGGAAGGGTTGAGCTTGAGTCTGTTGTCGCCCATCCAGACCCGTACGGCCTCGAGGCACCGGGACATCATCTCGATGGCTTCGTTGGGGTGGTTCGGGGTGGAGATGTATAACTGAGTATCATCAGCATACAGATGATACTCAACCCCGAAACCTCGAATGATCTCGCCCAGCGGCTTCATGTATGTGTTGAACAGGAGAGGTGAGAGGACCGAACCCTGTGGCACCCCACAAGTGAATGGCCTCAGGGTCGACCTCTGCTCCCCTGCCAACACACATTGCGTCCGTCCGGAGAGGTAGGAGGAGAACCACCGCAGCACGGTGCCCCTCACCCCCAATCCCTCCAGCCGATGCAACAGGATACCATGGTTGATGGTATCAAAAGCCTCTGAGAGATCTAATAGGACCAGGATGGAGGAACAACCCCCATCCTTAGCCCTCCAGAGATCATCCACCAACGCGACCAAAGCCGTCTCCGTGCTGTGACCGGGCCGGAAACCGGACTGGCGCGGGTCTAGATAGTCAATTTCCTCCAGGTGACGAGGGAACTGTTGCGCCACCACACTCTCTACAACCTTCGCTAGAAAGGGAAGGTTGGAGACGGGACGATAATTGGCAAGCTCTGATGGGTCCAGGGAAGGTTTCTTAAGTAGGGGCCTCACCACCGCCTCTTTCAAGACAGCTGGCAAGGACCCCTCACTCAATGAAGCGTTCACTAGTCCCAGGAGCCAGCCTCGTGTAACCTCCAAGGCTGCCAGTATAAGCCAGGAGGGACACGGGTCCAGTAAACATGTGGTGGCCCTCAGTCGCCCGCGTAACCTGTCCATATCCTCGGCGGCAACAGAGTCAAACTCCTCCCAGAATGGTCCCTCAAGACTCGCCTCCGACGTCACCCCTGGATCACTGAGGGAGACCCATTCGGTCCGGATTTGAAAACAGCAAGAGTTTTAGATGATTTTGTTGTTACAAGTTGCCATGTCTTTCCCCAGGAATTTCACCATTTTAAAGTCCATCATAAAAAAATGCTATTTGACTAGTAATTGACTAGTCCCATTCATCATGACATTCTCAGTGATGACACTCTTTTAAGTATGCAATAAGTCTAAGAAACAGGTCCCGGTAGAAATGATGTTCCTCCTCCTCCTCCCACTCCTCTTCCAAAAAGTCAAAAGGAACTGAACAACTGAATAATAGCAACAATATCTCAGAAAATGCTGTTATCTAAGTAATCAGGTTATATACACTGTATTGCTAAGAGAAAATGTTTTGCATACTCATTTAATGAAAACTGAAAAAATTAGGTGGGCTATCCTGATATTTTCAAACTATTTTAATATCTATTTTTGTACTTTCCTCAATACAAGTTGAGAGCCAGTTTGATGTAGTGATTAAAGTATCAGACTAGAAACAGGAAGATTATGTGTTCTAGTCCTGCCTTAGGCAAAAGCCAGCTGGGTGACTTTCAGCCAGTTACTTTCAGTCCTAGGAAGGAGACAGTGGCAAAACATTTCTGAAAAACCTGCCAAGAAAACTGCAGGGACTTGTCTGGGTAGTCTCTTAGAATCGGACATGAGTGAATAGTTACGTGGCTGTAGTACCTCCTTATTATAAATTCTTAATTCAGTTCTCTGAGTGGTCACTGTACAAGAAACTAGGAAGAACTCTGAAAAAAGTAATTAACACAGTTGCTATTATAGATAATCATGGGATTCAAGCCTCTTTCTCGTAAAAAAGATTTTTTTACAAGAGGTTTTATTACTGTAATGTAAGTATGAGAGCTCTCTCTAGGGGGGGAAATAGGTTATATTTCAAATAGCCTGTGTCTGCTGACAAACATAATCTAACGTTTGATATTTTTATCAGCAGGCCGGGTATCTTCCAAGAAGTGGAGCATGTTGCTTAAACACACAGTTGCCACTCGTATTGTTTGAGGCATCTCATACTGTTGTTTAGTGAAGGAGGAAAAGCTGAATCTGGTAATTGAGAATGAATGTCAAGTAGTGTCAAGACTCCGCTGTTCATAAAGCCAATGACTCTTTGTATGATTGCATTTTTACCTGTACAGCTGCTGTACTCCTGGACTTGGTTCTTTATGCCATATAACAAGTAAGGCTTACAACAAATTTCAGTGACTTCAAGTGCTCCCTTCTGAGGATTCTTGTTACTCTAGGAGTCTGGGCCATTTCCTCTCCCTATTTCCATTGACAGATGATACTATTGTGGCTACATAAGCCACGCCACACACAATCTGGATAATCTGGACCTTGTTTTTGTCTCTGGCCAGTGGCTGAGTGATCTGGGAGGAGGGGACTTAACCATCACTCCCCTGTCATGGTCAGATCACTCACTCCTCCGTCTTGACTTCCCTGGTGCTACCTCCCGCTGCGGGGAGGCGGAACCAGAAAGTTCCAGATGGTTCCGCCCCAGGCGCCTGATGGAACCTGATAGGTTCCAGACGGAGCTTGGGCCACCTCCTGTAACCTTGACCCGCCCCCAGGTAGAGGACCTGGTAGTTGCGTGGAATAATGCAACTACCGGGGCCTTGAACCGGGTGGCGCCTTTGCGGCCTCTCCGGCGGCAACGATCCACCCTAGCCCCTTGGTTTACCGAGGAGCTAAGGGTGATGAAGTGCCGCAAGAGACGTCTAGAGAGTCGTTGGAGATCCTCTCGCTCCGAATTTGATCGAACACAGGCACGAGCCCATTTAAGGACGTACCTTGTGGCATTGAGAGTGGCCAAACGCCAATATTGTGCCACTCTCATTGCATCCGCGGAGAACCGCCCTGCCACCCTGTTTCGGGTGTCCCGCTCCCTCTTGTTTCAGAGGCCGCGGGAGGCCCCCCTACAGGGCAGGGCAGAGGAATTTGGTAAATATCTGCAGGATAAAATCGCTCAAATCCGGAGAGATTGGGTTCCTGTCAGTGATCCAATGGAGACGTCCATGGCGAGTCTTGAGGTATCGATCTGGGAGGACTTTGACTTGGTTGCCATCGAGGATTTGGACAGATTGCGTGGACGACTGCGACCCACCACATGTTTATTGGACCCATGCCCCTCCTGGCTTGTACTGGCATCCTGGGAGGTTACACGAGACTGGCTCCTGGGCCTAGTGAATGCTTCGCTGAGCGAGGGGTCTCTCCCGGCCGCCTTGAAAGAGGCGGTGGTGAGACCCTTGCTCAAGAAGCCTTCCCTGGACCCTTTGGAGCTGGCCAATTATCGTCCTGTCTCCAACCTTCCCTTTTTGGCGAAGGTTGTAGAGAGTGTGGTGGCCTACCAGTTTCCACGACATCTGGAGGAAAATGATTATCTAGACCCGCGCCAGTCCGGCTTCCGCCCCGGTCACAGCACGGAGACGGCCTTGGTCGCGTTGGTGGATGATCTCTGGAGGGCCAGAGACAGAGGTTGTTCCTCTATCCTGGTCCTATTAGACCTCTCGGCGGCTTTTGATACCATCGACCATGGTATCCTGCTGCGCCGGCTGGAGGGGCTGGGGGTCCGGGGCACCGTTTTGCGGTGGTTCGGCTCCTACCTTTCTGACCGGACGCAGCGTGTGTTGGCAGGAGAAGAGAGGTCGACCCTACGCCCCCTTACTTGTGGGGTGCCACAGGGGTCGGTCCTCTCGCCACTCCTCTTCAACACATATATGAAGCCGCTGGGTGAGATCATCCGTGGTTTCGGGGTGGGATACCATCTGTACGCTGATGATACTCAGCTGTACTTTTCCACCCCGAACCACCCCAACGAGGCCATCGAAGTGATGTCCCGGTGTGTGGAAGCCGTACGGATCTGGATGGATGACAACCGACTCAAGCTCAACCCCTCCAAGACGGAGTGGCTGTGGGTACCAGCTCCCCGGTTCAGCCAATTAATTCCATCATTGGCCATTGGGGGCATTCAACTTGCCCCCGTGGAGCGGGCGCGCAATTTGGGCGTCATCCTGGATGCCCGGCTGTCCATGGATGACCATGTGACAGCCGTGGCAAGGGGGGCGTTCCACCAGGTTCGCCTGGTGTGTCAATTGCGCCCCTACTGGACCGGGACGCCTTACGCACAGTCACTCATGCGCTGGTGACGTGTCGCTTGGACTACTGTAACGCTCTCTACATGGGGCTTCCCTTGAAATGCACCCGGAGGCTACAGTTGGTCCAGAACGCAGCCGCGCGGGTAATTATGGGGAGTACTAGGTACTCCCATGTGACACCGTTCCTGCGCGAGCTGCACTGGCTTCCTGTGGTCTATCGGGTGCATTTCAAGGTTTTGATAATAATCTTTAAAGCGCTCCATGGCTCAGGACCTAGTTACTTGCGGGATCGTATTCTGCCCCATACATCCCTGCGACCAATCCGCTCGCACAGAGAGGGCCTCCTCCAGGTGCCGTCCACAAGACAGTGTCGGGGGGCGGCGCCTAGGAGTAGAGCCTTCTCTGTGGCGGGCCCAGCCCTGTGGAATGACCTCCCTCCAGATATTAGGAATACCTCTGACCTCCGCTCCTTTCGTATTAAGCTTAAGACCCACCTATTCCAAGCAGCTGGCCTGGCTCAACTTTGATCTAACCATATCGCTCCTGACGGGCTTTTACTGGGTATTTTAATTATATTTAATTATCTAGGGGTTTTTAAATACTGTATTTTAATTGTTTTATTTATCAGCCGACCTCCTCCTTGTGTATGTCTCGGTATATGTCTCTGTTATATGTTTGTTTTGTCCATATTTATTTCATATGTTTCATTGTACGCCGCCCCGAGTCCTTCGGGAGAGGGTGCGGCTAAGAAATAAATATTTTTTATTATTATTATTATTATTATTATTATTATTATTATTATTATTATTATTATTATTATTATTATTATTATTATTATTATTATTATTATTACATAGATCAGTGTTTTTCAAACTTGGCAACTTTAAGATCTGTGGAATTCCTCTGGAATTCAGAATTCCTCAGCCGACACATCAAATTAAATCCTAAGATTGGATTCTGGCTAAATGCATTGTGTGACCATCATGATTTAAAACAGGGGGTTATTAATCAGCACAAAGTGTTAACCAAGTCAGTTAAAATAAACTGTTGCTCAGCTATATAGACTGCAGGGTCTAATGATGGATTCAGTAATGTTGGCCTTACTTAAAGAGAAAAGGCTAGTATTTGGACAACTTTTACCAAACTAGTGCTTGACAATGACCAGAGCTTCATATATCATTTTGCTGATGGAAGATTTTTCACCTGTGCAAAAGAAATGTTTATAAAAATAAAGAGACTTTTTGGTTTTGGAAATAGAGTCACTGAACTTTTTATAAGATTTTTTTCAGACTATCAATCCTTAATTTTCAATATGTTTTGTTTTAAAAATTAACTTTAAAATCAATAGTCCTAAAGAAGGAAAATCAAACCTATTCTGTTATGTATTTGCCTCTGATATACTGGCATTTTGACGTAAGTGCATATAAATATATCATTATTTTACTTTAAAATATAATATTTTATTTGATTAACTTATGCTGTGATACTAAAATATTTCCAGTGTTTAGAAAACTATTTGTACAGTTTTACATTCAGCAGTATTCAAGCTTTGCTAGTTCTAAAATGTTTTAGGAAAAAAGTTGTTTTTAACAAAGCGATAATAACTAGTTGATGCTCACATTTCATGATGTATGAAATAATCTGCTCTGAAAGATACAAGAGAGTTGCTGATTTTTTTCTATAGCTATCTTTAAACAAAATATTAACTTTGTCTATAGTCTTTATTCCTATTAAATAGAACTAATATTTAAGACTCTTGTTGTCTAGGTATTCTTTTATTTTTCTTTCTTAGATAAAAATTAAACACAGGCACATAGACATGTATATAAACATAAATATAATAGTAGTACTTAAATACAACTTTTGAAACCCTCCAGATAATATTTAGAATTTAAGAATAACGCAGGGGATTCAACAAATAAAGATCAATGAATACTGACACCAGTTCAGTTATCTGGATAATAATTAAAATTTGTCTCAATTTCTTATTAAAGAACAAGTAAAAGATTATGTCAAAATTGGATAAGATTTCAACAGTTAAAAGCTATTGAAATGTAATTGAGCATGAGTAGAGCTGCTGGATAATGCAGACAAGATAATGAACTGGAGATAAATGATCTCAAGAGGCTATCTGCTTGGTATCAGGAGAATATGTGGATGAGCCAGATTTATTATCTTAACATCTTATGGTTATGACTTTCAATTTATCCAAAATACCGTGATACGTTATAAGTGATATCTTCATGTTATAACTCCATCACAATATATTTCACTTACCGACATTCATTTCCCAGAGCCTTTCACAACAGAGTAGAATACTGGTATTTGTTTTATTTTATAACAATGCATTTAAGTCCAGATTTTGACTTTCAAAGACAAGCTTCCATCAGTGTTCCCCAAAAAAAGTTTAGTCTCATTTATGCATTTTTAAATAAGAACATGTTTTATAAAAGCAACAAGGTGTTTTATATTCACCACCTAAAACATACAGTGTTTAACATAAACCATTAACAATATGCTAACTTCTTTACAGATTGTATTCCATTAATATTCCCTGGAACATAATAATGGATATTTTTGGCATTTATTTATGAAGCATCAATTGTGTATATGAATTAAATACTATAATAGGGTGCCACGCTTCTCAGTCTCTGGAACTTGCACTTATAATTCTTTCCATGGCCCAGTGACAAAGATACTTAATGGGTATCAGAGAGAAGCATTTTTCCTGCTTGCCACAATTTGCTTTGGACTGGGAAGGGATTTCCCCCCTACAGGATTAAACTGGAAAACATTTTTTGTATAACTGGGTTTGATAGCAAATTGACATCAATCATTGTATTTCACTGATATACAATCAGTCTTGTATAAAACATTTCAATAACTGAAATGTTTACTGAATAAGATTTGAACATCTTGGACTGGCACGTGCAAAGTTAAAAATGAAACAAGAATACTTCGTCACCATCCATGGCCAGAAATCTCAGTTAAACTGTTTTTCTCAGATCTGAATCTACTCCCCTTTTTCCTTTAACAAGCTTCCTCTTCAAATCACCAACTTTAGTTAATATTTCTTTTACCAATTATATCCTCTCTTTCCTTCTCTCTAAACAGCAAACTTTAATCTCTTTTTGGTCAGCAACCACTATATGTCTTGTACAGTGATGGGTTCTGGCAGCCGCTACTGCCAGTTTGCTCAGAGATGCGCTGCACGCTTGCTTGATGCACGCTGCATGCACATGCACAGTACAACAAAAAATGCTCTGTGCATGCGCAGAAGCAAAAAACAAGGACAACCAGTTCGGGGGCGTGGCAGGCCTGGATTGCTGCCGGTTCCTGGATCAGCCGAACCGGTAGGAACCCACCACTGGTCTTGTACACCTAGGATAATGTTACTGTAGGAGGGAGGAGATATGTTGACAGGTCTATCATTAATACCCATACTATCTTGTGAAACCCCTGCTTGAGATTTTCATCCTCATATCTTTCATCTTGGGAGCTATTTTATCCTGTTGGATAGATATGTGAACTCTATCTATTCATGAATGGGAGATGCCTCCCTTACCTGCAATTCACATTTCCAAAACAAGAAATCCCACTTTCCCAGGGCTTTCAAATTAATGCCTCCAACTTCCCCCTGTCAACTGAAGCTATCAAACCAAGCCACTCAAAGTTAAGATATTCCCCAGTTAGAGCTGGCCATACCTTTTCTTGAAACTATCCAGCCTTGGTGGCACAGTGGTTAGAGTGCAGTACTGCAGGCTCCTTTGCTGACTTTGGCAGATTGAATCTCACCAGGCTCAAGGTTGACTCAGCCTTCCATTCTTCCAAGGTGGGTAAAATGAGGATCCAGATTTTTGCAGGCAATATGCTGACTCTGTAAAGAGTGGGCCGTAAAAGCACTGCGAAGCGGTATATAAGTCTAAATGCTATTATTAATATAAGAGTTACTCTCTTTAATTTTTCTTCCACTACTACTCTTCTATTTGGTTACTGTTGTGGGTACTTTTATTCTACAGCATGCTAGTAAGAGTTACCCTGTGGTAAGATGGGTGGATAGATGATAGATAGATGATAGATAGATGATAGATAGATAGATAGATAGATAGATAGATAGATAGATAGATAGATAGATGATAGATAGATAGATAGATAGATAGATAGATAGATAGATAGATAGATAGATAATCAATCAATCCTGGGAACAGGTAGATCTTACTGGGCAAAAATTAACATTTTATTTCTACTATCCTGAGAAAGTGACACTTTTGGGTAATTTAAAAATGAACAGGAATATTTTTCTTTAAAAATGACTTAAAATGAGTAATAATTAAGAATTACTCTTACTAGTAATCATCATCTAATAAGTAACAGTATTTTTAAAACTTTATAACCTTTACAAAAAATATAATTTACCTAAAATAGAAGAAAGAAAGAAATTAATGAAATGGCAAACAATTCAAAATCCACAATTATACCACCATTCTACATTATCCTATAAATTTTATATTAATACAAATATTTACCGTACAACTTTTAAACAATGAATTGAACTAAACTATATGGAATCATGTTCAATCTAGTCTCTCCTGTGATCTAAAGCTAATTCAAAGACTGAAAGTTGATACATTCATTTTACCAATTGCCAGGGATGCATAATCATTTTTTTTCCACAAATGTCTCTTCTTAATATATCTCAGTTTCTTTATAAACAGAGAGATACCAAATGGGAACTATCTTTTAACAACACATTCATATATACGATTGTTAAGTTCCTCCTAAGAATCTGATTCACCATAGTAATGCCAGTGGCCACATTCATAGCATTTGCTCTAAAGTATATTCATACACTTCCAGCATGGAAAGGATAATAGGTTAAACATTTTTGAAGGTAACGATAAGCCTGGGTTTCTGTTTTTAAGTTATATGAAACATATCTGACATTCCTTAAAATCTGAAGATATTGTTTGTACAATATAGGATATTCCATTTAAACTCCCTTTTTATTACCCAGTCATCTCTTAATTCAGGATAGACTGGATGGAGCTGAGCCAGATGCCCTTCCTGATGCCACATGGAGATATTTTTTCTTTGCACCCTAGAAGAGGCTCTGCCCCTACCTAGGATTGAATTCTCAATCTTTTCAAGTGGGAGGCACAAGTCTTCACCACTAGGTTCACCATCATAGCACTCAGTAGGATATTCTATTTGACTATGCCAAATTTCTTGTATATTATCCAAGCTTAGCTTTGTAATTTTTAAAAAAATATATAATTGTAATGCATTGTTAATTAATTCTGGATGACTTTTTGAAGGCCTTCTCCCATACACTCAATGTCTATGGAATTTCAGAGACTTCAAGGTATTGATATTCATCCATTTTCTTTTTTTCTTTCTTTGTTGCTGTTGGATTTCCCCTCTTTTTTCATAGTTTTTATTTAATCAGTTTATGTTTTCTTTTTCAGCATATGGTTTATTATATAATAGTTTATAGCTAGATATTTGCTATTAATTATGTAATGCCTTTTTAAAAACCTAGCTGTAATTATTATTTTTTTAGAAAAATAAGTAGATTTAGTTTAGTTGGATCTATTTTGAATTATTTCCAAATAAATTAGTAACCCAAGAACATCTTAGCTCTCTAATATGGAGACAAAAATCTAGTCATTCATAGTGTTTCTATGAAATATTTTGAGTGTACATGGCCCCAAGACATCTGGCCTTTATATGTCTATATGTGGAGAATTTGTAGCTGAGGCGAGGAGTGGAGTTAAGAGGCTAGCTAGGTTGGAGTCCCTGCAAAGGAGGAAGTGTCGATGAATCCCCCCCCCCCCCATTTCAATCCCTGAAATGTTTCCTTGTTTTTAAGAGAATAAGTTAGTTTGGCAAGATACTTCTAAATAGGCAAGCAGCAATAAAGGAACTTCTCTGAGCATCTCAGTGTCATTCTGGTTCCTTGCTCCTACAAGCAAGGATTATAACTATTCCAAACCTTTACTACCAGTAGCTATTGGATGTCTTGAATGTCCACGCATATATTGTAACCATAGCCAACAACAATCAGGTATGAACAGACATCACAAATGAACATGAAAGAGTAATTTTGTATCAGTTTTTGATCTACTTTGCAAAATTTGCAGAATCCTGGAACTCTTAGCTCCTATGTAGTAGCTGTCCAGCTCTCTGAAGGCTAGATAAGGTAGATTTTTGTAAAATACAATAGGTTAACATAGAGCAGATTGTAATTTCAGAACAAATCATTAAATGAAGTTACAACTGTAAGGATTATCCCAAAGTGGAAAAATTAAGTTTCATTTTATCTCATTTCTTTCTGCCATATGACATGTAGAGCAATTAGTGTTGGAAGCACAAATCATTGTTTTATGAATTACTTAGCAGAATCATAAATAGTCATGCATACAAACATATTAAGTGATTTAGAACAATAATTAGTAATTCTAAAGTCTTGAAAAACAGCAGGAAGATCATACTTGGCCTGTTGCACTTTCAAAGAAGGGCAGCTCTTGTTTTTTAATCTGTTTTTCCAAAAGCTACCAGCAAATAAATGAACAGAACTTACTTGCTATGATGAATTAATATGCACACTGACAACTTATAAGATAATACTGCTCGGGGGAATTTGCTTTGAGAATATATACATACAATTATGTTTTAATGGTTTATTTAATTTTCTGAATAATATACCTCTTAAATGGAAATTGTAAAAATAGAGAACACAAATATAAAGTTTTATCAACTTTGCATTGAACTTATTAAGATAAGGCTCATTTTAATGAGAAAATTAATGTATTAAGCATTTCATTATGGATGAGCATTATTTCTCGTTGTTAAGCATTTATTGCTTCCAAACTGTCATAGTCACTCTAATTATGATTAATACCTTATCTTGAATTCCATCGCCATTCACAGATCAGAAATAAATGCAGACTTCTATCGCACACTCAGGGTTCACAAAAGTAGAGTGATTTATTTGTGTGCTTATATTTTATTCATTTATATATTCACATTTAAACCATAACATTGATTTTTCAAATTCTGAAATTTATTTTATCATGACATAGTACGTAAATCTTTATCTTCCTCTGAACTGTTGTTTGTATATAGAATAAAAATAAAAAAGTCAACAACATAATTACGATTTTACAAATATAACAATAATAATTGTTTTATACTAATCTTTAAACAGCTCTTCTCCCCACACAAGAGAAAAATAAGAATAAAATTGTCTTTTATATTGGTTCAAATATAACATTTCATTTCATAACATGCAATCAAATATGAGTTATATAGAAAATTATATAATGTTTAGGTTTTATGTCTAGTAGTATTTATCATTCTCACAATACAGCAATATATGAGAAATTCAGATAAAATAATACATATAATAATAAAACCTAAACAAAAATATGAATACATTAACAGAATAATAGAATAACAGAATTGGAAGGTCTTCTAGTCCAACTCCCTGCTTAAGCAGGAAACCCTATAATATTCCAAATAAATGGTTGTCCAATCTCTTCTTAAAAACTTGCAGTGATGGAGCACCCACAACTCATGAAGGCAAAGTGTTCCACTCATTAATTGTTCTCACTGTTAGGAAATTTCTCCTTAGTTCTAGGTTGGCCCTCTCCTTGATTATCCATTGCTTCTTCTCCCGCCTTTGTCCTGCCTTTAGGTGCTTTGGAGAATAGATTGCCCCCCTTTTCTTTGTGGCAGCCCGTTAGATATTGGAACACTGCTATCATGTCACCTCTAGTCGTTCTTTTAATTAAATGAGACATACCCAATTCTTGCAACCCTTCTTCATGTTTTAGCCTCCAGCCCCCTAATCATCTTGTTTGTTCTCTGCACTCTTTTTAAAGTCTCAACATCATTTTTATATTGTGGTGATTAAAATTGGATGAAATATCCCAAGTGTGGTTAATGCAGCCTAAGACTGTGTTGGCTTTTTTGGCAGCTGCAGCACACTGCTGACACACATTTAAGTGATTGTCTACTAGGACTCCAAGATCCCACTCACAGTTACTACTATTGAGCCAGGTTCCACCTATTCTGTACCTGTGCATTTATTTTTGTTTTTCTTGCCTAAATGTAGAACCTTACTTTTCTAACTATTGAATTTCATCTTGTTAGATAAGGCCCAGTCTTCCAGTCTGTTGATATCCTTCTGTATCTTCTTGAGCTTTTCTTCTGAAATACTGAATATTCCTGCCAGCTTGGTGTCATCTGCAATTTGATGAGTTCCCATTCTTCCCGTCATCTAAATCATTAAGATATTAAAGAGTACTGAGCTCAAGACAGAGCTTTGGGATATCCCACTGCATATTTCCCTCCATGTAGATGCAATTCCATTGAATACCACATGTTGAGTGTAGTTGATCAGCCAGTTACAAAAACAACTGGTGGTGATGCTGTCCAATCCACATTTTTCTATCTTATCAAATAGTAGGTTGTGGTCTACTTTGTCAAATGCCTTACTGCAGTCCAAGTAAATTATATCTACAGCATTTTTGTGGCCCACTAATTTTGTCACATTGTCAAAGAATGCAATAAGATTTGTCTGGCATGATCTGTTTATGACAAATCCATATTGGTTTCTGGTTATGACTTTGTTTGCCGCTAGGTGTTCACAGATTCATTGCTTGATTATCTTTTCCAGAATCTTCCCAGGTATTGATGTCAGGATGATAGGTATGTAGTTTCCTGGAACCATTTTTTTATTTTTTTTAAATTGGAAACTACATTGGCTCTTTTCCAGTCATCTGATAGTTCCCCGGTGTTGCAGGTTCTTTTAAATATATAGTTCAGTAGTTCTGAGATCACATCTGCCAGTTCCTTCAGGTGTAATCCATCTGATCTTGGTGATTTGAATTTGTCTAGAGTGGATAGGTTTCTTGGTTATTTTGATTTGTATTTCTGTTCTGTATTTTACAGTATATTTTTGGATAGGTTGGACTGTTTTAACTTTTGTGTAAAGACAGACTCAAAAAATGAATTAACAGTTCTGCTTTCTGATTAAAAATATGAAATGTATTCCCAGGTAAGCAGATCTAAAACCGTTACCCACAAATAATTTGAAAGTTCAAACAGAATTTTATTTTATAAGAAAATATTTGAGTTTGCAAGCCAATAATGTGTACCTGACAAATCAGTCTGTCAATCTTCAGAGATAGCCCTTCAGAGTTTGCAAGTTAAAATGTACATGCCTGACAAATCATTCTCTGTCAGTATCCAGTGATATCCTTACAAGTTATTGCACTCATAATAGACTAAAAATGTTACGTTCAAGGAATGGGTGATTATTGCCAAATTAAGAAAGATTGTGCCAATGGGTGGGACAAAACAACTTTTGATCTGTGAAGAAGAATGCTTCTACATCCAATTTCCTCTGAAACCATTCCCTTATTTATTAATGAATAGATTCTGTCTTCCTGATAATTAGATAGCTTATACATTTAACACAATTACAATTTGTTAAAAATTTCAAAAACAATCAATATTAAAGGAAATAAGATGAAAAGTTTAGAACATCTAGCAGCAATTGTAGACATCACATAAAACGTTTGATTTGGCTGCTTAGATATCTTCGGGAATACAATTACCTAGGTTCTTGGGAAATACATTTCTTCATAATTTTTGTTTTTACCTCTAATTTTGCAAACCAGAGCATTTTTTTTCTAAAATAGTTTCATTTAACAATCTATATCATACCACCACATTGAAAGGTATGTTTGCCTTCAGATGTATTTTATCATTTCAGTCATAGAATAATAATCCTGATTTAAGAAGCAGAACAGCCAAATATTTCAGTGATGAAAAATAAAACCGGTCACAAAATATTATTTTCTTCTTATCCTCACCTGTACTAGAACCAAAGAAAGAATTTTTTTAAAGGTTGCCCACCCATTTTTTTAGTTGTAAATTCCTTTTGAAAATAACACAATTTAATAACATTTATATGCAGAAAATGTTGTAACATTGTTTTTAATACATTTGATTATTTCTTTGCTTGAAGATAAATTATTGTTTTGTTCTGTGAGTTAAAACTTAGCTTTATTCCATTCCACATTTTCATTACAAGGCCACATCAATTGTGCTCACTAGAAAAAAAACTACTGCAAAAATAAAATATACTTTCAAAGCTGTCATACTCTGCATCTTAATGACATTTTCCCATAGGTATATGGGGTCATATGTTTAAGAGTGTATGAGGTACTTAAAAGTTATTTCTTTCAGCAGTCTCCACCATTGAGATAATGGGTCTGCCCTTTTGAGAGTCACCCTTTGTCATATTTATGACAGTGTCTAGTTGTTCTAAGTCAATTGATTGTGCCCATTGAGTTTGTTGTCTTGGCTCTTGGGGGAAACTGACAGCTCTTGTGATAGTCTATTCTTTGTCAAATAATCAGATGTCAATTATTTCTAATTTCTGGTAGACAATCTGTATAATACATACACTTCTTATCCTCAAATCTGAGCCACTTCCAAATAGTACTGCCAAAATTCTTCTATTTAAGTATGTCAGTTTTTGACTGCATGCTTTTTATTAAAAATAACAAAGAAAATAGATACCTCAACCCTCTTTTCTTGTACCATTAATGCAGCCATTATATGAAGGACAATATATGGATCAGTCTTCAGGTATTCTAATATATTTTAGAGGAGCAGGGAGCATATGTTGTACTAAACCTGAGTCTCATCATTGTGCCAGGATCACAGTATGCCCATGGTCACCTCCCTTGATATGCGAATGGTTAAGCAACTACCAGTTGCCTCTTAACTGTAGACTTGACCAGAGTCTCATATATAAATACAAATGTAAGCACTATATCCATTCATTTGATTCCCAAGTATCCCTAGTGTTACATGCACATACCAACATCATACAAATCACCTTGGTTAAGACTAATAAGCACCAAATACCTCAGCTATGTTCTTATTCACTAAATATGAAACTACTTCCCTTCCCCCCCTTTCTCACAAGCACATAGAAGACACATGAAAATTACACATGTCAGAGGACAACTCTTCTGGTCAAAGTTTGCTCAACCACCTCAACCAGGAAGTGGGCCTCTTGATAACATGATATCAGAACCCAGTAAAAAATTTATATAAATAACACACAACTTGAAGAGGACAAAATAATATCTAAAATATCGATGGGAGGGTTTGTGTTGAAATAGTGAATGCTAGTCAAGTACCTGAAAGGAATGCATCAAAAGTGTGGATATCTGAGGCATAAGCTCCATGTTACTGCTAAGATTATTTACAAGTCAAGTGAAATGAAAGAGAATTAAGAATAGTGACCTGGCACTTTCCCCAGACATTGGAACAGGTGAGATTAGGATGGGATGAAAATGTGGGTGCATTAGAGAACTTAGACTGTAGCAGCATGTGTTTCTGTTTTTAGTTTTATCGTTGTATATATTCTTCTAAATTGCTTTACAATGTTTTATTGTTGTAAGCCACTCAGAATGACTTTTAAAATTGATTACTGCATAAATGATTTAAATACACAAATAAAAATTAAACCTATGCTTTTATAAAATAGGACAAAAAGAAACTACACACCTAGTAAAAAATAGGGAAATACAGCAACCAAGGTCTCTAAATAGCAATAACATTTAGACTTATATACTGCTTCACAGTGTTTTTACAGCCCTCTCTAAGCGGTTTACGGAGTCAGCATATTGCCCCCAACAATCTGGGGGCAATATGATCCAGAGGACAATCTGGGTCCTCATTTTACTGACCTCAGAAGAATGGAAGGCTGAGTCAACCTAGACTTGATCTGTCAAATTGTAGGCAGCGGGCAGTCAGCAGAAGTAGCCTGCAGTACTGCATTCTAACCAATGCACCACCACAGCTCTAAAGCCAACTAAGGGGACCTGAATCAGCCAAGGAATTCTAAATGTCTATTTCAACAGGCCCAAGGCTTTAGAAACATCTGTAACTGTGTTACAGTTATAACTGGCAAATAAGTTTAATGTTTTTACATAGACAAAAAAAAAGTTGGAAAGCTGGCATGCTGCAGAACAAAATGTCTACTTCCAGCATTACCTTTACTTTCAAGTATACATCTAGTCTCTTGCCATTTGTAGTGTTAATATTCTAGTTACTTTCTTAGTAGGTCTTGTATGGACTTCTCTTCACATCTTGTTGCTCATTGAGTATCTTATAAACACTTGAAACCTTCCATCTGTTCCTTTCATCAGCTTGTCTTTGGTTATCGCCGATGTTTCTGTCAAGTTTTCTCTCCTTACTTCCATGAAATTTTCTCTCTTTTCTTCTTCTATACTTTGAAATCTGAGATAGAGCTCCGGTCCATCTATCTCCCTTTTCCATAATCCACTCTTGGCATTTCCAACCATGCTCAGTTTTCTGTCAGTATCAACAATTTTCTTATCTCTTTGCTCATTTTTTTCTTCAATTTTTGGAACTCTGTCCTCAACTTTCTTCATTTGATAAGTGTCCTCAATTTTTTCATCACTTTTTGCTGTTCTGCATTCTATATTTTCCATTCTCTTCTCAATTTTATCTCTTACTACTAATATTTTTTCAATTTCAAACATAATCATTTGCAATGTTAATGTTTCTTTTTCATATTGCCCCATTCTTCCAACTTATAAACACTGCCACCATAGCATTCAAAGCTTTTTGTTATATTTCAAACAAGTTCATTATAATCTTTCAGGTCAAGGCTTTGTCTTCACTCCAGTCCAGCTACTGATAGTACTCCCAAAGAGCATCTGTGTAAACAACCTGTGCTGTTCCAACTATCACTCTCAATAAACAAACTGAAAAGCCTTGAAAGGTAAATCAAATGATCAAAGAGAAGAAAGAAAAAACAATGTTTCCAAGCCTCCAGCCTCTACGTGACAGTGTTACTTCTTTTTCCTCTGCTGTTACAACCCTCTTTATCTTCCAGACTTAAGGAGAAAAGTTCTTAAGAAAAAAAAACAATCTAATCAAGCGTTGTAAAAAAGGATTTTCTTAATCCATAAGTATTTAAAAAAGGAATAGAAAGTAGTAGAAGAAAAACTAACCCATCCAGTTTAAAAATTAGGAAACATTTGCAAAAATTCCATCTGTAAAAGAAAAATTAAGAGAAAATAACACATTAAGTTTAATGTAGCTTAATCTCACTGCTTACTCTCTTCTGTCTTCAATTTTAATTTAGTTTTGATTTTCTTTGGGTAGTCTCTTTTCTAATAATAAAAATTTCCTTATCAATTCGACACACTTTCTCTTCCGCTTTCTTTCTGTTCCGGAGCTGTCCCAACTTCAGCAGCTTCAATGGCTGCGTTTCTGTCATCAGAAAAAAAGAGCTTTTCCTGGATCAAACAGGGACTTTGCGATGTTGCTGAGATCAGCTGGAGGTGCTCTTCTCTGTCACTGTCTCTACCGGACAGTTTAGGGCCAAAAGGACCGTCCAGTGGCAGAAATATTGACTGCGATCTTGGAGTTCCAAAATAGCGCGTCATATCGTCGCGACGTCAGCTCCTCCCTCTGCACTACTATTGGAAAGACACAGGTTGATGTAATGAAAGTTTTTAATAAAAACCAAGTTAAACTTAGTTAAATTCAGAGTATTATGTATAAAATGGTGTGAGAATAGTTATAGTCACATAAATGAGTAATAATGATAATGCACACACACACATATATATACTAGTTTGATAATATGAAATTTTATACAAACTGCAAATGCGGACTATGAGAGGACGTTTAAAATTTTTGTTATTAAATGTAACCAATTTTTATTCAGAACATGTTATAAAGATGTAATGTCACTGGATGATTTTAGGAAGATTTAATGGTATGCCATTATATAATCTTACTTTAAATTTAGAATATTTCATACAAAAGGATGTAAAAACAATTATAGTCAAATAAATGTTTAATAATTATAATAATCTTTTATACAATATATTGGATTGATATGAGAATTTGTTTAAATTGTCAAATGCAATATAAAAGAGTTACAATAATAGTAATGTATAGAAATATACTTGATTTAATAATATGTGATTTGATATGAATTGTAAATGATGACTATGGAAGGGATGTACAAAATTTTTTAACCAATCGACACACTCTCTGTAATTTGTAATGGAAGATGGTTTTATTTATTTTTTGTTCTGTCTGTTTATGTTTGTTTAGAAATAAAAAAAAAAAGAATACATCTAGTCTATATGGTTGAGACCCAAAGTTTGAGCATGAAACCCTGGTCGGTATACGACAAAGCTAAGCAATAAAATAGGCTATATTATATAAATATAATTGGTATATATGAGTGGTTAAAGAGAATAAAATTATTTTAAATTACTACAGTAGTTGACAACTGGAGGTTGCCTTTTATCACAGAGGGAAGATTTTGACTGATTTGAAAAAGTTAAGCAGAGTTAGACCTGTTAAAACATGGATGGGAAACAGTCAAGAAATGCTGGAGCTACACTGTACTGCTGACTAGTAAGTTTTAAAAAAAAACCAAGGAGGATTAGGATCATCCAATGTCTATATGGAAAAAGAAAAGGCCAAGGAACGTGAGACATTATTGCTGATGTCAGCTGGATAGTTTCAAAAGCTAAAGAATACCAAAAAGAAGTCAGCATGTGGGTAATTGATTACAGAAAGACCTTTTGTTTACATCAGTCCCATCAAGCTTTGGAAAGTGCTCAGAAAAACAGGAATCCCAAAACGTCTCATTGTTCTGAGGAGAAACTTACAGTATGTCGAGGTGAGGAAGACACAATACGAACAGAACATGGCAAAACAGACTGGCTCCAGGTTGGCAAATGAGTGTAACAAGGGTGTATATTATTCCCTTATTTAATCAACCTATACATA
This sequence comes from Natrix helvetica, assembly GCF_964273705.1. NCBI lineage: Eukaryota > Metazoa > Chordata > Lepidosauria > Squamata > Natricidae > Natrix > Natrix helvetica. Next base: position 70,868,013 of record NC_138552.1, read on the forward strand.
TCCTGAATATATACTAATTATATATTCTAACTAATTATATACTGTATTAAGAGAAGCTGAATTGGAAGAAGAGTGTGGTTTTAAAACTGGAAGAAAGCACAGCAATAATCTACACTTTGGTGATGACACTATCCTGATAGCTGCAAATGCAAAAAATCTGCAGGCCTAGAACTAAATGTCAAAGAGCACAGTGAAAAAAATGGGACTAAAATTAAATATAAAGAAGACCAAACTACTGTAATGACAATAGGTAGAACAATCAGCCCTAGAACTGGCAATGAAGATATCGAAGTGGTAGATAGTATCTGCCTTTTAGGATCAACCATCAACAATCAAGAAATAAGCAGTAAAGAAATATCCCTCAGACACCACTTGGTGAAACAGCAATGAAGTCTTTTGAGAAGCTATTCAAATGCCATGTCATCTGTCTTTATATAAAGAACAGATCTCTGCAAACCATGGCATTCATTCCCTGTGACACTCTATGGAAGTGAAAGTTTGAAATTTAAAGAAGCAGGATGGGAAGAGTATTGACAACTTTGAACTTTGGTGTTGGAGAAGACTCCTGAGAATACGACGGACAGCCTAGAAAACAAACCAATAAATTTCAAAAATGTCCACCAGTCCACAAAGGCTGGAAACCTCTGCCCTAGGCCATTGTTTGTTTGATACATTCACTGAGTAAGCCACAACTGATTTGACACAGCATGCTAACCATACCGTAAACCATGCTAACACACTATCTCAAAATCAAACCACATTATGATTTGGCACAGTATCTGAACTCAGCCTGTTTATGTGTTCATAGGAGTCACTGGATGTGAATTTTATGAGAAAAAGTTAGAATATCAGTTTACATTCAGAGACAGTAATTCAAAAGTTGCTGGTTTATTATCAAATATTTGCTTTATAGTCAGCCATAATAGTTATAAAAGCCAACAACGATTCTCATGAGAAATGCAGGCTGAAATATTAACTTAAAAAACATAAACCACAGTCGCAATACATTAACCTCCCATTACATAGTAAGGGGGATAAAGAAACATGTCTCTGGAAATAAAGATATAACAGCCATCAAGGAATGCTATAAACAAGAGGTACAATATGTTACATTTTCATTTAACTGTATAAAGACTCTATCCTCCATTCAATATCTGATTCTCCAAGATTGCCTAGACAAGTTCTTGCACTTTTCTTGGCTAGATTTTTCAGAAGTGGTTTGCCATTGAGAGAAGATGAATGGCTCAAGGTCACCCAGTCTAAGACAGTACTAGAGCTCTCGGTCTCCCATTTCTAGCTGATGACTTATCCATTATACAATACATAGACAGGAATTCCAGTTTTGAAAAGTTAAAAAAGCACTTCAATTAAAATTGCACATCTAAGATGTGTACTGTATGTTTTGTTTAAAAAAATAGAAGATGAAGAAAAGTTTTGGCTCTTCATCTCTTCAGCAACCCCAATCCAGAACAGACCAAAGCAGTCTTGTAATTTTAAAAAATTAAATCCAGAAATAGAAGACATTTTATACAGCATCTATAGTGGTTTGTCCTTGACTTGCAACAATATCTAGCGAACAGTGTAAATTGTGGGTGAACGTAAACCAGAACTGGAAGGAGACTAGGATTTTAAGTTATCTGTGTCTTTATCCAATGAAGCAGGAATAGATAGTCTACTTTTTTCAGATCACCTCCCCTCAGAGATTATTTTACAAGATTTGCACACCAATGAGGAAATATCTGAAGGAAATAGTAAGTAATAAACTATCCTTTCTCTTTTTTCTGATTTTCTTTTATTCTACCCTATCAGGCTTCTGAGAAATAAGCTTCTGTTTGAATAGATGACTTTCAGACAGCTCAAAAATTAAGAACTGCCGGTTGTATTTCTGCAGATACCTTCATATAAAATTTTTATGCAACAGAATAAGAATGCTAGTTTTTCCATAGAGAAACCACTGATGTCTCAGTTTATTGATCAATATGTAAACCATTGTCTATGGTGAAAGGTTTTAGCCTGGGCATTTACAGTATAGGTTACTGCTAATTCCTGCTTTGAGATTGTTTTTAATGGAAAGTAGGCTGAAAATAATAAAAATTGAAAAAATAAAAGTAAACAGTCAGATAGGTTTTTAAAAAAGAGTTAGCACCTTATTTTAACCATTACTATCTCATACTGAAATATTTAAGATGGTAATCATATTAAATAATACATTTTTACAACATTCCTTATTCCCTGTAATATCAAAACAAATTAAGATGTGTGTATATTGGTGTGTACATATGTATGTAAGCATGTGCTATATGTATGTATTTACTTATGTGTGTATCAGTGGTGGGTTGCAAATCCTGTTCCAACCGGTACAGTTGGAACGGGGCCGGTGGTGTCCTCATGGTCACGCACAGCGCACGCCTGCGTCTTAGCGCCTCCGTGACGCTCTGCAACACTCCAGCTGCTCTGCAGAGCATCGCGCAGGCACTGTACGTGCCATGTGCCTGCACGGAAGCACAGAAGCCTTTAAACACCGGCAAGGAGCGCGGGCAGGCGGGTCCTCCGGAGCACCGTACCGGAACGATATCCGATGCTCCAGGCTGGCTCCGGTACGCCCGCACTAGGGTCAACCGCCTGCAACCCACCACTGGTGTGGATGTCCATCTGTTATACAAGAAAAGTGATTTTACCTTCATTATTTATTATTTTGCCTGATTAATTTTACCTCAATAACATTTGATTATAGTACTGGTAAGATCCAGTTTGCTGTAGTGGTTAAGGCATTAAGCTAGAAACCAGGAGACTCTGAGTTCTAGTCCTGGGTTACACACAAAGTTTTAATCATAAACCCAGGTGGGTAAGCTTAGACCAAACACCCTCTCAGCCCTAGAAAGAAGGCAATGGCACTTCTCAAACTGTTGGCAAGAAAAGTGTAGAGACCAGTCCAGGTAGGAATCAAAACAAACTTGAATTAACAACAGTAATATAAATGTTTACTTTACTACACAACACTGTCTTACAATTTATTCCACTTAGGTGTTTTTTTTAACATTTTAGTATTTTAATCAATATAGCTAATAAGGTTTGCTATTCCAGTGTTGCACAGCTAAAAGAAATTAGCACAAAATGTACCTTTTAAATGTGAAAATGTATATTTTTCTTCAAAGAACCTCCAAACTGGAAAGGTTGCAGTGGCATAACTTTTTCCAATTAGTGTGTTGTAAGATAGAAGAATTCAGAAAAGAGGAAAAAGAATGACCTCACATAAACACACTATACTTATAACTTTCAGTCACATATATTGTCTGATCAGTTATCACACTAAGCTAAACAAATATCCATACTTTGGGTGAAGAAAAATAACATAAGCTGTAAAATATAATCTCACACTTCCAGCCATGAGTTTGTTAACTATACACAGTATCACTTACCTTGAATTTGAATTCTTTGTCTCGAAAACTCTTTCTAACTGCTGGGTATAAGACTTTCCTTTAGGATGCAAAGCAGAAAACAACAAAAATGGTTCAAAAGAGAAGTAAACCTACGGCCCTTAAATTACAAATTCAATGAACTTTTTTCTGTTCTGTTCTGAGAGGCTTCAATCTGGTGACTTCAAAGGAAGGATTATGTAAGAAGATAAAAAACTTGATTAAGGCTCATGTTTGAAGTCCCTAAGCTTCCCCTTTACAACCAAAAATAGCTCTCTTTAAAGCATAAAAAACAAGTTCCAAGTGTAAGCAGGAAGCTACAACTCTGAGCTGAAGATTGTAGGAAGAAAATTAGAGAAAAGAAAATAGATTTCCCTTAATATACTCATGGTTGGCTTTTGCACACATGAAATATAATTAACAGGGTGGCTTTAAAATAATTTAAATGGGGAAATATGAAATATTCATAATTAGATTTCCTGTTTGGTAATTATTAATTTTTCTATCGTATTGGAAACAAGGGAGTTCACAGAGGCTTATCAGTGTAAGCAAAGCATATGCTGTGCAAAGCTTTTGTAGCTGCTTCAAATGTCACCTCTTGAGTGTTTACTTGTTTATGTATTTGTGTAATTGCCAACTCTGCTGGGTTTCTGTGAAAGTACAATCTTGCACAAATATGAACAAGCAGAGAACGGAGGATAGATTTGCAGCATTGTGTGTCATTATGTGTTTGAATGACAAAGTTCCTTTAAAGCTTAATAGAAAGAGTGTTTTGCTTATATGAAGCGTCTTGAGAGATACCAGTTAATACTTTGCAAATTTTCAGATTTTTACAGATCTCTAATGCTTGGTTTCCAAAACAATATTAATAGGCGAATAGAATAGAATAGAATAGAATAGAATAGTGTAGAATAAATAGAATAGAACTTTATTGTCACTTTAAATGTACACTAATCAAAATTTCATTGCATTCATCTCTCAAAAGATAATTGTTATACATATATCCACATGCACATACATATATGACACAGAGAAACATCACAGTCTAGTTCAAGTGTATACATATACATCGTGGGGGGAAAAGAATCCTGCAAATTTACAAGATGGATGGCATAAGGAACAAAGCTGTTACAAAATCTAGTAGTCCTGCTATAAAAACCTCCTCCCAGAGGGAAGCAACAGACCTTGAAGTGGGTGTGGGGTGCCTCTAACAATTCTTCAAGCTCTAGGCACATAGAGTTTATAAGCAGTATCCTGAATAATGGGAATCAAACTTCCTATAATCTTCTCAGCTGTCTTTACCACTCTCTGTATGGACTTTCTATCTGAGACACTGCTACCATCAAAGCAAACACTGATACAGTTTGTTAAAACACGCTCAATCATGCCTCTGTAAAAATTGGCCAGGACAGAAGAAGAAAGATATGGTCTCCTTATCTGGTGCAGGAAATGCAAATGCTGGTTTGCACACTTCACTAAAGATAACATATGAAGAGACCAAATCAAATTGTTAATTATTTTCACCCCCAGATACTTAATACTGTTGACCACCTCCACAGCTGCAACCTTGATACAAAGTGAAGTATGACTATGTTGGCTCTTTGTAAAATCAACAATGATCTCCTTTATTTTGTTAACATTTATATGCACCAGTCCACCAAAGCCTTCACCTCCTCCCTATAAGAATCTTCATTGTAATCCAGGATAAGACCCATCACTGCCGTGTCATCCACATACTGCACAATATGATTCATAACAGACTTCATATAGCAGTCATGGGTCATCAAGGTGAACAGTAACAGACTCAAGACACAGCCTTGAGGGGAACCTGATGGAATTGGAAACTTGTCTTCCAACTCGCACAGCCTAGCAATAAGGAAATAGAGTATTCAATTACATTAAGAAGTATTAAACCTAATAGGTCCTGTTTGTTCACCAAGTCTCAGGAATTATTGTGCTGAACTAAAATAAAAATAAAAAACATTCACATATGAGTATTTTTTTTCTTCCAGGTGAGCCAAACTAAGATGAAGCACAGAAGAAAAGTGCATCATCTATAGAGCGGTTCTTCCAATAAGCAAACTAATGAGTCAAATGTAGAGGGAAGGCATGAAACAATATAACCCTTTACCAATCTCTCAAAACGGAGAGTGGAGTAGAAGTGAATACAACTAGATGCCAATCATTAAGGCATGCAATTATAGATTTTGGGGGGACTGGTACAATGGCTGCAGTCTTAAAACATGCTGGAATCATGGCCTGGAGCAATGAAAGATTGAACATGTGTGCAAGAACAGAGGCCAGTTGGTCACAAAAGTACTCACCCAGGGATATTTTTAAGATATTATGCAGCCTTTCAAGTTTTGACTTTCCTCAAGATCTTCCAAATGGTTGTATCAAACCTAAGCACCTGACTCCAAGTCTTAATATTTGATGGCTCCATATTAAGAGTCTTCACATAGTTGGTAATATACTCTTTATAACTATTAAAAACTATATATAAAATATACTTCAGAGAACATTTTATGATTAAACTTTAACAGTGTATCACCGAAACCTAATAATAGGTTAATAATCAATATATTGGGACTTAATAATCAATATATTGATGCATTGATAACTGTTGCCTTAAATGTATTTTTTACTTTTGGAAAACATCTTAGTAAGAAATTCACATCATTATTTCAATGAACATTCTATAAAATCCAATCATACACTTTCTGAATGAAAAGGTAGATTTTAGATATAAAGAGGAAATGCACAACCTTATTGCTGGAAAAGCTAACATACAAATATGTACTAATTAACCTTTGCTTCACTTTGCAAAAGCATACCATTTATGCTAGTTACTGAAATACTTTACATAGCTATTTGGGTTGATTTTATAGAAAGTTAATCTTATAGTAAGTTGAACCTATAGACAGTGTGTGTGTCTGTATGTGCATGCCAAAGCCATTATCGTAAGTTCTGGTGATAAATCTTCTTTCCATTTAATTTTCATTGAGCAAAAATAATGTTAACTCACTCGTGAAAGAAAAGAGCTTTATTTCTTTTATTTCCAGAAATGATTAAATATGCATTTTAAAAGTGATGAATTACTGTTCTTGAAAATTTATTTTGAAGCATTATCAGAGGCAGACTTTTTCTCTATTCTGTTTAAAATACAGCATGGTAGAGTTTCAGTTCAGGGCAATTGTATTAAAGTACTTTGGAAGAGTAGAGCAGAAGGTCTTTTGTTACTTGATGATGTTTTATAAGCACTCATTGAGGGCTTTCTGAAAAACTTTAAAGAGGACCAAATTTAATTTAACAAACAGTCCTTGATGGTCTTTATAGTATTCACAGATCTGGGTGGTCCTCCCAGATTGGTTATTTCTAAAGACTTTAACATTTTGCAGATAACATTGTTAGAAGATGCTTCAAACTCGTCAAGGAGAACTGCATTCACATTTTTCAGGGGTCTGGTATGCTACTTTTATATTTACAAATTTCAGACCTCGAAAGCATAAAGCATTTTACACCTGATGCAGGAGCAAAGGCAAATAACATAGTTTTGACCAGTATAATGAATCACTGTTTTCTATGATATTCTTTAGAACTGATAGAATTTCTTTTTCATTTCTTAACAGGAGATATTAAAGTTTTTAATGAACTAAAAGGGGAAAATAGTCATTTCTTGATTTATGCTATAAACAAAAGAATTTAGGACAAATGTAACACAGTTTCAGTGCCAAGTGGTATCTAAGCCTGATAAAATATTAATATAAGTACAAAATAATAGTTTTATAAATAAACAATTGCAAAATCTTATTTGCAAACAAAAATAATTATAGTGAAGATTCATAAATAGTTAGCTAGGTTGATTATTTGAAATGTACATCAGGAAATTGATTTAGTCCAATATTTATAATAAACATTAAAATATAAACATAATCTAAAGCCAAATTATTATATTCATTAGGCTAGTGTATACACTTGAGCTTTGTAAATCATGGGAATTTTCTCTATATGTGGCTGATGTGCACATTATTTTATAAATATTGCGAACTTTTAGAACAATACAGCAGTCAAACAATGCAGTCAAATTTGTCAGTAGCTGATAATGGAGTTTATTAGCCAGGAAGGGAAGAATGTGGATGCAAACTGGAATTGCTGTAACTGTAGCCACTAACATCATCTTGACATTCATCCATATCTCTTCAAGTGGTACCTCTTCTCCCACCTGAACCAGATTTTAAATCTCTACTCTATTCAGACCAGTAGATTTCTCAACTATCAACTCTTCATGCTTCATTTAGGGTTGGATTAAATTTCATCCTAATCCATGCCAAACGTGCTCTGAATTCCAGTTCAGACGCTTCACATCTGAAATTAATAAATAGAAACAAAGACCCCATTCAGGCATTGTGCTATGTGATAGCTGTATTTACTCAAAACAATAAATCGAAATTAAACAAACTACATTGGGACAGTGTAAAGCATAAACTCTACTAAAAAGCAGAACTCAGTAAATCCAGCATTTTGATGCTTTAAGTAAAACCTCTGGATAACCTCCCACTGATTTAATGTGTATGCTCAAAACTTGGGAATAAAAAATTATTCAAAGGTCAAGTGTGGACAAGATTTTCTTTTCTGAGAGTAAATGAAATGAGCTGTGGTTTTGATATCACACATTTATTCATATTTAAATGAACACTGCATGTATATGTACCCCTTCATCACCCCCTCCATTATTTCTCCCAAATAAACACTTTAAACAAAAAGAATTGCAGTGTTTTGGGTCTTTAAGTTAGTTTTGACATCTGGCAATTGCTTAGACAAGTCCCTGCAGGCCTTTTTGGCAACATTTTTGGAAGTGGCTTGCCATGGCCTTTTTTCTAGAGCTGAGAGAGTAGTACCTGCCCAGAGACATTCAGTCGATTTAATGCCTAAGGCAGGACTAGAAAATTCAGTCTCCCACCACACCAAATTGACTCTTCATATATTTATTTATTAATCATATTTATAAAACACAGAACCTTAAGGACTGTCAGCAGTTTAAAAGGTAAAATACATAGAACACAACATACAAATAAATGCTAAGTATAAAATAAAAATAAAATATGGCAAATCTAGATAGCATACTAAAAAGCAAAGACATCACCTTGCCAATAAAAGTGTGTATAGTCAAGGCTATGGTTTTGCCAGTTGCAATGTGTGGTTGTGAAAGTTGGACCATAAGAAAGGCTGAAGAATTGAGGATTTTGAACTATGGTGCTGGAAAAGACTCCTGTGAGTCCCTTGGACTGCAAGATGATCAAAGCGGTCAGTCCTAGAGGAGATCAACCCTGACTGCTCTTTAGATGGCCAGATCATGAAGATGAAACTCAAATACTTTAGCCACCTAATGAGAAGAAAGGACTCACTGGAGAAGAGCCAATACTGGGAAAGATTGGGGGCAAAAGAAGAAGGGGACGACAGAGAATAAGGTGGCTGGATGGAGTCACTGAAGCAGTAGGCGTGAGCTTAAATGGACTCCAGAAGATAGTAGAGGAGAGGAAGGCCTGGGGGAATGTTGCCCATAGGGTCACGATGGGTCGGACATGACTTCGCAACTAACAACAACATAAAATAGAGATTTGCAATGCAAACTAATGAAAGCAAATAAAATAAAACTAACCAGACCAAACAAAAAACAAAGAAAAGATGGAATCAAGATTCAGATTCTCTACTGAAGAGCTCTCTTTTCAGAAACTGCCTGGCTGGAAGCCAACCGAATGCCATCTGGAGACCATTCCAAAGTGCTGTCACAGAAAAGCGGCACCACTGAACTTCAGCTCAGCTTGCCTCCCTAAAATGGTACACTGCTAGTTGTTGTTTTTCCTAGATAGATTGAACTCACCAGGGAATTTCAAAAGGAAAATGTAGTCTTCTAGTACCAAGCCACAGAGGATCTTATAAGTTAACACCAGCATGTTAAACTCCATTCCCTGTAGGCCAGGAGTGTCAAGCTCAAGGCCCATGGGCTGGATCCGGCCCATGGCTTGCTTAGATCAGGTCCATGCCAGGTTCCTGGAAACAGCAAAGGACCAGCCCGCAGTATCTCTGCTAGCGAAAATGGGCTCCCAATCTCCGTTTTCGGGTGGGACGGCCTCCTGCTGCCCTCTGCCAGTGAAAACGGAGCTCGTGAAGGCGTGTGTAACAGAGAGAATACTCCAATAAACAAACAATAATTCCCTCTTATTGGGATTCAGTTTTAGTCTGCTCTTTCTTGTTGTGTTAGTCCAGACAAAATGAAGAGATAAAGGCATTTTTGGCTGGGGATCGGAGGGAATCAAAGAGTTTTGCTAGATGAAATTAAATTAGATTTACCGAAATAGTTGCAATTGTGTTATGTAAAGGCCGTATCACATACATGTACTGCCTACATTTGCTCTGAGAGTTTTCTTTTTATCTATACTTGTGAAACTGATTCATGCTGAACCTCTAAGCTCCTTTGCTGATAGGCTTCGTGTACTTTTGTTTTGTAATTTGTTTTTGAACTAAATAAACTATCTAATTTCAGTAATAGAGTTCATCACTCTTGGGGGAGGTTTTAAGTGCTTGATTTTGGATCCAACCTCATGGGATTTATAATGGGAGGGGGGGAAGGAAAGGAGATTATACCCGGGGAGAGTAATAGAGACTGGTTTTGTTTTGTTTTGTTTATATTCTAGGAGAAGCAGAAATCAAAAGGGATTGGCTGTCACAGTATGTCATTCATTTTCACAACTACAATGATTCCTTTCCAACACTCAGAAGGGAACGGACCTAAATATTCAGAATAAAGAATTATACAAAGTGAAATTACTAGATTTCCATTCTTCCATCTATTCTTACTTCAAAATGGCATATGATGCTAGATGTCCAAAACAACAATATTCTGAAGGGTATGTGTGATTGTTCTAAAAAAGAGAGATAGAAAAGCTGTCAGAGATTTGGGAGAACAATACATTTTTGAAATCCAAAACCAATCTTACATCATAGATAAATGAGCATAAGGTGAGGAAGTAGTGAAAAATTCTTCTTCAACAAGGGTTTTCGCCAGCGACAGAGGATTATTGATGTCATTGTTATTTTGAAGGCAGATTTATAGGATTGCCACCTCCTAAATTTTATATCCAAATCTGGGCTAGAACTTTTCTGGTATATCTAACTTCAAGTATGCAGCCTGTATATGTTTATCAAGGCTTCTGAAGCTGAAAAACTGTCATAGCAAACCAACCAGACAGTACTACACCCACTATTAAAATTATGGAGGTCAAATGTAAATAAATGGAGTGACAGTAGTCTAGCCAGAGATGTCAATTACTCCCAATGGCCAAACTGAAAGAAGAAAAGTAAAACTAAATGTTAGAAAATAAAAAAGCAAATGTTAGAGAATGAAAAAGCAAAGTCTCAATGGACTGTGAAGAAACTGAATGCATTTCACGGGAATTCTTCAAGGGCACAAGAACATAATTTTGCAATGACAGCTGAAGGCATATTGTAGATTAATGGTCCTCCATAATTGCTTGCACTGCCACTGATTGTACAGAAATATGTCATTTTTCACAGAAGCATTTTTTTCCATTTAACTATCAACCCTGGGACTTCTTGCTGTCTTCTAGCAGAAGGAAATAGAAATGCGTGCATTAAATCAGTAGGATCATTCTTTTGAAAGATCCCCTGCCTCCAAAATCAAAACCTATAGCCAGTAAATTACCAGAATAGTAAACTACTCAGCATGAAGGTAGACCTATTTATGGAGGGAAAAATAATCTGAACAACTGCTAAAGATATGCCAAAGTGACTCTTGTGGCCATGTGGATTTTTGCAATCTAGAACTGGTAGCTATACTAAAAGTATCTTTCTGTGATCGGCCAGGGAAGAATGATACAAATGCCACCTCTTCTTCCTCTGCATAAAAATATTAGACTTTTAAGTGCCGATATTGCAGCATGTACAAACTAGCTCTCTTCCATACTTGCTTCGATTGTAAAATCTGTAAACCAGGTTCTGTGAATAAGCCCCACTGAATGATTCTTAATTCTGAGTAGGTATTGACAGCATATTTTAAATCAATCCTATATAAAACCAAATGTTTAGTAAACTGTACACCATTCTCACTCTCATCTCACATATCAACCCCAAAATTAAAAAAAAAAAACTTGCAGAAGCTAATTTTCTATGCAGATGCTTCAGAGTTTCTGATATAGAAAGAAAAGGCTTTTCTATGTTTCTGGTGAGAAGAGACAGAAGAATCTATATTAATTTCAAGGCTAATGCTAGGATATGTATCCTGTCTTTTTTAAACAAATACTTCAATTCTCTTTGCCAAGTTAAATCCCAAGGGTGTACAATATGAACAAGACTGATTAAGCTGTTTTGAAACCAAGGCAGGAAAAAAAAATCATCATGTCATTCCTCCCATTTCCCACAATAAAATTGATTAGTAATATATTTAGTAAATTGCACATCCTAAATCTGCTTGAGTTTATTCTGGCCCATCTAATGACTGTTCAAGTCTTAAAGTTGCCAAGAATTCTCCAGCCATAGAAGTCAAGTTGGGGAAATCTGTCCTAGCTGAACACTAACCTGGATGTAACAAACACACTCAGTTCCAGTGCATACTCACAAACAATACTCTCCTTCAATCTCTTTAACTTTTAGGTTTAAGTTACAGTGTGGTTGGGCAACCTTTTGCCTTGCCTCATTGAGTGAAGAGGCATTGTCTTGACTGCATATAAAATATATAATATATTTTATAATATAAAATAAACTTTCTTTTAAAATACTTTTTATTATTTTGTGGGGCCTCATTACCAGCTGTGCAGAGCCTCTTGTGGCCAATGGGCCACAAGTTGGAGACCCCTGCTATAGAGTCACACTGAAGTTGCCAGAATTAAGCTGCTGGTAGGAACACCACAAAAGCATGCTTGCGTTTTCAACTTCTGTTCTATCTGGCACATGAAGAACTGATTTGCTTTGAAGATATGACAAGAAAGTGAACATAATTTATATAATCTGTGTTTCTCAACCTTAGCAACTTTATGAAGCATGGAGTTCAACTCTCAGATTTCCCCAACTTGACTTCTATGGCTAGAGAATTCTGAGAAATGAAGTCTGCACATCTTAAAGTTGGCAGGGTTAAAAACAATTTAAAGAGTATTTAGTGAAATGGGTATTTCAGTACAAAATTCATTCACTGAAGAATTCTATTTGGCTCACCAAAACTTGAAAATAAGAGAGAAGAGTGGTCCATTCTGACCCCAAGCATTTATTTCCCAGGAAGTTCCTGCTTTTTCCCCTCTATGGAAAACAGCATAGCACAAGTGTTTTCTCTAGAAGACAAATTGAGTCCTTCGCTTGGAAGGTGGAAGGAGCTCTACCACGCTCATCTTTTTTCGCGCATGCGCTAGCGGTATATGTTCCTTTGGTGCTGAAAGACTTCCCAGCACACTGCGGAGAATACAGCCGCGTAACTTATGAACTTGAATGTTTTGGGTGGGTTTTTTGTTGTTGTTGTTGTTCTCGTGAAACCACCACTAAAGCTCCCTACTGAGATGCCTCGGCAGTTATAGGTAGGCGGGTGCACGTCACTTGCAGCCTGTACATGAGTGTTTCTCTCTCTCTCCCCCCTCTTATTTTACCTCGCCACCCCCCACCATTAGGCAACCTGGCGGGCAGAGGTTCGTCTCAGTCCCCAAAGCCCGGGGTCCCCCTTGCCTCCCCTGCCCGCTGCCTGACCTGCCGCTGGAAGCCGGCGAGGCAATTCCTGAGGGCAAAGCAGCTCCGCTAATCGGGTTGGCATCAGGCAGCGGCCGTTTCGGGTTTCAGGAGTTGGCCGTGTGTGTGTACAGTACAAATTACCGGCTCTCCAAACACTGGCTGCTGCCAGGGAGGCTGGCTGCCAAGCTGCGCCCCGGGATTCCCACACCGGATCCTTCCCGGCCGGCCCTGTGCGCGGACCCATCTCCCCAGTACTGACCAAAAGAGGCCATTCTCAAGCCCGATCGCACCCCCCCCGAACCCCCCTGCCCTTGGCAGAGCCGGGAGGGGAATTGTTCGCGCCTGTAGACGCAGGGCTGTCAAAAACAAGGGGTCTCTCCACCCCCTTCTCTGGGCGGCTCCCTGGGCGCTGCCGCCGCAGGTTGCCAAGCAGGCACCAGATTTCTGGTGGTGCCGCTTTGGCTGCAGCCGAATCGGATGGCGCATCCCCGCCGCCAGCCCAACTGTCAGCGCTCGGCTCCCCTCTAGCCTTCCGAGACACGGAGGGATTCCCGGGGGACAACAGGGGCTCACCTCGGCGGAATCGGGGCGCCCAGGCGAGGCAGGAGGACTCTTTTTTTGAGAAGGAGAGATCCTCCCCTTTCTCTCTCTGGAAACTGGATTTTATCCCAAATGTCTCCCCAGGCGGGGTCAGCGATTGCCAACTGGACACAGGTGAAGCATCTGCAGAGCCTGCCAAATATGTGGGATTTCGGCTCAAACAACAAGCTCCCAGTCCCTAGAAAACTCTATTTGAGGGACCATCTTCATGCAAATTTAGAGGACGGAGGGAGGTTAATGCCCACCAGCAAACTTCAACTTTATTCTATCATAAGCAGTAATTATGAGATCTTACCAGACCCCCCTCCAAAAAAAAAACCTAATAGAAATTAGTCTTTATAATAGTTTTTAATGTCCTATGATATGTTATGTTGTCCTGCATCGTCAATGTAATTGTTCATGATATATTTTGTTTGCTCTGTAAAATGAAATCCTTACTCAGATAAACGCGGAATCCTTTGTAACAAATACACAAACCAGGTTCGTTTGATAATTTGTCGCCTCTTTTTTTAACTAGTAGACTAATAGACTTTTCAAACTAAAGATAAAGTCATTAAATCACTTGCACAGGATGATAGTAAATACGGCGACTCCCAATATTGTCGGTCCCAATTTACAATATACTGAAATCCTTAAAACTCCAGTTTACAACAGCAGATCTCAAAACCAGAAACCGCGTATATCTTTGGCATGTTAGCAGAAAGAGAATTCCACTTCAAGAGCAGACAGTCCCTGCCCAGCTGAAATTCAGGCGACTCGTTACACCGGGGATTTACAGACGTTCTCACGAACGTCTTTGATCCAATTTACTCTTCAGTTTTTAAGGTGTCCCGACCCAAAGTTCAATGCCAGGACTGTCTCTTTTGCGTGGGGCTGTTGGAAGACTTCAAGCTGGGCTAAAGGAAAACTGAACTCCCTATTGTGTCCTCATCACCGGTCAGGTTCCTCCTCCAGCGCAGTCCCGGCGCTTTTCACCCGGGGAGACCAGGCGGTAGTGAAGAAGGGTGAACTCACTCTTCCGACCCACTTTTTCTACGACTCCGTTCCCAAGCTGTCGCACCTCAATCGTTGTTTTTTTTTCTAATCAACAAATCCGTTTCAAGACTATTTTACCGCTTGCCTCTCCTTCCGTATTATATGAAACGGCTCCAAGGCATTTATTGAACCAAGAGTCATCCCATGTTTCGCATTTATTTTGAGTAGGAAAAGTGATGAATCGATTCTGTAATTCTTTAACAAGGGTGGGCAATGTGACTGCCCTACCTATTTGTAAGGTGGAGTCTTTTTTAGTGAAATCAAGGAGAAATGATGTTCTCTCTAGTAATGGAAATAAAATTTCGTTTCATTAAAATTATAGGACAAAATACGGGTCTCCAGCACTCTCCTAACAAAACTGAAGAACATTTGTACATAGGGTGAGATTAAAGTTACTTCGTTCATCTGGAATAAGAACTGAAGCCTGCCTGATATCAGAGCCTGTTGCAGGGGTTCCTGAGTTCATCCCTCTCCCCAAATGATTCATTGCGCTTAGATTTTCACGGTGTAGGTATGCTGGTCTTGTTGTATTCGGATCTTTTCCCGTGTAAGATTGAGATTGTCTTGGCAACGTTTCATCGAGGTCTCACTCGCCATCTTCAGGCTGGGTTTTGGGCTTAAAGCGTGGTCGGAGCTTTAATACAAAAAGACCAGTATATATATATATATATATATACTGGTCTTTTTGTATTAAAGCTCCGACCACGCTTTAAGCCCAAAACCCAGCCTGAAGATGGCGAGTGAGACCTCGATATATATATATATATAGTCTTCCAATATTCTGACAGGTATATTGATTTATCACTAAGATTTTAATATGAATTTTCCTATATATCTCATTATGTAAAAATATGTGATATAATTATGTCATTAAAACTCTTCTTTAATTCCAGAAAACAAACTTCTAAGGGTATTGATTTCTTTATTATTTGTTCCAAGTAATTTGGTAAGAACCAACCTTGCATTACGTGTGCTCAGATTTTCTGTGGAAAGAAACTTCCTGAAAAAGAAAGCATGAAAGACATTTAAAACCAAGGAAATACTCAAAGCATCTCAAAATATTCTAAATTTAATAAATGAAATTGTGCTGAAATGTTAATTTTAGCTCCAGATTACACTGAATTTAAAATTTGATGTAGTGGTATAATTCTAGTTTTCAAGAAGTTCTGGTGGGTATAGAGACTAATGCATCATTTTACTACCAAACTTCATTGTATTGGTCTGATCCTCAAATACAAATTGCATGAGAAATAGAACTCAGATTTTAAATTTCTTTTAAAAAAAGGTTGTAATTTAGGTATAAAAATGTCTGCTGCAGCACAATTTAATTCCATACAAGGTTCATCATGATTATTGCTGTAGATTAGTGACTGAAAAATCCTATCAGGGTAGAATACATGCAGGATAATAGCTTGTGAGTTACAACTGAGAGATTTATTGATGTTTTATGGATATAAATGGCTAGCTAGACTGAAAAGCGAAAGTTCCAAAACTATAGTCAGTCTGCTGGGAATGTTCCTACAATATACTATTTATTCTGTAAAGTCTAACAACATGCTATTTATTCTGTAAAGTCTAAGAAACAAACTATGAGCACATCCTTTAAGAGGTCACTTTATCCTTTTAGTGGAACCTCTCTTGATCTACCCCTTCTTGCATAAACAAAAATACAAAAGCTGATGCAATTTAATCTTAAGAAAATTGAAACACTCTGGTGCTAGCTGACACTTCAGCACGAAGCGTATTATGGCTTCAATGGGATTTCCTTGTAGACGCATATAATGAGTTCACAGAAGAACTACAGAGGATGGTGGAGAATTTCTCTCAGAACTATACATTTGCACAAACTAATGCATTTTTAAGTAGGATTTCAGAGGATTTTGTTCTAACCATCACAAATTAACCTCTGACATTTAGTCAAAGGGTTAACATATATATTAATTGTTCCTCAATTCAAGAGAACATCTTTGGCCTCCAAAAACACTTTCTTGTGGCATAGTGAAATTATCAATGCACACAGTTGCATCCTAGACAGGTTAATAAATCACAAGAATTAGAGTTAGAATAGGAAACCAAGGGATCACTTTTAATGAAAACAACCATGTACAATAAAGGTCCAACTACAGCAATTCACAAACCAGTTGAGACTCAAATTCCAACCAAAAACAAAGCTCAAAAGCTGACTCCTGGAAACAGAATATTCTCTTATTTCATTGAAAGTTCTTTGTGTAAAGTGCTTATCTAGGTAAGTATGTAAGTAAGTGGGAAAAGGAGAGATCAACGCACACACACTTAAAGCAGAATAGTACTTTCGAAGATAATAAAAATGTTGTGATAAGCATTATTTTTTTTTCTTAAAAAACAAACAGAAAAATACAAGTTTTGCACATGTATACAGCAATATAACATTGATGTGTTGATAGGCTGAAACTTATTTCTAAGTAAGGGTCAAAAGGGCAACAAGTTTACACCTTAGCTTCAGGAACTTAAACATTTTTACTGCAGTCTTTACTGTACCATCTGGTGGCAATGTTTCCAATCTGACATGGAATACAAAGCAAATTTAAAACCCAGATTCTTTTTCAATCTTCACTTATTTTGTCTTTTAATTGTTTCTTCTTCATTTACAAAATGAAGAAAAATCAAATTACAAAGAAACTGAGAGTTAATGAATAACTGAGAAAGACTCTAAATTGTCTTAGTTGTAATATTCCCAATCCAAAGCACAAGTTTCATTTTTAATACTCTTTAGGCCCTGAAAAATTCATGTTGCTCTAATATTCAAAATTATCAAAATTACAGTAACAAAAATATAACAAGAATACATTTTAATTAAACCTTTAATCTTAATATCAGTCTCCTGATATCATGGCATTATGTTGCTGCTTTATTTAGCTTCCTTAATTTTTAAAAGCAATCTACTTTACTTCATTCTTGTTTGACATTGTCACTTGATTTAAACTTAATAGTTTGAAATAAGAAGGATTGAATAAGTTAATAAAGAATTCTGTATGATTTAAAAGCTTGCATACCTTAAATTTGCAAGATCATGGTGGGGGGAACTTTATTTTACAGAACAAGTGGCAAACCCCAATCAATGACAAAATTTTCTGATTCTTATAGCTCATAACCTACAGTGCTAAAATACTTCATTTGAGATATGTATATGTATATATATATATTTACAAATTCACTCCAACTACACCTCACTTTTGCACATGCTAACATGAAAATAAGTCTAATTGAAATCACGAGGCTGACCCAATACTGGTGGAATTCTAATAGGCATTCATGTAATCTTGATTCTTTTCTATTGTAACAATGGTTAAGGGTAACTTATTTTCAAGAAATTCAGGGAGGCAAAATTTACAACAATTGTATATAAAGTTTCTTTTGGGACTGGAGCTTGAGGTGTCTGTGTGTGTGCATGCGTGCTTGTGTCATTATATAGCAATTCATGTGTTAACTGAATACAGCTTTAAATATTTTACAAAATTAATAGAACTATTTCTGGGTTTATGATGGCTAACATTGAACACAGAAATTCTTACCTGAACCTGGCTTTGAACACTTTGATTTTACAATAGTCAAAATACATGATAATTGTAATTATAATAATACAAATGCTTCTTTTCAAAGCCATTCAGCAGGCCCAGGCCAATCTTTGCCCTGTGCTTATATCTTAGAGGATAGGATTGTGTCAAGAGTCATACTTCTCCATCTTCCATTCTATGAATGTACCAAGGCAGAATGTAAGGAGATTTTGCCATTGGATGAATTAGGCGGAATCTGTTCAAGAAGGGAAGAGGAGACACTGGGAGATGTTGTCTGACAAAGCTGCTGTGTGACATGGTTGACCGTCAGGGCAGAGATGGCAGTGGATGGTGCAATGGACGGTGTGGGCTTAATTGGCACAGGGATGGCGGGCAGTGTCTGTGTCGATGGGTGGCAGATGGTCTTGACCGGCATCCCGAAAGGTCCGTATTCTCTTGGCGAAAGGGGAATGCCACCCGCTGGCTCGAGCATACCCACGTGGGGCCACACCGAGCTGACCATGGTGCTGATCTGTTGACCGGCCATTGGGTAGCCCAGGTGGTGCATTACGGAAGCCAAGGGCAATCCACTGCCCTGGATCACTCCTTTGTAGTCTCGGCCAATGAGGTTCTCGATGGCGAAGGGATGCTTGAAGCCAGGAGCCGGGCTGTAAGGCTGGAACGGAGGCAGCCTTCCTACGGCCGCAGCCACAGCCGCCGCCGAGTCTGGATGTCCTTTGGTCGCCGCTGGAGGCTGCAGGGGAGGCGGTGGGGGCGGCGGCGGCGGGTGATGAGGGTGGAAATAGTGGCTCAGGTGGGGGTGCAGCACCCCCGCTTTGCCCGCCGCTGCTGGCATGTGGGGCTCCGGCCGCGGCACCTTGAAGCGCTTTCTGCGCCTGAGGAAGCTGCCGTTCTCGAACATGTCCCCGCAGTCCGGGTGCAGCGCCCAGAAGCTGCCTTTGCCGGGCTGGTCGGGCCGCCTGGGGATCTTAATGAAGCAGTCGTTGAAGGAGAGATTGTGGCGGAGCGAGTTTTGCCAGCGCTGGGTGTGCTCGCGGTAGTAAGGGAAGCGCTCCATGATGAACTTGTAGATGTCGCTGAGGGGGAGCATCTTCTCACTCGAGTGCTGGATGGCCATGGCCGTCAACGAGATGTAAGAATAAGGAGGCTTCTGGTCACTGTACGAGCTCTTGCCCGGCCGAGGCATGGCACATTCCTACCCTTCCTCCGGCTTGTCCCGCCCAAAAGGACCGCGCTCTAGGACCAGAAAGGGCCCCTTCACCGCGTCAGGAGAGGAGCAGGAGGATCTGTCGTCGCTTCTCAAGGAGAACCGCTGCCTCTTCGGCACATTCAGCCGGCATTTCTAAGTCGAGAATCGGCGGACACTTTGTAAGTTCTCCTCCTGCCCAGTCCGCGTGCGCAACAGCCTTCGCCGCCTGCTTTTCCCCTCACGCCGTTTTTCCCGCCAAGCGCTGCGACCGCCGCTCCTCTTCTCCTGACCTCGAAACTGAGCCGCTTAATTCCGAGGGCGCCTCCCGCCAAAGGTACGAGAAAGCCTTTCCTTAGCTCCCTTTGCCCCGCCTCGGAGTCAAGCCCTCGCCCAGCGCTTCAGCCCAGAAGCGCCAGAGTCCAGCCACTCCGCTCCCTCCATCTTCGCCTCGATTCTGACCGAGCACAAGTTCCCCGCGAACCCCAATGACCGCCGGGCTCTCCTTCAGCCTTTCCCCAGTTTTCCTTCCCTCAAACCCGTCCCTTTTCTCCGAGAGGAGCCGCACCCAGCGCCGCTTCCGAGTTTCTGGGCCGTTTTCGCTCCGCCCGAAAGCGGCGACCTCAGACGCCTGGCTGTGAGGCGGAGACTTCGGACTCCGCTTTCAGTTTCCCGGGGACTGCAAGAAAGAGGTCCCGCGTCTTCCCTCTCGCCGGCTTGAAGTGGAAAAGCAGCAAAGACACGACCGGTTCTTTTGAAAAAGAAGCGGATGGAGTCGGCGGAAGCCGCGGAAGCCAGAGCAGGCGGTGGCTGAAAGACGCGGGAGCGGCCGGCGGGTTGGCTTTGGCGAGGCGGCTGGGCTTGTGGCGCGACGGAGCTTCCCAGCTCGGTTTTGTGCCGGTGCTGGTCTCTGAGTCCGAGAGCCCCCCGCCTCGCTCCGCTTCCCTCGCGTCACATGACTGGGCTCGGGGAAGAGACGGAGCTGCGAATGGTCGCCTTTTTCTCCCGCTGCTTCGGCGGACGAGGAGGTGGGGGCCAGGGAAGCCCGCGGCGAAGCGAAGCGAAGCCGGAGGGAGCCTTCCACGCAGGTCTCTCTCCGCTCCTCGCAGGCACTTGAAGGACGGGCAGCTCGCTTTGGCTCCCGGCCTGGGAATCGGATTCCGTTCCGCCCCTAGCTCGCTCCCCCGCCTAAAGCCTCGCTCGCCCTCCTCTCTGAAGACGCCCGCGCCTGTCCTCGTTATTGTCGACAGGACAATGTGAGAGAAAAGACCACGCCTCTCAGGGCACGGCGATGCTGGCTGGCTCCGTGGAGGAAATCTTTCAAACTTTGAAAGTTGGTGCCCTGCGCTTTCTGCTAGAGATAAGGAAGGTGTTCCAGATGTTGGGACTCTGGAAAGAGTGCAAAGATGAGCAACAAACATGATTAGGGGTCTGGATGCTAAAACAGACGAAGGACGGCTACAGGAATTAGGTAGGTATCTATTCTAATGAAAAGAAGGACTAGGGAGACGTGATAGCGCTGTTCTACAAAGACGAGGAGTCAAACTATTCTCCAAAGCAGGTGGGACAAGAAGCAATAGATGGAAACTAACCAAGGAGAGACGCAACCTAGAACTAAGGAGAAATTCCCTAACTGTGAGAACAATCAACCAATGGAACTGCTTGCCTTCAGAAGTTGTGTGCGCCATCATCGGAGGCTTTCAAAATGAGACTGGGCTACGATTTTCTGAAATGGTATATAGGGTCTCTTGCTGGAGCAAGGGTTGGATTAGAGGACTTCCGAGGTCCCTTCCAACTCTATTGTTCTAAGTTCTAAGGCTGCTTTAGCTTCAGGTATCCTTGGCCTTGGCTCAAATCCATTTCCACGGTTTTGTGTGTGTGTGTGTGTGTGGTGAGTGGCACAGTCCAGTTCACATCCTACTACCTTTCAACTAAGAGTCAAGTGTTCAATTTGTCTCAAACAAGTAGCACAATCTTGCACCTTTCTTGAACTGAAAAGAGGAAGGCAGCAATTCGGAAGTCACTTTCTGGTACTAGAGAAAGAATACAAAGATAGGAAAACGAAAGTTGACATCTCCACGATGGCTGATAGTTTATACTTGCTTTTATGGTCATATAGTACAACGAATTTGAAGTGCCTCTAGATTAGCATAACGGGCCAATAGGCAAAGACTTAGCCTTAGATATGTTGAAATCAATTGGACGTCATTGTAAAGCAGCCTTCCTATACTGCGTGCAGTCCAAAGCAATTAAAGCTAGAATTTATCTGCTAGGGAGGCGGGAAGTGATTTTAAATAATAGCATTTAGGGCTGATTGGTAAAAATGTGATCTAAGACTACCTGAAATTGATGCAGAGAAACCTTGGAATTGCACCATATCGTCTCTGAAAGGGTATATTACGTTTTTAAGGCTTGTGGGCTAAGTAGTGTCATTTCCCTTACCCCAACCCAAGCAAAAATTGGAAGGAGCTGGGAGGAAAGTATATTTCTTCCGGGCGGAGGATGCACTTTTGAATAGTATCTTCAGTCATTGAATCAGCCCGGAGGAACGGTCAGAGCCAAAAGGCACGGAGAGGTTTCTTTCAGCGCTGCGTCCATGAGCCACTTCGCCCGTCGCAGCATAAACAAGAGCACAAAGGGGGTAGTGGCTTGTGCAGGTGTCTTTCTGCAGCCCAGAGCTGAGACTTCCCAGCGACGACTTTTTGGTGGTCGGAAAACAGTTACCGGATCCGGAGAAGAATGTGAAAATACTTTGACTGGGAAAGAAAGGCTTGAAATGTCTGCGTAATTGTGTCGCTGTCTTAACCCTGAGCGATGCGCACCATTACCCTTTTTTCGAGCGTATTGGAATCCCCCTGCTGAATCGGTCGTGAAATGCTAAAGTTTGCAAGCAAAAGTAACCCAAATTAACAGACAGCAGAGAGGACCTCACAGAACACAGTATATTTTAAAGCAAATGAAAATACACACCCACAAAACAAACCATGAGTGAACAACTTGTTGCACTGTTAGGGGGAGAAAAACACTGGAACAAAGCATGAATTCAGTTTTGAAACGGCTCGTGTCTCTTTTCCAGCCAGAACGTTCCGTGAGCATTGATAAAACTAAAGATGTATGTAAAGGATTCCCCTCTCCCCAGTCCAGGCAATGTTCAGATCTAGCTGGGACAAAAAAGGTTTGGGCAACAACAACAAAACCTTGGCATCAGTATATTAAAATACAATTCCGCGTAATTTCTTCTTTTTCTGCTACACTCCCCCACCATTAGGCAACCTGGCGGGCAGAGGTTCGTCTCAGTCCCCAAAGCCCGGGGTCCCCCTTGCCTCCCCTGCCCGCTGCCTGACCTGCCGCTGGAAGCCGGCGAGGCAATTCCCGAGGGCAAAGCAGCTCCGCTAATCGGGTTGGCATCAGGCAGCGGCCGTTTCGGGTTTCAGGAGTTGGCCGTGTGTGTGTACAGTACAAATTACCGGCTCTCCAAACACTGGCTGCTGCCAGGGAGGCTGGCTGCCAAGCTGCGCCCCGGGATTCCCACAATTGGCAGCGGATCCGCTGCTTCCCGGCCGACCCTGTGCGCGGACCCATCTCCCCAGCACTGACCAAAAGAGGCCATTCTCAAGCACGATCCCCCCTCCCCAAGACCCTCCCCTGCCCCTGGCAGAGCCGGGAGGGGAATTGTTCGCGCCTGTAGCCGCAGGGCTGTCAAAAACAAGGGGTCTCTCCACCCCCCTCCTCTGGGCGGCTCCCTGTGCGCTGCCGCCGCAGGTTGCCAAACAGGCACCAGATTTCTGGTGGTGCCGCTTTGGCTGCAGCCGAATCGGATGGCGCATCCCCGCCGCCAGCCCAACTGTCAGCGCTCGGCTCCCCTCTAGCCTTCCGAGACACGGAGGGATTCCCGAGGGACAACAGGGGCTCACCTCGGCGGAATCGGGGCGCCCAGGCGAGGCAGGAGGACCCTTTCTTTGAGAAGGAGAGATCCTCCCCTTTCTCTCTCTGGAAACTCCCAAATATGTCCCCAGGTGGGGTCATTGACACATGATCTCTGAAAAATATTTACAATATTTGACAAATATTGGGGAGGCAGTGGTATGATTAATGATTATGTGCCATCAATTGTGTGTAGACTCTTGGAGACCATATAGATTTTCTACAATATGATATCCCCCATACTTCAAAGAGGTTTAGTCTTTATATAATGTGTCCAATGTACAATATTTTGTATGTGTTTATTTGGGTCTGGGAGTGATTTGTCCCATGATCCAGTCTTTTGACAATCCATGATATTTTCTGGAACATTTTCCTACATCAAAGTTAAAAACTGTCAATCTTCTTTCTATCCTACTTACTCAAAGTCCAACTTGTGCTTCAACAGAGTTTCATGGGGAAATCCTGTGCCTACACAATTGTGATCTTTGTAGGTATCTACATATCTTTGCATGTGAATCTCTTTTCCAAAGACTTTATTGCTTCTCTATTGCTGGTTGGTGCTACCGGTAGTATCTCTGTTGTATTTCTTGGCTGCTTTTTAATGTGAACAGTTGGTCCTAAAAGGCATACGGTATATCTTCATTTTCAATTATGTGGTTTATCAACCAATAAAATTGGGGATCAATGGGGTTAATCTCTTTGTACCCAAATCACCACCTAGCAACGGTCATTCACTCACATATTTAATTCTAATCCCATTTCAAAAAAGCAGAGATACTAACTCCCTTCATATTTGAACTTTGCAAAATTATCATAGTTTCAGCATTTATTCTGAGGGCAGCTTCTCTGGTTCTCTTTCCTAATTTTCTACCACCCTCAGAAGAGAAGATAAGTATTTTTCTTGTTAGATTTTGGTTCCATCCATTTACCCTTCAAGACTTTAAATCTGCTTTCATCTTGTCTTTATCCCTGGAGAAATAATGTTGAGCAGAAAGAGTGGCCCAAAGTCCTACAGGATATTTCCATTCCTAAGGATGGGCCTGAACCCATCTTAGTCCTTAGGAATGGACCTATCTAGTCCTAATTCAGGACCTAAATCATTGCATCACATTGTCTGGTAAATGTTGTGGAGCAGCAGAGAAAACTGGGCAAGTGATTAATCTTTTGAATGTTTCAACATTCAGAAAAATTAATTAAGATTGGGACACAAAACCCAACCTTAAATATGGCTTTTAGAAGCCAAGTTCATGCCTTAGTCCACCTTATTATCCAGTTTGCAAGGCCTTCCAAAGCCTAATTGTGATGGGCTTCAAGTATCTTGGGATCCTGTCTGGCAGCAGGGGGTGGCAGAGCCTAAAGCCAAGCTAAAGATGGATTTCCTTGTCTCTCTCTCCTTGGAGAGATTGCTGCAAGATCCGGTCCAGATGTCTGCCTCCGTTCTCTTTATTTCCAGTAAAAGTTTCAAAATCCAACATTTTAATGAGAATCAGTGATGGGGCTTCCTTATCTGCGAGATCTGATGCTCTGTTTTTGCCTTTTTAATAATACATTACTGCTTTTAATTGTTGATCAATTTTAATATTCCTATTTTATCATCTCTATTGTATGCTGCCCAGAGTCATGTTCTCTCAGATGGGTGGTTATATAAATATGATAAATAAATAATTTTATAACATTATTACAGTTCATATATTTTATCCAAGGGTGATTTTAAAAAAACACCCTATACTTGTGGATAAGGGAATGGGGGCATCTAGGTGGTAAAACAGACTTTGCCTCTTCCATTTGGAAAGATGTCAGAAATTGGTGCTTTAGGGGGGGAATTGCTTTAAGTCAAAGGGAAGCTCAATCCCCCCTCCCCCGCAGCTATAAGGAACAAAGTTTTCCTTTTCTCTTGGAAAGAGTAACAACAAAAGATTGTTCATCAGCAGCCAGGTGTCACGGCGCAACTCTTGACAGCAACTGTCTTCCTTTTGAGCCAGCCAGCTCTGGAATACATTACATTAATTAAGTCTTTGGTGATTTAGCCTCCTTAGAGATAAGTCCAACAATGTAATTAAGAGCATGGTGGTTATATTAGGTATGAATATTCAAAACAGCATCAATTAATTAGCCAACATATCTCTCTCACTGTTTCTCAATAGCCCCTTAAGTCCTCTGATACATTTCAAGAGTCATTGTCAGGAAAAGAAGAAAGAATTTAAAATGTTTAACCACCCACCGTCAAGCACCCACACAAGCAGGGCAGAGCAGGCTTTACATGGTGCACAACATTTTTGTAATATTGCATATTACTCTCTCTCCTCCCCCCACCCCCTGGAGCATGTGCAGAAAGCAATGAAGGTGGGATTGAGTGACCCAGGAAAGCCAAGATCACTTACAATTAAAGACAGGAGCAATTGGAGTGGAAGGCCTTCCTTCCAGGCACCAGGAGGCTAATCCATTCTCCATCCTTTCAGACATGTTAGAAAGATAAATATTAAATCTGCTATCACAAAGGGAGCTGTTAAACAGATACTAAGCTGATATGCATAAAAAATTAATTAGGTAGTTTTCTCAGCTTCAAACTCCTGGACAAATAACTACTTGTAAAGTACACCTTCTGGGCATATTGAACATATGCTGGAATTATCCTTAATTGACTAATTACATAAATTACTCATTAATTTTACAGCACATCAATTATAAAAGATATATCAATTAATTTTGCATAAATTAAGACCCAAGCCTCCCCAGAACACAAGAGAGAGAGGTTGGTGTAACAAAACATGCAGAGCAGGAGGAGAAAAAACAATGTTTGTGTATTTGTAGATGGCAATAATAATTTGTTCTGCTCTGGGCACCAAGATTTTCTTAAAGAACAACTTCCTTGGCAATTAAAATAGTCCTAAAGACCACTTACGATGTGATCATGCGTGCACCAAGGCGAAACAGACCATTTAAATCAATTAGAATTGCTCTGATGGAAAATGAGAGCTTGGCAATGACAAAGTACTTAGACATTAGTAATCACAAATGATTTAACATCCACATTAAATGGCTGACTGGGTAGTAAAGCTTATTTTCCTAAGTCAGCAGGGTGCCTATAACTAAGTAAGTTATCTCTGTATATTCCAAAATAGACTTTGGCAACGATTTCACACACAATTGGTAAAAATTAATTTGACACTCTTCATACCAAACACATGCATATCTGTTTTTTCTTCAATTTTCCAATTGTCTTAGGAGCATATTTTTCCCCTCACATTGTGTTACCTTAAAATATAGGCCTGAAAAAGTTTTTTTTTAAAGAAAAAAACCAAAGGAACAAATAAAAATAAAGACATGTTCCTTTATTTGTAAGGATAGTAAAGGCAAAGACATCAGTTTAATCTGTTGGGCTGTCAGTCTAGGTACAGTACTGTATAACATTCTTAAATTGTGTTAATCTTTCTTGACTTTTCATTATCAGATTGAAATGAGTCTTGGTGAAAAAGTCTTTACTTGGTTAATATGATAGATTATTTTGTTTTGTCTGTCTAATTATTCCAACTATTTTCCCAATATGCAGTACATGATATATTTGTAGTGCAAAAATGCATGGAATAAATGTATACACAAATGTCTGGTGTATAGTTTTTATATACATTATACATACTGTAGAGTTTCTGCTGTTATAGACTTCTAATATTTGGATAGATTTCTTTAAAAAAATATGCAAAAATCTTTGAATTAAAAAAAAGGTTGAGTAACAGTTGATATTGAGCAAAAAATGCAAGATCTAGGCAAATTTAAAAACTTAGCAAAACAAAAAATTATCTCAGAATAACTTTTTAATATTAAATAATTCTAGCAGCTAATGTTAGATATATACATGTGAACATGCAGTTGCACAGAGTACACAATAGCTAAATTTTGATCACAGAGATAAGGCAAACAATTCAGGCCCACATATTTTTTTTCTAGCCAATATTATAGCATTAATCCACTGCGCAAATTAAATATCTAGTTCTGGCTATCTAAATATCATGTAACATGCCCTACATTGTCAAAAGGACTTTTGATCAGAGTTATATTTGAGTAAATTTGTCAAGATGGAGACCTTAATATTTATATCAGATTATCACTTATGAAAAACAATGTAAGTCACAATTAGTCACAGATAACGTTTTGTATTTGGAAATCTGATTGGATGTGGATAAGGGTTTTCAGAAATCGGAAGCAATTATTTGTATTTTGTCTTATGAACACTGAAGGTGCAGTGGGACAAATAATTTCATCTGAACAATTTTTTTCTCCACGAAAGAATGAAGACCAAAGTGAGTGGATATCAAAAGCTAAGATCAAAGTTTAGTGATAAATTAAAAATCAGCATGTAGCTAGATTTGAGTGGCATCAATTTTAGTTTATAATTGCTGATCATCTAGCAAAAGGATGATGCAAGCAAAATGTAGCTGAAAAAGCTGAGAGGCAAAATGTTGTGTTTCTTTCAGATACCGAAAATGTTACCACTATAGTCACCTTTTGTTTCTATTGTCATTTTGGTGTGTCCCAGGCAGCAAATGTCCTAAGCCAATTTTGACTAGGGAATTTTAAGTCCCTGCTGTTAGTCTTTCTGGAAAATTTAAAGTGGCCAGTGTAAAAGAGAGGACTTGGATGATCAATTAGCATTCTTATGTTCCTAGTTTAATATCTTCCAGAGAACATTTAAAAATTATATTCTGTATTGTATTGACAAATCAAATGTTCTTGAAAATTGTCCATACTGCAGAAATGGCTGTCCAAAGCGAATTACAAAACAGTTATTTTAAATCAGCATTTACCCTGAGACCCTGAGACTCAGCTTAAATTTTTATGGGCACACTATGGAGGGGAAGGAAAAGCAAGACTCTCTTATACTCTTATAACAGTTGTCTGTTCGTGTGAGTGCCACTTCTTCATCAGGGCCCGACTGAGCCCAATTAATTAGTGGCAAACTCTGTCATTTACTTTCATGAGATATCTATTAAATAAAAGAATGACCCAGCACACAGTTTATGTAGTTAGTCAGAAATCACAGTGAAATGTCATTATGTTTCATCAAGGGATTTAACCGAAGTGAAGTGAGTTAAATGCAAAATTAATTAAGTTGTTAATTAGTTAATTAACTGTTATGCTTTTAAGTGATGCCATTAACAAACTGACATAAATTTCAGTTTAATTTCCTAAATGTAGAAAGTGTTTGTGAAGCTGTAAAAGCCCGAGGGCTCCATTTACCCCACACAATTTTAAAGCAACTTTCATATTTATATGAAAAATATTAGATTGCTTTTTAAAAACAGTCCAAAGTGAACCTTGCTCTATTTTTGGAGTACTGTAATGGTGGTGAATTTTTATATATTGTTTTGTGATTGATCCTCCATCATTCCAACTTTTTAAAGATGCCTCAGGTGGCTTTAGTCATGATGTTATTTATTCAGCTAATGTAATGGTTTGAGCGGTGGACTAGGAGTGGGGACCATCTGGGTTCAAATCCCCACTCAGCCATGAAGCTTACTGAGTAACCTTGGGCCAGTCATTATCTTTCAGCATAGTCTTCGAGGATTGCTGAGGGAATTAAATTGGATGTGTGGAGAACCTTATAAACAACATGGAATGTTACTCTCACTGTTAATCATACTTCGCATTTTAACACTTTTCTCTCAAAGGATCTGTATTAAATAAGTTATCTAGTTACATTATCAAAGAGGTACCACTGGATTGTCCTACTAACTGGAAATTCATCTAAAAATGTATAGACTGCATTTATCTCATAAAATAACCAGTCCTTTCTAGATTTTGGAGCACGTGGGTTGCAAGTTTTACCTTATTTTACAAAGTTTTCTCTCTGGTAATGCTATACTTCTAACTAGGGCATACAAAACCTTTGCCAAACCTATCCTTGAGTACTGCTCACCTGCTTGGAACCCACACTGTATTTTGGACATTAATACATTAGAAAGGGTCCAGAGGTATTTTACAAGAAGAGTATTCAACTCCTTTGCTCACAATAAAATTCCTTATATCACCAGGCTTGAAATTTTAGGCTGGATAACCTTAAACTTCTACGCTTTGACCTAAGCTTAGTACACAAGATTATCTGCCATAATGTCCTACCTGTTAGCGACTACTTTAACTTAAACCGCAATAACACAAAGGCTAACAATAGATACAAACTAAATGTAATCTGCTCTAATCTCGATAGCAGAAAATACGACTTCAGCAATAGAGTAGTAAATGTCTGGAACACTCTACCTGATCCTATTGTTAGTTCCTCTAAGCCCCATAACTTTTACCTTAAACTGTCTACCGTGGACCTTACACATTTCTTAAGAGGTCCTTAAGGGGGGGTGCATAAGCGCACCAGCATGCCTACCGTCCCTGTCCTACTGTCCCCATTTATATGTACTCATTTTATATTTATGGCTATGGTTTGCTTACTTATATTCATTTATTTGTGCCATTTTTCATGTGTCCATGTCTATGTCTATACTGATATTTGTTTTCTTGTACTTGTTGACAAATAAATACATGAATAAATAAATAAATAAATAAATAAATAAATAAATAAAGTTTGGAAACTAAAATTCAGGAATTGAAAAATTTAGGTGTTATCTTTAAAAAATAATAATAATGGCTTGAATATAAGGATTCTTTTTCTTTAGCTACACATACCATAACAGCACCTGCTGTAAAGCTCATTAAAACAATAATAGTGTGTCGGGTTCCTTTACATAATTTATTGCCAATATTCTGTTTATCTGAAAATAATAAAAAGCAATGAATCCATTGATTTTACTCAGACAAAGCTGATATTCGAATATTCATAAATGGTCATCTTTTAGCTTTAAATAGTTTACTTTCTACGCATCATCTTTTCCAAAATAATATTCTTAAGGTATTTGGATACAATTGTTGGAATTCCCATAGTCCATAGCATTTAAGAATCTTTGCTATTAGAGTTCCATCACATTTACAGATATTTAAAGGAATCAGATATTGTTTTAAACCAATTCTAAGCAAATAGATGTACATGTGAATGTTAATATGCTCCTAGCTTGGCCTGTGAAATAATAACCTAGTAATTGACCATTTAATGTAGCTGCTATTTTCAATATAGCCAGCAGAGGAAGTAATACTTTAAATTTAAATCTTTAGTTTTGAAGAACTTCATTCTTAATGAGGGAAAATAGTGTTCTCAACTCTTTTATATTTATTTTAAATTTACTTGAAGTATTATGAGCTATTCCCTTCCCCTAAATAAATACATTTACAAAAGCTGATTGGGTTTATATTTAATATTTATAGATGGCTCAAATAAAACTTTGGCAAAAGGGAAGCCCCCTTGGATGGGTTTGTTTCTTTTCATTCTTCCAGTCTGGCTTTTTTCTTGTCCTTGCCTTCTTTACATTTCAGGTGATGACTTCCTGGTGTCCAAATCATCACCTGTATAACTAGAAGAAATTAAAGTTACACTATCTAATAGTAGAATTTAATTTAATTTGATTTGTTCTTTAATTAGGAGGACCAGTTTGGTGTAGTAGAAACTAGGAGACATTGAATTCTAGTCCTGCCTTAGGCTCAAAGTCAGCTTGGCCAGTCACGATCCCTCTGCCCTGGAAAATAACAGGGGCAAAATAACCAGAAATGTTGCCAAAAAAACTGCCTTCACTTGTTCAGGCAGTTCCAAGAATCAAAACTGTCTCAAAACCATAGGGGAAAAAAAGAGATAACAAAGGTTGTGGCTCAAACATCAAACCTCTCAGTTCACGTTCTGGATAAATTAACTTCAACACTCATATTGTAGTCATATGCAATTTTACTAAGCCATACGTAATATAGAATTAATTGACACTTATTCCTCTGCGAATATATTTCAGTGTATAATAGTTATAACTTCTGAATATGACAAAATAGTGGGAAATGATATTTTTCTGCTTTTAAATAGAAAGACAAAATATATCCTCAATTAGTCATAAAACTGAGCAACATAGTTAATTGCTTGGCCCAATTAACACTGCAGAATTTCTCAGAGATTATAAAAGAAAGGTGCAGTATATAAAATTCCTTAGAGTAGGAGCAGAAAATACATGTAATAATTATAAATATAATTCACTGGATATATTTTTAAATTCTTCCCTGATGCTCATATTTTTCATATTAATTTTTAGATTCACAAAGCATACAAAATTATCTATTTCACCAAATCCCTACTGGATTACTCTCTTCGTATAAAATTTGATACCCAGTTTGATCAGAAATCTTGAATGTAGATTTATAAAATATAAATGAATGAGATTTAGTGGTTATTCTCCGTTGAATCATGTGCTTAATTCCCATTGATGTTAAGAGAAGCTATGCAAAATATCAAGTCGAGATGCTTCCCTTAAGGTTAGCTTATGAAAAGAATGCTAATTTGATGTGTTTACAAGCATCAGAAATTTGAATAATTTATAAGTATAAATTCTAACTAAAATGTTGTCTAAGCAGGACTGTCTGTATCCAATTGTCTCTTCTCATTCTATGACATTCAGCAGGGTGGGCTTATCTGAAATAATGTCACCTAGTAGGATCTTTCTTCCTATTTTCATCCAAGATTTGGATGGCTCCAATTGTGTTGTCTTTTGCGTAAGGCTTTGAAAATCTGGTTTATTCTCCTGGGTGCTGGGCTAGACTGTGGATGAACCCATCCTCAAATGACTTTGGAACTGGAACATATGGTGGCTTGGCCTTTCTGTTGTGTTTTAAGTATTTTGTTTTTGGTCCTTTTTGTTTTTATGTTTTAACCTAATTTAAACTACCCAGAATCACTACTTGCAAGATGAATGATCACATAAATAATATAAACAAATACAGCTTTTTTCTAAGAGGTCAGTCTGAATTAGAAAGAATCACATTGCAATGACTGTGTTTGCATCACTATACGTACTGCTATAAGACTTGGCATTTTGACAGAAGCTAATCAATGGAGTCCAAAATACTGCTGGAAATATAAAGCCAAATCCTTACTTAGGAAAATTATAGTTAATGGCTCAGAAAAGTAATTATAGAAGATTTGTTCTAATCACTGTACTTCCAAAGGCTGTGTAGACTGACTATAGAAAAGACACAATTGAAAAGCAATTTGTTAATTGGAAAAACAAGCCAGTTCATGGTTAACACTTGAAGAATATAGAAGCAAAAGTTGATTTAAAAACCCACATGGAGTTAGTTGAAATCAGTAGTGTTAAAGAAAGAAGCCATTTATCAGATGTGAGCACTCTAACTTTACAGAAAAAAAATCATATTTTACTTGAACAGCCAATATTCTTAGGCGCCACCTTAATAATTCTTAGGTCTTGGTTAGAACTTGATATATTAAGATAGCACCAGTCATATACTGCAAATATAACAGCAAATTATTCATCATCATCATAATTTAACAAAAATGTACAGTATGTTGCCCAACCCTCAATGGCTCTTGTCAGCTCACAAACAATAAATCACATCAATAAATAGTAAAAATAAAAGACGGTTAGTGTAATGAGCAAGGGTTCTCACCAGTGGTGGGTTACGGGTGGTAGGCCTCAATATAAGCATACTGGTGGCAGCTGGGAGAATGGCCACAGTACTGGAACAGTGTTTTGAAGGGCCCGCCAGTGTTCCTTACCTGTATTTAAGCCAATTGGGCCATTTGCGCATGCGCGCACAGCGTACGGTGCCTGTGCGACCTCCTCTGAGTAGCTGGATTGTCACAGGGTGGTGGGTGCACATGCGTGCACAGCATGTGTGCCCGAGGTGGACACCAGGCCCCGTCACAGTGTACCGGTTGCGACGGGATCTGGAACCCACCACTGGTTCTCACTCTTGCTTGCCAAAGTCCTTCTCAGCTCTTCTAAACATCTGGCTATCTGAATCTTAGGGTGGTGGGAAGTTGACCCCTTTGGGGTGAGTTTCCTGCAATATAAGATCTCATTGAGTTAAATTTGACATCTAGTGGCTATATTACGTTCTCCATGTAGTTTTCTTGACAAACATAAAGAAGTATTCAAACTTTGCCTTTTCCTGGGTTTAGTTCTTCCTTTCTTTTCTTTCTTTCCAACTTCCCAGTCAAACATATAGCCCTATAATAATTTTACAGAAAAGAGCATTTGAAAGGGTCAATTTGTTGTGCAAAGCAGAAAAGCTCCATACAGTAACATCAATTATTTCCTGCAACTACTAAATGCCAGGGAATCCTTCTCTTTGGAAAACTTAATCTTTTTTTATATTGCAGAATTTTTATTGGTTTTAAAATATATAGGGAAGGGTAAAAGGGTATACAAAATTTTTTTTGCAGCTTCCATACTGGTGGCGAGAATCTCCCCTAGAAACTCACAAATTTAACAATCTTAGAACTAAAATATAAAAGAAAGCATCAGAACAAATTTAACCAATATTATCAAACATGTGCTCTACTATTTTTTCTCTGTTACTTTTGTAGTATCAACAATTACAATTACTCCAAATACATTCATTTTTGTGATCTAAGCCTTTTCGATATTGCTTCTTCTAACGCCCCCCACCCCCTCCTTGTCTTGCGTCTTGCTGTCCTTTTCCCTACTCCCACTAAATTCCTCCTCTGGGGGGGGAAAGATTCTTTTTAATAAGGAAGTTAATATTCAAGTTAATAATTGTGCAGCATTTTGTGCATGGCAAGATTCTACAGGTATTAACCAACAATGCTATCTTTTTTTATAAGATTACTTAAGTTCATAGGGAAACTTATGGATAACAATAAGCACTTTATGACTATCTATTTAATGGCATTCTATATGGGCATATAATTTATAGACATTCAATAAAATACACCAACATATTAAGTACAATAATTTTCATTAATTAATATAAAAGCATTATTTTCTTGTTTTATTCTCAATTATCATGAAAATAAGTAGCTGTCATGTAAGGCTACGCCATTCAGCAATTCATATTACTTGTTTCAAGGTGTTCTTCAAAACAGAAGCTGATTGCCCAGTAGAACAAATTGTTCCTGACAGGCAGCTCCGTAATATGTTGTACAGAATATCAAGAGCTGGTAAATCAAATGGGAGTAAAGCAGATCTTTATGAAAAGATTTGCTAATAAGGAAACAAATGCTCCAGAGTGTTGCCGTAATATCTTCAATGAACTGTAAAATAGCACAAGTGAGGAAAAAAATTCCCAAGACCTTGAAATGCACCAAATTTATATCTGATTATGTGGCTTCTAATTTATGCACCATTGTAGGCTGACTGTCTTTCTTTTTGTTTTGTTTTTGTCCATTCACGTCTCTCTTGACTCCTGGTAATTGCTTGGACAAAACCCTGCAGTTTTCTTGGCAAGATTTCAGAAGTGGTTTGCCATTGCCTCCTTCCTGGCTGAAGCCAAGTGACTGGCCCAAGGTCACTCAGCTGGCTTTGTACCTTGGGACTAGAATTCATTTATAATATTTGCAGCTAATGTATACAAATATCCAGTGGTAGGATTCAAATAATTTAAGAACCAGTTCTCTGCCCTAATGATTTCTTCCAGCAACCAGTTCACCAAACTGCTCAGAAAGTTAACAATCGATTCTCCCGAAGTGGTGTGAACTGGCTGAATCCCACCACTGCAGATATCTCACATGACATATAACTATTTTATTTTTCACTGGTTTCTGATGGCCAGACTCAAATAATCAGGTTTGTATCATGGCATGATTTTCACAACCTCTTATTGTGTTGAGAAGGGCCATGGCAGAACCCTTCTCCTCTTACTTCAGCATTTGCTCCTCAGAGTAGCCATCCAGATGCCTCTGGGTTGTTCGCAAGTAGGAAACAGTGACATGCTACTGTCCCATTTTTACTGCCCAGCAAACGGTATTTGGAGCCTACAGTTTTTGGATTCTTGAAGACTGAATCTTGAAGACCAATAGCTTTGATAGACTTGTCCTCCATGAATTTATTCAGCCTCTTTTAAAGCCATCTATGCTAGTGGCCATTGCATGTCACAAGGTAATGAATTCCATAGATTAATGAAGCATTGTGTGGAAAAAGTACTTACTTCTGTCTGTTTTAGATCTTTTATTCTCTCCACCAGCATCACGCCCTTCTCATTCTTGCCTTCACATTATTTATACAAAATACCTCAGTTTCAGCTTCATCATTATTTTTTCCAGTGAGCTGTTTGGTTTTATTCACGCAATATGGAATAATTTATAGCCCAAAATATTCTCAGCAATTTAAAATGCCACCACAATTAAAAGGCAAACCTTTTTCTTCACTAGTCTTTCTGATGATCCAACGTTCATAGACACATATTATAACTGGGAAAGCTACGTCCTTAACAATGCATACCTTTGTGGTCAATGCTAGTCCCTGTATATTAGTATTTCATCTGCATTTTTCATAAATTTTCTCCCAAGAAGCATACATCGCTTTTTTTGTAACTACAGCCACCATCTCTATAAAAGTCTGAACCTTCTTCCACCTAGATTTTCCAAGTTCTCTTTTTTTCACATCTAATTCAATATTACTTACATTTCTTTAAATTAACCAATTAGCAATCCATAAAAAGATGAATTATCTGATAGTCGCTAAGTTTACTCAAGAGCCGTTTGTAAAGTTTTTTGGCAAAGTTTTTAAAATCAAAATAGATTTCCTTTCTACACAGCTTGTTCTATAATGTGTGTGTGTGTGTGTTTTAAACAATTTAATTTAAACAATTAAATTTTGCTTTAATTCTAATTCTATCACAGAGGAATTCAATAGGCTTAGATATATCTCGTACAACTTCTGTAGTTAAAAAGCAAATGCAGAGAATTCATTGCGTTCTTTGCAATTTCTATAAATTGATTGAGGATTTCTTGCTTTCCTTCTTTTTTCTATTTTCTTAATTAGTTTTGTGCTACATGTGACTTGGTTCTACCCATTATGCACTTTGCGTTTTTGAAATTGTCAGGCAAAAATTCAAAATAATTCTGTGGAAGAATATTCAGTTTGCTAATATTATACACAGTTTTCTCATGGATAAACTATCTTCAGATGCAATTAAGAAAAAAATAGATGTAGTTGGGAACCAATGTTCTAGGTTATTCTAATGACTCTGGTTTGGCCTAACTGAACCTAATGAATAATGAATAATAAAAATATCTGGCTTCAGATTCTTTTTACAGGTTACAGTCCTTGAATTGGCTGTCTGACATCTGGAAAGTCATTAACATACTGTTCAAATAATGACCAATTTAATGAAAATGTACTAGGTAAGCAGAAATAGAAACAATATGCAGATGGTTTAGGTTATAGAGAAGTGATAAGCTGCCTACATTTTATTGCCCCATCAATCAATTTTCACAATGGATTTTAATATGTAAAATGTTTTTATGAAAAAGTAATAGTATACCCCAGGTATTTGTGCTGTTTGTTAAATTTAATGTATAATTCAAATTTGCTGGTGAAAATTATCTTAGTACATATTTCACTAAATATGTTCTGCAATGTTATTTCAGATCTTATAATCCATCTTGCCTACCATTGATTACCCATTACATTTTAATGGTCATTGCCATTTACAACTACTTAAAACTTAAAATCTTCTGGTAATTACTCAAACCTTGAAAAAACCTGATACTAGGAGACCCCAGGGTGCTTTACCTCTACCCAAAATCCTGGGGACAGCCAAGTTACAGTTTTTCAACCTTACTATTTCTTACATTGCTGTAATCAGTTATTATTTTGCCATCTCATTTGTCACTTCAGTCAGAATATGTATTAAAATCAAAGAACTGTAAGCTGGTCCCTCTAACTTGTGCATATTGTAAAACAGTAAACTTAGTTTTTTAGAGTTAGGCCAGGATACAATGACCTTTGTCCTACATTTGGCATGAAGCCAGCTGAGTGACCTTGGGCCAGTCATTTTTTCTTACCCTATGAAGGAGGCAATGGCAAACCGCTTCTCAAAAACCTCACCACCAAAACTGTATGTATTGGTCCAGGTAGTCTCTGTTCCTCTGAACAGAAGAGGAAAAAAGTAGTCTAATGTTACGTATGCTTTTGAGAGCTAAAGTAAAACAAGCACAAAATTCATACAAACATATGCTTATATATAGTAAACATGCACCCCTTAGATGGAATATAAAAAAGTAGAATCTTAAAATCATATTCAAACTAGGGATTCCCCTTCAAAGGTAAACCCTTTTACTAAGTAATTATCCTAAGCTAAATTGAATTCTGTAGTGAAGGGGGAAAAAAGGATATATTGCCTTGTTGGCTCATTGGAGTCTAGGATCTTGGCTTACTAGCAAGGCAGTAATCTGAGTACCCTATGCCAATTTGAATTATGTTTAGTAATGAACTTTAACAACAGTAACCTTTCAAAACACTTGATATTACTAAAAGTCATCCTTAGGAATTTAGATAATTCCAGTGGTCAGAAAGAATGCCACTCTAAATACATTTGGTTGTTAAATGGAACAACTGTCCAGTGACCAGATGGCAAGAGTCAGAGATGTGCAGTGAGGTTTATGGCTGGTGAGGCTGGTGATGTAATCAGGAAGGCGGGGAATGGGACCACGTGTGCAGGAGGCTGAGGCACCCTCAGCCTCCTGCACACGTGGTCCCATTCCCCGCCTTCCTGAGTCAACATGAACGGGACCGCGGAGCGCGAGCCACGGAGCGTGAGCCGCAGGACTGCGGAGCGCAAGCCATGGTCCCCTTCATGTTGACTCAGGAAGGCGGGGAATGGGACCACGTGTGCCTTTTCCCTTTTCCCTTTTTTTTCCTTTTCATGATGAGAGCGGTGAGGCTCTGCCTCCCCTGCCTCCCCTGACCGCACGTCCCTGGCAAGAGTATTTCCACTTTATGCATGTTTGCTAAGAAGCAAATCTTAATGACTTTTGCAGTCTCAAAACAATGCACAGCGATTACACAGAAGATCTCATTAAATGTTTTTTTAAAAAAATCCAGCTGTGGATGAGAAATAGGAATGTATGTTCTGCTTTGACCTGAGTCATTCCATGCTGACCTGGAAGTTATATTAAATAAAACTGTAGCTGCATTATTTCCATTTCTCCTTCTCCAAACCATATATTTTTCTTTAAAAAAAAATCCCTGTAACAATTCTTTTATGGCTACCAGAATTTCTCTGTCAATTTTATAGGTTTTTCTCTCTCTACCTAGTCAACACTGAAATCATGTGACATCTGGATGGTACTGAGAATGCTTTTTGTCCTGATTTTTCTTCTTTATCTTTTAATGTATAATATATTTAAATGCAAATATTATCTTGGCACAAATAATCAAATTTTCAGGCTTAGGAAATGTCACCAATTTGCTAAGTTAATATCTGACACTGGAAGAAGTAAGTCTGTAAGCATTATTATAATTAACCTTAGGAAAAATATTCAAAGCAAAGTCATTGTATCACTGAATTCATTATTAAGCAGAATGGTGGAATATAATTTGTACAGCTAAATTGTTCACCTCCAAGGCCATTATTAGTCAATTAAAAGTAGCACATTATTATCTGTGTTCTTGGAGATTTGTTAGAAGGTTTAAACAGTATCGGAAACAACAATAACAACAGAAAAAAGTAAAAAAGTAAAAAACATATAGTTTATACAAATCTATATATGTATATAAAGTTTACAGAATGGTTTCATTCACTCAATGGTTTTAATCATATTTTATTTAACTATCCATCCATAATCAGATGTAAATAATTATTCCAATAATAATATCTTTCCAATGTTGAAGCTTGAATCTCTTAGGGGGAAAGTGGGGGGGGGGTATGGAGAATCCATTTTCAATGCCCATAGATCAATTCCATATAAAATGCGTGTAATGAAGAGTATTGATATTAAAAAAAATAAGCACTATCTCAAAGTTAATAAATGTAATTACAGGTTCCCAGAGTGCAACAACTTTAGGCTTTCTCAAAAACTTGTTTTAATGAACTGTTATTTTTATTGCATCTTTAACAACCTAATATACGTCTTTTCAAATGTGACCCAATAAATCTGAAGGATTATTTTTCTGCTAAATTAGACAAAATCTAAGCACTATTTAATTTTTTGATACAGACATTGAGGCAATTTTCTGTAGCTCAGACAAAATGAAGATTTCCAATTCCTTTTTTTTATTCAGGTTTTAAAATTTGCATATCAGATAAATTGATTGGTAATGCATTTCTACAGACTTTTTTTCATAAGATTTGGTGATCAGTTCTAATAGGCGTCAGGGTGTCAATACAAGTCACAGATACTGCCAATTGGCAGCAACAGACAAACAATATTTATCTCAATAGTCACTGAGTTTATGAAGTTTTTTACTCACAAATATGGATATTCTACGTAAAGTATGAAATATTCTGGCTTAACGACTCATTTATCAATAGCCAAAGAAACCTCTTTATAGATCTTATTTGTATTTAATGTAATTATTTGAGAAATATCACGTGGAGTCAGAGTACCTAAATAGTTAATGAATTAAGTACACGTGAAACTTGTGAATTGTATTAATAAACAAATATTTCTATAATGCATTAATTCTGATTTAGTCCATTAACAGAGTATCCTGCAGAAGAATCCTTCTGCATGTCAGCCAGGTTTCTAGAACTGGAAACAAAGTACAAAGTCCCGGGGGAGGGGGGAAGAAATCCAATAAACAATCCAGATATTATGATTTGGACCCATTTTATAAATCCTTCAAGAAACTATAATTTACTATGCCCAAGTATGCCTTTGTACATACCTAGTATAAATAGCACTTTCTGTTATGTGTGTATGCCGTATGTGCATATGAAATATGTTGGAGTTTGTTTTACAGCAGTATACTAGAAAGATTTGAGCAATACTCTACACTTGACTTCTGTGAAAAACACCAAAATATATGAAGTGATTGCCATGCTTCACTAAATAAAGTAAGACATGTTGTTTACTTAGGTTCCAGCAAAGGATAAACACACGCTGACAAACATCAGAGCGGTGATAATCTACAGAAATATGTTAGCCTTTTTAGTATATTTCTTTAGAAACCTAACTGAAGGCCATAGGATTTACTTCTAAGCAAGCAGGGTAAAATTTGGACGTCGGGGCTGCATCTGGCAATCGGAAGTTTCCAGTACCCATAACTCTAATTACAAGGAAGGAATCGTGCATCATCACAACACAGTAAACAACGTTGTGTGTGTGTGTGTGTGTAGCTTTCCGGCTCCAGATATAGCTCGCTCCTTGTTCCCACATATCAGACACCCTTTGGGGCTCTGCAGTGCTGCTGGGAGGCGAGCGAGCGGACCGAAGGGAGAGAGGTTTCTTCCCTCTGCCGCAGATCTCCGCATCTTGTCTTTCGCCTCACTTTTGGGCGCTGTCCATGGTTGCAGCAATTGTCCGCGTGACGTCAGCCCGCCCGAGCGTCCCTGCCATTGGTGGAAGAGCTCGGTCGGCCTGTGGAATCATGTAAACTCTGCCCACCCACCCCTCGCCCCCCTCCCTTGCCCGGCGGGGACCCGAATCCACTTTGTTGCCTAAATAGGCAGAGGAGTCCACCGATCTGTGCAGCGCCGATCTGTTGGGAGACGTATAGCAGCCGCGCGGCGGAAGAGGCAGAAGCCAAGGCAGCGGGACAGTCGATGCCGGGGAGGCAAGGAGCCGCCCTACAGAAGCAGTGCGGAGCTCTGGCATGGGACTTTGCCCTGGCTGAACAGAACCCGCAGGCCGAGTAAACACCATGGAAGACTTTTTGCAACGCACCAAAACAAAGCTGGTAAGTTCTGCAGAAAAAGAGGGTATCTTGGAAACACTTTTTAAAAAAAAAAAACCATACCAGTTTGTTTTGCTACACTTTCCTGCACGTTTTTGTTTTTAAAGTTTTGGAATACATCCAGATGAGCTTGTATGAATCAGCATTTTGAATAATTATAATATGAAATAGCTAACAATGACACCAGAATGTTGAAGGTTGCAACACCTGTGTTATTAATGGAATTCATTACTTCTCAAGGGTCCAGACCATATTTGTTTAAAAAAAACCACACACACAACAAATAGCTGAATTCTCACTCACTCATTTGAAGAACTTGGTCTGTAGTTAGAAGGGATCCCAAAGAGCCGTCAAGCTTCTCTGTCATTTTTGTCAACCACAGAAATGATAGCTTATGGTTTGTAGGACAATTCAATCCATGTTTATTCAGAAAAGAGTTCTACTGTACTAAGTTAAGTATACTCTTAGGAAAATGTGTTCAGGATAACCTGTTCAATACTCTACAAAAGTGCATGGAACTCCTTTTGATTCTGTAGGTTAAAATTGTGGAAGTAAACAACAATAAGTGTAAAGGTGAAAGTTCAATCAATGTCACAATATGAAAGCATCAGAATACCAAAACAAATTCACCACCATTGAGATCCCTTTTACTTAAAATGACTGTTGATATGAACCAAATGTAATTTAGGCACAATAAAGCTGTGCAAATCAGTATCTGGTTCTGTAATATTTCTAAGGAAAGTTCAGTTGACAATACATAAGGACTACAAGGGCAGAAGACACGAGCTGCTTTGTTTTAGCATGTCATCTAACATTTAAAGTTATGTTTAAAACTTTTAGCATATGGTCATTAATCAAAATTCATGCCACTTGAAATAAAATTGCTCTTAGACTACATTCAAGTGCATTAAAATTAATATCTACAAATAACACCATAAAAATATTACATCTATCTTCAATAATATAAATTATATAATATAGAAATTCAAAAATAAATAAATAAATAAATAAGCATTTCAAATGTAGTTAAATGGCATTATATGCCTTCTCCAGACTTTTTTTTTTAACCAAACATTTTATTTTTGTATTTTTAAATATCTTTTAACAGATATCAGTTATTTGAAAAAGTTCTAGATAAGATTTCTTCATAGAATAATATTCACAGTGACTAATGTTATACCTCTTTTTTTGAACCTCATTTTTTGCTTAAGTTCTCTTCAAAGCAAAATAGAGCAAAAGCTGATGACAAAGCACAGAAAGCATGAATAATTGAGGACTTTCTTTTAACTCTAGAACCAGAACACAAGCACTCAAAGTATAAAATTAACATTATACCATTGTAGCAGAAATTGAACATTAAGAATGTTGAATTCCATTTTTAAAGTTCTGTTAAGATCTTCTCTTGCTCATTTTCCCTGTGCTAAACCCCAGGTCTTCCCACGCTAGCCTTAGATGAGAATTAGAAGGTGGTATACAGATCAGCACATCTGATGATGACTTAGTTATATTAGTAGAAGTAGCCTGAATGGGAAATTGTAGTGCTCTCCTTGACTTACCATGTGTATCTATGCTTGCTGCGCTTGTAACACTTTGCGCATAGCTGAAATATTTTATCATTTTTTCAAACATGGCTAATATGTATTATAAGCTTCTCTTTGGGATTGCTAACAACAGTGAATATAAAATACAACCCCTATAGATTCTTAAGTAAGCAAATTGTGCTAAAGGACAAATTCCAGATGAGTTTCTGAATTCGTTTGTTCAGCAAGAAGTCAAAAAGTGCAATGGAATTACAGAAGAGCATTTATTGATTGAAGCAAAAGCTTTCATAATTAATAGCTTACTTTGTAAGATACAGTAAGTTTTTTTTTTTTACAAACTAAAGGTAAAGATGCCCTTGAATTAAACTCAACTCTTAGTGACTGATTTGTGGCAACAGGACCTGAATTGTTTTCAGCTATCTTTTTTAATGTTTTAAAAGTTCTTATTTTGGTTTACAATGCTAGAAGTCCATAGTGATGTCTCATTTGATACTTACCAGACAATTGCCTGCTTATTTTCAGGGCCCAGGTAATTAGTCAGCCAGGGAATCCACTGTATATGTTATAATTATAAATATTAATATAATGAATAAAACCTAAAAGTAGCCAAATAACATTAGGCTTTGATAATTCAAAGAATGGGTGAAGAGTATAGACATCTCCTAACATCAAAC
This sequence comes from Natrix helvetica, assembly GCF_964273705.1. Lineage (NCBI taxonomy): Eukaryota > Metazoa > Chordata > Lepidosauria > Squamata > Natricidae > Natrix > Natrix helvetica. The sequence continues at coordinate 70,911,404 of NC_138552.1, forward strand.
AGAAAAACAATATAGTATCAGATGAATTTGCCTGCGGTAAGAATTTCACAGAGGAAAGAAACAACTGTGGAAAATTTATTTGCTACCTGGTGGGAAAATTCAAATTGGCAATTTTTAACTATGCATATGTAAATAATCTTTAATAGCATGGATTAGCAATATTTTTGATGCCTGGCACCAATGAACAACATTGCATTTTATATATTTATTACCAAAAATTGGTATGCCACACAATTTCACTGACTCTAAAGTAGCTTACATTGATAAAACAAGAACGAGCCACCTGATATTCAATGAGACTGCTGACTTTTTTGCATGTGGGCATGTTAACCAAATGAATCTATAAATAAATAATAGTCAATATTATAAAAGACAAAGAGCCATAGCTAGCAAGTGACTAAATCTTGTGAGATTTAGTGAGCTTGAGATATTTGGACCATAGAAAAAACACTGGGAATCATGTCACTGATGCTATCTGTCATATTATGGTCTGTACAGGTACTCCTTGAGACATGACCATAATGAAGCCTGCCAATTTTGTTGCAATGGTCATTAGGTGAAGCATCTAATGTAATGGTCATTAGATGAAGCATCTAATAAACCCCCGCTCATCCCTGCTGTCCCAATGAATTGTTAAATGAACATGTGGGTTATTAAGTGGAGCATAGAGTGTCTTGGGATGGGGGAAGCCCTTAGAGGCCTAGCACAGGCACGGGCCTGTCTGCTCTGGCCTGCCCAAGGTTTCCTCCATCTCCTGAGATGCCCTGTACTCTGCTTCCCACTCCTTGGGTCCCACTAGTTCTCTGAGTTCTTAGGCCTCAATCCTACCTCACCAGGTCAAACATCCACCTACTCACCCTTTGAAGAGCTCCAAGCTTTCTAGAGCATTGGAATGGCTTGTTTCTTCTTATTTTACTGTTTTATTTATTAAATTTATTGGCCTCCCATTTTACCACTGGGTAACTATGGGTGGCTTACAATATTAAAAAGATAAAATTATATAAAACCCATGCAAAATATGAACAAAGTACAGCAAATATATAATTGCTCAACCCTATCTAAAAGATGGGAATGGAGGGAGGTGGATGAGCAGAAGTGGGGAGGTGGAATCTGTTATTAATCTGTCAATCATCCCCAATGTAAAGTCCCCCCCCCCATTAGATCCCCAAGCCAACTGGCAGAGCCATGTCTTTAAACTTTTGCAGAAGGTGCAGCCGACTTCACTCTGGCGGGACAAGATTTTCTAAAGGGCAGGAGCAAAATTCTACTGGACCCCATCTATGGAATACCCTGGCCAATGGGGCCCACAGCAGGCCTCCCCTGCTGTCATGGGTGAGGCAGGCCATTCCATTAGGATGAGATGGTCCCTCAAATTACCTGGACCCATTCCATGAATGGCTTTAAAGGTGATTATCAACACCTTGAATTGCATCCGGAAGAAAACCAGCAGTCAGTGCACTCATGGAGCAGTGATGTGACATGGGCTACTCTTGGGACTCCCAAAACTTCCCATGCCACTGCACCCTGCACCACCTGTAGTTTCCAAATGCTTTTCGATAGCAGCCCCATGTAGAGTGTGGTGCAATAGTCCAAACACAAGTTGAATAGGGCTTGAATGTCCAAGCACAGGGACTCTTGAACCAGGAGAGACCACAACTGGTGCTCAATCTGAAGTTGTGCAAAGGCTCTCCTAGCCACAACTGCCACTGCTCTTGGATTCATCGAAAAGAACTCCCAAGAAGCAGACTGTATCTGTCTAGGGTAGTGCCATCCCATCCAGAACTAAAGATGTCAAAATCCCAAATCTTGGGGTTCCATCCACCCAAAGCAATTCGACCTTGCTAAGGTTCAGTCGAAGTCTGTTTTTCCCTCATCTAGGGTCCCACGGTCTCCAGGCATCAAGAGAAGTCAGCAATAACATCACTTGAATCATCAGAGTAGACATACAGAGTTGAGTATCATCAGCATATTGAAGATATCACAACTTGTGGTGATGGATTATCTCACACCCTGCAACTATGCAACTATAGCTTTGCATAGTTGTAGGGTCTGGTTCCAGAACTGGCCACCACTATGCCCCACCCACAAATAGTGCCCACATTTGAATCACCATCCGATAGCCTAGAGACAAACTGCTTAGTTTTGCTGCCTTAACAAGATTTGCACAGCACTGCAGAAGATTTTTTTGGGAATTCAAAAGTTTCTTCAGCAGTGTGCATACCTTGTTAAGGCATAAAAATGAAGCAGTTTGTTTGTCGGCCACCATTTTCATTTCACCCACAAGGAGGTAGGACAAAATGGTGGGTGTATTCTGGTTGCCACTATGTGGCCCAGAAACATGTTCCTAACATGAAGCTCCAGAGAGCTTCAAAAGGGAAATGTGATGGGTGTGTGGGGAACAGACCCAAGCCTTGTAGGGCCCAGCATAGGATGGGGGAGATGTGAGGAGTGGCTCCAGAATGGTTGGTTATAAGGGTAATTGACCACAGGGGTGCTGTAGCCTTTGTAACTTTAAAACAGAATTGAATGTAATTTTGGGGTGTCTGCTGTAACTTTGAACGTTTGTTAAGAGGCTCATCATAGCTCAAGGACTACTTTTATAGGTATGTCTCATATTTTAAAGAGAATAATTTGTTAAAAGTTTTCAGCTTCATAGAAATCTGATATGAATTTGAGAACTTTTAGCATCATACAATTCTATACTCCATAATGTATTATAAGATTTAAAAATTCCAGTAAAAACTCCATGTATTTATTTCTAACATCTTATATGTGAACTATGTATGTACCTATATTTTTATGTTCAGCTTTATGTATTTTTATTTTTATATAAAAGAAATACCCTATTGACCCAGCCAGTTAAAACACCGAAGTAACACCTATATTTTGGACCCAAGCTATTTAAGAATCATTCAACTTTTTCTAGTGGATCCTGTTGATGTTTTTATGCTATGGAAGAATGCCATTATGTGGTCAATTTAATAAGGTTAGAAGACTATCCCAGATGAAGAAAAGGAGGATATATTGGAGAAATGTATAGGATATACATTATTCTAAAATAAGCAATTTCTAACATATAACAATCTAACACTCATGGCTATCTAGATAGCAAGCACAAAAATATATTGCCACATTTAACTGGGCTTAAAAACAAGACCTTTCAGAAACTGGAAGTATATTATCTCTATCGTCACTACTACTAATTGATATAAATTTTTGTTTCTTGGAAATAATCAGAAGATTTCATGTTGAACATGACTTTTGTATAAAATGCCTAGTATACATATAAAAATTGGACATGTTTATAAGAATACACATGTTAACTCTACCAGTGTTCTTGGATTAAAATATGAGTATCGGTATGTACATGTGAGTTATTAATTTAACATAGTACCAGTGTTAGATAGGACAGGCTTGATCCAATGAACATTGAACAACACATTATCACATCAGTTCATGTTATGATTTTGTTTGAAGTGTGCCAGAAGTGGGGAAAACAATAGAGTTGCAATGAGTCTCTATTGGGGGCTGTTCATGGCCAAAAGTGGTATCATTCCAGTATTATAAATATTTATATATAAACTAGGATAAAGGAGGGTGACTGATTAACTCTCATGAGGGGAATGTAGCTAGTTATTGTGGATAAAGCTGATATGCAATGAGTGAATTGATTCCATGAAATCAATTCATTCATCGCATATGTTGAATCTAATTGATGTTTCCTTTATTCAAAACAGTTTCTGGATATGCAATAAAAGATTGAAAGTTTTTCTTTAATTCTGAGTTCTCTACAGATTCAGTTTCTTAATAAAATACTATGCATACTAGGGATTGGTCAGAAAGAAGAGCAATGATAATTGAATGAAATATTTCTCTTAATATTATGCTCAGAGTTTTATATACATAGTGCATAATTTTATGTTGCAAGTCAAACTGTTGATTAGAAGGCACAGAGCTTACACAGTAGATTTGTTGCATGCTTTCCTGGCATGTTGAACACTCTAAAATATTTCTTGCTATGAATCTTCAGAAGCAAATGCCTAAAAACTGGTGATCCCACTGTAAATGTTCTGCTAATTTGGATACTAAATATGTAATTAAAAATTCTGCAAAATCAGCTTTTTAACCTTCTATTCTAAGAGACTATTGATCTCTTAGAATACTTACTGTCTTCTTAGAAACAAAGATTGTTGGTAGCAACTCTGTTCATTTGGCTCATTATCAACTTATTGATAATTAAATGAAAAAGTATGGTATATTTTTCAAGCTTCGTTTAGTTTAAGATGAATTAAGATGATTCAGTGTTGAATCCATTTACATTTAACTTGTAGTGGCTCCACGGATGAAAGTTTCAAACCAATGGGGTGAGCTTAAAAGTGCCATATATAATATGCTTAGATTAATAAAAATGCAACTAATGTCAAATTATTAGTACTATATAACTGATATTGAAAATCTTGAATTGTTCTTATGAAACCATTCAAACTTTGTTTGGAAAACATTGTTCTGAAAAACAGTACATATGATATCAAGAACGAAGGTAAAATAGTAGAGATGGTATTTTACTTGTATTTTATTATTTCAAGAAATGACATGTTGAAGATAACCATGAAAAAATATTTTCATAAGAGTCCTCAAACAGGTCTCCCTCTGCATAAATGATTCAAGTATAACAGCTGTGTTTAAACATAGCTGCCACCTGCACAATTTTAAAACATGCAAGATAAAATGCATATTTTTTGCACTTTGATTGATGAGTAGATTTTAATTAGTGAGCTAACCACTCTGAAATTATAGTAGCTTCTATTTAACATCCAGTTTGTGTAATGATTTAATACTGAATGCCCCTGAAGAGAACATTTAATTTGCCTTTTATTTTAATCTACTTGTGACTCAAAATCCCATTTAGTTTAAGGGAATTCCCTTTCCTGAATTGTTCTGTCATGTTGCATTTGTTTCTATTTAGACTCTCAAAAGTAATTTGCAGAAATATAGCATATAGCCCATTTGTCAGAAATTAGTTTTCCTTTGTGATACAGCTAGGCAAAATATTTAGCTGTTAATTACTGTGATTATAAGATGTTTATTCTCCAAAGCACCTGAAGGCAGGACAAGAAGCAATAGATGGAAACTAATCAAGGAAAGAAGCAACCTAGAACTAAGGAGAAATTCCCTAACTGTGAGAACAATTAATCAGTGGAACAACTTGCCTTCATAAGTTTTGAATGCTCCAACACTGGAACTTTTTAAAAAGGGATTGGACAACTATTTGTCTGAAAGATATAGGCTTTCCTGAGCAGGGAGTTGGACTAGAAGACCTCCAAGGTCCCTTCCAACTCTGTTATTCTGTTTAACTTCTTTATAGTGGGAGGACAAATGTCTTGAATAAAGATAATGGCAGAAAATATTAGGGTATTAATACTTTTTTTTTAAAAAAAAGTGATTCGGAGTCTTACAATATACAAGATCTGTTAAAATCCAAAGTAATAAAAAGGCCAGTTTCACTACAATTAATTGACAATTAATTTATTATATATCATGTTATAAAACAGATTACAGTATAGCATAAAAACAAGTGCATGTTAAGTCCTTTGAAATACACGAGTTGTGGCCCTGGAATAAATATAGTGAATTATCTTACTTTTCAATAATGATTTTCTTGTTGATATGTAATTAGAGAAGAGGAAAAAGAGTGGTGTGTGTTTTTTCTGTTTGTTCTTTAGATTTATATCACTGGGCTCTCCCTTTGGTTAAGTCCCCAACCATATAGAATATAGACCAGTGATGGCGAACCTATGGCACGCGTGCCACAGGTGGCACGTGGAGCCATTTGTCAGGGCACGCGAGGCGCTGCCCTGTCAGCTGGCCAGCACGCATGCGTGCGCTGGCCAGCTGAGTTCACAGTTTTTAAAAGCCATTTTTTCGCCCTCCCAAGGCTCCAGAGGCTTTATAGGAGCTTGGGGAGGGCGAAAAGAGCCTCCCCCGCCCCCCCCGGAGGCCCTCTGGAGGCTTCAGGGACTGTTTGGAGGCTTCCCTGAAGCCTTCGGAACGCTTAAAATGACCCTCCGAGCAAACCGGAAGTCACTTCTGGTTTGCTCGGAGGGTCGTTTTAAGCGCCCCATTTTAAGCGTTCCGAAGGCTTCAGAGAAGCCTCCAGACGATCCCTGAAGACTCCAGAGGGCCTCCGGGGGAGGCGGGGGGGCTCTTTTCGCCCTCGCCAGGCTCCTATAAAGCCTCTGGAGCCTGGGGAGGGCGAAAAAAGCATGTAAAAAGGGGGGGGTGGCTGTAGTGCGCGCATGCACACTGGGGGGGTCACACATTGCATTATGGGTGTGGCACGCCCACACACGACCCCCCTGCACTCCCCCCACTTGTGGCACGCGAGCCAAAAAAGGTTCGCCATCGCTGATATAGACTAACAGAGTCAGAAGGGACCTTGGAGGTCTTCTAATCCAACGCCCTGCCTAGGCAGGAAACCCTATACTGTTTCAGACAGATAGCTATCCAACATCTTCTTAAAGATTTCCAATGCTGGGGCATTCACAACTTCTGGAGGCAAGCTGTTCCACTGATTAATTGTTCTAACTGTCAGGAAATTTCTCCTCAGTTCTAAGTTGCTTCTCTCCTTGATTAGTTTCCACTCATTGCTCCTTGTCCTACCCTCAGATGCTTTGGAGAACAGTTTGACTCCATCTTCTTTGTGGCAACCCCTGAGATATTGGAACACTGCTATCATGTCTCCCCTAGTCCTTCTTTTCATTAAACTAGACATACCCAGTCCCTGCAACCATTCTTCATATGTTTTAGCCTCTAGTCCCCTAATCTTATGTTGTTGACTGGTAGAGGGACTGGCGTAAAGTCAATGAGTCTCCTTGGCTAATGATGGAATTTAAACTGGTTTTACCAATCTTAGTGCAATGTCTTAATTCTCCAGTAACTGAACCTAATCCAGTATTCATAACACATATAGTTAAAAGTTAGGGACACAATTTAATGGGAGTTTCTCTTGTGCAAGGTCTTGCAAAAAGGAATAAAACCTCTTGCTAATTTGAGTTTGCTCATGAGTTATTTCCAATGGCATGTGTCTTTGGATGTGTCTTTCAAGTGCAATTCAGATTTTAGCTGTATAGTTGTAGCTAAACTGCAAAAATCTAGATGACAGTAAATAGCAATTTTCAGGATTTTTGGAGCCCAGCTATGCTTGCCCTACTAAACAGAAATTAAAAGGAAAAGGTTGGAATCTACTTTAATGCATTTGGGCAAACTGAAATACACAGAGATAAAGTGCACTATATAGTAATACTCTTATTGTTGCAGGAATATTGCTATGTGTTCTTAGCCCAATAGTTTAAAATTCTACTCCTATTTAATAATATTCAGATTAAATACAATTAAATAAAAATACTTCTTAGCTGATAAAAAATATAGTATTACATTGTTATTTAGAAATGATTGTGCTTTTCAAGAGCTGAACTTAGATAACAATTTTTCAGAAAATTTCTGAATAGATTTTTTTCTCAATAGGTCTTACTGAAAGCCATGGTGTCATACTAAATGTAGCCCTTTGTAATTTTATGTATAAATGTAGAATATTAACTTCCGCCTTCCACTTGCTACAATTTGGATCTTCCTTGAAGAGAAAATCATTGAATGCCATCTAAGTTGTGAGAATTTACAATGTACATTATTGATTGACTCTAACATAAGAGCTTGGATCTCTTTTTAAAATGCAGATTACTGACCTTGCAAGTCTAATGGCTCTTCTATAATGATCTAAATTGTGCTAATTCATTCTTAGCCATAGCTCTGTAAAAGGAAATAAGAGCCTTCATTTTACTGACTATTGATAGTGGAATAATGACTCTTCTATAACATTTGATTGCTTTCCTTATCATACCGTATAGTGTGTGCCATTTCTCAAATATAATCAAAGCAGAGTTTTAATATTTGCTTTTATTTTTCTGCAATCCATATGTTTTTCTATAATACAAAGAAATGAATTTGGGATCAAGAGTGCAAGAAAAAGTAGATGTGCTGTCATGTTTTTCATCAAATTAATGGTATGCCATTTTTTCTAATGGTAGTTTACCACTGAATAAATATTTAGTAATTTAATAATAATTTGGAATGGTATAGTACATCTAATCAAGTACACAACAAAACTGTTTTTTCTCTCTCCATGTATATTCAATGTTGACATTTTTGTATTTTATGAAAGAAAGTCAGAATGAAATTATGTGCCCAAAACTGCTGAACTAATTGAAATAAAATGCATTTTGTTTTAATCTATTTGATGACCATTTTCACTGAATGAGAGAGGGTGAAAAATATTTCTCTATTATCTCAATTCAGATTCTAATTCTTAAACTTCCATTATTTTAATGGAAGTTTAAAATTATTCCTTAATTTTATACATATTATATATTGCCAGTTAATCCTTAACAGTATGTCTTGTAGAATTCTTGAAGCAATTATTGGATTTTCTAGCATTAAACTAACATAACCAGATAAACAGCATACAATTACTCTTTCCATAATGGACAACTTGTATCAAATATACTCAAAAGAGGTTATACTTAGAAATAAGAAAATGAGCTTTCCTTAGATTTATTTCCTGACATATTAATATGTATATTTGCAAACTTTGAGATTAATGAGGATGTCATTAAAAAGTGAATCAGAGGCACTAGATAATACATGTAGGGTTAGCTGATTGTCTCTTTTAACAGGAAGTAATGTTGAAGTGATGTTCCCCTGAGGCCTAGAATGAATACACATCTGTAATTAATGTAAGAAATGACTGGATGTCACATTTACTTTTCTCTTGCAATGAAAGATCATTCATCTTGAAATATAAGAAGCCCTAACCTTCAAAACAAACAGTTCATACATAATAGCTTAAGAAATCTGTTTCCCAAAGCATATTTGAAGCAGATCACACTGATATGTAGAATCTTTCTGAGAATCTTTAATATTCAGGCTAGTAGAAAATTAAGCAGAAGAGCTAAGTGAGATATCAATTCAATTTCATTTTTTGTGGTCAAAGACCAGTACAGAACAAAACAAAATTTAACACAGAGTTTAAAATACATTTATAAAACAACATAATTAACATCTGCAGGATCCAGTCTGGATTGTCATTGGGACCAGAGGTTTTGTCTTCCAAGCTTTTGGACTCATCCTGGAGCACCTCTTCAATCTATATCTAAACACCCCAATCTACATCTAAAACACTACATACAACAGCCACCAAATAAGTTCCCTAAAGATGGGCTCCAGCATCCTGAGTCTAAAACCTCAGAAGACAAAACCTCTGGTCCCGGTGACTGACCCAGATTGGATCCTGCAACAGGTATATTTGCCTTCGTTCATAATTAACATCTGTATGTGAGATACAGCCTATATTAAATCATAATGTAAATCCTAAAATTATATGAAACATGATAATATCTAAAATTACAACAAATCAAAGCTATTAACATCAATGAAGTAAAAATATCTAAAATTTGAATGAATTATACTTGCATAGAATGCATTGCAGGATGTTGGCCCATCAAAGTGTGACAAATCTTCTGTGCTGCTGCGCAAAATCTAGCTAGCTGTGCTGTAATAAGGGCTATCTGGTCTATGAGCAGCATCTGGGCATAAGCTGAATCTGGGTAACCAGAATGTCTACTAATGAGAGGCACCATGAATTGCAAAACATTCTTATAATGCTTTATTGGGCTTCTACTATTTGTCTCCCTTACTGGTCTTTAGATTGATCTTTATTTGATTAGCATCACAGTCCTTACCTCATATGTCCTAGAGTACAATGTATGTCTTCTATTCCATTTATTCATGTTTCTAGGAAAGAATCACTATCATCAGTCATATATTCAGTCTGCCCCAATTAAAATTTTTACATATGCCTTAAATATAAATTGTTATCTTTTCTTTATGTTGCAGAAATTCAAACATTCCTTTTATATTTGATTTCGTGCCTCTTTACTATGTAATGGATTGAAAATAATCTTCACTTTACTTTAGATTATATGCTAGAGAACAACCCTTGGAGAAAAAAATTAAGAAGTCATATGAAAGAAAGATAAATGATGCTATAAGGGTCCTGTCCCCGTATAGCATCATATTAGATGATATTACATATTATATCAGTATCAGTCCATAAAATGTAGCGATCCGAGAACCAGGATTCTAAAAAAGGCTATATATTGCTTTTAAATTGGTTTTATTAAACTAACAGTCAATTCTGCCATAATACAATACTATCAGTTCCCTGATCAAGGTAGTGAGCAAGCAGCATGGTGACAAGATAAGTTGCTCTGTCTTGCTCCATATGTTTGTTGTTTCAAATTTTCCATACTTTTAATTGGTTCCCTGTAGAATAAGATTTACAAGCATATGGTATTGAAAAATGCTGACTTGTATTTGTTATCATATATTTTAATATGCTGGTGGCACAGATCACTTAATTTTAAGTGTGATTATGAACTTACTTAGTGTAGACAACTGTGTTTTTAAAATGCTAACAGTCTGCAATGCACTAAAATTCATTCCAGTTCTTTTTAAAGCATTTAATGGAAAAGCAAAGTAGCCACACTTTTAAAGGTCTTGACATAAGAGTTTTGGTGAAATAATTATGCTAGTAACTATTTGAAAGACACATCTATGGTTAGTTGCAAATACAGAAGAACATGTAAATTCTTGGGACCTTAGGTGAGACCAATAGCCTCCATATCAGTATTAAAAACATTTTAGTATTTCAAAGCAGAAAACAATGGAAAACTGAAATAAACCTCCAGCGATATGGTTACCTTCATATTGAATGTATCATATCCATATGAATTTATCATATTTAGATTCAGAAGCTTTCAGAGGCTTCAATGATTGTTAGAAAGATTATGAGTAAAGTTAATAACATTTTTGTAGAAGAATGGCCACTGAGTTATATGCTTGATTTCTTAGGAAAAAATTGTAATGCTTTTTAAGTTTGAGGTGTGTTGTGGCCCAGCAGGATCCGGTTGAGCTGCTGATGGACTCGGATAGCGAGGAACCATATGAGTCTGCGCTGGACGATGTAGAGGACCCTGTACAGGGTTCAGACTCAGAGCAGGGACCAGAGAGGCTTGTTGGCCACTAGGAGGCTCCTGAGGCATGGAGCAGTGGGGAGGACCAAAGGCAGTTTGTCCCTGATGCAAGATTGAGAAGGGCTGAGAAATGGAAGCAGCAACTCCGTAGGCAGACTCACAGAAGATGATTAAGCACAGGTGGTTGTGGATTGGCCCCTCCCAAGAGAGATTATAGGTGAGGCGTTGGGAGGGGACATTTGCAGGAAACAACCGTTCGAATTAGTAGTTAAGAAAATCTATCTGTATATTCTAGCCATGTCTGTTCGTTTGGACTATCTGCGTTGCTGCAGAGCTACTCTATTCAACGTGAGTTGTCTGGGCCCTCAGCCAAAGGATTTGTTATCTCAGTAATTAAACAGTGGCAAATAGCCAAGCCTGTGTTCTGGTTTATTCACAGGCATGGGGCGGGGAGGGGGGGGGCAGAACAGAGGTGTATGTGTATAATGTTGTGAAAAGTTCTACTGACTGACATCTAGGCTATTTCAACTTTCATTATGATTCTCTTGATCAAAACCTGACTATAGAGTTCTAAGATGCCACATATTACTTCCTCATGTTTGTATTCTACTTTCCTCTATTAATTATTATTTTTAGAGTAGATCTTCCCAATTTCATCATCAGCCCATTTTTAAGGCAAAATGTGTAGTCGTGTTACTGACTTGCTTTGGTTTCATGATGTTCATCTCATGCTCTCCAGTGGTAATGCTGACTGGAATTTTTCCAGTTGATTTCAAGAATAATTATATTAACTATCCTTATTAACTTAGAACTTTCTTATTTTTAAAAAAGAAGAAAGAACTTTTTTGCATGAAATAGAATGAAACCGGGATGGATTTAGGCTACCAAATCCAATTCTTGCTCAAAGCAGGAATCCAGAATAAAATATCCCTGACAGATATTTGTCTTGTCTCTGAATACGTCTATTGCCAGACAATTAAGCAAATCCTTCTGTAATTGTTTTTACAGTCAAACCTCTGTTCCTGTTGGGAAGCTTTCCCTCACATTCAGTTGTGATCTGTCTTCCTGCAGCTTCAGTAATAAAGACATTATCCAATGTCTTGCTCTCTGGAGAAAAAAAAAGACATGTTTTTGACTTGTGTGATCAATTGCACTTTCTTTCCTTCTGGTCACCTTTCTGCAAGATTTTACATAATTTTTCAGTTTCTCTTCATACGGCTTACTTAAGATCTTCTTGCTGTTTCCTGTGGCTGCTCTATTACATCCTATTTTTATTCGGAATTACAATCCCTAGTGCAACTGAGGATAGTAGCCATTGAATTGGGATGAGCAAACAGTTTTGGGCTAAGCACCACATTCATTTGCATGGACCATTTTTAGAAATGAGTTTTAAAAAAGAGATTGGGGGAAAAGGTAACAGAATTTACATTTAGAGCAAAAATGTAGATTAAAATTTAATAATCAAATACAAGAATAAACACAATCAATATTCTCTTCTGACAGATGCTTCTAAAAAGTCCAGCAGAATGACGAGATAGGACAGTGGATTCTGATACATGATTTTCCTATCCATTGGCCAACATTTATTGTTCTAAAATAGATATTCAATTGCTATGAACTGGTTACATATAGAATTCCCAAGATGTAAATTGTCCTTTAATTATTAATATTCCTGATTAATATTTTAGAAAGAAGGCTCAGTTAATTCAGGGATTGTTTGTTGATTCTAATAATCAAGCATCCTAGGCTACTTGCAAAAGAGAAAGCAGTTTTGTTGCTTAAAGGCTTCAAAGGCAATCATTTTTGTTTAAGCCAAAACGCATTAACAAGTAAAACACCAGAGTCATATACCAATGAAATTTGGTTCAGCGCCAATGGCTTGGTATACAGCAGGCCAGCACAATTCATAGAGGGGAAAGGGTCACATTGATACATTAAAATGTTTACTGGTGACAAAAGAAGAGTTGGCATGCCAACTCAGTTATTCAGAGGGTAATGAAGAGGCAACAGCATTGTTGCTGGCAGTGTTGGTATCGGTGAGGACTGGAAACACTGGAGGTGCTTTGCAGCATGTCTTTCAGGATGGAGGTAGTTATGAAAGCCTAGGCAATGGCAGCAGATCCTTTGCAATGGTGACATTTGGCAGTAGGGGATTGATTGAGTTTTCAAAAAAAAAATATTGCAGGCTGCTTGACACACGTTGTATAGGTCAGCTTTAGAAGAATGCATAGATACCCTGAAGGAGTGCAGTTAAAGCAAGGAAAGGAGGAGGTGTGAGAAAGAGAACAGTCCTTACTTGGTACAAAAAGGGCCTACTTGGCCTATCTCTAAAAGCTGGCACTTGGTAATTGTATCCATAATGAGAGTGTTTATATTCAGTTGGCAACTCTTCCAAGTTTTAGAATGTGGTACTAGTGTGGAATGCAACATCTAACTAATTGAAGAAGGCCGCAGGGGTGGGCTGCTGTGGGTTCTCATGGGTTGGGCGATCCTCTAGCTAAGGATCTGCCCAGTTCTGCCCAGTTCTGCGAACCCTCAAATCCCACCCCTGGATGGCCCCACCCACCCCACTCCACCCTGCCCCTCCCAGGAGTCTCCACATGCTCTGTTTGGGATGCCAGGTAAGTACAGGGCTTGCTGGCACAGAGTCTGGGGAGGGTGAAAAATGGCCCTCCAGGAAGTTCAGAAATGGGCCCGTTTCCAGCTGCTGGAGGGCCTCCGGAACCCAGGGAGGCCATTTTTGCCCTCCCAGAAACTGGAGAAAAGCCTTCCAAGCCCAGGGAGAGCAAAAACATCCCGTCCCCCTGCTGTGGTGTAAGAGGCCAACTAGGCCACGTCCACCATGGCCACGCCCACCCAACCAGGCAGAGAACCCGTTGCTAATTTTTTTTTGAAAAAAAGTTTTTTATTGGTTTTACAAAATTTTAAGGAAAGGGGTAATGGGTATGGGTACAAATTTTGACAGCTACATCGTGCAGGAAATGGTATTCCCCCCAAGTCTCATAACCTTTACAAAATGATAAACAAAATGTTATTGCTTAACTAAATCTTGACAGCTTATTTTTACATTGTATCTTTCAATGAATTCAATCATTTACTTTGTATCTAACAAAAAGATTCATTGTATCAGCAATTGCAATGTTTTTCTAACTTACTTTTGTGATCTGAGTCTTCTCATTGTTGCCTCCTCCCCACCACCTGCCAGCAAAGCCTCGGCCCCTCCCTCCTTCATATCTTGTGTACTGTCTTCCGCTTTGTCTAGGAGAGCTTTGTTTTTTTCCATGAAGGCCTCCGCCTCCATAATTGTATTAATTCTAACTCTGCCGCCCTCCCAGAAAATCAACATACCTTCTGGCAATAGCCACCGGAACCAAAATCCGTTATCAAATAATTTTTTTGCTATTGGTGAATATTTTTTCCTCTTATCTCTTACTTTCTTTGGGATTTGTTTCAGGATGGCTATCCTTGTATTTTAATGTTTACTCCCTTTGTGCCCCCAGAATCTCATCTCTTGTAGCCTTTCTAAGAAATTTAATATGAACCTCTCTTGGAACATTGTGTGTTCTAGCATAAGCTGAATTGACTCTATAAACCAAGTCAATATCCCATCCTAGCTGCTGTTTGTCTTTTTTAATATATTCAGCTAACATTGTTGTCATGATCTCCTTCAAGTCTTCATTGTCAGTCTCAATTACGTTTTGAAATCTAAGGAAAAAAGACATCCTTTCAAATTCCATTTTTATCATGTGGTTCTCAAGTTCTAAATTTCCTCTCTGGACCACCCTCACCTCCCCCCTCATCTCAGTTGTCCCCTCCTCCAGAACGTCTAGTCTTTGCTTGTTTTGTGCAGTTTGGTTTTGATTTTCTCTGAGTTGTTCATTCATTTCTCTCAGTTGATTTTTCAGTTCATCCTGCCCTTTTAAAATCCTTTGAAGCAGCTGGTGAGTTACTGATTCCTCTTCAGGGGCTTTAGGTTGTAGAAACGATGTTAGTGACTGTTGACCAATTGGGCTGGATGTTGAAGATGCTGGATCAGAACCTGGCTTCCCAGGTGGTGGTTTCTTCGGAGCCATCGTAAGAAAAAAGCTCAGAGATATCTATGTCCATACAAAGAAATGGCGACTGTGGAAAAGCACAACCAAGAGAGACCACAAGGCAGACAGTCCAGACAGGAATAGAGACCTTTTATATAGTTCAAGTCCAGTCAATTAAATCAGTTATTCCAGATCCAAGATACTATGTAGCAAGAGATGTTTCTGAGAGTCACGGAGGCAAAGGTACAATGCCAGCAATTTTCATAGGGGAAGTCTAATTTCAAAGAGCATAAAGATGGAGGAAGTGTGCCATCTTGCTTCGCCAGCACCGGAGGTCAGGAAGCAACAAGTCAAAAGTTTTCAAAGTTTTTAAAGGAGTCAGATCATTACTTTTCTTTCACAACTGCATTAAGAAAGTCATTTTGCCATTGCTTATAACGAGTGTGATTCCTTTTAAAACTCTCTCTCTCTCCTCCGAGAGAGAGCAGATAAATCCAAAGCCGCTTTTCCGAGGGGGGGGAAATCCCCCTCCCTCCAATCACACTTCCCAGGAGAAGATTGAAAGTCTTTTAAAAAGCTGATGTTCTTTCATTTAAATATCAAAAGGAGAATTGGGGAGGATTCGCATCTCACCGCACTGCAGCTGTAGCTTTCAAATTGTCGATCATCCAGCTGCCTCAAAACGAAAGCGCGTGGGAGCGTAGGAGCTCCGTCGCGCACCCCCTCTCGCTTCTCGGCTCCTGGGGCAATGCCAGAGACCCCCCCGCTGCCACCACCGATCCAGGGGACCCCCAGCGAGCAGCCCCTAAGGCAGGGCGTCCCTTCAAGGCACCCTGTGCCCCCCCAAGCCAAGGGGAGCCCACCAAGAGAGCGCAGGACGGACAACACTTCCGTCGCTCTCAACAACCAGAAGCAGAATCTGGTGTTGCTAAAATTTTTGAAGCCCACTCCTGGAAGGCTGGAAGAAAATATTCAGCCAGTCCACTGTTATCTATGTAAATTGATTACTTTTCTTGCTGTCTTCTATAGAATCAATCATGTCTTACAGTTCTCAAACAACTGAAAACTACACCAAGACAAGAAATCAGGGGGGGGGGGGGAAATGTGTGTAGGTACATATACCAACAACAATTTAGTCAATAGAGTAAAGTGGGTGAGGTTGTCTCACTATGAGAGTATGATCCATGAGGGACTTATCAAAAGTCACATTTCTTTTTGACCCTTCTTTCTTGCATTTTGTTCATTCAGTATACCCAATTCACCCCATGGCAACAATTTGAGATAGAACAGATCAGGAAACAGACATTGCAAGAAATATTAGGACCCTATAGATATAGGCTACAATCTTGTAAGTCTGAAATAATTTCTCCTTCCCTTCCTCTTATATCAAAGAAAGACAAAATAGAACAACCATGAATTTTTTTCTCACACTTTCCTGTTTCCTTAAGCTAATCTTTTTTTTTTACTAATAATCTCCACATATTTTTTTCCAATCTCTGAATTCTTCCTCTCTTTGTTTTTACACATCCATTTCTCCCTCAGGTATCTAATGCTTCTGCAGTCGGAAATATACAGCAAGGGAGGAGTCCTGAGGAAATATCACTTTAAGATTTTCCCAGAACCTTGATCTGACTGCTTTCCATTTCCAGAATGTAATATATACTGTTTCTATTGTAAGCACTTTTGTGCAAGTGCATGCAACTGTATTATTTTTGAAAGGCATTGTAAATTTCTTATAATGTTTGCTGTTTGACATAGCCAGGCAGGCAGGCAGCAGGCATGCCGAGTTAGGAAACAAGATAGAATGGAAATTTTAGGGAGCACAATTTTTGAGGAGGAAGAAAAACACAAATTGGGCAGTATGACACAAATAGAGTTTTTGTTCCATGTTGGATCTCGATGAGATGGTGTTACTAGCTGCTGAAAAGAGAATTGAGTGGAGTGTGTTAAAAGAAAATATGCACGTATTACAGGAACTTGTTTTGATACTTGGTTTATGAAAGATTTATAAAGTAATTGCAGTAATATCTTTGTTTTATAATCAGATAAAGACAAAGTAACAGTCTGTTTGTTCGTGTAATCATAAAGGCTGAAAATACTCTTTGCTATAAAAATGTCACTTTCAATTTTTTGTTTAGATCTTAATAAAACTCATACATTTATGTGAGTAAATATTCACTTTGCATTCATCTGGGTATGTATTCCATTTATCTCAAGGCAGAAACTAAGGCATTTCAGGATGAACTACATATGGGCAATGGGAGTGGTTCTAGGAGATATTTTATTCCTTTATTTGTTTAATAAATAGTATATTCCTCCAACTCACACGCAGGGGACTCCAGGTGGCTTAAGAAGTTATGCTCCTTAGCTGAAGTTGCTGAAAAATAAATTATCCTACAAGGATTAATTATACTTTATTTTTGAAAACTTGACTAATTTCACCATTCTAGAAACCTGAGAATGTAGATACTAATGTGAAAAATTTCAGAGTAGATGAGATAAAGCTAGTGCTAAATCTTTTAGTGGATTTTGTTAAGCCAAAGTAATTTTGCATCCTCTGTATGGCTATCAATAGAAGAACGAGTTGTTGCTTTATATAAGTGTACAGAGATGGCGGATTGCCCTGCTATCATAGTTTGTGTAATTTATTGACAAATGTTATAAAGAATTATTGGTATATTTTGGCAATAGATATATTTTTAATATCTCTGAGAGAAACTGTTAACCAGATATGCTGATAGTCTGCAGAAATAAGTACTGTGTAATCAATTTATTACAACATTTTTATTATTCTCATCACATTTTATTTTGCTTTGTTAAATCAAAGAATAAGTACACTTAATTTTTAAAATGAGACATTGTTTGATGTATCATCAGCACTTTTTAACAACTGCATTATTTGACAAACATTTTGATCTTGAACAGCCTGGTTTCTAATATTACTTCTTTTTTCATAGAGAATGAGCTATTGATAATACTTTTTTACATATTTACAAAGGTGTGCATGAAGCTGCAGATAAAATACAGCGGGCAGACAGATTTCTTTCTCATCTCTTTTACAGAGAATTTAAAATAGTTAGGAATGGACATGCTTTTTTTCTTTAGACATATTACAATAGTTCTTTCAACATCTCCACTATGTCTTGCATCATTACTCGTTATACTTAATGTTTTCTTCTGAATCTGTTTAGTTTGCTTCAAGTCAAGTCTACTTTGTCCATCTGTTGTAATGTCCTATGGTTTGGCCTGTCCTCATGGACTTCCTCTTCATAGATTAATTCATTTAAATAACATATTTACCAAGAAAAGTTAATGCAATATGCAAAAACATTTATGGGTGTGGATATAATCAAAGGGAATAGACCAGTGGTGGGATTCAGCCAGTTTGCACCACTTTGGGAGAACTGGTTGTTAATTTTCTGAGCAGTTTGGTGAACTGAAATCATTAGGGCAGAGAACCGGTTGTTAAATTATTCGAATCCCACCATTGGAGTAGACTCTTCGAGATAGTAAGTACCAGTGGTGTGTTTCAAAATTTTTTAGAACCTCTTCTGTGGGTGTGGCCTGCTTTGTGGGAGTGGTTTGCTGGCCATGTGACTGGGTGGGAGTGGCTTGACGGCCATGTGACCAGGTGGGAGTGGCTTACCAGTCATGTGATCGGGTGGGAGTAGCTTGGCGTTTAGCAACCAAAATGTTGGCTCAGAAACTGGCATTTGAAGCACGCAAGTCTTTTTTTTAAAAAAAAACAAAGTTTTATTGGTTTTTTAAAAATTTACAAGGAAAAAGGTAGTGGAAAGGTGTACAAATTTTGGCAGTTGCAAAGTGTGGTAGGCGCCCCCTCCCTCCAAACTCATAGTATACATCTGAGTATAAAACATTAATACTTAGTCATATATAATCAGCATATTAGTTCTATTGGTACTTTCAATCAGTTTAATACATTGTAATATATAGTCCACATGTTAATTCCATTACTACTTTCGGTCAGTTTATATCAATGAGATTTTCTTATTCATTTTTGTGATCTGAGCTTTCTTGGTATTGCCCCTTCTCCCCCCGCTGGCAGAGCTCCGGCCCCTCCCGTGTCCTGCATATCCGTTGTAGGATCTTCTGTTTTTTCTAGGTGTATTTTGTTTTTTTCCATAAAGGCCTGTGCCTCTATGGGTGTGTTAATTCTAATTCTTGTCTCCTCCCAGAATATCAACATACCTTCAGGCATCAACCATCTAAACCACACCCCCTTCTGGTATAATTTATTCGCCAATTGCGAATAATTTTTCCTTTTTTCCCTAATTTTCTTGGGGATCTGCTTCAAGATAGTTATTTCCCTATCATGGTATGTCAGGGCCTGCCCCCTTTGTACACCCAGAATTTCATCTCTTGTGCTTTTTCTAAGAAATTTAATATGTACCTCCCTGGGTACATTGTGTGTTCTGGCATAGGCTGAATTCACTCTATAAACCAGATCTATCTCCCATTCCATCTGTTGTTTTTCTTTGTGTATATATTCAGCCAAAATGTTTGTCATGATGTCCCTTATGTTTTCATCATCTGCTTCTATCATGTTTTGAAATCTAAGATAAAAGGACATTCTCTCAAATTCTGTTTTCATTTGTTGGGTATCAAGTTCTTTGTTTCCCTTCTGCACCGCTTCTACCCCCCCCTCCGCCACCCCACCCTCCACAAGGTCCAGTCTCTGTGAGTTCTTATAAATTTGGACTTGGTTCTCTTTAATTTCTTCTTTCATTTCCTTTAATTGTTTCTTAATTTCCTCTTGGCCCTGTATGAGTTGTTGAAGCATTTGTTGCAAATCCATCTCTGTACTTTTAGGTTGCATCAGGTCTGTAATCTTTGATTGTGTAGCAGGGCTGGATGTTGCTGATATCGGGGCAGAGGTAGCAAAGCCAGGTTTTCCAGGGGGTGGTCTTTTAGGAGACATAGTTTATAGAATAGAGAGTTCAGTCAATGTAGAGACTGGACAGCTGGAGCGGCAGAGCAGCCAGATGAGTCCAGGAGGCAGAAGATCCAAGCAGGAGAGAATTTCTCTAGTCAGCCTGGCAATAGAGTAAAAATTTTTCCCCCAGAGAGTTCAAAGAATAACAATCCACAAGAGATTCTTCTAGGTAACACAGAGACAAAGACCGGAAGCCTGAGTTTTTAAAGGTGGAGTCAGGTTTCACAGTTCATGAAGACAACGGAAGTGTGCCATCTTGCCCTGCCAGCTTCAGGCTCAGAGGCATAACAAAGTTTTCAAAGTTCCCAAAATCCTCAGATCATCAGTAAATTATGGGGTTAAGTTCAATGAAAGTCACTTTAGGCAAGGGTGTGGCATCATTGGTTGGCTCTCCCCCCTCCTCCTTCCCCTGGGGCTGAGAGCAAAATTGTTCCAAGCCGCCTGTCCGAGGGGGGGGAATCCCCCTCCCTCCAGCCGCGCCTCCAAAGTTAGCCGAGAGTAAAAGTTTTAAAATGCTGAAAGGTTCTTCAAATCAACAAAGGGAGTGAAGGGGGGTATGCGCCTCACCACACCGCCGCTGCTTTCTTCTGCTTTTTCATTCTCCGATCAGCCTGTTGCGAAGACGCTTTACGCGCCCTCCGATACTGCTCCCCGGTGCCTGGAGCGAGGCGGGGGGCCCCCCACCAGCCGCCGCCGATGCAGGGAACCTCTGCAATGCCGCCCCTCTGGCAGGACGCCTCTTCGGGGCGTCCTGTGCCCCCCAAGGAGTGGGGAAGCCCACCGGGGAGCCGGAGCGAGTAAACGAGTTGCCTGTCGCTGTCAGCCGCCGGAACCGGAAGTGAAGCAAGTCTTAAAGCTGTCAAGTTACAAGACCCTTGCACCCCTAACCCTTTAGAAAAAAAACCCAGGGGTGTTCAAACTTGACAGCTTTAAGACTTGTGGACTTCAACTCCCAGAATTCCTCCTCCAGTCATGTTGGCTCAGGAAATCTGGCATTGAAGTGTGCAAGTCTTAAAGCTGTCAAGTTACAAGGCCCTTGCATCCCTAACCCTTTAGAAAAAAACCCAGGGGTGTTCAAACTTGACAGCTTTAAGACTTGTGGACTTCAACTCCCAGAATTCCTCCTCCAGTCATGTTGGCTCAGGAAATCTGGCATTGAAGTGTGCAAGTCTTAAAGCTGTCAAGTTACAAGGCCCTTGCATCCCTAACCCTTTAGAAAAAACCCCCAGGAGTGTTCAAACTTGACAGCTTTAAGACTTGTGGACTTCAACTCTCAGAATTCCTCCTCTCACTCTTCTTCTTGATGATGTGTGGACGGGCGGGGGGAGGGAGTTGGAACCGGTTCTAAACGGAACTGTAGATTTATGGAACCTCTTCTATAGGAGAGGTTAGAACTGGCAGGAACCCACCCCTGGTAAGTACCTAGACATATTTAAAATTAAGAGCAGCATTTATTTTTCTATCACTCCACATCCAGAAGAAGTTATTGAAGAGTTTGATAGTGAATAAAAATGTAAATAATTTAAGAAATAGAAAACATTGAGAATAAAAGCTATGGTAATTGAAAAAAAGTCTGGACGTGGAATATTAAAAAGTGGTTATCCCAAAATAAGGAATATTGAAAAGTAATAAGTATCTCTTTATTCAGATAACAAAAATTAAAATACCTGATATATTCCTATGTTCCAGCCAACCAATCAAGATTAATGTTTCATATATTTATTTGACCACCCCTTATAGAACTGACCATATTCTGTGCCTACAGTGCATTATCAATTTGTACTGATCTACTTTATTTAAGTGGGTTGTTGACCCCTGGTCCTCCTCTCTCCAATAGCTGAATGTTTAACAAAACAGGGCGGCCTGTGCATGGAGATACAGTGGTACCTTTGTACCTAACTGCTTTGAAACTCATAAATTTGGTACTCAATGCATTTTGACATGAAAGTTTTGTCCTGGTACTCATTGTTTGTTGCTTCTCAATGCACAAGCTACACCTTGTCAGTGTAAGCTGCCTTGTGGCTCACTACATTATTCCTTATGGTAAACATGTGTTTAGTAATCGTTTTTGGTACTCATCGCACCTCCCAGAAGCAATTACCCTATTTTTCGGAGTATAAGACGCACCTTTTTCCCTCAAAAAAGAGGCTGAAAATCTGGGTGCATCGTATACACTGAATACAGCATTTTTTTGCCTCCTGAAACCCCGTCCCTTCACCAAAATGGCCATGCATAGCCTTTAGGAGGCTTTACAGAGTGGTCCTGGGGGCTGAGGAGGGCAGAAATGAGTGAAAAATGGGACATTTTTTGCTCAATTTTGCTCCCCTGTCCCCAGGAGCTCTCTACAAGCCTTCTAAAGGCTATTCAAAAAAGAACGGCCCCGTTTTTGCAAAAAAACGGGTTGTTTTGGGGAGGTCTGCAGAGTGCAAAAACTTTTTTTAAAAATTTGCCTTTTCAACATCTTAGTGGGTCTTATACTCCGGTGCATCCTATACTCTGAAAAATACGGTAATGATGAGTAACAAGGTACCACTATAATGAGAAATTACAGTCTGTTTAAAACTAGAAACAGACATGACAAGTCCCTGACGTACAATACAATACAATACAGTAGCAGAGTTGGAAGGGACCTTGGAGGTCTTCTAGTCCAACCGACTGCCTAGGCAGGAAACCCTATACCATTTCAGACAAATGGCTATCCAACATCTTCTTAAAGACTTCCAGTGTTGGGGCATTCACAACTTCTGGAGGCAAGCTGTTCCACTGATTAATTGTTCTAACTGTCAGGAAGTTTCTCCTCAGTTCTAAGTTGCTTCTCTCCTTGATTAGTTTCCACCCATTGCTTCTTGTTCTACCCTCAGGTGCCTTGGAGAATAGTTTGACTCCCTCTTCTTTGTGGCAACCCCTGAGATATTGGAACACTGCTATCATGTCTCCCCTAGTGCTTCTTTTCATTAAACTAGACATACCCGGTTCCTGCAAGTGTTCTTCATATGTTTTAGTCTCCAGTCCCCTAATCATCTTTGTTGCTCTTCTATGCACGCTGTCTAGAGTCCCCACATCTTTTCTACATCGTGGTGACCAAAACTGAATGCAGTATTCCAAGTATGGCCTTACCAAGGCATTATAAAGTGGTATTAACACTTCACGTGATCTTGATTCTATCCCTCTGTTGATGCAGTCTAGAACTGTGTTGGATTTTTTGGCAGCTGCTGCACACTGCTGGCTCATATTTAAATGGTTGTCCACTAGGGCTCCAAGATCCCTTTCACAGTTACTACTATTGAGCAAGGCACCACTTATACTGTACCTGTGCATTTCATTTTTGTACCTGTGCATTTCGTTTTTAAAAAATGAAATGCACATAAAAAAGAAGAGCGAGGATATTAGGAATGGCTTGAATTTTTTTTTTTGCTTGTTCTGTGCTGGTCTGTGATCATAATAAAGATTCTTTGCTTGTCCACATAGATAGAACTATGGTTTCTCTAACATTTGAGCTGGGCTGCCACCTTTGTTATATCATTTCTAGTCTCATACGTACCAAGCAGCAAAGATAGCCTGCTACTATCCAATAAAAGGTGGTGGGGTTTTTTGTTTTTGCTGTCTCAAGAAATAACATGTCTGCATTCCTTAACCACTTAAAATTGATTTTGTTTTAGAGTCGCAATAAACATTTGGATAAAGTACATGTAGTCCTTGGAAAGAAATCCTGTGATTTGGATTCACTTATTTCTGCTTTAGCTTATGCCTACTATCTTGAAAAGGTAAATATTTTGTATGTCATTATCTTTTTATAATTCCATTATCATATAAATATTAATCATTTACCATGTATATAGCAAAACTGATTTAATGATCGTGAACCATTGCAAGGCTATTTGTTTTAATCTCTGATGTTTGTCTAATAACTATAGCCCAGTTATCCAAAACATATTTCACTTATATAATTTGTCTAAATTTAGAATTTTATTTTGATTATCCCATATAATTTTCTTTATATTTCTATACTTAAAATATTTGTTGCATGGAGATTTGTTTTGCTTACCTACACTTATCCACTAAGTAAAGCTGCATAGTTTTTGGTGGATGCAGGAAAGTCCCCCCTCCCCCCCAAGTCCTTCCATTAACTATACAACTGAAAAGAAATTTGCTCTGTTAAAACTGATCTCCCAGGACTGGCACAGTATCTCTTTTGGGCCTTTGGGTTTGGCCCATAGATATCTCCATGAACCAGTTCACTAAGGTTTGTTTGTTTAATAAATCATGTTTAAAATAAACCATAATTTACCATGTTATATCTATTCTGTGAATTTATAATAAATTGTATCTGTTGATGTACTTTATTGTTGGAGGAAAAAAAACTTCAGTTACTTTAGATTGATACAATTTTATCAGACATGAACACTGGGTACTTTAATATTCATATATCATAATAAATCTACACTGTTTTTAGTCATGAATATGCTTGCATAATATCTATTCCATGTCATCTATTTCTGGGCTGGAAAAAATGTCAACTATAAAGTTGCAGTGAAAAATTTCCCAAGGATTAAAAACCAATAAAATTTTGTTTAAAAAAAAAAAATTCCCAAGGAATCAAACTTTTTTTTTATAGAAGTGCAAACTTGATCCAGGGTGTAGCATCAGTTCATAATGAAATGGTTATCCTCACTATTGGAGTGCTTTCTAATTTCCAGGAATTCTCTTGATGTAGGTCAGTTCATCTAACATCGTATGTTTGCCAGTATTGAATGTATCAAGAAGAGAAATCTGCTACCACCCAGAAACTAGATTTATTTTGGAGGAGCTGAATATCCCAGAGACTCTCCACATCTTCCGTGATGAAATCAATTTATATCAACTGAACAGCGAAGGGAAATTGCTTCTTACGCTAGTGAATAGCAGTACATTGACAAGGTATCGTCTCGAATTCCTTATCCATGGTTATTACTACTAGCAAACCTTGCTTGAACAGATTCATGTACATCTCAAAGGTGCTTTTTCAAACAACCTGGATATATGATCTGGATGACGGAAAATCTCCATAGACAGTTTCATGTATAGCTTTTCCTAGAAATCTTCTTTCCTGGCAGTTTATCTTATGCTTGGATAACTTACTTGTACTTTGTTTTGAAGCTTTTGCATCACGCAATGACACTGATATTCATAAAGTTTTATAGTATTAAAAGGATAATGAAATGTTAGGGAACACAACACTCACAACAATCATTTACCACATACATTTAGGCAGTTCATGTTTGGAGTTGAAGATAATTTACTCAAGCCTTGTTCACTTATCTCTATCTGTAGAGTCCTGCCTCTGTTTAAGGAATATATTAGAATATATCTTTTAGTGATGCGTGACATTTCAGTTGGAATTAGGTGTGTGCAAGCTATGTTAAATGCCCGGTTCATAAAAATGGCATCGGCAAAAGGAGAAGAGAAGTAACACTGAGATTAACTGTAGAAGCAGAGTTCAATATTTTTATTTCCTTCTGTAGGTTTTTTTTTGGGGGAAAAACCTTATCTGGACCTGGAATCTCCTTTAAGTGAACATATCCTCTAGTTTTTACTAAGTTTTCACACAAAAAAGTGTATTCATTTATATCAGGATATTCTTGGTGTAGACAGGATTTTGCCTGATCTTCCACATTTTTCCCCTCTCACTTTTTCCATGGGGGGGGGGGGGGGAAGAAGAGACTACCCATCCTGTCTGTGCTCTACTATCTCGGTTCTGAAATTCATTCTTTCAAATCTGTACTACTAGAAAAGAGGGAAGACTGCTTCTAGAAGGGGAGAGGAATTTCACCACAAGCAATTCTTGTGCTGCAGTTTATTTTATACATGAGTAATGAATATATGTTTTTCAAGTGCTGCAAACTAAAACTCCCAACAATCTCACCCAAATGACAGGTGGTGAAAAATGTTGGAAGTTGTAGTTTATAAACTTGGCGGAACAAATAGGACTGGAGTAATCTTGGAAAATTTTGGAGAATCTTACCTCTCCATAGCAAAATGCTAGTGTAAACATGTCCTTGGAATACTGTAGAGAGAGTGCGTGAGAGTGAGATTTCTTGTGAAACACATGTGTTATAATGTCTTTACAGCTCCTAGTAGCAAGATGTATTTATGTGCCATCATTAGCATTCGGGGGTTGATTCTGTGTAAAGCAGAAATTAAAAACACCCTTCAAAAATTTTCCCCCTCTCAGCAATATCCCACAGGTTATAATTGTTAGAGCTGCTTTTCATCAGTGTAAAGATTTCTCAACAGAAAAACAAACAGATTTTATCCAACAAGAGTTTGGTATGCTTAAGTCATTCTTATCACAGAATGGCTGGGGAATGTTGTTAGCACAAACAATATTATAAAGATGGAAGCAGCCAAATAAATTTATGGTGTTCTTTCTGTGCTGTTGGCTACTATTGGCTTCATATGCCCAAGTGATAATATAAAGCCATAATGGCGAACCTATGGCATACGTGCCCGAAGTGGCACATGGAGCCATATTGCCTGGCATGCACTGTGTCGCCTGTTCCACTTCTGCGTTTCAAGTGTGCATGCGCACACAACAATCAGTTGGCCTTCATGCCTGCGGCAATGCCGGAAACTGGAAGAGCTGGTCTTCCATTTTTGGCCATGAGCATACCTGCTGGCCAGCTGATCATCGTGCCCGCATGTGAACCAGTAACCGGAAGACTAGGTGGCTCGCTGGAAACCGGAAATTCATTTTACAGCGCGCGCATGCCCCCTGGCAACTCCTCTTCTATGTTCCGGTGTATGCGCACGCACTCCCTTTTTGGCACTTGCTGCTGAAAAGGTTCGCCATCACTGATATAAAGGAATTATTAACATATCACAGTAGATTCACTTCTTATTTAAAAGCAGTATTACTTAACTATATTTAGATTAAATCTCCACCTGATAAAAAGCATCTACAGAAGAGATCGAAAACAAGATGAAGCAATGACATCAGCAAATATTGCGGGCCCAACTGGCAAAGGAAAGCTCAAGACCATATAGGTTGGAAACATGCAGAAGAGGCCTTCATCCTGCAGTGGATAGACAATGATTAGAAGATGATGATGATGATGATGATGATGATGATGATGATGATAAGATTAAATCCAATGTTATACTAAGAGCCAGTTTGGTGTAGCAGTTAAAATACCAGACTAGAAACTGGAAAACCAGGAGTTCTGCACAAATGAAATACATAAATGAAATAATGAACAATATATGCAAATGAAATAATGAACAACTTTTAACATTTCTCTTTTTATAGTGAAGATAAAATTTTAGAATCAGCTGTTGTCAAAGTCATCATCCCCAAAGAACAAAATGAGTTGTTAGAATCTGCTTCCTGTCTTGTAGCAAAAGAGCTCCTCCAAAAGGCTCCAGAATTAATCACTCAGCAACTGGCTCATCTTCTCAGAGGTGAGAGATTGGTCTTTATATTAAATACTGAAAAGTTTAATGGAGTGTTGCTAGATCTACTCATGCAGTGAGACTGTGATCCATTCTTTGGTTAACAATCCTTTTAAAAACCACAGGAAGCTGCAAGAAACAAGCAGAGTGAGAAGAGTTTGTTCCATATTATGCGGAATATTAAAAGTTGGCATGGCTGGGATGTGTGTTGCATTGTTAGATACCAGTGTTATGTGAAGGCAGCCGCATGAAAGAAACCAAAGTATATCTCATACAGCTCTATTTTTGATATATGTGGGATTAAGGAAATAATGCCATAAGAGGTGTCATGTAGATTGTCCTAAAATGTACGACCACAGTCGGAAGCAGAATTTTCATTGGTAAGCAAGGCAGTTGTAAAGTGCCCAATTGTATGATCTTTTTGCTGTGGTTGTTAAGCAAATCACTGCAGTTGTTAAGTGAATCATACCATCATTAAGCAAATCCAGTTCCCCCCATTGAGTTTGCTTGATGGGAGCTGGCTGGAAAATCAAAAGTGGTGATTACATAACTCATAAATACATGCCAGTTGCCAAGTGCCTGGATTTTTGATCGCATGACCATAGAGATGCTGCAATGATTGTAAGTGCAAAGACTTTTTTCAGTGCTGTTGTAACGAATTGGTCGTAAGTCGAGAACAATATGCATGATGCCTTTGAACAGGTATAATGTTTAAATTTGTCTGCCATTCCATTTTGACAATTTATGGTGATGCAGAATTTATTTAATATGTCAAGTCATACCATTGTACTTCAATTAACCATTGAAATGTTATAGAATGCTATGTTAGTTTTCTTCTTTTATGGATTAAATAATCAAAATATTTTTTGAAGTTTGAAATAACCAAAGTTAAGGAGTTGGGTGAAACCAATCCAATTTCGGAAGGATGATGTAAACTGTTACCCATTCTACTCTTCTCCACCCAAGATTACAAGTCAAAAATTTCCTCCATGCTGTTTATGATATTATTGTCTATGAATAGTGTTCCCAATTCAGATAGAATTGGCAAAGAGATATCAACAAAATTGGTGTTTCTGCATTGTGATGATGTATGTGTCCAGCAGACATATAGATTGTATAACTGGAAAAAAAATAAATCAATACATGAGGAAGATAAAGTTTGGTCATTTCTATAACAAGTAAAATAATAATTAGTTTTAGAAGCATAGAGAAGAATAAGTGAAAAATTTAGCAAATGAAGGTGAATGTAGGTATTCCAGGATACTGTTGCAAGATCCAATGTGGTTCGGGTAGTAGGACCAGAGGTTTAATCTTCTGAACTTTCAGGACTCGTGCTACAGTCCATCTTCAGGGAACTTTCTAGCAAAGTATGTGTTTTGGACTATTCTATGCATCATCTTTATGTGGTGCCTAGTTGTGTGTGGGTTTTTTTATTTGAAAAACTTAGCTTTTAAAAAAGAAGAGTGAGAAGAACATTACTGAAAAGCAAACACAGAAGGACTGAGAATATAATCATAATAATTGCTATAATTTTACCAGCCCCTGCAAAATACTTTTTCTCTGGAAAATTAGAGCCACAGGAGGTAAAAAGGGAGCCAAGGAATTGTTTAACATATTCTGGAAACTTTGCCTTCATTTTGAAAATATTTTGTTCAGGAGTTGCTAAATTTGATTTGTTACAGAGAATAGCATAATTACATTCACTGTATGATTACTAGTGGGCTAAATCATTTCAGGAAATTGAACAAGCTGTGGTAGGGAAGAAGAGCAGCACTGAAGCTGCAGCAGACACAGGAAGCTATATAATCAAATGATTGAACAGACCTTGGGAAAATGGACATTCTTTCTCTGCCTACACAATTTACCTTCCCAAAAACAAATATATGAATCAGTATGATTCAGAATAATAAGCACAGAGATAGGGCTTGCCTGCCA
This sequence comes from Natrix helvetica, assembly GCF_964273705.1. Classification (NCBI taxonomy): domain Eukaryota; kingdom Metazoa; phylum Chordata; class Lepidosauria; order Squamata; family Natricidae; genus Natrix; species Natrix helvetica. The sequence goes on from NC_138552.1 coordinate 70,940,842, forward strand.
TTAGCACAAACAATGCTGCAAACTAAGAAAATAATTCAATCCAGTATTTGCAGAGATAATTATGAGAGGTAAGTTTCATATTTAAAGCATTTTTAAAGCTCTGCTTTTCACTGGCACTCTTGCCAATTCTCCATTCTACACAATAAATTAATTCTTCCCAGTAGACTTGAGCAAAACTGCCTCAAAATTCACTGTCCTTCAAGACAGACTCTGCTGTTACTTGAGCTCTGCTCCAGTTTTGGATTTATGCCAGAAGCAAACAATTAGAAAACCTGCCGGAGACCTGAACCTGTATCATCTTATTTCCCTAGAGGTAACTAGTAGGGAACTCTTGCCAAACTCAAGACCCATTAAATTGCTGAATCATTACATTTTTGGCTGCAGCCAGCTGTCAAGGATATAATTTGGTAACTGATTGTCAAGTATCTTGAGCCATTGCATTCTCTTCTGTTTGTTTATATGAGGCCATAAAGGATGCCACAAGGTGCACAGATTGTAACATAAATAAAACAAATTTAAGTGAGGAAAATATTACAAATGAACTATAGACCAAAAATGACATCCAGTTGTTAAATAATATGAAAGAGATTGTGTTATTTTTTTTAGCAGCTTGTATTGAATACACGTGTTTAAAATGTGTTTTTAAGGAGTTTGGGAAGACAACCTGCATCTTAAATTTTTTGAACTTTTTCTATATGGTTCTTAAAAACAAAATGGTCAGGTGAGAGATGACTTCTCTCCAAGGAGGATTTTCAAGGGCAGACCCATGTAGAGTATATTACAATAGTCCTCAATCATACCATGGAAGACGACCAGGGTATGAGTGACAGTGATGAAAATCTTCCAATCTAGGAACAGGCACAACTGACGCTACACAAAGCTGTGCAAAGCCTTCCCTGGCCTGACTGCTACATGCTCTTTGAACAGAGTTGAGTTGAGAAGAATTCCCAAGTTGCATAACAGGGCTATATGGGGCAGTGCAATCCCATCCAGAATCAAAGATGATGTCATCCCAGGAACAAAAGGCCCCAAAATTCAGAGCCACTCAGTCCTGATCTTTTTAAAACAAAACAAAACAAACCAGGAAAGGTCGATGCCTTTCAGCTATTGCTTTTGGGATTATATAAATTGCTCTAGGAAGTTAAACTTGGGTTAGTACAATTTGGTAGATTCAAACGGATTTGATATTATATTTTTGTTAGTCTCTACCTATGAGATCTCTTAGAGAACTCCTTCATGTGGCTAATGAAGTTAATTTTTTTCTGTAGCTCTTGAATTTAAAAAACCTCCTCACACTTTTTTGAGGGACAATCTATGCGATGGTAGATTAAGCTGTTAGTCCCTATTACTGAGATTTGAGTATTACTGTACATTGTTGTATTCAATCTATATTGCTCACGTGGTAGTAATATTTGTCCCTCACCCTGCACCTTACTTGTAAGTGGAACAATTACACAACAAAAGACTTACAGTTACAAATGCAATTACGAGTCACATACAATGTACATTTCTGTTTTAATAGATATTTTTTTAAAAACTACATTATTTGATCCTGTGCTAGGAATGCTAGGTTTGTGAAATAAAAATCCATTAGATGCTAATTTCTATTCCTCTTTTACTTCTGATGAAGGTAGGAGAATTGCCTTGCCTAAGCTCTTTCCAACTCCTGCTCAACTCATTCCTACCTTCCTTGTTTGCCTGCTAATAACAATACTTTCCCACTATGACAATGATAGTCTCCCTGCCTTTCCTGAATAAATATCTTTCTCTGAGCCCCTTTGAAGTAAAGGATTTGGGCTGGAAAGGGAGAGTGGCAAAAGGCAGCATTAAGGCAACCATTTGGCTGGTTAAGTCAGAGAAAAGTAGAACAAGGAAGTTTGGATGCTGCTTTGTGTTCCTCTCTGCTGCCTGATGGAACAGCAAATATCCACCCACAAAGTTACCCAGCTCAAGAATTTATGTCTCACCTTAACTGATATTCTGAACTGACTTGGCAAAAGCTGGTGTGCAATTGTTGCTCAATTCACTATCAATTACATAATTACATTGTGTGGACAAGCAATAAATTAAAGTAAAATTAATTAAATCATGGTACCACCACGGCTGTATTGAAGCACAGTCTTTTTTAATCTTCTTTTTTAGGTACAATTAACCTCACAAATCGGTGTACATATTTTTGCCAGCTTTAATTCTAAAGTAATGAGCCTTGGTTGTTTTACTTGGTAATTTGGATCTGATAGTTTAAACTATTTGATATTATGTACTTTTTCTTTTTCCTTAGAACATTTCTAAGAACATTATCCAGTAGAGGGATAATTTAGGCCTTCTGGTCTGTAAGCTAGTTGAAGCTTCTAAAGGAATTTTGGACATCAATCTGCATTCATAAACAATGATAACCACAGCATCTCTGTCTTCTTTATATTTGTAATAACTTAAGAGACCAGTTCAGAGATGGGTTCCTACCGGTTCGGACTGGTTCAGCTGAACTGGTAGTGGTTTGGTGGCCTGGGTCACTGGAACTGGCAACAACCCAGGCCTGCCATGCCCCTGAACTGGTTTTCCCAGTGGCGTCTATGGTGCCGCCATCTTGTTTTTTGCTTCTGCGCATGCACAGAGCAATTTTTATTGCACTGTGCATGCATAGGCGCGCAGAGCGGCGATGAGCAAACAGCAGTAGTGACTGCCGGAACCCACCCCTGGACCAGTTGATATGAAATAAACCTTATTTATTACCACTATTGCATCATTCAAAAATTTGGGCAATATTGTAAATATTATAGACACAGCAAAACTAAAGTACTGCAACCAATTTAGTGTTCATCTATATTTTATAATTGTTTGGTAACCTCGGAAGGTACAATGGTGTTGATTGTGATTTTCTTTTTGGAGTACTTACAATTTTCTGCATATGCTTCTAATGATTATGGAAATGCTTCAAACTGTGATTATTTCTTACAAGGTATTCACCAACTTAGTGTCCTCCAAATTTGTTGAGGTAGTGAACTGTTATCCCAAAATACTGGAGGATACTGTAATTAAGACTTAAAACCACAATTGAGCCCAGAATTTCTGTTGCTTAGTGAGACAGTTGTTAAGTGAACTTTGCAACTCCATTTTACAACTTTTCTTGCAACAGTTGTTAAGTGAATGACTGCAGTTGTTAAATTAGTAACATGGTTATTAAGTGAATCTGGGTTTTCCATTGACTTTGCTTGTCAGAAGTCACAAAAGGCAATTATATGATCCTGGGCAATCATTATAAATATGAGTCACTTGCCACGCATCTGAATTTTGATCAGGTGACCATGATGATCAGGGATGGGTTCCTGCCAGTTCTAACCTCTTCTATAAAAGAGGTTCCACAAATCTACAGTGCTTTTTAGAACCGGTTCCAGCTCTCTCACCCCGCCCGTCCACACATCATCAAGATGAAGAGCGAGAGGAGGAATTCTGGGTGTTGAAGTCCACAAGTCTTAAAGCTGTCAAGTTTGAACACCCCTGGGTTTTTTCCCCTAAAGGGTTAGGTGTGCAAGGGTCTTGTAACATGACAGCTTTAAGACTTGCACACTTCAATACCAGAATTTCTGAGCCAACATGACTGGAGGAAGAATTCTGGGAGTTGAAGTCCACAAGTCTTAAAGCTGTCAAGTTTGAACACCCCTGGTTTTTTTTCTAAAGGGTTAGGGGTGTAAGGGTCTTGTAACTTGACAGCTTTAAGACTTGCGTGCTTCAAATGCCAGAGTTTCTGAGCCAACACTTTGGTTGCTAAGTAAGAGCGTTGTTAAGTGAGTTTCACCACATTTTCCAAGTTGGCCACACCTACCCAGTCACATGGCCGGCAAGCCACTCCCACCTGATCACATGGCCGGCAAGCCACTCCCACCCGGTCACATGGCCAGCAAGCCACTCCCACAAAGCAGGCCACACCTACAGAAGAGGTTCTAAAAAAATTTGAAACCCACCACTGATGAGGATGTTGCAACAGTCATAAATGTGAAAAATTGTCATAAGTCACTTTTTTTCAGTTCTGTCATAAATTTGAACAGTCACTAAAACTGTTGTAAGTTGAGAACTACTTTTATAGCTTTCATATATGCTCAATCATGTTGTACAATCCTGTCAAGAGAAAGGATACACGTCTATGAACAATATCCATAATTGTGATCTGGTGTTCCAGTAGTGTTCCCTGAAAAATCAAACTAGACATGACATGGGACATCTATACTGAGATTCTACTATTTTTATAAAAAAGTCATTGACAGAGGCAGAGCTATATTATTATAGTATTATATATGTTACGGTGAAAGACCGAAATCTGGTGAATGTCGACATTCACCGGTGAAAGACCGAATATTTCATTACATTGTTTTACATTCGGACCTTCACCGGTGAATGTCGACATTCACACAGTCGCTTGGTGTATGTCTGAAAATACCCTTATCCTCTCGACACCCTTACCCTAAATCCCCTTACCCTAATACCTCGGCTCCTCGCTTCCTTTTAAGCGTCTTCTTAAGGATCGCAGGTTTAAAAAAAAAAACTCCGTGAATAGAAGACGCTTAAAAGGAAGCGAGGAGCCGAGGTATTAGGGTAAGGGGATTTAGGGTAAGGGTGTCGAGAGGATAAGGGTATTTTCGGACATACACCAAGCGACTGTGTGAATGTCGACATTCACCGGTGCAGGTCCGAATGTAAAACAATGTAATGAAATATTCGGTCTTTCACCGGTGAATGTCGACATTCACCAGATTTCGGTCTTTCACCGTAACATATATACTATTAGTTTGTTGGGAGTAGGTGGATAATGGATTGAAAAGATTTCAACATTAAAATTGCCTAAATATTGTTCTTGGCTATAGAAAAACTATGGACTTTTGCCATTTTGAATCTTTAAATAGATTTTAAATTATTTTTTGTACAGTATGGTTTCTCCCTGTATGGAAAATGGCAGTTGTTTTGAACAGGGATGAACGATGGTTAATTTTGATTCTTCACTACAGAACTGATCGTGCATGTAAACAATTCCTACTTCATTCATTCATTTGTTCATTAATTAATTCATTCATTCATTCATGATACACTAATGCACATTGTGTATCATGAAAGTATTAAAAGGATGTATTTTTTTCAAACATGAATAGAAATTAAACCACAGAAATGTACAGCTAGATGGTATGCAAAGTACAAAAGCTCTATAAAGTTAAAACAAGTAAATAGTGAATGATGAAAAAAGAATCACTTAAGTGAGATGAGCAGTATAGAAATGTAAATAGAGAGAGAGAGAGAGAGAGAGAGAGAGAGAGAGAGAGAGAGAGAGAGAGAGAAAGAAAGAAAGAAAGAAAGAAAGAGAAAAAGTTTTGTCAGGGAAATTGCTGCCTGGAGATATGAAACTAGGTATCTTAGGTAGCAAAATCGTCTGATCTGTCATAAATATTCTTATGGGTGAAAAGTCTGCCTTTTGTGATGGTATTGTGGAAAACCTGAAACAATTAATATGCAGAAGCTCTTTGCAGTTCAAAGGTTAATCCATTTAGAGACATTTTGGAGCTGAGCAGCCAACAAATGTAATAAATAAATAATACATAAATACAGGTATTTAACCTTCAAAAACATCACTTGGCTTTTTAATGTCATCCATTAATATACGTGGCTGTATTCGTATTTGCACAAATTACTTTAATAACATTATACAGTAGATGGGGAAATTACGCTTTGGGAAAAACTTTTAGTTCACTTAGAAGGAAGGCTAATTATTAGGTAGCTTTAAGGTTTTTTCCCCTTTATTTTTCAGCATAGCCCTACACTGGTAGTATAATATTATCAAGCAATCCCTTTTAGGCATGTATAGATATTTTTTATATTGCTAACTATATTTTTAAATTAGGTAATAGTTTGTCTCATCGCTTAACAGACATTTCTACTTAAGGGAAAACTTCTAAATTACTGGGAACACCTAAAGCTAATTGTAGCATTACTTACAACCATTCATTTAGTGACTGTTCAAAGTTACAACACCACTGAAAAAAGTTACTTTGACTGTTTTTCACACCTACAACTGTTGCAGCATCCCCTTGGTCATGTGATCAAAATTCAGAGGCTTGGCAACTGACTCATATTTAAGATGGTTGCAAGGTTCTGGGATCATGTGATCCCTTTTTGCAATCTCTTGACAAGCAAAGTCAAGGGGGAAGCCAGATTCACCTAACAACTGTGTTACTAGTTTAACAACATCAGTCATTCACTTAACAACTGTGGCAAGAAAGGTAGTAAAATGGGGAAAAACTCACTTAACTCACTTAATAACAGAAATGTTTGTCTCAATTGTGGTGACTGTGGACTGTGGCTCCTAAAATACATTTTTCCAGATTAAAAGCAAAGGATGATTTATTTGTGGTAAGAAGATAATTTGTAGGAACAGATATATTAAAAAGATACACATTGAATGTGAAGAAATGTGACAGAAACTACTAGGAATAATAAAGAATGAAAAGAAAGGATATGCAGCTTAAAAAAATTATTTACATTATCTAATAAGTAATAGTTGTCTTTTTTAAAATTTCTTTTAAAAAATGTCAGGGAGCATTCTATCAAAAGTCATGGATGAAGATGCCCTCAAGATTCCTGAAGACCAGGAAGAAGTTCTTTCGTGTTTGGAGGAGAAATTTCCAGAACTTTCCTCCCGAAAAGACATTATCACCTTCCTTCAGGAGGCACAGTTGCATGCCGATGGTACAGCATTGCTTTAATTTTTCCCTTTATTCTTTATTGAGCTGTCTGATACTTTCTCATTAAATGTCTGCCAGACTCTTAACTTTACTAGAATAATGAGTAGTAATTGCTGGTTTAGTTCCTAGTCTGAATTTTGGCTGTAATCTAAACAACATAAGTTATGAGATATGTCTCCATATATCTGGCTTATTTTATATTCAGTACCAGTCATTTTGAACCAGAAATTCTGAAAATGTTTAAACAGTGTATATTCTTTTATTGCATCGAAGTGTTTCCATTATATATGGTCCAAAAGATAATAATTTGGGAGAATATCTGGACTTTGATATAGATATAGATACACAGTAGATCATACACAGTAGATCATATATTTAATACATTGAAAGCCAGTTCTTAAGGTCCTGAAATGCAAACACAACATGCACTCCATCATGGACTCCTGCTGCTACTGCAGCTCTCTCTGCAATGGGTTGTTATTTACTGAATGTCTATACCAGGGGTGTCAAACCTGCACTCCTTGGGCCGGATGCATCATGCGTTGGCCACGCTCACCCCCATTTTAGCAAAGGGAGGAAAAGTTGTGATATGTCACATGATGATAATGTGTCATTGTGAGTTTGACACACCACCTCTACATGAAAACATGTCTGAGTAAAAGATTAAACAATAAAATGATCTGATTACCTTCTAAATATGAAGTTCTGTAAAGCTACTGCCCCTCCTTCATTCCTCTATCATAATCCTTATGTTACAGAAATTGTTCTTGACTAGAGAGGAACTATATTCCGACAGGTTCCTATTACGTTTGCATTGATAGATACCTTTGGTCATCTAGTTTTATCTCAGATTGACCAAGTATAGATGAATCTTGTTGATATCAAAAGGATTTTTAATTATCATATTTTCCTGGAAGAAAATTAGAAACCTTACTCCTTCTCTTTTGTATATGTTTGTACACACACACACACTCACAAACTTATACTTGGCAAAAAATTACTTTAAGCAAAACTGAATGGTTTTCTATCGGTTTCACAGAGCTGAGGATTGAGGAAGCTTTGGTCAAAGATCTTAAAGAGGTGTCAGATGGAGAAATAAAAGTAGCAGTTAGTACCATATATATCAATTTGGAGGTAAGGAAAAATCAAACTGGAAGCTTTCACCAGAAATTACCTGAAGAGTAATTCTTATATCGTTTTTTTATTGCTATATGGATTTTTAAAACTATTGATGGATTTCTTTTGATGTAATTTGTGATGTTAATATTCTAGAATAGTTTTTTCCCAGTTTGGACATTTGAAATGTATTCTCAAACAATCCTCAAACAACATAAGGCCTGAATCATTGTATCTATGGTTGTCAAGACCATAGATTGCAGAAAGCTCCTTAAAGCCTGGTAAGTGCATTTCCTAATTGAACCAATTCCTAAACATTTGCCTTCATTATCCAAAACCACTTATCAGAAAGTCCTTCTTTAATGTCTCTGTAGAAATTAGATAATGGGTTTGTGTCTTGTTACCCAAAGAAAACCCAGCTTTATCCAGTTTGGCTTAATTTACCTAGCTTTGGGAAATATTGCCATAAGGCAGGGGTGTCAAACTGGCAGCCTGCAGACTGGATGTGTCATGCGCAGACCAATGCCCACCCCAGTTCCGCAAATGGGAAAAATGTTGCAAAATGTCATGTGACAGCAAAGTGATGCTGTCAGTTTGACATTCATACCATAGGGAGTGATTTACGGCTGGGATTTAGCATCTCATTAACATTTTCTCTGTTGTGTATGTCTACCTACACATAACAAGATAGTAATGAAAGAAGGGGACCCAACTTTCATCTTACAAAGAGACATGGCTACATGTTTCTATGAAATAAATTCCAGATAAACTTCTATCATCTCCAATTAAAGTTTTGAAAGTAATAAGGACCAGAAAAACTAATCCAGACTTTTACGGGCTAACAGCATTGGCAAAACAAGGTTTTAATATTATAATACACTCATAATCTGTATTCTCATAATCTGTAGTCTTTCCATCCTTACCTGTGGTTGTCCAGGTTGAAGGATTAGAGAAGTAGTGCAATTGCCATTATATAGAGACAATTCTTCAATTGTTGGGGGCATGTTCTACAGTGATGGATTCAAATTTTTTTACTATTGGTTCTGTGGGCATGGTTTGGTGGATGTGGCTTGGTGGGCATGGCAGGGGAAGGATACTGTAAAATCTCCATTCCCTCCCCACTCCAGCGGAAGGTTACTGCAAAATCCTCATTTCCTCCTGATCAGCTGGGACTCGGAAGGCCGAGAATAGATGGGGGTGGGACCAGTCAGAGGTGGTATTTACCAGTTCTCCAAACTACTCAAAATTTCCGCTATCAGTTCTCCAGAACTGGTCAGAACCTGCTGAATGCCACTTCTGATGTTCTATAAGACAACTAAGCAGAGAAAGGTATGGGTATCAATGAACCTTCTTTGCCAATGTAGCCATAATGTAGTCGCCTAAAAATAATTGGAAATGTGGATTAGATATTGTTTGAAAAAAAGAAAAAGATTATGTGTTCACCCAGATAATACACTATTTTCAGCTTTTCTAATTTTCCCATTAAATAAATGCATGATATCAGTGATTGATTATTCTTGCATACATACTTATCATAATGGTATCTGCTGCGTGGTAAGAGATATGCACCACATACTGTGATTGGCATATTTATTTCCTAGGAATTTAAAATTATTTGTTATTGGGCATATTGCTAAACATTATAGATTGAACTGTAGCGTTGATATCTGTCGTTCTGCTTGGTTTTAAATATTTTTGGGGGGCACATTACAAAATATAAATTTGTCAAATATGTTTAATATTGATGGGATGTTTTGAAAAGTAGAAGTAAAAATCTACTTTTTAGATTTTTACTTCTAAAAAGAAGAATATTGTTCTTGAGTGCCACTGCAGAAAGGCATAGATAATTGTTGCCAAGAAAAATGTATAACATAAAATCACCAGGAGTTGAGCTGGACATAAGGAGACTTACATTTTTCAGAGTTTCGATCACATGAGTGGCCTTGTATTAGATCACAGCTAGACAACCATTGGGTCATCATTTCAGAGATAGATAGATATATCTAATATTTTGTATTATGTCCTAAATGTCTTATATGTTTTATGTCCTAAAATGTTTTATAAAACCTGCCAAATTTCAATTCCACAGGAGTCACGGATTATGTATTTTGGATGTAGTCTGTAAATTAGCGCATTTGAGGTACCTTGGTTCAAAAATTAGAGCCCTAGGATATGCCCTTTTTTCTCAGTTAAAATCATAAGTGTTTTAATAATTTCTAGATTTTACAAAGCCTTAAATACTACTTTATGGACTATGTTCAGGCTGATTATAGAAATCCGATTTCAGTTTAGAAAACCCAATAAAAGTAAGGCACTCTTTCATATTTTAATAATGACACATGAAATAAATTACAGACTTTGAAAAAAAAATATCTCCAGATACTTCTTACAAAGACATAGGATACGAAAAATAAATGATTTATGGAGCTCTAGGAATGTGACTTTTGCAGGCTACCTTATGTCTAAGGAACATTAAACATGGAGTTTTTGTTTAGCAAATAAATAACCATTCACTTCAATGGTTGCATAGTCTGGACTTCTGCGCATATTTTTGCAAAGATAAGGAGAGGCCATTAGGGATTTAATATAAAATAAATCGCCAAGGGGTCTTCTTGTAGTCCTAGACTTTCTGCCACATGGTGTGTTACTAATGTGCATAAATGGGCTTAAATGAATGTGTTATCTGTACTACATTTGCAGTGTGTATATAGATATTATTTTAATTGCATTCTTTGTAAAAGAACATCTATCATATTTTTGGATCTTGAAAATATTCTATACACAAACAGATTAAACCTGTTTTCAAGTATCAGATAATTTTTGCCTATAGGTGATGTTTTGGTGTATCTGTTGTACAGCAGGAAGTATACTTTGATTTTCTCCTGTCGTATGTATTCCTAGTTAAGTAATCACCTTCTAAGAATAAATGGGCCAGTCAGAGATCCATTATCAAATACCTTCTGTTCACAAAGCTATCATTTAAACTTGTGTACCACCATGGAGGAGAATAGTGGTAATATTGTTGATGCTCTAGGTCAAATTAAAACTCACATCTGTAATAATAAGCACCACATCTGCATAGGCTTAAAAATGTGATCCTTCTGAGACTGCTTCAAATTTAGATAATTACTAAAGTGGACTTGAAACATTAATTTGTCTGTACAATAAAGTGATACTTCATTATTTTGCCCATACATAAATGTGATAGACAACAAGGAGGTTAGCTGCCTTAGAAGCTTACTAAGTGAAAATAATGCAGTTCTTGAACCTAGTCGTACTATAATTATAAAACATGTTTTATAGCTTAACATTTGTCTACCTAACTATATAATGGTTTATATAATAAAGCGTAGTTAAACAAACTTTGATTCTACATGATGCATGTTGTTAGGGGTGGGTGGGAATTCTTTGGAAATCCATATAAAAAGATAAATCAGTACAGAAATTATGGGCGGCCAAAAGGCAAAATCTGAGTGGTGGCATGGCAATTCAATGGTTACCCTTTTTATGTTTCCATCATTTTGACAAAAATCCAGCTTGCTGTGAATTCCCCTGATTAAAACATCCACTGTACATGTAGATGTCTATCATTAAATTATGTTATTTGTCCTGAGAGTGGATCTTTTCACTATCACTATCTATTGATTTTTTTCCCAGAGGTGAGTTGCTAATTTTTTTATTACCACTTTCGGGCATGCTCCTGCATGCGCAGAAGCATCTGGGCAGGTGGGTGGAGCCTCCTACCGCCGCTACTATCAGCTCGGCCAAGGGGGCTGAACCGGCAGCAACCCACCTCTGATTTTTCCTAGATTATATAATGGCTGTATGATTTGTACAAGTTTACCAGTTGCATGGGTTCAATTCATCCCAAATTCTGTAGGAAGTCAAGCAACCTTTTGGGAGGGGAGATTTTATTATTGTGCTGTAGTATATAACCACATACATACTTCTTGTAGTTTTATTTCATTTTTCATGCAAGGATATCACAGCGTCATGTATTGTGTTCTCCATTTTTATCCATCATAGATCTGTTTGTTCCAAAGATGCTTTTTTTCCCCCTTCAAAAGGTAACTGGACTTTCTTGGTTCCCCCCCCCCCTTTGAAAGTGTTTAAGTTCTTGTCCAAGATACTTCTTCAGTTCTAACTGGTATGGAATGTAAGAAGCTTCTTAGATGAGAAGCAAAATGTTAGAACCTGTAGCTAACATTATGACCGGTTTGGAGAACCTCCAAATCGCACCCATGGCTGGCCCCACCCTGCCTCTCCCACCCCTCCCGTCCCCTCCCAGGAGTCTCCACATGGGCCATTTTGGATGTGAGGTAAGTTGCAGGGCCTGTGCAGAGGCTCATGGAGGGGGGAAAACGGGCCCCCTGGAAACCCTCTGGAGCCTGGGGGAGGCCTCCAGAACCCAGGGGAGGCCTCTCAGAGGCTCAAGGAAAGCCTCTGGAGCTGGGAAAGGTGAAACGCCCCCCGTCATGGTGCAGGAGGTCGACTAGGCCACACCCACCCAGCAACCGGGCCGAGGACCTGTTGCTGAAATTTTTGAAGCCCACCCCTGGGTTCAAGGCAATGAACTTCATAACAAAGCAGGATTTGAATGCCAATGTTTAGTGCTTGAGTACATGAATATATTTTATGTCTATAATGATTCCATGTAATTTGAAGCCAAGACACCCAAACGGCCTAACTCCAATATTTCCATTAAAAAAATTAACCTATTGACTTTTTTTGGTCTATCATACATTGGAAAAGAAAGTAAAAGTTAGGTCCAGTAAAGAAAAGTTAGCATTTCTGTTCTGGGAATCGGACTTGCTAGAAGCAGAACTGCAGAAAATGAGCAGAGCAGAAAAATCCTGAACTGAAGGGTTAAGGGTTTCTATTCCTTTTTTTTCTTATTGTTGCTACCATGTTATAGTAAACAGGTCTATATAACATGTGTTTCCTTTGTTAAGGATCCTTGCTGACTCTTTCTTCTTTGGCTGCTGTATCTCTTCAGCAAACATTTACTGATCTACTATAATTTTGTCCCTTATGTACATATCATAATAACTAGCTTTGTATAGTAAGGTCATACATAACAAGGGACCATAGCAAGGACAGACAGAATCTGATTTGCCCATTTCACTAGGAAGAACTCCTTTTTAGGGGTTTATAAAAGAGTTAATCTTCAGCACCCCATCTTTCTTAATAAGAATTAATGTGGTTTCAGGTAGCTGCAAACAGGCCTTTGTGTTCTTTAACTTCCCCAGATTGCCTAGCTGACACACAGATCTTTTCATCAGTAAATGCGCTATTAGTCCTTATATATACTTGTAACCAAACTCATGGAAGCTATTGATAATAAAACTTTGCATTTCCTAAATTCCCAGTTCTGGGACACTTCTGCCCTGCAATGCTTTCATCTTTAAGAACATACAGTCCTACTTAATTATTGGATCTTCTATAATGCCTGTGAATGTCAGATGCTGCCATTTATTATTCGGCACAGAATTGGGCCTTGCAGTTAAAATTTTAATATATGAAGCTGTTGAAGTCTTGTCAGCACCTAGGCCTTTTCCAGGGAATTGAAATTCTGTTCTGTTCTACTTTACTCTAATCTAATCTAATCATCTAATCTAATCTAATCTAATCTAATCTAATCTAATCTAATCTAATCTAATCTAATCTAATCTAATCTAATCTAAACTATTCCTCCAGACCTGATCTAATCACTTAATATTTATGGTCCAATATGCATGCTTGCTGAGCTGATTTCAAATTTTATTCCTTAGGGTTTTTTTTTGTTTGTTTGTTTAAGGTCTCAGTAGAAATTCACTCGTAGAGACGCATGAGCTCAGTGGCTAAGACACTGAGCTTCTCAATCAGAAAGATTAGCAGTTTGACGGTTCGAATCCCTAGTGACACGTAATGGAGTGAGCTCCCATTACTTCTCCCAGCTTCTGCCAACCTAGCAGTTCAAAAGCATATAAAAAGGCAAGTAGAAAAATAGGAACCACCTTTTGTGGGAAGGTAACAGTGTTCCATGGTGTTTAGTCATGCCGGCCACATGACCACGGAGACATATTTGAACAGCACTGGCTCTTCAGCTTTGAAATGGAGATGAGCACCACCCTCTAGAGTCAGGAATGAGTAGCACATATGTGCGAAGGGAACCTTTACCTTTAGAAACTCACTGGAATGTTATATTTTTATTTTATTTTTAAAATCACATTTGTCACCATTGTTGCTATTTCAGAATATTATGGTGTAATATCAAAACAAAATTTGATATAGCCATTTTAGCTATTGAGAGGAGACTACTTTCTTAAATCATTCTTCATGGCACAAGACATTTTCTATGGAACTTACAGTACAGTATATTCATTTATTGTGCTAAATCATTTTATATCATGAAACATCAGCTTAATGCTAAAATTCGTGTATCTCCGGTCTACTATTAGAAATGCAAAGACTAAACATGTTTCAAATAGCACTCTGTGCTGCCAACGATGTATCAACGCCCTATGCCATTACTCTTTTCTAAATGTGATAATAATGTGATCTGTTAACATAAAAAAAAGTTTGATGCCACAAAGCAGCTGGAAATGGACAACTGAAATATGCATATATCTAACTCATATCATCAAATGCACAGTTTGATATATGTTGTTAAAAGCTTTTCATGTCTTTCTGTTCTTCTCAAGCAAAAATAGCTGCTTTTTAATGTAAATCGACAGGTTTTTGTAACTCCCATTCCTAACTGAGATATTTTGCTAGTTCCAAACACTGTTTGGTGAATAGGGATAGCAATGTTTAACCTAAGATATTTTTGTGCTAGTAATGTCAGGATTTGTAGGATAGATGCTCATGAATAATTGCTACAGTATGTGAAGTCTAGCTTTAAAGGTAAAGTTCCCCTTGCACATATGTGCTCGACGCTCCTGACTCTAGGAGGTGGTGCTCATCTCCGTTTCAAAGCCAAAGAGCCCGCACTGTCCGAAGATGTCTCCATGATCATGTGGCCGGCACGACTAAACGCCAAAGACTAACAGAACACTGGCTAGCTTTAGTAGCGCCCTATACACTTGATTCCACAATAGTTTTGCTGCTATCTTCTCTTGTTTGTCCTAAGTTTAAACGTGAAATTCTTCTTTTGGAGGAAACGGAAAGTTGTGTAAGGCTTTTGCAGTCTTATTTTTTTTTATTAACACTTCCTTTGGCATGCCTTAAAGATCTAGCGGTAAACATCCCCTCTGGTGTAACTCAAGTGCATTTTTTCTGAAGTGCGGTGTTGGACTGAGAGGCAGGATTGCAAATCCCCTTGGGGTACCTGAGAATCAAGGATATGTGCTACATAAGTGCAATATTCACCCTTGATTTCCTGCGTTTAATACTGATCTTAAGAGCTTTCTACTCAGATTCAGTGGCTTTTACTCAGGTTTCCTCTTATTGGATATTGCTTTGCAACAGTGCAAATGTATCTTTGTCAGTAGCTCAATTCAGGTTCAATATAGAGATTCCCTTTTATGCCTGCTGAATGTAATTTGTAATGAAAGATAACGAATCACAAACATAAATAAAACACATTATAAATGTATTAGCAGCATGTATTAGCCAGAAATATTCTCTCCCCCACTTCCTGTCCAGTTGTTCTATTACATCAGCAAATATTAAGGAGAAAATGTTGTGGACTAGCTTGCATATACAGAAAATGGCTAAAATGGTAGCCATGGCCAACCACAAAGTATTCAATTTATCAGCACACAAACTAGGGAAGAAATTACAAGTTTCTCTTTGTCAACTCTTCTCATTTTGCTACTCCTTCTTCTGCTATCATGCATCTCAGACATCTGTCATGGTAACACTGAATGTAGACTAGGGGTGGGTTCCTGCCAGTTCTAACCTCTTCTACAAAAGAGGTTCCACAAATCTACAGTGCCATTTAGAACCGGTTCCAGCTCCCTTCACCCTTATACCAGGGGTGTCCAAACTTGGGAACTTTAAGACTTGTGGACTTCACCCCGCCCATCCGCACATCATCAAGATGAAGAGCGAGAGGAGGAATTCTGGGAGTTGAAGTCCACAAGTCTTAAAGCTGTCAAATTTGAACAACCCTGGGGTTTTTTTCTAAATGGTTAGGGGTGCAGGGGTCTTGTAACTTGACAGCTTTAAGACTTGCACAATGTCAGAGTTCCTGAGCCAACATGACTGGAGGAGGAATTCTGGGAGTTGAAGTCCACAAGTCTTAAAGATGTCAAGTTTGAACACCCCTGGGGTTTTTTCTAAAGGGTTAGGGATGCAGGGGTCTTGTAACCTGACAGCTTTAAGACTTGCGTGCTTCAAAAAGTTTCTGAGCCAACATTTTGGTTGCTAAGCAAGAGCGTTGTTAAGTGAGTTTCACCACATTTTACAAGTTGGCCATACCCACCCAGTCACATGGCTGGCAAGCCACTCCCACCCAGTCACATGGCTGGCAAGCCACTCCCACAAAGCAGACCACACCTACAGAAGAGGTTCTAAAAAATTTTGAAACCCACCACTGATATAGACCCATGTTGACAAACCTAATAATATCAAGAGTATATACTCAACTTTGGATGTTCTGGCTTCTAAAACTGGTACTAAGGTTGCACCAATATAATCACCAGAGACACATATTTTAAATTCTGAACAACTTTACCTATAAGCATAGACTTTTATATTTTACCTAAAATCTGTCCCTCTTTTCATCTTTTATGAAACACATTCTTTAGTTGAAAATTAAAGTAACACTTCTATTTCAGTTAAAGTTTTATCATAATATTCTAATGTAGAATTTAACTTCCTATATTTGCTGAATATTTGCTTATAATAATAATAGCTAATATTAATGACCTTTTGTGAATTCATGTCTAGACTTAGTGTTATTTTTTTACATTAATATGTTCCTTACAAGCTTTCTTTTTGTTTAAATCTGGAAAGTGCAATTATATTGACATATGGTGATAATGTGATAAATCTTAAGGGTTAGAGGTTGAGGGAACCACGGCTTGTCAATTAGCAATGTAAATGAAACATTCATTATCTAACATGCTGAGAAGTTGATGAAGTGTACAATAATCTGATCCCAAGTTTATTTCTGAAATAAATAGGGTATTATGAGGATCAAGGACAATGGTTTGGATTTCTTGTTATTTTTATTTTTATTCAATATTTAGTAGCACATAGAAAATACATTTTGAAATCCAATTAAATTTCATTGTAGCAGAAAAATATTTAAGCATTTAGAAAATTATTCTACACAATCATCTGTGTTTTTCTCAATGCAATATAACCCGATTTAATGTAGCTGAATTATCCATATTAAAAACTTAAGGTTGCATATTAAAAAGTTCAACAACACATGAAGAACTATTCCTAATTTTGGGATCCACTTTAGAAAAAGTTGCAAATAATCCCAGGATATGAAGTTAATTGTTCTTGTGATACTGTGGTCATCACTATAATGGAGTCAATTTTTGTTATTTTCTATGATGGCAGTTGAAATCAGCCTTTCCGGGTAATATTTTCATTCATTAGTGATGTTGGTGTTGAGACTGTTGGCATCAGTATGAATACAGTTAGCATCACCATTCTTGGGCAGATGGAAGAATGATACATAATAAAAACATGGAGTTTTACAATCGCTGCAAAAGTAGATTTATTTTTTAATAATTTATTTAATTGTATTTATCAGTGAACATTGATTATCACTCATTCATACCACTCATTCATAAATTATTTTTCCAAGAAGCTCAGGAAAGTGCATGCATTCTTCCCTATCAAGGCAAGAATGCTGTTGGGTAAAATACACTGAAAAGGAATTTCTTGTGTAGAATTCCTATGGACCCTACTCTGAAATGCAGATTATGGCATCATAAACAAAACAACAACAACAACAACAACAACAACAACAACAATGAGTGCTGTGATTTCCCAGCTTATTGTGACCAGGCATTGCATTGATGCAGTGCAACTTATGCCTAATACTTTTAAGTCTGCTGCTGTGTCAGTGGAACTCAATGAATATAAAATCCCAAACACCAACTTGCTTGTTAGAAAAAACCTTGAGAAGCATTCTGTGTAAAATGATGTTTTTCTGGAAAGTTGCAGCCACCCAGTGGCCAGGAAACCTAATTTCAAAGCAAATGTTCATATCCAGAGATAGTCAAACAATAACCGAAATGCACAAAGGCATTTCAACCTGTTTTCATATGAAACTAACAACTCATTCCCACACTGGATTAATGTCAATAGTTCATTAATTAAATATTTTAAATATACAGAATCTAATTATTGAACAATTGACATTAATCCAGTGTTCATGTCTGACGCAATTCAACATTTTACATTTTTAACATTAAAGATATTTTTTTTTATTGTATGACAATCTGCAGATAACCTTCCCTCCATAAAACCCATTATGTCCTTTAAGTTTCATTGCTTAAAATAGTTTGCCAAAAGTTGTATTCCTCTTTGTATGAGTTTGAACAGTTTCCATCATTTGTAGAAACTTTTAAATGATTAAGAAAGCAAACATGAACTTTTGTTGAGATAATTAAAAATCCAACTCACATGGATGCATATGAGTAGATGAATGCCATTGTAATGAGTAGCTAAAGAGCCATTGTAATGAATTCAGATTGCTTGAAATATTTAGAGATATTAGAGTCTAACATTTAGAAATAGTTTCAGAATATTAGCCTCAATTTTTATTTTGAATGACTATTACTTGAGGGGGGTTGTTATCCCACAACATAAATTATGGGGAACTGTTTAGGTATTTTGACACAGAAGAAAATATGGCCTTTATAATGAAGAGGCTCATGGAACTACACCTCCTTAAAGAGTTACTACATGTTTATATACATGAGGGACGCAGTGGTTCAGTGGCTAAAACACTGAGCTTGTCGATCAAAAAGGTCGGCAGTTCGGCGGTTCGAATCCCTAGTGCCGTGTAACGGAATGAGCTCCAGTTACTTGTCCCAGCTTCTGCCAACCTAGCAGTTCAAAAGCACGTAAAAATGCAAGTAGAAAAATTGGGACCACCTTTGGTGGGAAGGTAACAGTGTTCTGTGTGCCTTCGGCGTTTAGTCACGCCAGCCACATGACCATGGAAATGTCTTCGGACAGCGCTGGCTCTTCAGCTTTGAAACAGAGATGAACAATGCCCCCTAGAGACGGGAACAACTAGCACATATGTGCAAGGGGAACCTTTACCTTACATGTTTATTAACCCACAATCTTTACCACTGCATATAAATCCCAGTGCCAAAGAAACAAAGAAAGGCTTGTTTGTAAGCAGCTTTACCTCCTCCTTGTCTGTCTGTTCCTTTGCTGCTCATACAACTCATTTATGACTGCTGGTGAGTTTTCCCAGCGCTCCTTATCTGTTTCCAGAACAGATAAGTCCATGTTCTGGAAAGATGAGTTTATGTTCTCATCCTATTCCTCCAGTTTGTGCATAGCTTTTTGGGTTGCCAATCTGGCTAGAAAAATGAATGTACCTTGGCATTTTTTGTAGTTTGAACCAAATGATTATAAATAAATGAAGGATGTCTGCTGAGATTAGACATAGAGCTCTTGCACACACACACACACACACACACACACACACACACACACACTCAACAAATAGCTATTGGGAAAGTAGCATTATGCTGCAATAGATGCTATTAACATCCATTAGCAACCTTGATGGACTGTTAGAGTTTGATGCATCATTTTCTGTTAAAAGGTTTTTGTTTCAAGGTTTTAGGAAATTGTTACTTAGTTTTCAGAATATGTTAATAATAGAGTACTACTCATTCTGTATCCTGAGATTAAAACTCATGCATTTCTCATAGGTCAACTGGTGACTTCTTATTTGTATATTATATACTTGAATGTCTGGTTTTGGTATCTTCTGCTCTGATTACACTTGGCTGTCTCTTTACATCTTCAATCTTCACTACATTTAACAAACAAATGTAGTCCTTGTCTATATTTACAAACTGCATAGTCTGTTTTCCTAAAATGAAAGTAGGGGGAAAATGTGTAAAATTGAGAAAAGCAACCTAATTATACAGTATTAAAAGGAACTATATTTTATATAAAGCAAAGCTGGGCTTCAGTTAAGTCACTTCTTTTGATTTTGCTGCTTCTGTCTCACTTCCTTCCTTCTCAGTGGCTCTCAGTTCTTTAAAGAAGAAATGGAAGGGAGAGACCTAGAACAATCTGACTACAATATTTAATTGTAGAAGATTGTAGAAGAAAAACAAGATTGCTCTGAGTACAGATAGTTTAACACCGCCACCTAGTGGCTGTAATTGTTGGGGAATACAGACGTTTCTTCACTTGTACCTATAAAGGGAAGTCCTCGACTTACTTTGAGCCCAACATTTACGTTTCTAAGTGAAACATTTGTTAAGTGAGTTTTGCCTTATTTTACTACCTTTCTTGCCACTGTTGTTAATTGTTTCAATTGTTAAGTTAGTCAGTAGCACGGTGTTTAAGCGAATCTGGCTTCTGACCTTGTCAGAAGGTCGCAAAAGCTCCACACATGACCCCACGACACTGCAACCGTCATAAATATGAACTAGTTCCCAAGCAGCTGAATTTTGATCATGTGACCTTGGGAATGCTACAAATGGTCATGAGTAAAATGACCATAGCTCACTTTTTTCAGTGCCGTTGTAATTTTGAACGGTCATTAAATGAACTGTTGTAAGTTGAGGACTACCTGTTCTGTACACCTACGTTATTTCCTTACAGGATTGGCAGTGTTAAGCAAAGTACACTAACAAGATGAGAAACACAGAAAAGGAGTAAATAAAATGTTACTTGTCAATATTAGGCAATTAAGGCAATAAAATATTAAAGGTAAAGGTTCCCCTTGCACATATGTGCTAGTCATTCCTGACTCTAGGGGGGGAGGTGCTCATCTCAATTTAAAAGCCAAAGAGCCAGCGCTGTCCGAAGACGTCTCCATGGTCATGTGGCCGGCATGATTAAACACCAAAGGTGCATGGAACACTGTTACCTTCCCACCAAAAGTGGTTCCTATTTTTCTACTTGCATTTTTACTTGCTTTTGAACTGCTAGGCTGGGACAAGTAATGGGAGCTCACTCCATTACGCGGCTCTAGGGATTTGAACTGTCAACCTTTCTGATTGACAAGCTCAGAGTTTTAGCCACTGAGCCACCGCGCCGTTAAAGGCAATATTAATTGTCTTTAATTATTGAAACCATTATTTCAATCCTAGTTTCTAGTCAATGTATTTTAAACTGAGGAAAGAAAGGATACTAAGTGAGGTTGTTGGATATTTGATTAGACGCCAAAGGCTTTCTCCCATATTACTTATTTTGTTTACCCTAATACTTAGAATGTCTAACTGAAAATTGTTACAGAAGAACTATAATGACATTAGAGTGTGCTGGCAGGGTAAAAACAAGAATGGAAATACTTTCTCATATCTCTGACATTTTCCAGGGTTTTATGGAAAATCTTCTACTGTACAATAGAAGAGAGTTAATTTTTTAAAAAGTCTGAAATATTATGGAGGCATACCCTCAACTCATTCTGCCTGGCTGAAAGATTTACTATTTTTTCATACTATTTTTAGAGATTTTTCGAAGTTCAAATTCCCAATTTTGCGCTCAAATACTGGTGTTCTGTTCCCAACAGAGTGGAAAATTGAACAGTATTGTGTCTTGGAGGATCTTTTAAAACTCATCTATGAAAATAATTTTAATTATGTTACTGGCCAAAATTCTATAGGTAGACCAATAATTGAAGCAATGTAACTATGTTTGTATTTCAAATAAAATAAGTCAGTATAAATTTAGAGCTAAGTTATTAAGGCAATCACAGCATGTTTAGTTTTACAAATGTAACAAATGTAAATGTAACAACATTTAGTCCCATTCAAGGAAACAAAATTGTATGAAATAAATGTTTGGCTATTTAGCCAGATAGGGAATTATAAAGTGGGTGTTTCCAATTTGACATAGCGCATTCTAAGAAGACATGACAGCTATGAATCCAACTGAGTTTTTCCCCACTCTGTCCAATGGAACAATGTTAGTTTGAATCTGGGAGGATACTGAAATATGTTAGTGTCTTCAAAGTTTGGGGACGGTTATTTGATTTAACCATATTTATCTTTCCAGACCAAAGGACGCCATAGCTACTCATAGTTATTCCTAGATAGGTCCCTTTATGATCTGTGGACTTGAACTCCCAGAAATCCTGATCCAGGTTTGGCTG
Organism: Natrix helvetica; assembly: GCF_964273705.1. Taxonomy (NCBI): domain Eukaryota; kingdom Metazoa; phylum Chordata; class Lepidosauria; order Squamata; family Natricidae; genus Natrix; species Natrix helvetica. The sequence continues at coordinate 70,962,928 of NC_138552.1, forward strand.
GGGAATTCTGGGAGTTGAAGTCCACAGGTGATGACGGAGTCATAGGTGCTCGTCCCTGTGCTAAGTCAAAAACAACACAAAACCACACAGAATTTAGCACCACAGCAACACTCTAGATCATGGCTGTCAAACTCCCAGCTGCGGGCTGGATGTATAACACTCTGGCCATGCCCGGTTTAGCGAAGGGGGAAAAAGTCCCGCCACTGCCATGACTACCTAGTTTGACACCCCTGCTCTAGATTTATGTTATAGTATTAATATATGCAACTGCACTGGCTTCCATGCTGAAGTACCTAATTATTCTTTCTGCTAGAAAAGGGTTGGGCTGATATGAAAAGCAATTATGAAGAAAAATCAATGGGAGCTCAGCATCCTTAAATTGGTAAATAAATCCTTCTGAATGTGTTAGTGCAAGAGATATCATGGTATTAAACGCAAGAACCTTAGTCCAGTTCTGGTGAACATATTAATATTTTGTATTCTGGGTCTTGATTCCGTTGGTAAAGGGTCTAGGATTGGGAAGCAACATGTAAATTGTTGAATTCATAAATTATAATCTCCCTTGTAATAGATCACTTTGATTATTAACTGTCCTCAAGAAATGCATTCTTTTCCCATCTCCTCTAAGTTTCATAAGTTTTATTTCTAATTAACATTCAGCATTCCATAGCTTTTGCAAATACTTAGTGCCCCTAAAATATTCAGTCCTCCTCAAGCTTTTAGATCTTTTTAACCAAAACGCATTTCTTTTAGACTTTTACAATTCTCAAAATTCGGCAGACTGAATAGCCCTCCTCCTTTAGCTTCATATTTCCAATTGCTTCTCCCTGCATGTGATAGGTTTCTCTACTTGGAGCCTACTTTTAAAATTAAAAATATTGACTGATTAAGCAGTTAGAGATATCTGTCCTACTTGCTGTATTCCAGGGGAAAATATGTGTTTACAGCTGGTGAATGTCCAACAACAGCTATTGGAACATTTTGCATAGGATGGACATCTGGATATATTTTTTTCATTGTTGATAGGATAATGAGTCTTACCATTTCCTCTGAAGGAACTGACTGTTTAATAAATGAGTTGCTAAAGGCATCTTCTAATTCATATAACCATGAGTGTTTACTAGGGTCTTTAGCAAAACAGCAGCGGAATTACAAAGAACGATTAGAATACTTGTTTTATATTTTACCATTGTATTTTCAAATTTTTGGTATAAAATAATTGTTTTGATTTTATTTGATTGGTGTGTGTGTGTGTGTAAAAACATGTAAATGAGTAAAATAAATAATTAGATTCAGTTAATGACAAAATATTTCTGTGAAAATTGAATTGTTTTCTGTTTTTTTCACTTTCAAGAGGATTTAATGGAGAACATATATTTTTACCCTTGTTTTCCAACTCCGTTTCCTTGATATTCTTATGCCACAATATTATTAGTAGCATATTATTATAAGGCAGGCATTTATGGCAATATTTTGGTTTTATGCTTATTCTGCATTATGCTATGCTATGGTAATGATATTTTGACACTGTCTGAATGAGAGTAATGGTTTGAAATGCTCAAAAAGAGAAAGGAATTTGCACTTGGTTTCTGTGAAATGAAAGGAGAATTGTTAATTTGGCTGGGAATAAACCTTCACAAAGGAAAACCTGAACTTGCAGAAAGAAGCCTTGAAAAATGGCTTGCCCAGGGAACCTAGAGGCCTGGGGCTTAAGAGGAGAGAACAAAATAAACACTAGAGAATTTATAAAAAAAGACTCTGAAAAAGAATATTTCAGAAACAAGGTTGGAAGGGACATATTTTAATCTAAGGGAGATGAGCAGGAAGACTTACAATGGTTTTTAATGCTTTAAGTACCTTTGGTTTTCATGTTTTGGATTTCAATTATGCATGATTTGTGAAAAAAAGTGGATAGAAAACTTTATGCCTAGCCTGTCTAGGGACAAAAACCTGTATTAGCACTGTCTTTTCTGCAATGCCATTGATGGTTAACAACTTTATTCTGCTTATGATGTCCATTTATATAAAAGACATCATAAATGTTTTTAAATCCTGACATACTAAAAATAAAATTTCCAGTGATAACATTTGGAAAATAGTTGGTTAGGATATAGAATATATTTTGCTGAAAATATCTGAAAATATTTCTTATGATCATCTAAGTTTGTTTTTTTAGTTTGTGAGCTTTTCCAGCCAAAAACCGTATTCTATACACAATGCTTAATAAACAACTTGTTCTCTGAGTAAATATGTGTGGGCATATAAGTAACATGACTCTGCTAGTAATTGCAAAGATAACACCAGTAGAAGAAATCAGAAGTTATTTTGGTGTGACAGGAGTGAGTTTTAGAACTATATTAATTGATACCTACAGTATCAATTAATACTGCTTTTAGTATGAATTTTTTTAAAAAATAATCTATTTTCGAACAAATAAACTTGCATTTAAGAATAGCTATTCAGGGCTGTAAAAAATCAGGGATAAAATATTCTAGGTATCAGTGTACAGATTCATACTTAGATATGAATTAAAATATCCAAGCAATGTAAAATGAAGGATTCGCTAAATAGGAAAAGTAAAATACCCCAATAAAATTTTCATCTATTTGTGACTAATAGATTTTAGTTTAAAGCAACAACAACAACAACAACAACAATCTCTATAATTTTGAGCTAATGCCTCATCTTTTTCAGATCAGTAGTGGTTAAACCAACAGTTAATGATCTTCATCATGTAATTTGAGTGTCGAGTTTGTTTATGCTAGACCAACTTTATCTATACTCCAAACAAATTATCTCTTATAATCACCAGCCTGAAGATAAATCTGTAAAATGTTTTTCTGATGATAGTGCTGTGGTTGGCAGGTGTTAAAAGTGCCTCCCAGGGACAAAGATTGAAGATGGGCTTGTTCCCACGAATCCTTTAGGCGATGGCGTTTAGTTTTCTAGTCTATCATCTGAGAAGGAACCTTGCATGGTGTCCTGCTAATGAAATCTAATGAGCAGAGGTCACATATCTTTATGAAAAAGAACCAAAGCTACTGAGTGATGAATGGACTCTGTGGGTTGTAGCACATTTATATATTGTTGCAGATTGCTGTTTTTGCCAGAAGAACTCTTTTCTAAGCATGTGGATATTTGATTATTAGGCGGTCATATGCATATCCACTTAAAAAGTTTCCCCTCTAACAGCTGCATTTATGTATATGGGGAAAAAAGCAAGATGCCAAATGGAGAATAGGGATACAAGCTCCACACATCCTGAATGTGTGTGATGATAACCAATACACATATGACATGGGTAGGACTTGCATTGTGATGTTCTCTCTGCCATCCTGTTGGTTTTGACTCTCCCCTGCAGACTCTGTTGCCTATGGATTTAGGTGGAATTTATATCCAGTCTGAGCAAATAGGACTATCTCCTGAGAAAGCAGTCAGCCTCATTGGCTAGAGTGCACCAAAATAGAGGTACCTGCTGTCTACTAGCTTTCCCACAGATGATCTGCCTTATTTTTCCTCCAAAGGAAAAAAAAGACAAAGTTCTCATTCAAAATAATGAGAGAGATATGCTTCAAATATGTCAAAGACTGGCAGAATAGCCTATCTTTGTCCCCTTGACATCGTGTCTCCTTTTAGGAAATTCAAATCTGAAAATCTATGGGGATTCTCAGTTATCCAGGTCATGGTTGTCCCAAAGGTGCTTATTTCAAAAGGCAACTGGACTTTCTGGTTTTTTCCTTGAAGACGTTTCGCTTCTCATCCAAGAAGCTTCTTCAGCTCAGACTGGATCCTTCCAGATAATCTTTCCATTCCCCATCATTCAGTTAGAGCTGAAGAAGCTTCTTGGGTGAGAAGCGAAATGTCTTCAAAGAAAAAGCAGAAAAGTCCAGTTGCCTCTTGAAAAAGCACCTTTGGGTTCAAATCTGACAGTATCAGAAAAAGCTAGTTGCAGAGATTTGTGGAGAGCAGGAGGGGGAACCTGATAATGGATTTCACTCTTTGAAATTGGGATTCTCCATCCAAACATGGAGTAGAAACTTATCTGGGATACTGTCTCAGAGGTTATATGAATACAACAATATATATTCAAGATACACAGGGAACTATCTTTATTCTATTGCTGAAACAATTTGCCCATCAGCACAACTGTGTAAATGCAAATTTGCTGAATGCCAAGATGTGCTGGAACTTAATTGCATCCATGCTAAAATGTATTAATATATTTGACTATATGCATGAGAAGGGCATTAGCAGCGTCTTCAAATTGTTTTCCAAATATTCTAACTTTTATCATTTTGCAAAACTCAGTTGTTTGCTGAGCCACGATTCAAGACCTTTAAAAAATCTTTAATCTGTGAGAAGGAACTTAATGCATCAGATACTGCTGAACATTACTGGGTCTTTTTTTTTTTGAAGTTGTTATCAGTTCATTTGCTGTAGTAGTACTGCTGTGCTAAGAGACAGTTCAATAAATCAACTCAAGCTTGATGGATTCAATAGTCTATTGCAATGAGTGCACGGAACATGCAAAGAATCTCTTAGCTTTCCCTCTTTGAGAAAAGGGTATGCAAAGAGCCTGGATGGATGAATGGTTGATTAATTTTCCTAGACATTTTCTTGACAGCAAGAAATGTGTTTCTTTATTACCATGTTTGCATGACAGTGATACTGCATGGATGATGCTACAAATTACTGAATATAAATTTACACCTGGGACAGTCTTACTAATAGACAGCTCCTGGACAGTAACTATGCTGGTCATTTTTCTGCACAGTTTAGTACTTTATCACTTGAAGCCTGACCATGGTACTTTTGTTAAACAGCACATTTCTCTTGGTGTCTTAGGTGTAAAAACAGATTGTGGAAAGGCATACTATGGATATGTTTGAGCAGCTTTTCAAGAAAACGTCTTTAAGTGTAAAACAACGAAGTTTTGTAGAAGTTCCATCCCTAAAGTGCTTTTGTACTTTAGATTCCAAAATAAACAAGACAGTAGATAATAAAATATCATTAGGGAAAACTGTTCTTTTGCTTGTTCATAAATGATCTATGATTTAGATGAGCATTGAATTGATTCCTGGCCTCACATTACTTAAAATAGTTAAAAAGGGGCAGTGAAGAATTTTCCTGTCAGAAGACAGTAAAGTTAAAAAAGGGAAATGTGGCGTAAAATGATGAATAATGTGTCAAAAAACCCTTAATATGCATATGGTTCGAGTTGGTACAATTGACCAGGAAAGAATTCTAAGCCTAGTAGTGACTAGCTTGATGAAAACAAACTTCTGCCGTTAAGAAACAGTCCTATAATGCAGTGTTTCTCAACCTTGGCCTACCTGAAGATGCGTGGACTTCAACTCCCAGAATCCCCCAGCCAGCAAAGCTGGCTGGGGAATTCTGGGAGTTGAAGTCCACGCATCTTCAGGAAGGCCAAGGTTGAAAAACACTGCTATAATGAATAATTTTTTAAAAAATAGAAGTATTTATGTATTCACTTAATTTATTTGAAAGTTTTATATGATTTCTCATCAAAGTACTACTGAAACTCTCATTGTGTATATCTATTTGTCTGTTTGTATGCCAAAGTTGCAACAATTTTTGAATCGAGGTACTTAAACTATGCTAACATAAATAATGTGTAAAAAAATCTGGGATCCGTTAATCCTGTGCAATTGAAATTTCTATGATGACCGGTTTTAAATGCAAAATTATGGCCACTGCACCATCTCTATGATCACATGATCACAATCTCCAATGCTCCCTACAGGCTCCCCACAAGTCAAGTCAATAAGGAAGCTGATAGAAAGTCGGAAGTTCTTTCTTCCCACTACTATTTTTTCCCCCTTATCCTTGGTCGTTATGTGTATCTTTTTAGGCAAATAAATATTGATCTTATTGAACTTCATTTGCCACTACAATCATTTATTTATTTATTATATATACTCTTAATAGATGATCATGGGACTTTCTAGCATTGGATTAAAAAAAATATAGTCATCCTAAAAGTTCATTCTGGTCACATCAGGCTGCATTACCTTTCTCTCAAAGGATGAACCAATTGGTCACAGGGTTGTCTAGTACAGTATTAATCTTGAGTAGTCAACAACAATCAAGTTCTATAAACACATAAGAAATAAAGCAAAAACTCTACGGAATTAAAGCCACAAGCTAACCAAGGTACCATAGCACCTCTACACCAAATATACCTTTGAAAGGCTCAGTGCCTGGGAGAACAACTAAGACTGCACGGTCTTCTAATGGTGTCCCCCAGATTATAGGATAGAACCTGTTTCACAAAGCAGGCACTGCTATGAAGAAGATCCACCTCCTGAATATCCCACCCAATGATATTGTTTGATGGGAGTGCTGGTATGTGCTTCTCTTATTTGATAAGCTGGGTCAGGCAAATAACTTTGGAGAGAACTGGCTCTTCAAATTGCTGGGTCTCACACCATTCAGGGCTTTAAAGATGAAAACCAGCACTCTGAATTTTGCCCTGAAGTAACCAGAGAGTCATTGCAAGTCACACAATACTGTAATTAGGCTATGGGGCACCCAGAACTGCCTGCATCACTGCATTCTGAGCCAAGAGAAGTTTCTGGGTGATTTTCAAGGACAGCCCCATATAGAGTTCTGTATGTCTGTGTTAATATAGTGTTTTATACAGATCTATGGCTGGAGGAATATTAGATGTAATTCTGACTTCTGCTGTTAAAAAAGAATAAAAAGGGCAACCAAAATGAACAAGGGGTTGAAACAATATTGATATAAGGAAAATGTATGTTTGAGGCCTTTTTAGGTTAGGAAAAAACAATAAATAAATATGATGGAGTATGGAAGGACGTGGCTAAGACGCTGAGTTTGTCAATCAGAAAGGTCAGCAGTTTGGTGGTTCAAATCCCTAGTGGCACGTAATGGAGTGAGCTCCTGTTACTTGTCCCAGCTTCTGCCAACCTAGCAGTTCGAAAGCATGTAAAAAGGCAAGTAGAAAAATAGGGATCACCTTTGGTGGGAAGGTAACAGCATTCCATGCGCCTTCGGCGTTTAGTCATGCCGGCCACATGACCACAGAGACGTCTTTGGACAGCGCTGACTCTTCGACTTTAAAACAGAGGTGAGCACCGCCCCCTAGAGTTGGGAATAACTAGCCCATACGTGCAAGGGGAACTTTTACCTTTACCTTATGGAGAAACTGCTGATGAGCATTGATGATGTTACCTAGTTTGAGTAATGAAACATCTGTAAGAAAACAACTAAGCTCAGAGAGCAGCAAGGACCTCTCAGGTTAAAAAATACATTGAAAGAAAAAAAATGGTTTAAGATTTTTGTATTGTTACCAAGAAAGCTGCATGAATATATCCATGTAATCATCAGGAATCAAACTTAAATTGTGGGTATTTTTGTCTTTACCTTACTGTTAACCAATTACTTTGCCTTAACTGGTTGCAAAAAAAAAAAGACCATGGTTTCAGCAACTGTAGGAAACTAGATAAAATAGGCATCCAATGAGAATGCAGATAATAGAACTTTCTAGAAAGAAAACTGTAATAAGAAGAATGGAGTCTGGGAGGATCAGTATCGGCTTCCTTTTTTTTCTCTTCACAACAAAGCAAATCAGTGTTACTATTACCTGAAAACTTTTATCAAAAAGTCATCCATATCTGGGTTCAGGAGGGGGGTTCGCAGTAATTAGCACACATTTTTCAACAAACAGCACACAGGCTGTTGGCACGGCATGTGTGCGAAAACACTGATGTTTACTGTATTATATTGCAATTTAAAGATGTCACGAAGTTTGCCCATGAGTTCATAAAACAGAAAAGAGCAAACTGAAGCATTGGCCATGAAGAAGCAAAGTTGAGTTTATTCCAGCTTGAAGATCATTGGGGGTTCATGACATAATTGTCAATGTGGGGGAAACGCAGAGTAATGAGGAAAGAAATATATTCCTCATTTATACTTTGCAATAGTTGGATATTTTTAGCAAATGAGTTGTCAGCAGAAAGGCTTCATTAGACCCATCAGGATATCTGGCCATGAATAACAAATCCCACACTGTAGTGACAGTTTCTTTGAGTCAAAATGATGAAGCGCCTCTGACAAAAGCCATATTGTGCTCCCCATGCAAGAAGAACAAAAAAAGACATCTTATTTTTAATTTGGGCAGGTTAATATTGACACAGTTAGTTTCTCCAGAGAGTCTGATGTATGAACAATGAACATTTACACATAGCTCACTTGAGTAATCAACTGTCATATGCCATCAATCAGAAAGTATTCTAACTATTGAGAAGGACAAAAACAAAATAAATTTCATTTTAATCCTGTGTTTAAAATGGTGTTATTTTTAATTATGCAGGTTTACCACAGATTTCTCTCACCAAAAAAAAAAAAAAAAGACAATATATTTGACTGTATATTTTCTTCCTGCACCTCTATATCTCTGTGTTGTACTTGAATTGCAAGTTAGCAGGATTTTTTTTCCTGTCCTTTAAGTATTTTAAACATATGCAGGTTTTTACAGGATAAAATAACAAAAAAAAAAGCAAATTGCCATATTGCTTCTGAGCATAATTTAAGGGGCTTATTCTTATGAAAATAATGGCAGCACAAGATATCACACACAAAAGAATGGAAACAGCCAGTTTCTTTAAAAAAAAGTAGGATTAGTTCCATATTTTTTGTCTAAATAGCTTAGGAGTGGCAAAGCAAATTGAAATTATTTATGACTCGAGGAATTGAAGTAGATTTCGCTCTTAAACTATCTAGAAATAAAATGTGACTGTAACTTATTACAGATTTAGGTTCCAATATGTGGGTGAATGATTAAAAATTCAATCTAGAGTTTTATTGAGGCTCAGTTTTAAGACATTATCTAATGGGAATTTGACTTCTAAATCTGAAATAAGTTAAATTAAAACATGGAATTTATTGGAAATATGAAGCATGAAATGTTAATGGTTATATTTAGCATACTATATTTACTAGTCAAAACAGTATATTGAACAATCTTCAACACTAAGAGCTCTGCATATTAGATTGTTTGAATATATGTATGTATTTATTTATTTGCTTATCCCTGCCTCAACTCTTGGGGGTATAGAGCTAATGTAGTAGTCCTTGACTTAAGACTACAATTGAACCCAAAATGTATGATGCCAAGACATTTGTTAAGTGGGTTTTGCCCCATTTTATGACCTTTCTTGTCATAGTTGCTATGAGAATCATTGCAGCTGTTAAGTTAGTAACAATTATTATTAACAAGTATTAACAGTAATTTTTATTATATATTAATCCATTACATGTGTTATTTATGATGAAATATGTTTGACAGCATTTCTTATTTATTGTAAGCCCAATAAACCCAAAGCAGATTTTAAAAATGGCTGTAGGATTAAAATAAAAACTGAGGATTTCCATAAAGAGAAACAGATTTTTTTAAAAAAGAAACTCTTCCATAGTTCAATGTGCCCGAATAAATGACCTGGGAGAATAGTTTGAAAGGGCAGTGCAGAAGAGGGATTGTCAGAATAATGCAACTGAGTTCATGTTGTACATCAGATCGTTAATGTTTGAAAGCTCTGGCTCGATAATCATCATATTACACTTTCCAATTAAGATTTTACATGGCCTAAGATGCTTTTATTTTTGCTGAAAATTGCATCCTAAGAAAGACTTGAGAGACCTATCATTAATCCAGGTTTTCAAATGACTTAAAATATCACTTTGTATATATGGACGTGACAGTCTCAGTTGTTAATTCAATTACTTTCTTCAATAAATAGTTGATTTGTCATATTACAGGATTATCTGTTTCACAGAAATATCAATGAAGACCTGAAAGCATTTGTAGATAAATATGGTTTTGATGTCCTTGTCATTTCGGCCAGCTACTTATCAGAAGGACAAGAAAAAAAGCAAATAGCAGTTTATTCAGAAAATATGGAGCTGGGAAATCAGGTATGTATTCTGGAAAGAGGATGAAATAATATAAAAATTGGCATTGTCGTAGAGGATGCAATATTACATCATATTTTGCCATTATTTTTGTAATAATACAGGATGTTAAATTCTTAAAAAATATTACAAGAATAGAACAGTAGCTTCTACAATGATCTGAGAACAATAAAACATCATTAGATGGTTAATTGATAGGAAAATTAGAGACGAAAAGCAATTCTAAATTTTTAAAACTGAATTCTCTTTTAATAGTTTTATATCATTATTTTCTTTTCATTTAACACCTAAATCATGAATGTGCATGGATTTCTGTATAGTTTTTAAATTTGCATATTTAGATAGAATAGTCAGAAATACTGTACATTAAAAATAACCCAGTTTCTTTATTTTTTGCTATCTAAAGTTCACACCACAATAATTGCTTTTTTAAATCAAAGCATATTTGTATTTATTGTTTTGGTTGAAGAAAAGATATGCTTCTTCTCCATGTCCTAGAATGTCTCCTACTCTAGTGTTCTTTACAGTATATTATACTATTTACTGTTCCTTGTTTGCTAATTTTGATATATTTAAATTTAAAATATCTTTTCTTACAGTTATATCTAATCTTAAAGTCTATCTTTTGATGAAGTTATAGAAATAATTTTCTAAATTCACGTGGAAAAGGTTGTTTTTGTTTGTATGTATGAATGTTATATAAGTATTATATAAGAATATAATAGAATAACAGAGTTGGAAGAGACTTTTTGGAGGTCTTCTAGTCCAATGTCCTGCTCAGGCAGAAAACCCTATACCAATGATGGCTAACCTTTTCCGGACTGAGTGCCCAAAGTGCTCGTGTGCGTGCACGAATGTGCACATGCATGCGTGTACCCCCAAAATGCAATGCGCATGTGACTCCACCGCATGCGCCCCAGCCCCACATGCACCCTGCCTCCCCGCGTATGCACAGCCAAGACCCGAAGATCAGCTGGATGGCGGGAGATGTGCGCGCATGCGTAGCAGAGCTGAGCTGGGGTGATGGCTTGCATTTGGCTCTGTGTGCCACCTCTGGCACATGTGCTATAGGTTTGCCATCATGGCTCTATACCATTTCAGAAAAATGGTTGTGCAGTTTCTTCTTAAAAACTTACAGTGTTGAAGCATTCACAATTTCTGGAGGCAAGTTGTTCCACTGATTTATTGTTCTAACTATCAAGAAATTTCTCTTTATTTCTAGGTTGCTTCTCCTCTTCATTAGTTTCCATCTATTGCTTCTTGTCCTGCCTTCAGGTGCTTTGGAGAGTAGCTTGACTCCCTCTTCTTTGTGGCAATCCCTGAGATATTGGAACACTGCTATCATGTCACCTAGTCCTTCTTTTAATTAAACTACACATACCCAGTTCCTGCAACCGTTCTTCATATGTTTTAGTCTCCAGTCCCCTAATTATCTTTGTTGTTCTTCTCTGTACACTTTCTAGAGTCAACATCTTTTTTACATTGCTGCAACCAAAACTGGATGCAGAATTCCAAGGGTAGTTTTACCAAGGAATTATAAAGTGGTATTAATACTTCACTTGATCTTGATTCTATCCCTCTGTTAATACAGCCTAGAACTTTGTTGGCTTTCTGGCAGCTGCTGGCTTATATTCAAGTGATTGTCCACTAACACTCCAATATTCCTTTCATAGTTACTACTATTGAGCCAGGTATAACCTACATTATACCTGTGCATTTGATTTTTCTTACCTAAATATAAACCTTACTTTTTTCACCATTGAATTTCATTTTGTTAGATAGTACCCAATGTTCAAGTTTGTCAAGCTCCTTTTGTATCTTAAGCTATCTTATGAAGTGTTGGCTCTTCCTGCCAGCTTGATGCCGTCTGCAAATATAATGAGTTCCCCATCTATCCCCTCATCCAAAACATTGCTGAAGATGTTGAAGAGCACTGGGCCTAAAACAGAGCCTTGGGGTACCCCACTGTGAACTTCCCTCCATGTAGATGTAGTTCCATTGAGGACTACACTTTGAGTGCAATTGGTCAGCCACTTATGAATCCATCTGGTGTTGATGCTGTCTAACCCATATTCTTCTATCTTATCAAGTAGTAAGTTGTGATATACTTTATCAAATGCCTTACCGAAGTCCAAGTAAATTACATCCACATCATTCATCTGATCCACTAATTTTGTCACTTTGTCAAAGAATGCAATGATCTGTTTTTGACAAATTCATGTTGGCTTTTGGTTCCGACAAAAATTGAAGACACACCTGTTCCGATTGGCTGGCCTGGCATAATCATAACTGCTACCTCCTGGCAAACATATTTCTTAACTGGTATTTTAGGGGAATTGTTTTTTAAATTTAATTTTATGGGATATTTTTAGGGGTTTTAAACTATTTACTCAGCTGTACAGTTCTTTTAAACCTTCTTTTATCCTCCTTCGTATCTATTTACCTATTTAATAATTTTAATTGTTTAATTATATAGTTATTTATATGATGTATTTCTTATATGGACTGTACACCGCCCCGAGTCCCTTTCGGGAGAGGGGGCGGTCTATAAGCGCTCAGTAAATAAAAAAATAAAAAAATAAATAAATGACTTTACCTCTAGGTGTTCTCAGATTCATTGCTTGATTATCTTTTCCAGAATCTTCCCTGGTATTGAGGGCAGGCTGATAGGTCTGTAGTTTCCTGGATCTATTTTGTGCCCCCCTTTTTGTTTTTGTTTTTTTTAAAAAAAAGATTTTATTGGTTTTTTAAGAAATAATATAGGAAAAGGGTAAAGGAAAGGTTACAAATTTTGGCAGTTGCAATGTGCGGCAGGAGTCCCCTCCCTCCATACTCATAAAATACAATTCCAAAAATTTCAATACTAAATAACAATATATAGTCAGCATGTAAATTCAGTTAATAATTTCGGTCAATTTATGTCAAGTGGATTTTCTTACTCATTTTTGTGATCTGAGTTTTCTTGGTATTGCCCCTTCTCCCCCCGCCAGCAGAGCTCCGGCCCCTCCCGTGTCCTGCATGTCTGTTGTAGGATCATCTGATTTATCTAGGAGTACTTTATTTTTTTCCATAAAGGCCTGCGCCTCTATGGGTGTATTAATTCTAACTCGTGTGTCCTCCCAGAATATTAACATACCTTCAGGCATCAACCCTCTGAACCACACCCCCTTCTGGTATAGTTTCTTCGCTAATTGCGAATAGCTTTTTCTTTTCTCCCTCACTTTCTTGGGGATCTATTTCAGAATGGTTATTTCCCTGTCTTGGTATTTCAAGGCTTGCCCCCTTTGTGCGCTCAGAATTTCATCTCTTGTGATTTTTCTGAGAAATTTAATGTATACCTCCCTGGGTACGTTGTGTGTTCTAGCATAGGCTGAATTCACTCTATAAACCAAATCTAGTTCCCACCCCATCTGTTGTTTCTCTTTCTGAATGTATTCAGCCAAAATACTTGTCATAATGTCCCTTATATCTTCATCATCTGTCTCCACCACATTTTGGAATCTAAGGTAAAAGGACATTCTCTCAAATTCTATTTTCATCTGTTGGGTGTCATGTTCTTTGTTCCCCTTCTGCACCCCTTCCATCCCCTCCCTCATCTCAGCCATCCCACCCTCCAAAAGATCCAGTCTCTGTGAATCTTTGTTGATCTGGTCCTGGTTCTCTTTAATTTCTTCTTTCACCTCTTTTAGTTGTCTTTTAATCTCTTCTTGTCCCCGTAGAAGTTGTTGAAACATTTGTTGAAATTCAGTCTCAGTGGTTTTAGGCTGCATCAGAGATGTTATCGTTGATTGTGTACTTGGACTGGATGTTGTAGATGCCGGGGCAGAGGCAGCAAAGCCAGGCTTCCCAGGAGGTGGTTTTTTACGTGACATTATAGAGTTCAGTCAGTACAGAGAATGATCAGTCAGAAAGGTAGAACCGCCAAGAGAGTTCAGGAGACAAAAGGTCCAGGCAGAAGAGGATTTTTCTAGTCACACTGGCAATAGAGTAAAGTTTTTCAGTCCAGGGAGTCCAAAAAGTCACAAACAGCAAGAGATTGATCTGAGTAGCACGGAGACAAAGACCGGATGCCTGAAGTTTTATAGGTAGAGTCAGTTTTCACTGTTTATGAAGACAAGAGTGTGCCATCTTGCCCTGCCAGCTTCGGGCTTAGGAGGCATAACAAAAGTTTCAAAGTTTCCAAAGTTTCCAGATCATCATTCCATTATCAGTTTAGATCCGAAATTCACCTTTGCTAAGAGCGTGGCGTCATTAATTGGCTCTCTCCCTGCCTCCTCCCCCAAGGGCTGAGAGCAACAATAGTTAACAGCCACCTGTCCGAGGGGGGGGGAAATCCCCCTCCCTCCAGCCGCACTTCTCAAAGCCAAGCTGAAAGGAGATTTTAAATAGCTGGCAATTTCTTTCGCATATACAAAGGGAATGGAGAGTGGATTTCGCCTCACCGCACTGCAGCCGCATCCTTCAGAATGTTTATTCTTCCCGTTGCCTCGCAGCGAAGATGCCGGAGCGCCTCCCCATCATGCTCCCCAGTGCCTGGGGCGATGCGGGGGCCCCCCTGGCCGCCGCTGACTCGGAGGATCCCCTGCGGTGCCGCCCCTCCGGCAGGAGCCTCTACGGGGCGTCCTGTGTCCCCCAAGGAGTAAGGGGCCCACCGGGAAAGCGCGGGGCGAGCAGAGCCTGCCCGTCGCCGTCAGCAGCCGGAACCGGAAGTCTTGTGCCCCCCTTTTTGAAGATGGTAACTACATCAGCTCTTTTCCAGTCCTCTGGCAGTTCCCTGATACTCCAGGATCTTTGAAAGATATAGTTCAGTGATTCTGAGATCACATTTGCCAGTTCCTTTAGAATCTTGGGATGTAATCCATCTGGTCCTGGTGATTTGAACTTGTCTAGTATGGACAGGTTCCCACTTACCATTTCCCCCCTATTTTAACTTGTGTTCCTAATCTGTTTTTTACCATACTGTTTTTGATAGGTTGGACTGATTTTTCCTTTTGTGTAAAGACATTTGTCAGGCAGTTCTTTATGCACCCATACTGGTTTCTTTTGAGAGCAGTTATTTTTCTTCTTCATTGGTATTGTAGTAGACTGAGCTTTTATAATCTTACTTTTCAAAGTTTCCCAAGCTTCTTGGGTTGTTTTCCCCTTGACGATTCTCATCCATGGATTCCTTCACAAGCTCTCTCTAAGTCTATTGAAATTAGTCCTTTTAAAGACACTACTTTGATTTTGTTCTTATGTTAATATATTGTTAATATGAATGAACTTGTTAATATGAATTAATGTGACACTGTATCATAGAAAGAATCTATCTGGTGGTGATGAATGGTGGTGATCGTATATCCAAATTGTCCATACTCATATACGTGAGAGTGGAGGAGTGGAATTGTCTTGCTGACTTTATCTTTGAGACTGTCCATTATTTTTTGCTCTATAGCAGGGGTGTCAAACCTGCTCACATTGCAGGCCATGTCACAAAGTTTTTTGCCTTTGCGGAGCCGGGGAGGGCGTGGCCTGTGCAGGCTGTATCCAACCCATGGGCTGCCAGTTTGACAGGCCTGCTCTATAGGTAGTTCTCATTCATTGACCACTAAGCAACACAATTGTAAAGTGAAAAGTCATATTAAAAGTAATCTCACATGACCTTGACTTGCAACTTCCTGCCAGCTTCCCCATAAACTTTGCTTGTTA
The DNA here is from genome assembly GCF_964273705.1 of Natrix helvetica. Classification (NCBI taxonomy): domain Eukaryota; kingdom Metazoa; phylum Chordata; class Lepidosauria; order Squamata; family Natricidae; genus Natrix; species Natrix helvetica. Next base: position 70,978,570 of record NC_138552.1, read on the forward strand.
GAAGTCAGCTCTTAAGGTTTCAAAAGGTGATCATGTGACTGTCAGATGCTACAACTGTTGTAGAAACTTACTGGTTGCCAAGCACCCAAATCATAGCCATGTGACTATGGGAAAGCTGCAATAACTGCACCTTTGAGTACCAGTCAAAAATCTCCTTTTTCCACACAATTGTAACTTTGAATGGCTATTGAATGAGTAGTCGGTAAGTGAGGACTACAGTGCTTATATACCTTTTTTTGCAATTCAGTCTTTGAAATAAAAAAAAAAACATACACAAATCTATTCCTGTTCTGAAGAATAAATGAACATACTTCAAATATTATTATTAACATTTTTAAATGTTACAGACTGCTGTGGTCAAATGTTTATTCCTACTAGGGAAAGAATATGATTAGCCTGTCTAAAATTGGCCATGCAATTAGGAATCCTGGGACTCATAGTTCCAGCATATCTGACTTGTATATTTATAGGGTATTATTATTATTATTATTAGATAAATATTTTAATAGCATAATTAAGTCATGTAGGAATAATGGAAATGTCACTAATGTTTGCATTATGTACTCTTTATCAGAGTACATATTTCTGATATTAATTAGAGGACTAATTAGTAATTAAATAAACCCAATGTTGAAATTGATTTTTTTCTTAAGCATTTCATTGGCTTTTGCTTTAGAATGACATTGAAATGATCTAGCAGTCTACGCCCCAAGTCCCACATACGTTTATTAGGCAGGGCAATAAGCAAATTAGAACTGAGCCCTCATCAAACCATAGATATATATTAGTGCAATGCTTCCTTCCCCAGAATCTGCCCCAATTCTATTATGGTAAGATTCTGGTGAATTCTGGGAATGGTGGATGGCTATTGTTATATCTAGTTCTTCTAAATAATACTGGACTGAGAATACTGCATAACAATATTTTCTTTTATTCTTCTAAGGAGAGAGGAATATTAGGGACCAAGATCAGTAATATTAGACTCTCTGACACCCATAGACTAAAGATTTATTTCACTTAAGTTCCTGTTGCTTAAGCAGAATACACTTGCTCAGAGTATATTAGAACATGAAAATATTACAAAGTAAAAAGAAGTAGAATTATTAAATCAGTATTAATTTTTACTAAACTTACTTTCATTATGTACAGCTGATCAAACAAAACACTGGTGTTTGATGTGTTTTTTTTTTCCTTTAATAGATTTGCTGCGAATTAGAAGAGTGTCAGAATCCATGCCTGGAACTGGATCCTATGGAATATGGATGTGACCAACTTCTTATTTACCAGCAAGAGAATTACGTAGCAAATGGTGATGAAATTTTTTTGCTAATGAAAGATGTTATCAGCAGAAGACATCCCGAAATGGCACCAAATAGTAGAACATCTTCCACTGAAGCTGTGGCTGGAAGTGCTCCGCTTTCTCAAGGTTCTTCTGGTATTATGGAACTATATGGTTCAGACATTGAACCACAACCAAATGTTGTGAACTTTATAGAAAACCCTCAAGATCATAATGGATCAGCGCAAGCCCATGCTGATGTTAACATAGATCTTGTGAGTCCTGACAGTGGTCTCGCTACTATTAGAAGCAGCAGATCATCTAAGGAGAGCTCCGTTTTTCTTAGTGATGATAGTCCAGTAGCAGAAGGGGGTCCATCTCACCACAGTTTTCTTTCTGGATTTGACTCTTATAGTCCCATTCCTGAAGGAGCAGTTGCTGAAGAAGAAAAGCCTCCCTCTGGAAATAGCAGTGACAATTATGATCTTTTCAGTTTTGATTTAGCACCTATGCCATCAGTTGAGACATTGTCTTCACATTTGGCGGGCTGTTCTGTGGATGATTTCTCCCATGACAGTGGTTCATCAGAAGAACAGTTGTCAGCTAGTTCAAAATCAGATGACAAGACAAATCTATCGGAATGTGATATTGCAAGTTATTCAATGGACATTCAAAGAAGAAATGAGGAGGAGGATATAGTAACATTGAATGAATCTGGCCACAAAGAAGAAAATCACAGAAGTTTCCCTGATAATAAATCAAATTTGGTTGACTTGGAAAATGAATTTTCCTCTTGTACAGAAATCTTGAAAAGTGGTGAAAGAAGAACTCCACCAACCCCAATGAATAGCCTTGTAGAAACATCACCTTTAGATAGTGGGCCACCTTTATTTTATCCACAAGATATAATTGAAAGAATTAATGAAATTGATCACGTTAAAAATCCTCATTCTCGCATTCGATATGGGAGCTGGTGGGATGGTTTTGAATTAGATTCCAAAAATGTTGATACATGGAATTCAACTGAGCCAGAATCTGTATTTCAGAGTCCTGATTCATGGAAAGATTATAAAGTAAATCTGTTACTGAGACAGCAAACTGATAGAAGAGCATCGGATTCAGCATGTACACAAAAGCAACCAAAACATACGGAATTTTCTAGAACAGATACTTGGAAAAAACCATTTAGCCCTGCCCAAAGTACTCTGGAGTATCAACAGAAAGATGATAAACAGCAAATAGAAGAATTTGCTAATGTGTGGAACTCCAGTCAACTAGCTTGTGGACAGTGGAATAATAGTGGACATATAAAGACAAACTTGCCTAATGTTTGGGCAGAGTTTGATCATGATATCTCAAGACCCACAGAACATCCATGGAATGTTCCTCAAATGGAATTTGATCACTTTTCTCAAAAATTTGATAAATATTCTACGTCTAAATCTTTGCTGGAATTCTCTGTAGATAATTTAAGTGAAAATCCAAAAAATCAAATTGATTTAAATTCTCAAAACAACAGGCAAGATAGCTTATTAGAAAATCACCCAGCATATAAAAATGCAAAATCTAGTTTTGGCATTGTGCAGAAAGATGTTAAAGAAAATCATAGTAACACCAAGTCTGACAATACCACTGTATGGGATCCCTGTGATTCAAACATCAGGAAAGATATGCTTGGAAATCTTGGCTCTTGGGAAGATCCTTTCCTGTCATACAAAGATCCAGATTTTGTTACATCAAACACAGTTGAAGATCTGATTGTTTCTCCACCAGATACAAACTATTCAACATCTGATTCATATGTGTCACCCACAGGTGTTGGAGATGAAAAAGAAAGTGAAGACAAATATTCTGAGGGAAAGCCAATCTTTGACCAAATAAGAAACTCAAATTCAGATGAAACTGGAACAGAAATATATGATTTATCAGATAATAAATCATTGCCACAAACATTTCCTGTATGTTCATCTGATTACAGTGAAGCTTGGAAACCAACCCTTAATAATGAAAAAAAAGTAGAAGTTGAACCTTCTCACTTTATTATAAAAAATGCTGTTGTATATGATTCAGAACAAAAAGCTGCAGAGCTTTTTTCTGGTGACTATGATATTGATGACAGTAGTTCTTCTGAAAATAGTGGAATGATGTTGATCCTTGCACAAAAAGATAATAATTCCCCTCTAAGTAGTATCGTGTGCACAACAGAAGAAAATGGTGAGAGGAATAATGAAATCATTTTTGAAGACATAGGATCTCCTTGTTTTGAACCAAATGATACAGAAAATGACATTTTAGTTAATTATCAACTTAGACAAAACAATCAATCAGATCAAGAAAGTAAACTTCTGAATAAGCAAAAGGCTGAACATCTTCACCATGATCAAAAAGTTGCATTGGAGGAGAACAGCTTAACTTACTCCTCAACACTAGAAGTCATTGAAAATAAAACTATTGTAGGGTCACTCCCTCTTAATGATATTAGAAATGAAACAATGCAAAATGACACGCCATTGTCACTTTTACTACCTCTTTCATATGTTAATAGTTCAGAAGAAAGCAGAACAATTTCTGATTATCCCAGTTCGCCAGAAAAAACAATAACTAGTGGAAGTCTGGAAGAAGTAGCAGCAGAATCACCAGAAGTAAATATACCATTTTCCAATTGGACTCATCTTATCACGGAGGAAAAGAATGATGCAAAACATGTCATTACGTCTCCCAAGGAAGATAATGATAATTTGGATCATTTTAACACGATTGAATATCCAAACTACCATTCAGGGGAAGTGTCTACACTAGTTTCTAAACCTTTTGATAAAGATCTATTTGAACAAAATATTCCTGACATGGAAAGTCCCTCTTCAATTTCTCCCAGAGAAGAATGCAATCAAGGGAACTATTTTCCAATCATGGTTGAAAATGAAAACATGATTAATAGCTCAGAAATGAATGCTTCAGAGTCAGAACAATCAAATTTTTTTTTGCATGCTGAAGAACAACCATCAACAGGGGAAGAGTCAACCTCTTACTTGAACACTGATAAATTTGAATTGGAAAGTTGTGGAGACATTTCAGAAATGTTGGACATTGAAGACGCAACTTCAAATGATGAAAATCAAGGAATTTCACAGAATCTGTACACAGAAGATATTGAACCCCTGGAGACAACAGAGAAGCCACAACCAAGTATTTTATTACCGTATAAAACTGATTCTTCTGAATTAAGTGAAAGTCCTGAAAGTGTGGAGAGTGAAAATGAGTTCACTCATGAAAAATGTATTGATATTATACTGCACCATGAATTGTCCCAAATCCTTGATGCTTGGAATACATCAGTGAGTGAAGAAATGCAGTTTGCTGGATTAATCCCCATGAAGAATGAAATGTCAGAAGGATCAAGTAACTCCCCTGCAAATACGTCCCTCAAAATTACCGGTGAGGAAGATAATAGCAGTGGTGGGTCCATTAATAATGATATATACTCAGGTCCAACAAGCCCAGATATAAGTGATTCTTTAACTAATATACATACCAGGCAGAATTTTCAAGGAAGCAATACTCAGAGTGAAGGTATGAGGGATGTTACAAATGATATCAAAATAGATGAATCTGGAAAGGAATTCCTTGAAAATAAAAGCCAAGAAGATTCCGAAACAAACACTGATCACAAAGTACCTAAAAATTTAGTTCTTTGGAATGCTCATGTGGATGATGATGATACATCTTCGTTATCAAGTCCTGGAACAGATGAAGTTTCAGAATGTTCAAATATACATCAGGGAGAAATAGAGTCAGATTTAGACTCTGACAAATTGGAGGATGCTACGAGAGAAAATGAATCTTTGCATTTCCATGAAACCAATCTTATAGTTGGTTCAAAAAATTCAAATGGTCAACCTAAGTTGAAGGAAAATGTTCACACGGATGCATTAAATGAAATCTCTGAAGATGTTAATATTATAACAGGAAACTATGCCCATGAAACATCTGAATATTTTATAGAAAGGGAAATAGATCAGGAAGATGTACCTAATAACATTGAACAAACATCTGCTTTAAATAATGAAGAAATTTATAGACCAAATAATTTAGATGCCTGGGACATTCTGTTGCAAGATAGTGCAAAAAGTGCATTAGATAAAAATAAAAAATCCATAGAAGAAAGTTTTGGATTTCCAGATGATACATTTGAATGGTGGAATTTGGAAAAACAAAATGAGTGTTCACTTGGATTTAATTCAAGGAATGATTTACAAAGAAACTATGCAGGAGTTATCCCTGATAATACATGGGCAGTAAATCCAAAAATAGATGAAAATGTTGAAGAACCAAATCTTACAGCTACTTCCACATATGAAAAAGAATCTACACAATGTAACAATATACCTGAATATAAAAATGAGGAACCTGTACTGACTCATTGGCATGAAGGATCAGATCAAGCTTGTGCAAACATTGGAGAATATGATGGACTACCATGGTCACATATTGATGGAACAGAGAGAAGACAAGATCCATCTCTTAACACTGTTAAACAAACTGTTCCAGAAGCCTGGCAGACAAGCCTGTTAAATGCTGTTGCTCAGGAAGATCTAAAACTTGATCCAAATATGATAACTAGAAATAAATTTGTCCCCAGAATAATAAATCAGTACAGTGAAATGCAGCCAGAGACTGTTAACACATCTCCATCTGATCCTTCACAATCTTTAACAAAATATTTGAGCTCAACACCTACTGAAGAAAGAATTGCCCAAGGAAATCCATTTGTTCCTGACATATTACAGAACAGCACTCCAGGAAACTGCCAGATATTTAGTATTGATCCAGATTTGTGGACTGATGTAGACCAGCCCTTCATTTTGAAAACAAGCAAAGAAAATCCAGATATATTAAATCACTTTGATCAAGACAGCAGTTCACAGGCCTCAAGCAGTCCTGACGTTTGCCAGTATGAAGGCAAGGAAACATATGCACAAACTTCTGTCCTAGCTGAGCATGAGGAGCTCGGTGTGATGTCCCCCATCTTGTTAAAAGACACTGGTTTTCATTTTAATCAGCAACTGGCAATGGACAGAGTGGAAATATGTCCTGAAGAAAACAACTCATGCCTTTCAAATAAGTATGAGACAACCTACCAAGGAACATCTCCAAATGACAACCTATCTGAAGTTGAAAAAGAAAATATTACTCAGGAATCTGTTTCGGCCACAGATAATTTTATGTATGATAATTTCCCTGGAAATGATCAACTTTCACCCTTTGTCCATGTAACAGGACTAGTTGAACAGCTGGAAACAGTGCATACTGCACTTGATGATACTGGAAAAGAGTATAGTATGAATAAGATACCAATTATGAATAACCAATGTATGATGCTGAATGAAACTAATCTTTTAACAGTCATTGACGAATCAGAGAAAACCGAAATTCATCCAACACTTGCAAAGAAACAATCACAAGACTCATTAGAAGAAAAGGAAGAAGAGGTCCTATATAATACAGAAATACAATATTCTGCAGATAGTCTACAACATCTTCAAAATACTCAAGAAAGTTATAGTGCAGGGTTTATAGAATCACCCCATAAAGAATTAACACTAGAAGGTGTTTCTCCTTTTGGTTTGGACACTCTTCAAAAAGATGGCGTGAACCTTTCAGGATCTAACACTACTATCATAAAAGATGATGTTGCCGAATCTTCTCAACAGGGTTGGGGATCCCTGTTATTAGAATCTGATGGGACTCCCGGATCTTCATGTACTTTGAAAGCATTTGAATTTGAAACAGATTCAAGTAACATTGAATCTCCGGTTGCAGACAGTGAAATTGACATTTTGGAATCTAAAGCTACCGGTTTAAAAAACAAGGTTGCAGAAGATCAAGAAAATCAAGGCTGGGAGTCGTTTTTATTAGAATCTGATGAGAAATCGCAACCCTCATGTGTTTTTAAAAAACCTGTGCATGAAATATATTCAGCTACTATTGATTCACCAACTAGCGAAGATGAAAATAATCTTTTAGAAGAAAAATCTGATGATGTAAATAGGAAGGCTGGAGAAAGTTCTGAAAACTGGGATTCTTTATTGCTGGACTCTGAAGTAATTCCTGAGTTAACAGAAGATTTGAACAAATGTGAATACAAAGCTAAATCAACTCATATTGATTCACCAGCAGATGGAGGCATAAGCATAGACAACGGTGAGTAAAATTAGCACATTTATTAATATAAAAAAATTTTTCTAGGGAAATACAATCTTTTTGCATATATTATAATCATGCAATGGTTTACAAATAAATTGCAAAAACTTGTCCAAATAAAATGTAAAACTGGAGATACTTTTAAAAAAAAGTATATTTATTTTTTAAAAAATTAAAGATTTTTTTATTTCTTTAAAAAAATATTTATTCACAATCAATACATATACTGTAAAAATATTCTTTTCCAGCTGTGAATTGTCTAGCACAGGGGTGGCGAACACGCGGCCAAAATAAATGAGGCTCTTTGCCTCTTACCATTATTTAGTTTACTGTGGCTCGGATCGCGCGCTAAACCCGGAAGTACGGTCGACGCGACAACGCTTGCCTGCACTCCACCAGCTCTCCACCAGTACTTCTGGGTGTAGCTCAACAGCGCCCTCTGCTGCGCCCCAAAAAATAATGCTTCAAAGTCTAGCACAGTTGCTGCAGGATTCCGGTGAGGTTCTAATGATTGCTCAAATTAATAATAATGGTTGCATATTGAAGCTCTGGGTTCAGGAGCAGCAGAGTTTTAAATAGGAGAAAACATTTAATTGAATTTCCATGGTTAGTATATTTCCCAAAATTCTACGAGTGTTTTTTTCACAGCCTGTAATTGTAATAGATATCAAAGATAATCCAAACTCATATATATATATTATAATACATATATTAGGTTAAAGGAAGATAATATTAGGACCAGGCTTTACCCATGTATAGGTTGTACTCGATTTACAATCACAATCTCGTCACTGAGCAAAGCAGTCATTAAGCGAGATATGTGACTGCTTTGTTTAATGACTGCAAGTGTGGCATTCCTGGTTGTGGTCATCAAGTAATCTTGTAGGTTGTTAGGTGGACAGAGATTCCACTTATTTATGGATTTAAAAGTTATACAGCAGCTCTAATGGGTTTATAAAAATTTATAACAAAAAACACCTGACTGAGCATGTTATATTATGTGTTTAATATATTATTGTTAAAATTATATGCTTTTGTGTGAGTGTTTGTCTGTTTTGGCAGGTCACTGCGTGGTGTGGCTCTCTGACTCTCACAGTTTAAAATTTTGGCTCTTTTTGTCGAACTTGTTCGCCACCCCTGGTCTAGCAGGTCTTATTTTAAATGAAAAGCTATTCTAATTAAAACATAAAATGAAATAATAAGAGGCTATACAAATCAAATAGATAACTATTTTCATGTTTAAAATTAGCAGGAACAATTGACTGCTTTAACGAAAACTTTTTTTTTTGTTTAATTTCAGAAGCTGTCTGTGATGTATTTAATTTTGATAGTAAAGAGACCAAGTTCCCAGAAAGGACAAGAAAGGATGAAAAGGAAGATAGACAATTACAGGAAACAGAAGAACAGTCTTCTTTAGAAATGGACTATGTCCTCATTAGCGGTGAAGAACATGTATCTTTGACAAATGACTTATTGGTAACCCAAGAAAACAATTTCCCTTCAGCAATTGCTGAACAAATGGATTTTCTTGAAACATTTTCAGTAGACTCCTCGGATACATTACAGTCAATCTCCATAATAAATGAAAGTGAAGGACAGTCTACTCTGGAGAATGAATGGGACTCTTTTTACTTAGAGGAGAAAAGTTCTGCTGCTGTGCCTCAAAAATGGGAAGGTGAAAAGAAATCACCCAGCATCCTTGTACAAGACCAGGAGTGGACTATAGTTGGCCAAAATGGAGAACATGAGGTATCATCTGAAGATAATTGTAGTAAGCCAGTCACAATAGAGTCACTATGCAGACAATCTATTAAAGAATTAGACAACGTTTTAAGCCAGGAACTGATCTCTGAAACCCAAGCTGAAATTCCATTAGATAAAAGCTCTTACCAAGCCTGGGAACAACAGGACAAGATTTCATGCGATACCAAAACAGATGCTCCTTTCTTGCACGTGGTTGCTAATGATGTTGAATTGGATGATCATCCACAACAACCTCTTGGAGACAGCATGGTTAAAGAACAAAAAATAGAAGATGAGACTTCATCTGTGGACAATACAAGACATTTCCATCAAATAGTAGGGTAGGAACAGATCTATAAATGTTAAGGTCTATAAATGTTATTGCTGGTTTTATTATTGATGAATGTATTGGTACATTTCAGAAGGTTGCTCACACCAGAAGCAATGGGTGGATAAATTTTATATTAGTATTAGAGCTTCCTTTTATTCAAGGCAGATATCTAACTTTTACTAACCTCTTCTATATTCTGCAACAATTCAGTATAGAGCAATCCAGCAACTGAAGATATGCAATTAATATATGCATTGATGATTAGTACTGACTGTGTCTATTGAAAGGATATTCAACTTTTCAATTACATTTAGAGTTGCATATTCTCATTGTAGATGTTGTACAGAGGTGGGTTGCTCTCGGTTCAGCCTGAATCGGGCGAACTGGTAGTGGCGGTGACAGGAGGCTCCACCTACCCGCCCGGATGCTTCTGCGCATGCGCAGAAGTGTTGCGTGCGAGCGCGCACAAGCAAACTGGTAGTAAAAAAAAATGGAAACCCACCACTGATGCTGTAGGAGGAAAATAGTAGGTAGTCCAAAATCAGATGGAGCCTAGTAGTACCTGTCTTTTAATATTATTAAAAGACATAAGGTGTTCACTTCAGTTCATTTTATCAGATGCATAAAGAGGCTATGTGCCAATCCAGATGCCTGAAAACATCTACAGTTTTGGATTATAATCATATATCATATCATATCATATCATATCATCTGGTTTAAAGTGTGTCTTAGGTACTCCCTGCTAGAAAGGCTGGATGTAAAATCAATTAATCAAATCAATTAATACAGTTTAAATCTAATTTGTCATTCAAAACAACACTCAACTTTGATCTAACTTTTAAGATATCAAATGTCAAAGTTTGTAGTGAACAAAATTTTTCCAACCGTCATCCTATTGTCCCATTGTCGCACTTACCCACTCCTGTCCCTGGGCCTTTTTTAAAAAGTCATTTCTCATTTCTCACATTGATTGAATCTTTTCCCTTCTTCCTTTCAAATCAACTTTCTTATTCATTTATATTGTCACCATATTTTTAATCTACCCTGTATATAGGTTGTCCTCTTTTAGCTACTGCTTTATTTAGATACCATTTGCAGTTACAATAATGATGGAAAAAGTAACTGTGACTAATCCTAGTATCTATGATTTTGTAGGACTACAAAGCAAAAGAAAGTTGAAGTAAGAGCATAAACACAGTCACGGTTTCACTTAGCAACTGCTGTGTTAAATGACCTAGAAGATGTTGGTCCCAATTGTGGTTCTACCTATAGATCTTTTCAGAGTTCTTGACTTTTGTTCTCAACCTTCACAGATTCTTTGGTAGAACTTGGGCAAACTAGGGATCTGGCTTATTTCTGAAATACTGCAGAGGAAAAAATGCTGAGGTGATCCTATGTATCCATTCTTTTCAGTTCTGTGTTTCCTGTGTGGATATAATAAACATGAAATGATCCTAATTTCACCGGAGTATGAAAAACTTGCTATAACAAGTTAATTGTGATTTAACTTTTTCCTCTAGTCCTACGCTTATGTGCATTACTCATTGATGCCTTTTCTCAGAATGCTATGCAATTCTTGCAAAATATATTGCAGATGTTTTTAGTTTGTCTTCTTGAAGGTGTCTCTTAGCTGCAAATCTCATGACCACAATAGGTTGGCCATATAAACATTTTTGGTTTTTTTCCTTCCCCTTTTATTTTGCATAAACTGCACCACTTCACCCCAGTCTATTAGAGTGGTTTTTTTCCCATGTAAAGACAGCTAACTTTATCAAATGATTTTATTTCTCCTTTTGTTTTTATAGATCTACGCAAATATTTCAGAACATTATATTACTAATTTTAGATAAATGTATCAATTTAAATCATTTGACGCAATCCACATAAAATATAAAAGTTAACATCTCATTTGCTCATAGACTCTTTTACATACATACATACATACATACATACATACATACATACATACATACATACAGTAATACCCATCCCTCTCCTAGAAGAATGGCTATTTTGAGAAATATTAAAATGGCAGAATATTATATTCCCTGGATTAGAAATGGAGAAACATGTTTTTATCAAGAGGCTGGAAGTAGACTCACTCTTAATAGCCCCCACCTTTCTTAATAGCCCTCAGCAGATGTCAGCACTTAAAAAATAAAGAGATAGACAGCTCTATTCATAAGCAAATTCCATGCAGCAAGGTCTGAACAAAGGTAGGGTTAGCTCTCAGCCACAATAGGAATTGCCCAACAAGCAATTGCATCAGCTCCAGGCTGCAACCAATCTTAACTCAGACAACCTATAGAGTCAATTATGACCCCTACAACAGCCAATAGAATACATGTTGCACAGGAAGTTCAAGTTCAAAGCCCAAGAGAAGGTATAAAAACCCCTCACTCTCGATTCCATGTGGTCAGCTACCCAGAACGGAACCAAAATATAATTGTGTATATTGGCTACAGTCAAAATCCGAGAAATATACAAATATTTTAATTTTGAAAGCTGAGAACTGAACCGGAACTAGCTTGCTCTATAGAGGTTAACTTTAACCACCTGGCAGGAATTTTAGCCTCAGCACACCAGGAAGTCTCTCAACAAAGGAAGGCTAATTTTGATAATATGACAGATAAAACCCTGCATGCAAACCCTGCATATCTCTTAATGCTGTTTTCTACACACTGACACATATTTAAATATACTTTTCAAGAAAAAAAGAAATAGCCTTTTAATTAATTGGATAATGCAGAAAAAAAGTGGCTTCTGCCTACAGATCCCAGTAAAAATTCTCTATTCTGCCTGAAGGTACTCATTGAATCTGTCCCCTTATTTTTTAAATAGAATTCTCCACCCCTATACGACTTTAAATTCAATTTAAGTGATGTAGATTACATAAAGCTATCCAATACACAGCTGCAAACTTGCTTTTAAATTGATTGTGAGATTTGTTTTATCTGGTTTTCACAGTTATGCTCTTGCCACCAAGAAAGAAAGAAAAAAAAACCGTTATTCTTAATAAGTCTGTTTGGCTTTGGTGTTCTTTGAGTGCCTCTTAGAATGGCTGATTGGATATGCACAGCTTGGTATCCAAAAAGCAGGTGATCATCTTCCTTATTTAGAACGGGCATCGGTCATGTGATCAGAAAAATGGTGAAGAGCTCGGTTTCTAGTAAGCTGCTATGGCAAGGAGATCCTGAACTAAAGTCCTAAAGCAGCTTTGCACTTTTCCTATTGCAAAACTGCTTTTTAAACCTGAGGAAGGTAAGCACGCCGTTTGTACGGAGCAATCGGCAAAGATGGTGCTTTTTTATTTTTTTTAACAGCTCTATTGTTGCAGTTAATTCGGAGGGAGGCGAGGGAGAAGAGAATATGCATCAGCAGGATTGCAAAACGTTTGCTGTCTCATAAGGAAATTAAGCAGCTGTGACTTAAAATTCAGTCACATTTGGTTACGAAGGAAACTGTATCTTTTTTTCAGAGATCTGTCGAATTGCAAGATGTCGCGATTTTTGTAATTGACGAACAGAACTTTACTGTCTGTTTTAATTGCATAATCCTCCTCATTAGTATGATTTTGTTCTCTGCATAGCTTTTTGAGGATGGTGGTGAAGAGGAAAGAAAGGCACTTCCACTATCTAAAAGCTTGCTTAACTAAGGGGAAGCAACGAAACGCACTTGAGATTGTTATCAATCTTACAGCAGTATAATAGGTGATTGTGCTGTTTTAAGTCCTTTTCTGTCAGTGAAAAGCATATAAGATTTCTTTCTTGAAGTATCCTCTGGCTGTTCAGAAGGAATTGGGTTTCAAGTGGACAAAGTGTGGAAAACACAAAGCTTGAAAAATGAGCAAGCATTTGGTTACGTCTGCCAGTAAAAATAAATAAATAAAAATGAAATATTTCTGTGAGAAACTTGTTTTCAAGAAAATGTTTTGTGCAGTTAAAGAAATGACCACGTTCACAGCAGCTTTCAGAAAAGAAAATACTTAAGAGGAGGATTTAATAGAAATATAGGAGAATAGGATGGAGGATCTGTGCTCTTGTCTTCTTAAGCCACAAGGGGTTGATGTGATTGGAGCTGTGTTTGACTGCAAGTCTCACATCAGCCATGTACTCTGCACAGCTCATTTGTTCTCTTGAGTCTGTAAGATGGAACTTGTAATGCTTTGCCTCATGAGGCTGGTTGAAAAAGAAGGAGCTTATAAAACTAAAGGACAATCTTCCAATGAAACAGCATGTGCTTTAATGCTGCTTTTGATAAAGCATTGCATATTTTTTTAAAAAACCTAGGAAGTTGACTATATTTTCATGGAATCCTCTTCCTCATTTCCTTTTATTCTTTTTCTACCTTCTGAAGAAAAGCTAAGTGTCTTTTGTGCTTGAGATAAATTGAATCTTTGTAGTTATTGCTGATCCAGGCTACCAAGATATATACAATATAGCTTCCTCTAAGTCAGTGGTTCTCAACCTGTGGGTCGGGACCCCTTTGGGGGTCAAACAACCCTTTCACAGGGGTCGCCTAAGACCATCGGAAAATACATATTTTCAAAAAAATATGGAAAACATAAAATAATTTTAGGGTTGGGGGTCACCACAACATGAGGAACTGTATTAAAGGGTCGCGGCATTAGGAAGGTTGAGACCCACTGCTCTAAGTCAAGGGGTTAGAAAATTTATTTAGTTTTATAGTGAATAAGTTAATTTGAAGCAGTTTTCCCATCAATAATTCTTCGTCTTTTGTAAATTCAACTAATGAAACTGTGTATAACCCACAGTTCCCTTCTATTGATGCAAATTCCTCTCTTTCAAATTCCTGTGTCATAGACACCTTATTTTTAGATTTTGTAAATCCCAATTTGACCCACTTAGAATCCATAGAAATTCTATTGCTAAGGTCTGACTGGTTAATTGTTCATGTCCTCAGTTCTAATATTTCTTACTTTATGATCCTTCCTCCCTTCAAAAATAATGAACATTTTTGTCACCTGAGGAATTTTAATGTCAACATCCTTGATTTAATTATTACATCTTCTGTGACAGTTTACAATATCCTCATTAGGCTGCATTAATCTGTTAAAACTATATTTGCCCAAATCAATATTTGTTTTCTTTGCTTCAGTTTAGAGAACCCTGTAATGGAGGATTGGTGCCATGGCACTATGAGCTCTGCCATGATGCCTCAGTTGCTGCCAACACTTTGAATATTATAGCTTCATGAATGAGTCATTGGCATAACTTTTATAACACCTAACATTTCATATCAAATTCTAATAGTTGATTCTTAATTAAGGCGGTAGTAAATTTAAGAATAAATGTTCTTTTATAGAAGTAATCTTTCTATAAAAAGAACCTTCAATCCAATACGATTGCCGGCTCATAATATGGAAAAAAGTTGTTTTCTATGCCTACTTCTCTCTAGCTTCAGAATTTTAAAGTGTTATGTGGATTTTTAAAATTGAGAGATTTAAAATTTGTTGAGAGAAATATCCGGATCCAGTTCCAAGCCGGGAAAAAGGCACTGGAGACAAAATGGAGGCTGGTGGCTGATTGGAAAGATGGTTTAATGATGAAGCAGAACCACATGGGTAATTCTGGGCAGCTGACCACATGGGGTTGAGAGTGAAGGGTTTTTATACCTTCTCTTGGGCTTTGCACTTGAGCTTCCTGTTCCTGTGTAAGAACATGTATTCTATTGGCTGTTGTAAGACTCCCATGCGGCCATATAGGGGTCATAGCTGGCTTTATAGGCGAAGTACAAATCCTAGGTGTTTGTTTGAGCTAAGTTTGGTTGAAGTTTCTGAGGATGATGCAATAATTCCTATTTTGGCTTACTGGCTTTCCCCTGTTTTGGTCTCTTGGGTGAGGGCTAATCTGCCTTTGTTCAGATTTTGCTGCAGAGAGTAATGTGTTACTAAATCTGCATAGGGATAGGGAAATATTTTATCCTGCCTTTTTTAAAATATTCCTCAAAATATTTCATTCTTCTAGGAGGGGAAGAGGTGGCTTCCCACAACTTATTATGTGCGACCAAGTCATTTTTTGGCTTGATGGTGACCACATAGATAGATTTTTATCTTGATGATCTATTTCTAACTTGGTCTTTCAAGTCTTCCAATATTGCATTCATCACCACTTAACTGGTGGCATTGAAACCTTTTAAATGTATACTTTAGGTACTTTACTTTGGTTCTTAACTGTCTTGGTACTTAACAATTTTAGATTTGCATAAAACATTGGTCAATGATTCTAATAAACCATTTGAAAATGGTTTTGAAAATTTTTGGCTGTGGCATAATTGCAGTGCTTCTCTGATGTTCATTAAAATAACCCCATACTTTTTCAAGCTTTTGTTCATGCCTGAAAATAGATGCCAGTGATTTAAGTAATCCACTCATTAAGGTTAATGTGACTCTTTAAAACATCATTTTCCCCCTCAGACCCTGTGAAAGTCTGAATAAAGTCGGGCTGCTTTCATGACTAGCCCAGAGGTACTGCGGTCTAAAGCACTTTGAATAATTTTAGAAATATACACAACAATAATTACCTGTACTGATTAAACAGTTTAATCAACTAAAATTGCTTACAATTAATCTGTTAGCAAATTATGAATTGTTTGCTTTTTTAAAGCACCAATCTTTGTGATACAGGTAGCTTGAAATTCCCTTCTGCAAAGAAGCATTTGGTCTTTCATAAAATGGAACAGATTATGGATATATTTTTTTTGAGGTGAGGAAATATGGTCTATATCTCCACTGAAAACTAAGGAAAATATTTCTCTACTGAAAACTAAGGAAAATGTTTCTTTTTCTCAGTGATTGCTTTTTCCAAATTGCAGTAATACTTAATGAGAAATTAAAGCCATTGTAGTCAATTAACCATGTGAGTTTTAAATCAATCCATGGAGTTTTACCTAAAGTTAATATAGTTAATTGAGTAAGATTTCTTACATGCCTAATTAATATTAGCTTATTGATCATCTATCTATCTGTCTTGCTATCTATTCATCCCAAAAGTAACCCCCCCCCCCCCAAGCAGTTATAGCAGAACTGTATGCTTCTGGGTCCAATTCAAGGTTTCTTGAATCAAGATCACGTGAAGTGTTAATACCACTTTATAATGCCTTGGTAAGGCCACACTTGGAATACTGCATTCAGTTCTGGTCGCCACGATGTAAAAAAGATGTGGAGACTCTAGAAAGAGTGCAGAGAAGAGCAACAAAGATGATTAGGGGACTGGAGACTAAAACATATGAAGAACGGTTGCAGGAACTAGGTATGTCTAGCTTAAGAGAAAGAAGGACTAGGGGAGACATGATAGCAGTGTTCCAATATCTCAGGGGTTGCCACAAAGAAGAGGGAGTCAAGCTATTCTCCAAGGTACCTGAGGACAGAACAAGAAGCAATGGGTGGAAACTAATCAAGGAGAGAAGCAACTTAGAACTGAGGAGAAACTTCCTGACAGTTAGAACAATTAATCAGTGGAACAGCTTGCCTCCAGAAGTTGTGAATGCCCCAACACTGGAAGTCTTTAAGAGGATGTTGGATAGCCATCTGTCTGAAGCGGTATAGGGTTTCCTGCCTAGGCAGGGGGTTGGACTAGAAGACCTCCAAGGTCCCTTCCAACTCTACTATTGTATTGTATTGTATTGTTTTGGTTCTTATTTTTAAATCCCTTCATGGCATGAGTCTACCAAAAGAACTGTCTCCCAAAGAAATTGGCCCATCACACCCATTCTGGCAAAAAAGGTATGCTATGAGCTTCATTGTTCATGGAATTCCAGTTTAAAGGGCCCCAGAGAAGAGCTTCTCTACATGGCTTCCGCCCTTTGGAACATTATGCCCCCCCACTCGCCAAGGTGAGAGCCACACACCCCTTTTGGCCTTCTGAAAGGGCCTGAAGACCTGGCTTTGCCAGCTGGCCTGGGGCCCCAGTGGGGTGCATCATTCTGCAGGTGATTAAGAGACTAACATAAGATCCCACCATCCCCTACTTTTTCTACTTTCCTCCATCTTGGTCAATTTTAAGCTATTTATTCCTTTGATGTTTAAATGTTTTTTATCAGCTTTGTAATTATTGTAAGCCACAGTCTAGATCCATGATGGCTAAACTATGGTACGCGTGCCAGAGTTGGCACGCAGAGCCCTCTCGCTGGGTACACATGTTCGTGTGCGCACACACACCTTTTAGTTTGGGCATGCGCGCATATGCAGTTTGGGCAGTTTGGTGTCTAAAAGGTTCGCCATCACTGGTCTAGATGGACAGTATATAAGTTCAATAAATAATTAAACATAATAAACCTGTGATCTTTCTCTCCTTCCTTCCTTCCTTCCTTCCTTCCTTCCTTCCTTCCTTCTTTCTTTCTTTCTTTCTCTTTCCTTCCTTCCTTCTTTCCCTCCCTCCCTCCCTCCCTCCCTCCCTCCCTTCCTTCCTTCCTTCCTTCCTTCCTTCCTTCCTTCCTTCCTTTCTTTCCTCCCATCCATCCATCCATCCATCCATCCATCCTAAATGGGGAAGCCAGGAAAAGGATTTCTTAAGGAACCTTAACTGAAGCTTAACAGAAGCTTTGCCTTCTGTTATACTACAGCTCTCAGGTTTCCCAGGCAGTGTGACCATTTGGCAGTACTTGTGAGTATTGTGGGAACCGAAGCCCAAAATATGAACAGAATGCCAAGTTTGGAAATGTCTCCTTTATATTATCAGCAAGTCAAAAATAGCAGTCATTATTAGTTATGATTTTTGCCCCTTCAGCTGTAGTGCAAACATTAGCACACAATATTTACACACCATATTGTACGGCATATAAAAATATGTGCTTACAAAGCTCTCCTACTGCAGCAATTGATTGTGGATACTGAAACATGATTTAAAATGTCCATGCTATGGAAATATATCCAAGGTGAGGCATTTTTTACAATTTGGGGGAAGGGACAGATTCAGATCAGGATTCCTTGGACTAGTACCTGAAATTTTCTTGTCGGATTGTTCGGAAGTTGTTTGCCATTGATTTTCTTTCCTAGGGCTGAGAAAGAGTAGATGGCCCAAAGATATTCAGTTGGTTTCATGCTTATGGTAGGACTTAGAAGTCACAGTCTCCTGGTTTCTAGTCTGCCTCCGTAACCCATAAATTGGCTCTTATTCTTGATATGAAATACTTTAATTATAATTTGTTAATTAAGTTGTGTGCATGTGTGTATCTACATTGGTGTGTGGCAAGTTCATAAAATGAAATAGATAGTATCTAGTGAATTATAGCTCCCTTTAGGTTATCAGACTAATTAGGTCTAGTCACATGATTCTTTTTTTTTTTCAAAGAATTTTATTGGTTTTTTAAACATTTATAGGGAAAAGGGTAAATGGAAGGGTATACAAATTTTGGCAGTTGCAAGTGTAGCAGGCGCCCCCTCCCTCCAAACTCATAAAATACATCTGAATATAAAACATTAGTACATAATCATATAAAATCAGCATATTAATTCTAAAAATATATTTTCCATCAGTTTATATATTGTAATATATATTCTACATATAATTTCATTACTACTTTCGGTCTGTTTATAACAATGTGGTTTTCTTATTCATTTTTGTGATCTGAGCTTTCTTGGTGTTGCCCCTTCTCCCCCCGCTAGCAGAGCTCCGGCCCCTCCCGTGTCCTGCATAACCGTTGTAGAATCTTCTGTTTTTTCTAAGTTTGCTTTGTTTTTTTCCATAAAGGCCTTTGCCTCTATGGGTGTATTGATTCTAATTCTTGTCTCCTCCCAGAATATCAGCATACCTTCAGGCATCAACCATCTAAACCACACCCCCTTCTGGTATAATTTATTCGCCAATTGCGAATAATTTTTCCTTTTTTCCCTAATTTTTTTGGGGATCTGCTTCAGAATGGTTATTTCCCTGTCGTGGTATGTCAATGCTTGCCCCCTTTGTACACCCAGAATCTCGTCTCTTGTGCTTTTTCTAAGGAATTTAATATGAACCTCCCTGGGTACATTGTGTGTTCTGGCATAAGCTGAATTCACTCTATAGACCAGATCTATCTCCCATTCCATCTGTTGTTTTTCTTTATGTATGTATTCGGCTAAGATATCAATCATAATGTCCCTTATATTTTCCCCATCTGCTTCTATAACATTTTGAAATCTAAGATAAAAGGACATTCTCTCAAACTCTGTTTTCATTTGTTGAGTATCAAGTTCTTTGTTTCCCTTCTGCATTGCTTCCACCCCCCCCCTCACCTCCGCCACCCCACCCTCCACAAGGTCCAGTCTCTGTGAGTTCTTATAGATTTGGACTTGATTCTCTTTAATTTCTTCCTTCATTTCCTTTAATTGTTTCTTAATTTCTTCCTGACCCTGTATAAGTTGCTGAAGCATTTGTTGCAAATCCATCTCTGTACTCTTAGGTTGCATCAGTTTTGTAATCTTTGACTGTGTGGCAGGACTAGATGTTGCAGATGTCGGTGCAGAAGTAGCAAAGCCAGGTTTTCCAGGGGGTGGTCTTTTTGGAGACATAGTTTATAAAGTAGAGAGATCAGTCAGTATAGAGAATGGACAGCTGGAGAAGTAGAGCAGACAGATGAATCCAGGAGGCAGAAGATCCAAGCAGATGGGAGTTTCTTTAGTCAGTCTGGTAATAGATAGAAGTTTTCCCCCCAGAGGGTTAAAAAAAAAATAACAATCCACAAGAGATTCTTCTGGGTGACACGGAGACAAAGACCGGAAGCCTGAATTTTAAAGGTGGAGTCAGGTTTCACAGTTCATGAAGACAACGGAAGTGTGCCATCTTGCCCTGCCAGCTTTAGGCTCAGAGGCATAGTAAAGTTTTAAAAGTTCACAAAGTTCTCAGGTCATCAATAAATTCTGGAGCTAAATTCAGTGAAAATCACTTTTACAGGGGTGAGGCATCATTGGTAGGCTCTCCTCCCTCCTCCTTCCTCTGGGGGCGAAAGCAAAATTTTCTCAAGCCGCTTGTCCAAGGGGGGGGGAAATCCCCCTCCCTCCCACCGCACCTCCAAAAAAATCCGAGAGTTTAACTTTTTAAATTGCTGAAAAGTCCATCAAATCAAGAGAAAGGGAATGAAGAGAGGAAGCGCCTCACCACACCGCCGCTGCTTCCTTCAATTTTGCATCGTCCGATCAGCCTGAAGCGAGACGCCCATTCGCGCCCTCCGAGACTGCTCCTCGATGCCTGGAGCAAAGCGTAGAAGCCCCCACCAGCCGCCGCCGATGCCAGGGTCCTCCGCAAGCCGCTCCTTCGGCAGGATGCCCCTCCAGGGCGTCCTGTGCCCCCCAGAAGCGGGGAAGCCCACCGGGGAGCGGGAGCGGGCAAAGGACTTACCCGTCGCCGTAGCCGCCGGAACCGGAAGTCAGGTCTAGTCACATGATTCTAATGTAAACTGTAACTAAGGGTTTTTTTTGTTACTCCTTTGAGTCAATGTTGTCTAAAAGTTTTCTTGCAGAATTTTCAGAAAAGTTTGTCATTTCCTTCTTCCTAGGGCTAACAGAATGGTCTAAATCTAAACTGATTATGTTTTCCATAGATGGCCTGTATAATACTAAGACATTATACTATCTAGTTTGTTTTATGCATGATATGTAATGTGAATGTAGCAATATTATCTAAATAATATTCTTTAGATTTTACTTTTAAATTATTTTTAAACATTGTCTATATTATATATACATAATATATATTCTATACATATACATAATATGTATAATATCCATACAACTATACATATGTGTATATAACATATCATGTATAATAGGCATATATTATGCATAAAACAAACTAGATAGCATAATGCCTTAGTTTACACAGCATATTAAGACTATGCTTGGGTTTTTATATTATTCTGGAAGTTATATAACCTCATTAGTCTAGTCTAGCGTATTGTGCAAATCTGTTTTTGAGTGAATAACAGATCTATGCATGTTTGTGCAGAAGTGAAGTCTGATGTACTTTCATTTAACTAAATATATCCAGGATTTCAGCTTGAGAGAGAAAAGCTGCATAGCACGTTTTTTTGTTTTTTTTTTGCCACCAATGAAGATGAAAGTTTTAACCTTGGAATAAGCCTTAGTGAAAGGATATTCTGAGATTCTACTCATTGTAAAAGATTCACATAAGATTTGTTCTTACATGGGCTAGAGGTATATTGTGCTGCTAAGTCCTAAATTGTTTGGTTTTGGCAAAGTGCAATGTATGAACCCATCCATATTTAGAAATAACATTGTTTAGCATGAAATTGTATCTAGGTTCACACATTTCACTGAGCCAAGACTTGTTATCCAGTTTTAATTAGATTCAACTATAATGCTAAGTTATAAAACATGTTTTGTAAGTCACAACGGTGGGGAAACCAGTATCTTTTTTTGTTCTACCTTCGTAATCATTCAGGTTCTACATAGTACACATATCATTTATAGATTCTGCTTAACCATCCTATGCATTTCACATTGGAAGCTTTCCTCTTTGACCCAAATTGGCCAATTATCTATTAGGGTGGCAGTTGGCAGATACCCTACATTTCCAATGAAAGCCATATTTGAATATATTCATATAAAATGGTTGCCTCTGTTTTTCACACTATGTTAGAGTACTTGCTATATACTCAGTGGAGGCCAGAACTCACAGTTTCAATTGTAAGAAATTTTAATTGTTCTTCTGAGCAGGAGATACTCTTTTCCTCCTGCAAGATCCATTCTCAGCTTTTCAGGCTTTCCTATGCGAGGTTATTGCTTTTTATATTTGTTATTTAATATACTGTTGTATTGTTATACTTTTAAAATTTTACAGCCTTGGATTGTAAATAAAAAAAGAAAAAAACACCCTGAATTGTATTTCATTATCTAGATCATTGAGGCCCGCATCAGGGTTGTGTTTGACCTTGCAGGAACTATTGGGCTATGACCAGGTGGGTGTGGCCAGCTCGATGCCACTTGTCGAGGCTCCATTTTTGGCCCTGATGGCCTCCTGAAGCCCTCTGCCAGCGAAAACGGAACCGGGAAGGGCTGTGGATAGCCCTCCCGAGCTCTGTTTTTGCTGGCAGAGGTGCTGCGGACCGATCCTTTGCTGTTTCCTGGGCGGTCCCACAGTCCAGATCCAAGCACTCTGCGGGCTGGTGCCGACCCACGGGCCTTGAGTTTGACACCCCTGATCTAGGTCATAGTGTTTAGGCCTATTGTAACTGCCCTGCAATAAGCTGGATAAACACTTGAGATTGGAATAGATTTTATCCATCTTAATCTTTTTGCTGCTATCAAGTAGTCATCTGGATTTTTGTAGCATTGATATAGTAAATATAATTATGTTTATCTTGAAGCTACATTATAAGGAAGCAGGAAAAATGTATCTGAATGCAAAACTAACTCTGAGCTGAGAGAAGAATTTTTTTTGACAGTGAGACTGTGGAGTAAATATGAAAGGAAGAAGGTCTAATGCATGCAGGCATCTAAAAATGGTATGATGCACTGACCCTTGTTATCAGTGCATTCTTTTCAGGAAACAGATATCCTGCTCTGGGCTTCACTTGTGGACACAAGAGCTAAAATATCTTAGAATATTTCTATAGTGAGGCCTATGTGATAGAGGTGGCGATCAATACTCTAAATTCTAACAAGAGGCTGGATAGACTCAATAGGTAGAGCATTTGTGCAGGTTAGGGATAATTTAGTGAACTTGTTATGGTTATACCCTAACTCTAGCCTCATGGCACCACAGTCTATTAAAGCTTGTAAATTGTATTCTACCAACAGCCTGGATCTTTCGAGTAGGAATGATTACATTTTGATGTGATACTCCATATATCAGGAATTTGTTTAATTCTAAAGAGAGCCTTAGCTTCTGAGGTTGGCTGGGATCTTCATTTTCAAAAAGTCAGATCTGGAGCATTTGTGGCATCTACTCATAAAATGCTCATGTGTAGATGAAGAGGGGCTCTCATAGGAGAGTGAAAACATTCTCCATGATATAAACATAAACCTTGCATGCTGTAGTGCTTGTCTTGGATAGATGACAGAATCTTGCTGGATTCCAGCTTCATGGAGTCAGTTTCAGAAATCTGTATTTGCTTTGACTCCCACCATCTTTGTTGGGTACTTTGCAAGGGGCCTCTATCTAGTGCTTCCATCAAAACTGCTGTCATAATTTTCATTGTGGAGTTAACTGGTTCACCTGGGCTACCAAGGCATTGGTAACTAGGTTGACAATCAACGGAATTACTGAAACATCAGTAGCTGTTGAGTTAAACTATGATCTCCTCTCATACTGATGGAATTGAGCAATCAAGCTGTTGGGTTGTCCATTTCAAAACACTTGACAACTCAATTTAGCTAGGCTCATAGGCTAGATTATTGCTTCGTCTTATAAAAAAATACAAACGAGAGTAGAATCATCCTTCTTTTTGATTGGCTCCTTAGTGTTTGATTCTCCAGACTCATCTCCTGGATGAATTAAGTTCCTTAACATTTTCAATGTCTGAACCTTTTGAATTGGAGTTTCTCTACATTCACTACAATTATGAAAGAAGTACAGATAACCCTTTCTTAGCAACTACTTGTTCAGTGACCAGAGTTATGCCAGTGATGATCAAGGACACTTATAAATGGTCCTCAGAGTTGTGGCTATCACTTGTCCCTGCGTTCAGATTTCAATTTGGGCTTTTGTATAGTTGGGATGGTCTCAGTATCCTGTGGTCATGTAATTGCAATTTGTGATCTTCACTGCTGACTTTTGACAAGCAAAGTCAGTGGAAAAGCTTTTAGGAAATCATAAGTCAGAGTCCTGTGATGTCACCCTTAACAACTGTTCACAGTTTAATGATCACAACCAGAATTGCTCTAATAAGGTTAGACATGTGATTTTTGACTTTACAACTGTGCCACATAGCAACAGAGATTCTAGTCCCAATTATGACCATTAACTGATTACTCCCTGTACATAGAAGTGGTTGGTCATATAGAGAGTATGAATGAGATCCACAGTGCAAAAATAAAATGCACAAAGGAAGTAAATCATCTGAGAGACAGTGAAAGACTGAGAAAATTGTGTTTGTATAAAGTTGAAGACTCAAAATGAGGCAGGTGACATGTTTAAAGAACAAAATGCACTGTATAAATCAGTGTAAGGGCTATATAGTTAAGTGTGGCCCTAGAGTTTTGAGAGTCTATAAGCTCTCTGTTATAAGCTAAATCTATGTGAAACATTTTCTCCCCAAAGCCTAGCATTTACATCTATAGTAGTTCTCCTGTATCAGTTGCTTTCCTTTTTCTGTGTAACAATTACATTTATTTCTCTAAAGCATAATTCAAATTGTCTTCTTGCTTTAGCTTTTCTCTTTCTTCTTCCAGGTGGATGATTATGACATGGTGTCATCTTGATCTTCTATAGAAAAGAGATGGGAGTCACATTAGAACTCATAAGCAAAGGAACCTTACAATAATCTGATTGGGAGCAAGCCTTATTTTATTTTTACTCTGTTCACCTTGTCTTTGGAAAAGCTTTGTGAAAGTTAAATAAAGACTCACAATTGCTTTAGGTAGTTAGAGAAAAAAATGTGTTACAATAGATAAGATTTTTAAAAAGTTTTTTAGTCAGGTACGGTATTTTTTTTCACGCATTATATATCATTTGTTTTTAAATAGTCCCTGGATTATTCCAAAAGAATAATTTAATTTATATGCTGGAGAGGTGGTGGAGTTTTCAGCATGGAAGGGAAGGATTGGCTTTTAGAGTTAAGCTATTTGAGCGATGAGAACTTTTTAAGGACTTTAAAAAACAAATGGTAACTAGGGAAGGTTGAGGCTGAGGCTAAAAGAGTGCGTTTTATGACATACAAAGAAGATTTATATGAAAGCATTATTTACTTTAAAAAATACTTTTCTTTTGATAAATACTGTGTCTATATGTTTTGATATTAAGAATTATGGAGCCTTCAGCAACTGCTTGACACTTCTCAGAGGCATCTGATGGGTTACCATCAAACAGATTGTTGGATTAGATAGGCCTTGGGCAAGGCTGATTTTATGTTTTTAAGAATAACTAGCATAATCTAAAAATGCCAATTAATCTGTAATAGCTTTTATCACAAAATCCTAGTGGACATAAATTTCTGTAAACCTTAATTTATTGAGTTTATAAAGTGATCTTATTTATTTACAAAAGTTCAAGGTCTTACTTCAGCAATAGTTCTCAGTTTGGATTCAGGTACAATCAAATAGTAACTTAAATCTGGGTTTAGTGGAATTTGATGCCACAGATGAGCTTTCATTCAGCCATTAACATGAAATAACTGGTAAATCCATTATTTAGGGAGGCAGTCTGGACACAGGTTGCTGCTTCAACTAAAAGATGAGTATGCTCCCGTGCAAGATTTACATTTGATAAGGCTGCAGGTGTAGATGGTATAGCTAGAGAAATGTCGACACACGGATGCATTGTGCATATGGAGAGGATGCGTGTCTTGTTTAACATCAGATCTGCATGGAAACTGCAACTGTACATAACGGTTGGAATAATGCTCTTATTATTATTCTGTACAAAGTGAAGGATGGGAAAAAACAACTGGCAAGGATATTCTGTAAGCTCAGAACAAAACACAATTCTCATTTGTGGCAGAATTTTCGAAGACAGGATTTGTCTTCATTGTCAGAAAAAATATAATTGACTTTGCATACAAATACTAAAGTTTGGAGACAACATCATCTCTTTTGAAACTTAATCATCTCAAAAAGTCTCTATTCTTCAACAAAGCCAAATTCTCTTCAAACCTCTTCAGGTCTCTGCATCTGTCTCCCCTTGAGCATACTGAGAACAGTTAAATCTTTACTTAGAGTGCTTTGATTCTTCAAATACGGAAAACAACAACATATGTGTTTGCCTTGATGTTTTAGATTGGTACCAGAGGATGTGGGAATGGATATCCTTAATGAGGCCATGCTAGATTCTACTGCAATAGAGATGAGACCTGGTGAGTCTACATTTTAATTGTCTTTTTAAAAGTTTCATTCTCTCCTGGGGCATTTAATTATTCACCGACTGAACTATTTCTGTACTGTGATAATATTATTTATTTATTTGGAATAAAAATGGTTAAATTTTGATATTTAATTAATTCAATGGTTCCCTTGATCATCATTTGCAGTTCTCATCCATTTTCTGCCGTGCTTAATTTCATTAGGCTGCAAATGAACTTGCTGCATATGATAATTAGCTACACTGCACTTTCTTCACTTCAGCCTGTACAGATTTAGCTTCTATTTACCAGTAAAAACAACACAATTAAAATTGCTGCCTAAGGTGTCATCAGTTAGAAAAGAAGTCTTTGACATATTAGATTATTCCTCAGCCCTTGCATTACATCCAAGACCAGGGAAGATATAAATGGCAACTGCCCAGGACTTGAGTAATCATGTTTCAGGAAAAGTATACCAGGGAAGGGGGATTTTACAGCTGTGCATAAAATCTTCATATTTGTTCTGTTAATTAGAGGGGAACTGATGCCTTATCAGACGTAACAAAAATAGACACAGGTTGGCTGGCAACAGCATTCTGCTCCAATTGAAATGTTATCCTTATTTGAATTGTAAATACAGTATCTTCTGTATCTGCTATTAAATATTGGGTCCAGGTTTTCGTAAGAATGCTTTGCGATAATGAAGGCTGCAGTGAAGAAACTTATGCATTTCTAAGGATGAAGTGACTGTGTTACTTCACTTTGGTCCTTCACTGCTTCTACTGGTCCTTGCTGTAGCTGATGGGAGCTTCAAGACAAATACCAGTCAAGGAAGAGTTAGCAGTGAGAACCACCTAATTGAAACATACATTGCCTTTTTGTGCTAACAAAAAGAATCTTGTTCATCTTCTCTCTGAAATGGGTTGGTCCATCAGAACAAAGGGTGTAATTTATCCTGATAATGGAGAGAAGATCCTTGGCAAAGCAAGATAGGGTAGCTCAGGTTAGTAACTCATTCCTTCCATATCATGAAGCTCTTCATCCAGGCCCACTTCACCTAGGCCTTCTTGTTTCCTGGAGTCACATACAACTATTAGATATGTTGAGTAATTTTTCAAAAGTCGAATTAATTTAAATGCTACATTTGGAGTAATAGTTTTAACCTAAAACAGAGATTCTTCTCTTTCCGTGCTTATTCAGAACCTCCCAATTCGCTAGACCTTAATGGCTCTCATCCCAGAAGGATAAAGCTCACTGCTCCAAATATCAATCTCTCCTTGGACCAGAGTGAAGGATCTGTCCTTTCGGATGATAACCTGGACACTCCAGATGAAATTGATATTAATGTAGATGATCTTGACACACCAGACGAAGCAGATTCTTTAGAATATGCTGGACATGGTAATGAGTTTAATTTGGTAAAAGTGATTATCTATGTGTGTTTATTATGGGGGGAGGTATACACTTTGGCATGAAATTTTACAATTCTCTAGGAACCGAGCTGTCAGCTCATAAAGACATATATGCAGTATAAGAATGAACAGCTCTAAGGAAAAGCAGAACATGTTTATATATGTGTGTATGTGATAGATAGATAGATAGATAGATGATAGATAGATAGATAGATAGATAGATAGATAGATAGATAGATGATAGATAGATGATAGATAGATAGATAGATAGATAGATAGATAGATAGATGGATAGATAGATGATAGATAGATAGATAGATGATAGATAGATAGATAGATAGATAGATAGATGATAGATAGATAGATAGATGATAGATAGATAGATAGATGATAGATAGATAGATAGATGATAGATAGATAGATAGATAGATAGATAGATGATAGATAGATAGATAGATAGATAGATAGATAGATAGATAGATAGATGATAGATAGATAGATAGATGATAGATAGATAGATGATAGATAGATAGATAGATAGATAGATGATAGATAGATGATAGATAGATAGATGATAGATAGATGATAGATAGATGATAGATAGATGATAGATAGATGATAGATAGATATTAAATTGTAGAGTCAGCTGTTGCTTATTTGTATACAATAGTTTTGGAACATTAAATGGTTTATCTGTTTAATTGGATAGCAGGAAAAATTGTAATATTAAGGATAAATAGTATTTGTAGTTCAGATATTTTTAAAGATTCCAGATGCAAGTATAAACTTTGGAGGATACATTCTTGTATGCAGCTATGATATTTATATATATTATGTAACCCCAATCCTAAAACGTAATACATGTTTTGTTTTAGAACTATGGATTTCTCTCTTTTTCTATCATGCCAAAGGAATCTAAATACCAGCAGAGGTCTTTTTAAAAACCATTTTGTATATAATTTCTTCATAATTATTTGGCTCTCCATTGATTTTTTTCCTTTACCTTTACCTTTACCTTTATTTCGATTTTTATACCGCCCCCTCTCCCCAAAGGGACTCGGGGCGGTGTACAGTCAAATGAAATAGATAAAATGGACTACAAACATGCAAACATAAAAACATAGAAGAGGAGGCAATACAACACTGTACAGGTAAAGCAGATAAAAACAGTATATAAACAATCTTAAAAAATACCCAATTAAAATTACCCAATTAAAATATATCTGCCAAGGGGTATGATGAGGTTATGAATGGTCCAGGCCGGCTAAACGGAACAGGTGAATCTTCAGTTTTCGTCGAAAGGAGAGAAAGTTGGTGGTGGTTCTGATATTGGGGGGGAGGTCATTCCAGAGGGTTGGGCCCATCACAGAGAAGGCTCTACTCCTAGGTGTCGCCCGTTGGCACTGCCTAGTGGACGGCACCCGGAGGAGCCCCTCCTTGTGAGAGCGAATCGGTCGCAGGGAAGTGTGTGGTAGGATGCGATCCCGCAAGTACCTAGGTCCTGAGCCATGGAGCGCTTTAAAGATGGTGATTAACACCTTGAAACGCACCCGAAAGACCACAGGCAGCCAGTGCAGCTCGCGCAGGAGCGGTGTTACGTGGGAGTACCTAGTACTCCCAAAAATAGCCCGCGCGGCTGCGTTCTGGACTAGCTGCAGTCTTCGAGCGCGTCCCAAGGGAAGCCCCATGTAGAGGGCATTGCAGTAGTCCAGCCGAGACGTCACCAGTGCATGAGTGACCGTGCGTAGGGCATCTCGGTCCAGTAGGGGGCGCAATTGGCGCACCAGGCGAACCTGGTGGAACGCCCCCCTTGCCACGGCTGCCACATGGTCATCCATTGACAGCCGGGCATCTAGGAGGACGCCCAAATTGCGCACCCGTTCCACAGGGGGCAATTGCTCGCCCCCTATGGTCAGCGATGGAATCAACTGACTGAACCGGGGTGCCGGTAGCCACAGCCACTCAGTCTTGGAGGGGTTGAGCTTGAGTCTGTTGTCCCCCATCCAGATCCCGACGGCTTCCAAACACCGGATCATCACCTCGACAGCCTCGTTGGGGTGGTCTGGGGTGGAAATGTACAGCTGCGTATTGTCAGCGTACAGATGATACTCCACCCCAAAACCACGGATGATCTCCCCCAGCGGCTTCACATATGCGTTGAACAGAAGGGGCGAGAGGACCGACCCCTGAGGTACCCCACAAGTGAGTGGCCTCAGAGTCGACCTCTGCCCCCCTGCCAACACACATTGCGTCCGGTCGGAGAGGTAGGAGCCGAACCACCGCAGAACGGTGCCTCCAACTCCCATCCCCCCCAGCCGGCGCAATAGGATACCATGGTCGATGGTATCAAAAGCCGCCGAGAGATCTAATAGGACCAGGATAGAGGAACAACCCCTATCTCTGGCCCTCCAGAGATCATCGACCAACGCGACCAAGGCCGTCTCCGTGCTGTGTCCGGGCCGGAAGCCGGACTGGCATGGGTCTAGATATTCGGATTCCTCAAGGTGTCGTGGAAACTGCTGTGCCACCACATTCTCTACAACCTTCGCTAAAAAGGGAAGGTTGGAGACTGGACAATAATTAGCTAGCTCCATCGGGTCAAGGGAAGGCCTCTTGAGTAAGGGCCTCACCACCGCCTCTTTCAAGGCGGCAGGAAAGGACCCCTCGCTCAAAGAGGCGTTCACCAGGCCCAGTAGCCAGCCTCGTGTCACTTCCCAGGATGCCAGTACCAACCAGGAGGGACACGGGTCCATTAAACATGTGGTCGGTCGCAGCCGTCCACGCAACCTATCCAAATCCTCGGGGGCAACAGACGCAAACTCCTCCCAGAGTGGTCTCACAAGACTCACTGTTGGCGGCTCCTCTGGTCCACTGAAGGGGGTCCATCCGCTCTGGATCTGAGCGATTTTGTCCTGCAGATATCCCCCAAACTCCTCTGCTCTGCCCTGTAGAGGGGCTTCCCGCGTCCCCTGTGATAAGAGAGAGCGGGTCACCCGAAACAGGGCGGCAGGGCGGTTATCGGCGGACGCAATAAGAGTGGCACAATGTCTGCGTTTGGCCACTCTTAATGCCACAAGGTAAGTCCGTAAATAGGCTCTTACTTGTGTTCGGTCAGATTCGGAGCGTGAAGACCTCCACCTGCCCTCTAGGCGTCTCCTATGGCGCTTCATCATCCTCAGGTCCTCGGTGAACCAAGGAGCCCGGGTGGGTCGTTGCCGCAGGAGAGGCCGCAAAGGCGCAACTCGGTCCAGGGCCCCAGCGGCCGCCCTATTCTAGGCGGCCACTAGGTTCTCGGAGCGAGAGCGGGTCAGGGCTACAGGGAATGGCCCAAGCTCCGTCTGGAACCTATCCGGTTCCATCAGGCGCCTGGGGCGGTACCAACTTGGACAGTTTGGTTCACAGTTTACATTGTTCACAGATTACATTGTTCCTACAAATAATCCAATTTAAGCCTATGTTGATTATTAACTTCATTATGTTAAAAGGATTAAATGGAAGAGGGTTAATTTAGATTTAATATCTGTAAAATTATTATTATAAGGTAACAAAGATTATTACAGTAACCAAACCCTTGAAATTTAATTGTTGTTATGTAATGAATTATGAATTCCTCAGTCCTTTAGAACACAAAAAAGTACAAAAACTTTCAATTGATGGAAAGTTAGGGTTATTCCAGATTTGTAGTCTTGAGCCTCAAATATCACAAATCACATATTTGTGATTCAAGACTATAAATTGTTCACTGCTTATGGTCTTGCTATCATTGTAATGGAAGAACTACTGTGTATTACTTTATGTGGTCAGGCTTAACAATACATTCTGGTTCTCTCATCAGGAAATCATTTTCCTACCAGATGAACAAGCAAGAAATTAAATATTTAAGTTAATTTTATATTCAGAAAATGAATGGGAAATATCAGAAAGCAATAAATACACACACACACACACACACACACACAGAGAGAGAGAGAGAGAGAGAGAGAGAGAGAATGACGTGCTACAATAAAATTTGAAAAGAAGGTTTATTCATGGAACTTTTGAGAATAATGTCATTCAATTAATTGTATAATTGATTTCAGAGTTAAACACAGAAATTCAGTTTTGTTATTGGACAAAACAGGCTTTTTTTATATTAATGGCTACTTACTTAAATCCTCTATTCTTGTATTTTCAGAAGAGCAACCAGCCATTAAAGAACCTTCTCAAGAAGAATCTGAATCCATCCCAGAATATACTGCTGAAGAGGAACGGGAAGACAACAGGTTATGGAGAACTGTTGTTATTGGAGACCAGGAGCAGAGGATTGATATGAAAGCAATTGAACCTTTTAAAAGGGTTATTTCTCATGGAGGTACAGAAAAAACTGTTTTATTAATTATACTAGCATAGAGTAATTAGAAAACACTTGAAAGTATCCTAATTTCTAAATGGTCTTGCACATCTAACATACATTTAGAATGTGTTTCCTTTGAATAAAACAGAATTTGTGAATTATTGAATGAATTCCTTCGCTACTGAAAACTCTATAATGTATCCATAACAACAGAATACTTTTGATGTGAAATATGTGAGTTGATGAGTCATTAAATCATTTTATTCTGGGCATGGTATGCTCCAGTTTCCAGATCTCTGATTCACACTTTCAAAGGAAAGACAGAGCTTAAAAAAGAAAAAAGAAACGAGAGAAGAAAACACAATATATTCAGTGTTTATGGTACAACTCCAGGCCTGTGTATTACAGGAACATTTCGTCATATTGAATGTTTGCTTTGAAATTAATATGTGGTGTGAAACTAGCCATGGTTTGTATACCATAGTCCTGTGATGGTGAATCTAGGGCATGCGTGCCAGAGGTGGCATGCAGAGCCCTGTCTTTGGTCATGCACACTGTCACTAGCTGATCTTTCGGGTTCTGGCACACGCATGCGTGCTGGAACCCAGAAGAGAGCAGCTGTCTGGTGTGCATGCGCACGATGGAACCCAGAAGAGCTGCTGGCTGCCCTGCACATGCGCACTGGCCAGATGCTCTCTTTCAGGTTCTGGCACTTTGGCGCGTGCACTCCAGTTTCGGCACTCGTTGCCAAAAAGGTTAGCTATCACTGCCATAGTCTATGGTGGACTATAAACACCCACAGCAGCATATGCCTCCTGAAAGCTACTTGGACAGCTTCAGAATCTCTAGAAGCTGTCTCCAAAGGAGAAATAATTAAAATATGAGAATAGTATATTCATTTTACTTAATTAATTTGTTTTTAATTAAACCTAGCCATTGGTGCCAATGCACCAATCATAATCTCCAGATAGAAAAGCTGGCTACCATTGCTCTATAGCGTAGTATGACGTGTGAACCCAGCCATTGTGGTTTGTTCAACAATTTAACAATTCATGGTTAAAAAAGAATATGGTTTAATACAATCACAAGCATAGCCAGATTTACTGAGGCTATTGTAAGGTATGGTTTAAAAGATGTCTATTACTGCCAGTTTGTCCCTACATGTCATTTAAACCAGTATGTTGTGACCAAGTTTGGATGTTCTGAGACTAGGATTTTGTACTTATTTTGTAGCAAAACACATGTCTTGAAAGAGAAAAGCATATAAAAATGGGGAGTTGCGCCTGTAGTGCGCACATGCGCACTGGGCGTCGTGCATTGCATTATGGGTGCAGCATGCCCGCACACGACCCCCCTGCGCTCCCCCCACTTACGGCACGCGAGCCAAAAACGATTCGCCATCACTGCGTTAGGTCCATGTGTGTGCAAAGCAGGCATACATGCACTCACTGAACCAGTTGTTAAACTGGTTGCATCCCACCACTGCCTGTAGGTATGTATGGCAGAACGGTATGAGTTCAAGCTTTTCAGGACTAGCATCTGTTCTTTCCGGGTTTTTTTTCAATTACACTACTTACTTATTAGAGTTTGTAATTTCTAGAATTATTTTGAATTGAGACTTTCATAACAGATGATGCTATCAATTCTGCAAATGAGAAACTTCACCCGAGACATTCTTACATCAAATAGGAGGATGTCATGAAACATTCTGGTTTGGAAGTAGCTTTGTCAATGATTCAATGTTGTTGAATAGTTTACATTGAGATTCCCAGGTTGCTTTTCTCATTAAAATGTTACCAAATATGCCACTATGCTATTGGTTTTCTTCCCAACTTGTTTTAGCATATTTGATACTTCTGCCCCCTGACCCTGAATTATGCAACTGGTAATGGGGGCGGGGGGGCTTCAAATGTTTATGAAACCTTCTAATTCTATTGTGTTAAGAACTGTTTGTGAAACATATATTTTTGACTCCACAGGATACTATGGTGATGGTTTGAATGCCATCATTGTATTTGCTGCATGTTTTCTACCGGATAGCAGTCAAATGGATTATACGTATGTCATGGAAAACCTTTTCCTGTGAGTGTAGAAATATTGTAGTAAAATTCTTTCATGTGGTGAAATAGATGATTTTCATTAAGAGATAAGTGCAGAGTTGAAATGGGTTCCTTTGTTGCTGTTGAGGCAAACAAATTTGGTTTGTATAAACAAACAAAATGAAATAAAATACACTACAATGGAAAGAAGCCATAGGGAAGTGATTCCTGTTTTGCCATAGTTAAGAGTGAATTGGGCCTTGATATTTAAAGAAAGTTTTTCTTGAAGTGCCCCTAACCTTTCATGGCTGAAGTCCTGAATTCCATAATACAGATAGTCCTCAGCTTACCACAATTGAGCTCAAAATTTATGTTGCTAAGTAATTTTGCCCCATTTGACCTTTCTTGCCACAACTGTTAAGTGAATCACTGCAGTTGTTAAATTAGTAACACAATTGTTCAATGAATTCCCCATTGACTTTGCTTGTCAGAACTTCGTAAAAGTTGGGACGTTGCAACAGTCAGAAATATTAACCAGTTGCTGTGATTTGAATTTTGATCACATGACCATAAAAATGTTGCAGTGATTGTAAGTCTGATAAATGGTCATAAGTCGTTTTTTTCAGTGCTGTTGTGACTTTAAACATTCACTAAGTTGAGGACTACCTGTAAAACTATAATTTCTCATTGTGGGAAAGCCACATAGGTCAGGAGTTCTGTCTGAATTTCCAGACTATATTCTTGCTTTGAATCCTGTCCCTGAAATGCTCCTAAATTCTCTGCCAATGGAGTGAGTTTAATCATTTACTTATACTGCAGTTTTCATGCCCTGAAGAGTAAAATTAGCATGGGCTTCTTATTTAAATATTTCACACTCCCAAAGGAGTGACCTGTACTATGTAGGTTACTTAGCGTATGGGTGGAATTATACTTTTAATAAAGAATTCCCTCAACTGTCAATTTTGTTGCTGGAAATTATGTATTTGCTTAAGTGCTAAAACATGGGGCAGTGTTTCTTGGCCTTAACAACTTTGAGATGTGTGAGCTTCAACTCCCAGAATTCCCCAGCCAGTTGTAGTCCACATATCTTAAAGTTAATATTTTAAAGTTCCTAAGGTTAAAAAATACAGGCATAGGAAAAAAAATGCTTGTGAAAATATTGTTCCTCTTCACTTCTTTTTCTTCTCCTTCTTTTTGTTGAGATATGTAATAAGTACTTTGGAGCTCATGGTTGCTGAAGACTATATGATTGTTTACTTAAATGGAGCAACTCCAAGGAGAAGAATGCCAGGACTCGGATGGATGAAAAGATGCTACCAGATGATTGACAGACGGTTTGTGGATCACTTATATTTTCTAATTATTATTTTTCTTAGACTATTTACTATTTTAAATACTCTTGCCCCCTTCTTTTTAAATGCAAGCTTTTGCTTGTGAGTATCACTAAGGATTAAGAATACATTTTAGAATGCATGCCAAAAGTGTGTGAATCAGTGTGTGATAGTGGCCATAGTTGTTGAACATATGACTATCATTTTTCTCAATCAACATGTTTCATACTGAAGATTTAAAGTATCTTAGGCCCAGTATTCTTCAATATCTTCATAAACAATCAATGTGTTTCATACTGAAGATTTAAAGTATCTTAGGCCCAGTATTCTTCAATATCTTCATAAACAATCAATGTGTTTCATACTGAAGATTTAAAGTATCTTAGGCCCAGTATTCTTCAATATCTTCATAAACAATCAATGTGTTTCATACTGAAGATTTAAAGTATCTTAGGCCCAGTATTCTTCAATATCTTCATAAACAACTTAGATGAGGGAATAGAAGGGTATCTTACTAAATTTGCAGATAATACTCAGTTAGCAGGCATAGCCAACACCCTACATGATAGGCTCAAGATCCAGATTGATCTTGACAAACTTGAACACTGGGCCCTATCTAACCAAATGAAATTCAATGTAGAGAAATAGTAAAGTCTTACACTTAGGCAAGAAAAGCCAAAAGCGCACATATAGACTAGGTGAAAGCAGGCTTAATAACAGTAAGTGTGAGAGGGATCTTGGAGTCTTAGTGGATAATCAATTAAATATGAACCAATAATGTGCTGTGGCAGCCAAAAAACCCAATGCAACCCTAAATTGCATTAACAGAGGGATACAATCAAGATCAAGTGAGATAAGACCACACCTAGAATACTGCATCCAATTTTGGTCACTACACTATAAAAAAGATGTTGAGACTCTAGAAAGAGTGCAGAGAAGAGCAACCAGGATGATTGAGGGACTGGAGGCTAAAACATATGATGAACATCATAACTAGTCTAGTGAAGAGAAGGACCATGGGAGACATGATAGCAGTATTCCAATATTTGAGGGGCTGCCACAGAGAGGAGTGGGACAAGCTATTTTCCAAAGCACCTGAAGGCCAGGCAAGGAATAATGGATGGAAAATGAATAAGGAGAGATTCAAGGAATAAGAAGTTTTCTGACAGTGAGAGCAATCAATGGAATAGTTTGTCTTCAGAAGTTGTGGGAGCTTCATCACTGGAAACTTTCAGAAAGAGACTGGAGTGCCATCTGTCAGAAATGGTGTAGGTTCTCCTGCTCAGGTGGGGCGGTGTGGTGGTGGTGGACTAGATGACCTACAAGATCCTTTCCAACTCTCTTAATCTGTGATCTTTCTTTTTAAATGCAGATTAAGGAAGAATTTGAAATCATTCATCATAGTTCACCCTTCTTGGTTTATAAGGACAATTCTAGCTGTCACACGGCCATTTATAAGGTCAGACATTATCACTTTTGGACTTTCTAAAATACTGAGTTTTTGCATGATCAGGAACTGCTTTGATTGTGAGATAAGCAGTTGGGGAAGTAAAGAACAGCTTCTGATTCAGCTTTGTGCTGATATGGCTCTTAGAAATGATAAATATATTTGTTTAATTTTACCATGAGTAAGATACACAAGAAATAAATTTATCATTTCCTTATAATAATTACGTTTTAACTTCTATATATGGCATTATTGCAGAATAATCTATGCAGATTTAATAGGTTGGTGCAGGCAAAATGAGTGCTTGTTCTTTTTCTATATAAACTAAGGGGTAAGAAGTCCCTGCCTAGGTATCACCTAACAAATTAAGTAGGTTATCTTGGATGAGGTTCGTAGAAATTACTGTGATATTTGAAGACAGTACAGGTTGTCCTCGATTTATAGACACAAAAGAGACCAGAATTTATATTGCTAAACAAGGCTGTTGCTAGATGGATCACACCTGATTTTATGACCTTTTTATCATAGTTGTTAAGCAAATTGTGCAGTCATTAAACAAATCCAGCATCCCCCATTGACTTTGCTTGTTGGGAAAGTCACAGGTGGCAATCATTTGACGCTAGGACATTACAGCCTTTGTAAATACATGCTGGTTGTCAGGTGCCCAAATTTTGATCACGTTAGGATGCTGCAATTGTTGTAAATATGAGGACCAGTCATAAGTGACCTTTTCAGTGCCTTTCAGTAACTTTGAAAGGTCACTAAAGATCATGCCTACACTAGCCTGCAATTTTGCAGCCTATTAGTTAACATGGAGATGAATTTTATATTTTATTTTATCCATATTGCTTAACCAGTGAATTGTGCTTTTTTGTGTTTCAGTTCAAAATTCAGTAATAAGATACAATATGTCAACACTTTGGCAGACCTTAATGAACTAATTCCAATGGAATATGTAAATGTCCCAGAAAGTATTATCAAGTAAGTGAAGAGCATTTGGAGAATAATAATGAGATACGTTACTACTATAAAACAAAAGGATTGCTATTTTTAAGGAAAGTTAATTTTATCTAAGTAATATATAATATTTACAAAGTACTCAACATTGTGATTAAAATTGAACAACTCTAGAAACAATTGTTTAACTTGTTTACTTGATTAAAATTTAAAAACATAGAAAGCCAAGCCAAGAAAATAAAAGAGGAATGATTAAGAAATCAGAATCAGATTAACCTATAGAAGAGGTGATTGAGGGAAGCTAATAAAGCACTCTTCAAATATCTGAAATTTGAATCAGTGATCTTATTATCAATTGCTTCAAAAAGAAGAGGTGGAACCATAGGTGGTATGCTGCCGGTTTGCACCTGTTCGGGCAAATCGGTAGTGGCGGTGGCGTGAGGCTCTGCCCACCCACCCAGATGTCATCAAGGACCTTCTGCGCATGCACGTGCATTCCTCCTACCAAACCAGTAGCGAAGAAAATAGGATACCATTACTGGGTGGGATCAATTAGTTAAAACTATAAGGAAGAAAATTCAGGCTAGAAGTTGGGAAAAACTCATGACAGCATCAATTGTTAACCAGGGAACAGGTTTCCACACCAAGTGGTGAGTTCTCTTCAGTGGTGGGTTCTGGATCCTTCGCAACCGGTATGGTTGCAACAGGGCCTGGCATCCACTACATGAATGTGTGCAGCGTGCCACACATGCGCACAGCGCACACATGTGCTTACCTCTTGCGATGCCCCCGCAAGCCTCCGTGACACTCCAGCTGCTCGGCGGATCGTCACGCAGGCGCTGTGTGCTCCGTGCACGTGCGCAGAAGAGCTCAAATACAGGTAAGGAGCTTGGGGGAACGGGGGGCCCCTCCAGAGCACTGTACCGGAACGGTACCCGGTGCTCTGGGCAGGCACTCGTACCGGGGTGTACCGCCTACAACCCCCCACTGTTTCTCTTTTGCTGGAACTCTCCAAACAGAGGCTGGCTAATTGTTTATCAGGATGATGTCTTAGATCCTGCACTAAACCACATTAGGTGGCCTCTTTGGTATCTGTCATCTCTATGATTCTGTGAAAGATCCAAGAATCTATTCCAATGAGTTACTGCCTCACTAATTTATTCATGCCATCTTTTATGAAGTAAAAAATGTAATATTTCGCAAAATATTTGTGAGACTTGCACGAGACATTGTAGAATGGGAGTATATTTTATTCACAGAAAGTGAAGATGAAATTCTCAAAGTGTTCATGTTCTGAGCACTGATGTTTTGGGGAAGCATCACTGTTTCTGGCTTGGGTACTGTATTCTTTATAAATTATTCTCCTGTCGGAATTGCTAAGGATCATAGGATATTAATTCAATATAGCTGGACAGTGCCAAGATGGGGAAAATCCAGAACTTTTCATGGTTTTACCAGTTCTCCCAGTGTGCATAGTAGTTCATGCCAGCCCACTAATATCAAAGCGAGTCTGGAGCCCATTGAATAAGGTACAAAGGAATATACTATGCATAATGAAACAGACATTATAGTTTAAATTTGCATTGACAACGAGATGCATATACAAGAGCCTCAGTGCTGACTCTACACTTCAACTTGACATTGGGAATAGTTGCTTGTGATGTGAAGGCATTTGGCACAAATATGATGTCTGCATATTATTTGACCTTGAATATGTTTGTCCTTCACCCACTTTTATCTTGAAAGGTATGATGAAGAGCGATCCATTCAGAGAAGAGTAAGGTAAAACCCTTGCTCTGCTGCAGCTTGTGCTGATGTTTTTAAATAACTGAGGATATCTGAGGCAGTAGAAGATTTCAGCAGCTGACATTTAAAAAGACCCCATATCTCTCTGTAATGAATGTCACGCATGAGCTATTGAGATCAGTTATAAATTTCCTTAATTTGGCCTGTTCCGGATTTAACTTCAATCACTTTGTCAGCTTTGCACAGCATGCATGCTGCAAACTCCTGCTAGTTTTACAAGACCTGCCTACACATGGGCTACACACACACACACACACACGAAATCAAAATCAGTAGCACATTAGAAAAAAAAAACATTTTGTTGGTGCATAATTTCAAAAGCATGTTCCTTGCTTGATTGACTTTTCTGCTTTTCCCTGCTTCTGTTTTATGTTCTGCTTGCTTCTCCTCCTTCACCAATAACCTTTACTCACGCAGACTGGATGAAGAGCTCAGGGAGGCATCAGCAAAGTAAGACAGAATTCTGATAATAAACTATATTCCTTTTTCATTCTTAAAAAGAATTAACTATTAAGAAATGTCATGTTAATCATATGCAGGACTACACAGAAGTTCCATTAAGAAAAATGAATATTACTGCTACATAATATTACGTAGGAGCAGGGACGTGCGGTCAGGGGAGGCAGGGGAAGCAGAGCCTCACCTCTCTTCATGAAATAATAGTATATAATATTATATACTATATATATATAATATTATAATATTATATACATCCGTCCGGCCGCGCCCGGGAGCTGCGGAGGCAGAAATGTTGTCGGCGCTCCTGGATGATGAAGGCTCGAAAGCGACTGGGGAACGACGTGAACCTTCCTGCCTCTGCTGGATTTCGCGCGCTCCTCGCAACTGCAATATGCAGTCACGAGGAGCGCGCAAAGTCCAGCAGAGGCAGGGAGGTTCTCGTCGTTCCCCAGTCGCTTTTGAGGACTGCGGAGCACGAGCCGGCGGAGCACGCTCAGGAAGGCGGGGAATGGGATCACGTGTGCTGGAGGCTGAGGCAGCCTGAGCCTCCAGCACACGTGGTCCCATTCTCCGCCTTCCTGATGATGTCACCAGCCTCACCAGCCATAAACCTCACCGCACGTCATTGCGTAGGAGTAATATTCACTCTTCTCAGTGGCACTTCTGCAGAATGGCCTGGGGGATCCTGGGAATTGTACTTCAGCAGCATCCTAGTTCAGTCTAATTATAACTGCTAGGTAAAATGTTATTTTTAGGACATGGTGCACAATTGGTAATCCTTAAGGCTTTGTATTTTCTAATTCCACCTTCAGTGGCTGCCAATTTTCAATAACAGTAACTTTTCAATAACCTGGAGATATTAAGACTGGATAAGTTGCCCTAATACAGATAGTTGCGGGTAAATAAGGAATCTTACAAGTGAATTAAAAACAAACAAGTTGTCTTTCGTTTGGATGCATCCACTTACTGCTTTTATGTCACCCAAATCCATAAATCCACTGTATCTTCGTTACAAATGAAAAGGCAAATATTTTCAAAGACATTTACTTGAAAGGAGATTCCAGAGTATAGGGGTAAATTTATTTCTTAAATGAATGTGTTTTCTATCAGCTTTAGAATTTTTCTTTAAAACAGTAATTTTAATCATTTTTTCTTCAGGTGAAAGTTATTACCTATTCATTGGCTAGGCTTCAGTTGGATATGACATTTGGCAAATTGGATGATAAAATGGTTCCATTGATGTATTCTAAATTAGTCCAGGTTCCTTTAACAAAATAGATAATGTTTTTTAGAGAGTATAGTTCTACTCATGCCCAGGATTTTACATTATGATGAAGATTGATTTTTAAAAAGAGAGCATGGCGTAACATTATACAGAACCCTCAGTTTAATGGACTGATGGGGGAAATGTTTTTGAGTCAAATGTTCATTAAATGCTGAATTTTTCAAATATAAAACACATATAATCTATATCTTATAAAAATTATAAAATATATGCACATGTACATAGCATGAACATAATGTTCGAAATGTACAATTGTTGTGTGGTTCATAACACTATCTGTTATCTGGGGCAAAGTTTCTTGTTGTCAAAAGTCCAGATTTTCTTCATTGCATCCACTAAAGTCTACTGAATAGAATTTATTAAATGGGGATTGACTGACAGAAAGAATCACTACTGAGTCATTGCAAGCCTAAATAATCTTTTGCTAGACTGGCTGTATCCATGTCAATTGCATGAGCTTTATAGCACGCTGAAAAATGCATATGTTATTACCTTATTATGTGATTATAGTGGTAACCATATGGATCGAAGTGGCCATTTCAGAAAGCTTGAAAATGCTGCAGCTATGAAGTTCAACTCCAATATACTGTTGTGAAGATGCATCTATTTTGAACGATGCCCAAAAGTTATTTTAGTAAGCTGCCTATCTGCTTGCAATCCTAGTACACTTGATAATGACCACAAGCAAGATTTTGATAGATTGCATCAACAAAGCTGTTCAGAGCAGTTGAAAATATGTCATGACTATCCTCTCATATTGCTCTGGTTTAAGCTTTGTGCCTTATAGCATATATCCAATGCTATATTTGGTAATAATGGGTGATATCAGTGCAACATCTCACTGAATTCTAGAAAATAAAGTGTAATATACACATGATACATTTTCCAGTCAGTATTAAAGATGAAATGGTATGCATTTGACTGTCTTATAGCCTCATCCTATCTATGCTTAGGCAATAGATACCTAAGTAATTACATTACCGTGTAATGTAATGTCTAATCGTGTAACATGTGATTTATTTATTGTACGCCGCCCCGAGTCCCTTCGTGGAGAGGGAGCGGCTAACAAGTCTAATAAATACAAATACAAATACAAATACAAATACAAATACAAGTAGAAGTCTCTGTAAGTACATTCAGGATTATCTAAGGTCATTTTCATAGGAGTAGCATTTCACCTATACATTCTTAAAATGCATTATTTTTAAACTTCTTGCAGTAATTGACTCTAATATTCCAATTAGTCTGCTTCTATAATAGCAAAAAAAAAAGTCTCATAACACTCTACAACCGTGATGGCAAACCTATGGCACGCATGCTGGAAGTGGCATGCAGAGTCATCTCTCCAGGCACGCAAGCCGTTGCCCATTGCTCTTCCGGGTTCCAGCGCACCAGCCAGCTGGTTTTCACACAAGCGGGAGTGCCAGAAACCGGAAGAGCTGCCTGGCGTATGTGTGCACTAGGCAGCAGCTCTTCTGGTTTCCTGTGCACGTGCGCATGCTCTCGTTTCGACACTTGGTGTCGAAAAGTTTCGCCAACACTGCTCTATAATCTAACATTTTTGTGGCAAGCATTTCTGATGACTGTTGGGGAGACATTTCTTAATGAACATTGATAACTTATGAAGACATCATAATATATATGATAAAAATTGCTTGTGAAAATGCCTTTTTTCTGCTTTTAAAGTAAATATGTATTTATAAATATCTGTCTCTAACAAGCATGAATGTATTTATTATTTTTCATTTTTCCTTGCCTTCAGAGCAAGCTGTCTTTCAAATGAGCCTGAAATAACGTCAGTCCAACAGGAGTAAGAATTTCATAAGCAAGCCATTATCTATGAGTATAATTCATAATAACATTATGCAGGAGACATTGTAGAACTGGGTAAACTCCAGGTAGTCTCTTTGAGATCCGAATATTTACACGGGCCTTTTAGACCGGCAGATAAAAGTTTAGATAAAAGTTTAATTTTTAACAAAGATA
The DNA here is from genome assembly GCF_964273705.1 of Natrix helvetica. Lineage (NCBI taxonomy): Eukaryota > Metazoa > Chordata > Lepidosauria > Squamata > Natricidae > Natrix > Natrix helvetica. Next base: position 71,022,129 of record NC_138552.1, read on the forward strand.
AAATATAGATAAAAATTGCTACCAGTTTTCTTATAAACATGTAACACACGACCCTATTATTAGGCTACTAAAGTATATGTTAATGCTTTCATCTTATTTTATTTATTTATTTAATTAATTTAAGACAATAGGTAAAATTTGCAACTTTGCTTTAGTGGAACAACCTTTTTTTACTATATCTTTCTGGAGTCTACCCAACCTCCTTTTTTGTTTGTCCTATCACTTTTTTATATTCACTGTAAAAATCTTTCATGGAGTTGCATTTTCATTTGCCTTTGTGGTTTGAATAACAAATAATACAGATAGTCGTCAACTTAGGACCATGATTGTGAGATCCCATGATTGGGATTGCAATCAAGTCAGCTTTTAAGTGATTTGCCCTTAATTAACAACCTTTGCTGCCACAGTTGTTAAGCAAATTACTGAACTGTTAAGCGAATCATGCAGTTGTTAAGAGAATCTGGCTTCCCCCACCTCAACTTTGCTTGTCAGAAGCCAGCTGGGAAAGTCACAAATGACCCTAGGACAGTGATGGCGAATCTATGGCACGCGTGCCACAGGTAGCACACGGACCCATTTGTCAGAGCACGCGAGGCACATGCGCGTGCTGGCCAGCTGAGTTCACCTTTTTTAAAAGGCATTTTTCGCCCTCCCAGGCTCCAGAGGCTTTATAGGAGCCTGGGGAGGGCGAAAAGAGCCTCCCCCCCCCCCGGAGGCCCTCCGGAGGCTTTATGAGCTTCCCTGAAGCCTCCGGAGCGCAAAAAAACAGTCCTACGGGCAAACCGGAAGTTCGGGAACGGACTTCCGGTTTGCTCAGAGGTTCGTTTTGACTGCTCCGGAGGCTTCAGGGAAGCCTCCTGAAGATCCCTGAAGCCTCTGGAGGGCTTTCGGGGGGCAGGGGAGACTGTTTTCGCCCTTCCCAGGTTCCTATAAAGCCTCTGGAGCCTGGGGAGGGTGAAAAAGGCATGCAAAAAATGGGAGGTTGCGCCTGTAGTGTGCGCATGCGCACTGGGGGGTCGCGCATTGCATTATGGGTGCGGCACACCTGCACACGACCCCCCTGCTCTCCCCCCACTTATGGCACGCGAGCCAAAAAAGGTTCGCCATCGCTGCCCTAGGATACAGCAACGGTTCTAAATACATGCTGGGCCCAAGCACCTGAACTTGATTCTGTCATCATAGGGGGTTAGGATTGTTCATAGGGTTTTTTTCAGTGCCGTTGTAACATTGAACAGGTGCTAAACTAAGGTTTTAAGTTGAGGACTGCTGTACATAAATCTTTTTATAAAAAAGCAGTATTCTGCATGTGTTGCATATCATTTTATAGTTTATGAAAGCTATATGATGTTAGAAGAAATATACATTAGTGTTTAACCATTAAAGAAAACAATAAATGGATGAGTCTAGTAGTAGTTATTTATTATTCTGCAAGCTGTAAAAGAAATACTGGATTGGACTGTACTTATTTTTAATTAGACTTCAGATGACTCATTAAGTCCTATTGTTGCTCTGTTCTATTATTAAAATTTGTATTCAGCCCAGTTTTGTAAAGGAACTAAGAGGTATCAAGGATCACGTCCAGAGTTGGTTGGTCATGAAAGTTAATTATGACAATACCATTATTAATAGCTTGATTAGACCTATAAATGATAGAATCTTATAATTATAGAATATCCTATAACAATAATCTTTTTTGACAAAGTTGTTTTTCTTTTATTGAGTTGAAAATGGTACTTTCAAATAAAAGAGGATCAAAGTGTGTTGACTATTATTGGTAATAATTTTTATCAGTTATGTTATTGCATGGCATTAGACTTTGGACTAATCCATTAATAAAAAGTGCAATAATGGTAACTACTACTAGAGGAAGAAAGCTTTTTCATGAATGTTTGCTCTACAGTGTGTAATTCCATGTATCTGTATAATATAATGCAAATGGGGAATGGGGTGGGACAGGTATTGTGTTACAAATGAACACTGAAGTTTCAGATTTTGTAGTTCAGAAACAGGAAGATTCTTAGATCATGTTTTGCTGAGCATATAGTCAGCTTTTATGGAGGAGAAATAAAAGTGATGGGATTCTTGTTGGAATTACAAACTATAGGCTTCTCAGATTTGATTGATAGTTTCTAGGTGTGCCTAGCGTAAGCTGGACCCTGGGAAAACACTTCCTGTAAGGATTGTTCAGGCATCTATTGGAAAATGATCACTTGGAACTGTTTAAATTACACTCTGGCTAGCAGGTCCTCTGGAACTGGCTGAGATACAATCTTGTTGATTATATGGGAAGGAGTTGGGGACCTCTGATTTAACAATCTGCCCTACTTCCCAGTACGTTTCTGCTACAATTTAAAGGGCTAGTGGCCATCTATAAACTCTAATGACCGGGGTTATTTATGGAACCGCCTTTCTCCTATTGTGTCTGTTCATCTTGTGTGATCTGACATGGTGGATTTTTTTCCAGGTCCTTTATATTGTAAGAATAAAAACGCAAGTGATGTTTGAGATAGTTCAGCTTTTATCACGTGTAATGTCTGAGTCTGGGCAGTAACCAGATAGGATATTACTAGGGCTAGTTATGTGTGTATTCTGCCCTTGGCTCCTTAGAGCAGGGGTGTCAAAACTTGGGAACTTTAAGACTTGTGGACTTCAACTCCCAGAATTCCCCAGCCAACTTTATTGTCTTAAAGTTCCCAAGTTTGGACACCCCTGCCTTAGAAGAAGTCCTGGATACATATGCAATAACAATCCATTGAACTGACTCTTCCTTTTCTTTTTCTAAAGCATCAACATGACCACGAAAAGTTCTTAAGTTCCATGGAAATTGGAGAAGAAAATTGATGTTCCTGAGTCTTGAAGATGGGACAGTTTTGGCTTGTCATCGGAACACTAGGGTCTTCTTGCGCACAAATCTCTTTTGTTCTCTTTTGTTTCCCCAAAGCTGTCTGTGCAAGAAAGACTCCTGGTAGATTTCTCTGATCACTTAGTGTTATTCAGAGCATTCTGAAATTAAAGTAGCAGAGGTGGCTGCTACTGCCAGAATAGTAGCAGAGGTGCAGGTAATGATTTTGTGTAATATTATATCAGGAGTAGATTTACAGTAAGGAAAATTCTGCATTTTTGAATTCCAAATTATTTTGCCATGAATGTGCCTCACCTGTGATTTTATAGTGTGGTTCAGTCTTTTTTTGTCTTCTACGTATTTATGTATTAATGGCTAGATATTTTAGCTTCCATGCAGCAATGCTGACCTTCCTTCCTTCCAGATAACCCGATGATTGAGAATCTCCATAGACAACAATTAGATGGCTGCAGGAAAGAGAACTAACATGGTGCTGCCATCTAGTGTGTGCAGTAGTCTGGGATCTTAGAACATTTCCAAGGAGCTCTGGGTTGCATACCGTATTCTTATAAGAAAAGATACAGGATCCCCCTTTCACGCACCATTGGTTCTCCTTTTAAGATATGAGTCAATATTTTCTGGACTCTGCAATTTTCTTGAAACCAGGGCAAAGTTTTGCATAGATTGGGTCTCTTTTTCTTCTGGCTTTGGTCTTGTTTCACCTTGTTTCTCTAAAGTGGCTAACCCCTCGGTCAACGTCTGCTTTCCCATAATTAAGATAGGAAAAAAATGCAGGTAAATGTAGCCAGACAGTTCCAATCGTTCTAGTCAGTTTCATACTCCCTGTAAAATAACAACAATAATAGAAAACTCTGCTGGCTTCATGTTTTCTTTTGAGAAAAGTGAACTCATTGAACTTTTGCCTCTTCCGGTTCTTAATCTCATCCCCCCCACCTTGCTCCCCAAAGTTATAGTCCAGCCTGCAGTGATGTTTCGATCTATTGGAAAAAGTATCCTGTGGAAAATGCCACCATTCTATCCTTCGAAGATCACCAGGAAAAGATATGTTTTAAATAGAAAAAAAAACCTATGGTAATTTTGACCTGTAACAACTTTTTTGTGGAAGATAAATGGCTAGATATGCCAAACAAAAAACAAAACAAAGTAAAACCCCAGGTTCCTGCAAAAATGGCTAGAGATGCAAATAATAATAGTAATAATAACTGGCTACTAGTGGCCTATCTGTTTTCAGTATTTTGAAGCTGGCAGAAGTGAAGATAATTGAAAATTTGGCTTCAAACTTGGTTATGAGAGATCGTAAAGTGGAAAAAGGTTGTTTGTTATGGAAGTGCCCCAAGATTAGTTATTTCTTGGCGCTCTTAATATATAAATGCAGAGTATTTCTTGGGGAAAAAAAGGAAAAGCTTTTAAGTGAGTTTTAAGTGAGATCCTAATGTGATTTAGAGACTTCACAGATGTTGATTTGGCGCTGTTAACTGCCATTGCCCTCTTTTGGCCCCTGTAAATTTTCTGCTTTTTTTATTGTTTAAATTGCAGATTGGGACCATTCCTATTTTTTTTTTAAAAAACACTTAATTATGTAGAAGTAATTGTGAAAAAAGCCAAAAGTTCAATAAGTTCTCTCATAGCCTAATATATGTGGGGAGAGGGATGATTACATATGAGAACATATATGGATAGAAATAATACCCAATACATGGATTCAGTAAAGCTAAAACACTTGATAAAATGATAGGATAATGTTCTGAAACATTGGCACAAAATAAAATAAAATAAAATTTTGATTCCTATATTTGTATTCATGGCTATCATAGCATCAAGTCAACATTTACTGCTAATTATTGCATCAGCCAGTCATAGAATAGCATTCCTATATTAAGGAGAAAGCTTACACATTTTGAAAAATGCTAGTTAATTTTAAAGCATGGTGACCAAGGAATCATTGGATGGACTGAAGTTTATCGTTAGGAATTAATAGCATTATATTTAGTTATTTAATAAGCATATTTATTTAATCAAACTTTGCAGTAATAAAAGACATAACTTGTTCATAAGAATTTATTATAATAAGCTTAAAAACCACACAGTGCTATCATCTTCTTGTAGCAATATAGCTTTCCATAGCTTTACATATACACAATGGCATCTAAGGTCATTTATATTATTATTATTAATCATTAATAATCATGCTGAATAGAAGTGACCTTTGCAGTTTTCTCCATTGATATATCATTCAGAATATATTGTTCATCTCCTGGGGAAACTATGAAACATATATTGTACATCATAAAGAAGCAGAAAGTCAGCAATATAAACCATGAAAGTTTGGGGGGGGGGGGAAAGGCTTGCCTCCATTTTAATAAATGGAATTTTGTTTTAGAATTTTATTTTACCATTTATGAGATTATAACTATATAAATTAGCTTATTAATTTATTAATTTAATAATCTGTCTTGTCTTTACTTCATGTTTCGTGCTTGTAATCATATCCTGCATATTTACTCTGACTATCTCTAAGGTCCTCTTGTATTATTTATATCAAATGTAATCAAATTTGGAGACTACTCATCTCACAGAGCAAGTTATTATTTTTAAAATGTAAGTTTAAATCTTTAAATTGAATCTTTAGACTTTAAAATAACACTAGAATGTTAAAATTGTATTCCTCGGAAAAGGCATTGGTTTAAACCACAGTGCTGTTGTAATGATGACACATGCATCATAATGTCATCTTACAAAAAACATGATTATGTAATTATGTTATGAATCACATCATAGTATTGTTTTGATTGTTTTGTTTTCTATTCTGTATTCTTAAATTTTTATTTAGTATTTTTTAAAAGAACAAGCAAGCGAGGAGAAAAGAAAAAAGAGATACAAAAACATATTTATATGTGGACAAAAGGTATTACCAAGATTGTACAGTTCGTGATTACTATATTTGTATGACTCTGTACTTTAAATCCTCCCATGTCCTTGGAAAATAGGATGATATAAACACTAATATAAATAAATAGAATAAAATAATAATTTGCACAAAACCATCATGGCATGCATCTCATCACTTGCTGCCTCTTGCCATCCCTTCAGATGTCTTTGTTCCTTGATACCACACAAATCATTTTATCAGCTCTTGGGAATAGCATCCTATTCAGTTTAGGATCTCTGCTTTGTTTATCACTTATTTTTAATTTCTGTTTAGTATTTTAACTCTTGGACTGAACCGAAGTTTTCAAAAGTTTGTTTTCTTAAACGTTGCCTTCTAATTTTGATGTGGCGCCATATTTATTTATTTTCATTTCTGTGTTTGTGTTGTTGCTTAAGCTAAGCTTGAATTTCCATTTAATGTTTTGTGTGCAACCACAGCTATAAAGTTAGGAGCAGTTGGCTGCAGTGGCTTTCAGATTTCAGTGGCTGAGATTTTACAGTTATTAAGAGTTGAGTTGTTTACATCTTGGTTCCCAGGAAGCCTACTCCTTATCCTTTTATTTAGTAAGTGAAAGTTAACATTTTTAAAGTTACCACTCAAATATTAAGATTTGTATCTTAATGAGCACTCCTGATTTGAATCCTCAAGGAGGATCGCTGATAGCTGTTTAGATACTACCACCCAGAACAAGAGAGGGTCAATTACATAGATGTTATTGCAAAGCCAGTTATTCCTCCACAAGTATTTGTAAACGTTTGTACTAAGAAACAAGCATTTTGAAGGGTGGGGTGATTTGTAGTATAGCCATGAGAGATGTCCCTGAACAATGTATCTTTTTACACACTATATTAAGAGTGAATAAGCAAAAACAGTCCTGTAATTAGTACTTCAATTATCATTAGAGCCAAAATGCATCCCCCGTGGGCTACTTGAGTCCTACTCAGACTATTTGGAAAACTGCAATTATGATACAAATCAACATGCCTTTACAAAGTTTATAATCAACTTTGCATTGTTTCTCAACTCTGTTTAAATTCAGAACTGATGGCGTTCTTTAAAAATCCTCATGTGGGAGGATGATGACAGGGTCAGATTCCCTTCACTACCACTTATGAATAGATATTGTTTACTCTTCTCGTTTTACCATCTCCTGGGATCACAGTGAATCTGTGGAAATGATCAGCTTGCATGGCTTTGAATAAAAAAGCAGTGTTGTACACAAAGAGGGTTATAGGGATGGAGAAGGAATCAGTGTATCTTCAAGTAAATCATCCTAAGAGCATATGTGCCTTTGGGGTCGATTTTGAGCTGTCGTATGTATATACATACGTACGTAAGTACACACACACACATCTGTTGAATTCTTACATTCATATTGCTAATTCTTTTTGAGAGATGCTCTGTATAAAGATTTAAACAGGCCATATTTATGGAATTTCCAAATAATCCTTAACTTACAACAGTCATTAGTGACTTTCCAAAGTTACAACAGACCCCTAAAATGGGATTTAGAAGTTGACATTCTGACATCTAAGCCCTTGTTGAAATGCATTTGAATATAAGTAGTTCAGGTTGGTAGTTGGGCTGTTGGTCTGAGCTCTGAGCTTGGCAATTTGGCTGCAAACATTTCATCACTATTTGAGCAGACATCGTCAGTGGATTGTCAATTCAAAGTGCACTGACGATGTCTCCTCAAATGGTGATGAAACATTTGCAATCAAATTGCCAAGCTCGGAGCTCAGGCCAACAGTTCATCTAAGCCCTCCCCCAGTCACGTGACTTCAGTTTGGGCACTTGGCAAATGGTCTTTAGTTACAACATCCTGCAGTCACATGACTAATTTACAACTTTTTTCCCCCTGGGAATTGGTAGTAACTTCAGATTTCTGACATAAAATGACCCATAGTGAAAAATGGGTTTATATAGACCACCACAAAAAAAGGTAATAAAATAATAGTTTTGAATTTTATGTTATTTTTTGGGCTTTGAGATTAATTAATAGTAAGGAACAGCTTCGTCTGCTCTTACATGTTAATCAGAAGTTTAACTTTCAGTTCTTAGTAATCAACATCAGCTGCTGGAATTTTGAACGAGATTTGATGAGTAGAATGGTATGGGATTATAGAAATAATGTACATTATTGTGAACTTAAGAGTTTGCTGTATTTTATCTATCTCTGTGCCAAAGAAAGTTGGAAGTCATTCTTTTTATATTCTTTTCTTTTTCTTTCATTTTTGTTTTTGCTCTTTTATCTTGCTTTTTTTCTTGACTTTCCTTTTTTTCAATTCTTTTTCTTTTTGTTCATTTGTCTTCTTGGGCTTTATTTTAAATTAAGTAAAGACTTGTACGTGCGTGTGTGTGTGTGTGTGTGTGTGTGTGTGTGTGTGTAAAATAGACATCACACATACAAAGGTGCATACAAGATGTACATACTTCTACCATGCACCCGCAATAGAGAACTTGCATAGCTCAAAAAGAAATGATTTCGAGCGTTATATTTTAAGATTTTTATGGTTTGATCCTGTGCAAATTGTCTCTAGAGCAAATCCCACTGACTTCAGTGTATTTATTGCCTAATAACTGTACCTAGATCATCAACCTGATGATCCATCTATGGTTAAGTTACATGCATCTAAGCTCATGTATTTAAATCACTTATGCATACCTAATTTCATATAATCAGGTATGGATTATTGGAATTCTTCTGGAAAAAAAAATCCCCTCGTTAACTATTTGAACAAAATGTGAAATCAATCCAACACTGTCAAATGTTGATACTTGAGAAGATATGCACAATAAATGCCTTGTTAAAAATGTAATAGACTATCCATTATGATTGTGTATGCATGTTAACTAATACATATTGTAACATATCTTTTGAAATGTATAAATCTTATAACAAAAGCAAATTATTCTAAGTCCAATGTTTTAGGGAAAATTCAACAAAAATGATTTAAAAATAAATAAATAAAAGTTGTATACTTACTATGGGATACATAGAGGTCATCTCTTTAAAAAGCCCTTCTCTCATGGCTTACTAAAGAAAAGATAGCCCCATGCTCACATTAACTGTAACCACAAATTTGTGTGGTTTGAACTTTGTTCGTTATTGACTGGTGGTCATAGAATGTTGTGCTGATTTAATGATGGGACATGATATATCCAAAATTAAGAACTTTAAAGACCCACAAATTTTAGAGAAAGGGATTAAAACATAGCATCAGCACATCAATCCTCGATGCAGGCTGGAGAATCCATGCTGATTATTCAAACATACATATCTAAAGCTCTGCTCACTATCGTGGAGAGGGAAATTAGGGAGAAGAGGACACAAAAAAGGATTAAATTATACTCAAATGTTTCTGATTCCCTGATTCTTGACTTCATCAGGTGTCAGGTCTTCCCTTCTGCAGCAATCTGGGCCTTCAGAAGCAACAGTGAAAAAAAAATCCCAAACTTATGAGCACCTCAAACAATTCCAGAGAACATAGCACTAAATTCGGTTGGGCTTGTGTTTTTGGTTAGATGATAGCTTTATATTGCATACATCATGATTATTTTTAAAAATAAGTTTACATGCTATGCAAGGAAGGAATCTCTGGAATGGATGTTTTGCCATGATGCTATCATTGGTAAAAAAATATAATTTATCCTTTATCTGGAATGGCTCTAAAGGTTTATTTTGTTCAGTATGCTATGTAATATAGATTAAGCAATATAATATGTAATATCAGTATACATACAGTATGTATGCATGATTCAATAATAAAATGGATTCAAATCCAGTAAAAAAAAAAGTCCATTCAGCCCAAACCAGTTTCAACTAAAATGATCACAACATATATTTTCATGAAATTCCACTGGCTTTCCTCGGTGCAGTCCAACGCTTTTGCCTTTGTTCATGTAGCCTTTGTTTCCTGTGGCATGTCTTAAGGTCAGCTTTAAGTGCAGTAAACAGTTGTGAGATTTCCAGAGCTTAAAATCACACTGAGAGGGGCCACAGATAGAAAACATTCTTCAGTACACATAATCATTGCCTTCAATAAATGTGAGATTGATATATGTGGAACTAGTGGACATGCCTGCACAGCTGCTACTTCTCTTCATGTGCAGAATTTATTTTCAAATGCCTGAAGGAATTTAGTTGTCAGCAATTGTGTTGCAGGAAGGCTGGTGCTTGATAAAAGAATTAGACTGAACTGTTGAGGAAGTTGTGGGCTTCCTGCACCAAGTAACCGTTGGGCCCTTTCCAGTTCGGGAATTTCACATGGCATATTGAAAGCCTTTCTTCAGAACTAAATTCTTAACTATGCATACAGTGCTGTTTACATGAGTGGGCCAATTTTTATGGCCACCTCTGATCAAGCCCCAATGTTTCTAGCAGTGGTACCACACTGACGCAAGATAGGTCTGTGTGAGTCAGATAATCAACCAATCTAAAGCTTTCACACATTGTGGTAGAGAGATACACTAACTCATGTTGACTTTGTAGTGTTTCCATTAGTAACATAAATGGAGACAAATCGTGACAGATTCCTATCACACTTGGCTAATAAAGAATATTTTAATTCTAATAAAGAACATTTCATTAGAATGATCAAGTAATGGACATGCTGATACAGTTTTCTTGGTAAAAGTATGAAATTAGTTACCATTGCCTTATACTATATTGAAATTGAAAAATAATGCTCTATAAGGCTTATAGAGTATTATTTTTCAATTTCCTGATCTTGCCTCATGCCCTAAGATATCCTGTGGTCTCCCATTTCAGTACTACTGTACTCTGACCTTCTTCAACTTTCAAGATCAAGGAAAGTTGGCCATAGCGCCATCTATCTGGGTGCTATGTACCAGTAATGGCATGTAATTTTAACCCCAAGCTATATAGGGTAGTAAATGATAATGACTATAATTGTTGCCTTCATTTTCTGTTGTAATTGATTTTCTTTAACCTTACATTTTTTCCCCTCTTTTTGGCTTTCGAGACTGCTTTTTGCAACTGGAAATGCAGTATCTATTTTATCCTCCTTTTTTTTAAAAAAAAATTGCAGCTCACCAATTAAGGAGAACTTAGTAGAGATTTGCAGAACGATTGCAATTTATGAACAAAGAAAACCTGAACGTGGACCATGTCAGGTATTTACTTTGCTTAAAATACGTATGGTAGTGCAATTATACAAACCTAGTTTGTGTTGCTTGTTAGAACCTTGTTAGAGAGGCAATAGTGTGATGGGGAGGAAGGATAAGTGACAAAGCTTTGACAGAAGGTCAGCGTGGGAGAAAGTAACACAGCTGTTGCGCTTGCTGCTACTCTCTTTCCCAAAAAGTGATATTACAGGGTAATTAACCAAAACACTAAAAAAAAGAATTATTCAGCTACTACTGTTATATTTAACAAGTAATCTTCATGCCTAATACTGTTAACTATCTGATGTGTATCCTTCTCTGATAGATGATATATAGGTAGAACTAGCTAGATATTTGAGCATCAGTAATATGTAGCAGAAATGAGACTCGAATGATGATAACTCTGGGCTTATATTTCTTATTCTAAACAAAATTAAGATTTGGGCAAACAATTGCAAAGGAAAACGGGGGTACTTCAATGAGTGATGTAGAAAAACCACAAGGTATGTCTTTCAGTATCCATCTCTTTTTTCACACACAAATTAGCATTTCAGGAGTCTTGTTCTTACCTTGTCAGTCACATTAAAATGTCCTTTTTCATAATTTTACACTACTGTATATAAGTATACAGGAATAAATTACTTGAGATTATTCTAGAAATAAGTCTAGAAAAGTGCATGTCAAAAAAGTTTTTAATTTGCCATGGATAAATTAAGATATTTACAATAATAATACAATAATACAATAATACAATAGTAGAGTTGGAAGGGACCTTGGAGGTCTTCTAGTCCAACCCCCTGCCTAGGCAGGAAACCCTATACCGTTTCAGACAAATAGCTATCCAACATCTTCTTAAAGACTTCCAGTGTTGGGGCATTCACAACTTCTGGAGGCAAGCTGTTCCACTGATTAATTGTTCTAACTGTCAGGAAATTTCTCCTCAGTTCTAAGTTGCTTCTCTCCTTGATTAGTTTCCACCCATTGCTTCTTGTTCTACCCTCAGGTGCCTTGGAGAATAGTTTGACTCCCTCTTCTTTGTGGCAACCCCTGAGATATTGGAACACTGCTATCATGTCTCCCCTAGTCCTTCTTTCTCTTAAGCTAAACATACCCAGTTCCTGCAACCGTTCTTCATATATTTTAGTCTCCAGTCCCCTAATCATCTTTGTTGCTCTTCTCAATTTGCTATTGTTTTTCTTCAATATAGGGGTACACAACATTTTTTGGGACGGACGGACTACCCTTGACTTGTTGAATGACATACCAAGTGACATATCCCAAAATTGGCTTAACTTAATATAAATTGAACACATATTAAAATACAATTACCGTAATATAACTCCCCATAGATTTCATACTTTGCAATTATTTGCTTTTTACACTTATATGCTTTAATTCAGGAGCTCAAGGTAATGTACATAGTTCATCTTCCTCTTACGTTTCTCCCCCATAACTCCTGTGTGACTTTGGTTAGGCTGAGAGAAAGTATGACTAGTTCAAAATTATCTGTGATTCAGGTTACTGATAAAATTAGGAAGATTTAGGAAAATAAGATTTAAATAAAAATCTGTTAAAGATTATTGCTCACATCTACTCCAAGGAATTTGCTCTTCTATGGTTAGGATTGTACTTAAAAACCTCAGTTTTCATTAAAGTTCTGAAAACAGTTTTTTCAGTCAATACGCTAGCAAACCATCATTTTTTCTTCAAAATTGCTTCTTGAAACACTGTTATATACTGTGATTTACTATGCATAGTAGATTGTTTGATTCAGATTTACAAAAAAATAACTGCTAGGGGCCGGGTAATCCCCACTTTCATAAGGAAACTAGTTTCTGGAAAGAGCCATTTTTGAGAGCTTGAGCATTTACACAAACTCCATTCATTTTAAAAATTGAAAAAATTAACCTCCTGTCCTCTTTGCTAGTCAGCAATGAAGACATTGTCTGACTGTGTTAATTCTTATGGCTTGATTAATTCTTTCTACATTCCTCATATCTGGTTACTAGGAACACCTGTAGCTTATTTAGAGGGGGGGAACCTTTTGCACTATAACAAGGAACCAATACAGACCAGACTAATCTTTCATAGATTAACCCGCTGTTTTTTACATGGCAATTTGTTGACGCAGATGCTTTCTGGATCCTTAGATTTGGCTTATTCTGTTAGTGGCAGGCTTCCAGGATTGAAGCAGAGCCATTTTTGGTTGTGGACATAACTGATATCTCTGTCTTAAATACTTCTGGCTGTTAGCTTACAATTCACAGTTGGCTTCTTTGTGTTTGTTTTTACCATATATATACCTATACCTAATATATAATAACTCTTCTAAAATGCTTCTAATAACTCTTCTAAAATGCTGCTATATTTGCAATATTTAGAAACCAGCCTTCAAGGTGCAATTTACCAGTCATGAGTGTAAATGCAGCAATGCGATTAACAGCATAGGCCACTTTGCTCATAACTAAGTCTCACTACTTTCAGAAATTATGGTTTTGTATTGCAGCTTACTACAAATAGTATAATGAAGTACTTAATTTTGGTAGGTATGTTAAATGAGAGAGGGGTGCAACAGTATATTGTGTGCCACTTTTCTATGGTTATTGCAGTTTTATCCTATAAGGCTGTGAAAATAATATGAAAAATCCATACAGAAATATTCATGTATTTATTAGATCTATATCCCACCTTTATTTTGTACGTTAAGGCAGTGTGTGTGTGCCACTTTTCTATGGTTATTGCAGTTTTATCCTATAAGGCTGTGAAAATAATATGAAAAATCCATACAGAAATATTCATGTATTTATTAGATCTATATCCCACCTTTATTTTGTACGTTAAGGCAGTGTGTGTAATGGTCTGTCTGCCCATTTTCCCAGATGACAGTTGGGTTGGGATGAGTCTGGCCCAATGCCATCTATTCCGCTCCAATGTCCAAAGAAGTTTCTAGGCCAGCATCTTAATTACACCACACAGAAAGGTTTTTCCAAGACATATATACACTTCCTGCATTTCTACATAGACTCTCATGCTCGCATATGGTTTATTATTATGTGTGCTACAAGGGGCTGCCTTTGAAGATCATGTGAAAATCAATTGGTGCAAAATGTGGTAGCGAAGGTGGTAATGGGCATGCCACAGAATATCCATATAGCATCTTTGCTCTGAGTTACACTGGCTGCCAATTACAATGCAAGCTTCTGTTTATCTGAGTTACACTGGCTGCCCTATTACAATGCAAGCTTCTGTTTATCACCTGTATTCGTGTCATAGGGCCTGATTATCTAAGGGACAGTCTGTCTCCTGTAGTGCCTTCCCATCCCATCCTGTCAAAATTAAAAAAATAATGAACCTTCGGTGTTGTGGTGCCTGCCCCCTGGAATGGCAATTTTGCAGAGATACTGTTCCTCCCCTGGTTTGTTCAAATGGATTCTTATGGGAAAGCTGTGTTCAGGATAGTGGACTTAAATTATTTCTACAAGTTAACTATTTTCCCTTTTCCTTGTTGCTGTTAATTTGTCTTTAATATTGAATATTGCGCAGAATCACTATGGAGTTGAGTGGCCTTACAGAGAAGAAGAAAAGGTTTAAATTAAAGTAACTAAAATACCTTAATGTCACTTAAATGTATTACAAAAAAGCATCTTTTAATACAGTGGGACTTCAGGCCTGAACAGCTCAGACGATGAACAATTTGGATGCCGACCGAAAAATCTGCTAAGCGTTTCACTCACACCATGAACACATCCTCGGGTGCTGAATAAACACAACCACGACAATTTCCCCTTCCGTGCCATTTTTTGTGTGTGGGTGCGCGCAGTTTGTCTTGCTTCTGGTCACGATCAAATCGGGTGCAGACCGAAGTCCTGGAATGGATTAAGGTCAGCACCCAAGGTCCCACTATAATATCACAATATGTTTAGGATGCTTTTTGCCTCCCCATGGAAAAGAAAGTAAGTAAACAGTATAAAAGATCAGTCTCACTCCCAAAGGTATTCTGGCAGTGAGTTTTATTCTTATTACCTACCTTGGTGCTAAATGCATCACGTTCTATAGAGAAGCCATAAATACATGTCCTGTATTTATTTATTGATTAAATTTTTATGCTGCATATCTCTGAAAAGTAATACAATAATATTACAATAGCAGAGTTGGAAGGGACTTTGGAGGTCATCTAGTTCAACCCCCTGCCTAGGCAGGAAACCCTATACCATTTCAGACAAATGGCTATCCAACATCTTCTTAAAGACTTCCAATGTTGGGGCATTCACAACTTCTGGAAGCAAGCTGTTCCACTGGTTAATTGTTTTCACTGTCATGAAATTTCTCCTCAGTTCTAAGTTGCTTCTCGCCTTGATTAGTTTCCACCCATTGCTTCTTGTTCTGTCCTCAGGTGCTTTGGATAACAGTTTGACTCCCTCTTCTTTGTGGCAACCCCTGAGATATTGGAACACTGCTATCATGTCTCCCCTAGTCCTTCTTTTCATTAAACTAGACATACCCAGTTCCTGCAACCGTTCCTCATATGTTTTAGCCTCCAGTCCCCTAATCATCTTTGTTGCTCTTTGGGCAGTGACTATGGGCAGTTTACAAGATAAAATGCATAGAAAAATAGTATATTAAAAAATTAAAACACAGGTTATGATTTTAAAAACTATACTAAAACTGAATATTCATGGGAATGACAGTTGGTCTTACCTGAACTGTTGTTTTAGGAGGTTTGCAGGATTAGCCAGGATTGGGTATTGTGATGTCCAATTGGCCTCGAGACAGAGTTAAAACTGAAGCCACGCCTCTGTGCTCCTTGCTTCTGGTTCCCAGTTTCAACAAGTCAAGTCCACTGCAAAACACCTGAAAACAAGTCATAAGGGGACACGCCCTATCCCCTGAACTCCCCCATCCCATGGACCAATGCTAGGCTGGGAACCTGGCTAATCCTGCAAACCTCCGAAAACAACAGTTCAGGTAAGACCAACTGTCATTTTCCGGAGGAATTTGCAGGATTAGCCAGGATTGGGACATACCCAAGTTAACGTCCCTCAGGAGGCACACTATTGGTCCTGGGCTCCTCATGCGCTACCACCTGTTGCAAGACCCTACGACCAAACGCTGCATCAGCCGATGCAAAAGCGTCTAACCTGTAGTGCCTGATAAAGGGAGATGGAGACGCTCACGTAGCAGCCCTGCAAATCACCGCAATAGGCGCCTGTGTGGCCCAGGCCGCCGAGATAGCCAAGCTCCTGGTGTGCAGTGATGCCCTGGGGCACCAGAAGGTCCTGAACCTCATAGGCCAATGCAATGTCCAATTTGATCCACCTCCCTATAACTGAGGAGGACACCCTCTTCCCCAAGGAAGACGGGTAAAAGAAAACGAAGAGTGCCTCAGATTTCCTGAGGCTCTCGGTGCACCTCAGGTAAATGCGCAAGGCACGCCTGACATCCAGCCTGTGCCAAAGGCATTCGCTATCATGAGATGGTTCCGGACAAAAATCAGGTAATACTACCTCCTGTGATCTGTGAAAAAGGGAGTCAACCTTGGGAATAAAAGTCAGATCCAGTCGCACAACGACCCAATTATAGTGGAATGTGCAAAGATCTGACCTGGAGGATAACGCCTCTAGTTCGGAGATGTGATGGGCCGAGGTGACCGCCACAAGGAACACTACTTTAAGGGTCACAAACTTCAGGTCAACCGTCCTCAGAGGTTCGAATGGTGCTCCTGTCATTGATTGGAGAACCATAGTGGGGCTCCATGTTGGAAACCTGTGGACTACTGGAGGGTGGGGGCGAGATTCTCTGCACCCTTTAACGGAACCTGGGAAAGTGGAAGGAGCCCCTCTCCCTGAATAATCATAGATAGGGCCACCACCTGCCTCCTAAGGGTGCCATGTGAAAGCCCCTTATCCAACTCATCTTGGAGAAACTCCAAGACATGCGGTACCGAAGCCTCGTGGGGATGTGCTCCCGAGACCCGGGACCACTCTGCAAAGATCCGCCAGGTGGAATCATAAATTCTGGTGGTGGAACCCTTGCATGAAGCCTCAATGGTGGAGATTACCCTCTGTAAAAGCTGGGCGACTCTCAGGTGGTCCTGCTCAATCTCCACACAGCTAGCTGCAGCCATTGTGGCTCGGGATGCACCAGGTTCCCGTGCCTGAGGTCCATATCCCTTCCCGAGATCATCCCCGGGTGTGACACCGACAGGCACATTAGGTCCGCAAATCACGCCCCTCTGGCCACAGAATCTGAAGCGCGTCGACCCCCTCCATCCCCTGATTTGGGAACCAAGATAAGAACTGATCCACCTGAGTGTTCTGCAGTGTGGCAAACAGGTCCACCTCTGGATGGCCGAACCTGGAGCAGATGGTCTAGAACAGTTCCGGAGGAAGGCTCCACTCCATGGTCGACCGTAGCCTGACTGAGCCAGTCGGCTTGAGGTTGTTCACTCCTGTGATGTGCTCCACCCTGAGCGATCGAAGATGCCTCTCTGCCCAGGCACCGAGTGCCATCGCCTCAGTTCAAAGAGCCCTGGAGTGTGTGTCGCCCTGTCGGTTGACGTAGGCCTTCGCTGCCACGTCGGTTAGCACCAAGATGTCCTGATCGCGAGCAGCGTCCTTGAAGTGCCGCAGTGCCAAGTGAATCACCCGCAGCTCCAGCCAATTTATATTGTGCTGGAGGTCCAACCAGCTCTCTCCAAGAGAGCTCCCCACCCATACAAGCTGGCATCCGTGGTCAGGATGAGGTGCTCCGGCTCCCTGAACTCGCAGCCCTTGTGCAGCGCCGGGGAGAGCCATCACCTCAACAACAGCTGTACCTGCGGCATCACCGGAGCCTCTTCCTAGGAATTGCTGGAGTTGGACCTCTGATGCGGCAGGAGACGCCACTGGAGTGTCCTCACGTGCAGATGAGCCCAAAGCATCATGTCTATGCAAGAAATGAATTTCCCCAGCAAGCTGGAGAACGCCACCACAGGAACAAAATGCTGACTTCTAACTTGTCTAACTAAAGCTACCAAACTAACCTTACGGTCGTGGGAGAGGAACACCTTCCCCAACCTAGAATCTATGATAATCCCCAGGTGAAAAATCCTGGTGGTGGGGACCAGGAACTCTTATCTAGGTTAACTGAAAAACCTAACTGTTGGAGTGTGGACACCACTAATGAAATGTCCTCCCTTGCACGCTCATACGTTGCCGCCTGATCCAAGATGTCATCGAGATAACATTGGATCCTGATGGCGCTCTCTCAGAGGGAAACTGCCACCACAGCTAGGACTTTAGTTAAGGTCCGAGGCGCAGATGCCAGGCCAAACAGTAGGGCCCTGTACTGATACTGCCTACCTAAATAGGAGAACTTGAGATATTTATGATGACCAGGGAAGATGGGGACATGGAGGTAAGCCTCCGTCAGGTTGATGGAGGCCATGAAGTCATTGTGCCTGATCCCCGCCAAGATGGATTTAAGGGATGCCATTTTGAATCTCCTATAGACCAAGTGAAAATTTAGAAGTTTTAGTTCCAGTATCAGCCTCCATCCCCCCGAACTTTTCAGAACGATGAAGTCATTAGAATAGAATCCTGACCCTACTTGGTCCAGTAGAACCAGTTCTACCACTCTAATGTCTAAGAGGTGTGGGATTGCCTGCCTCATGAGAGAGCGTTTATCCTTACTCTTGGCGACCAAAAACGTCCGAAAGTGGTTCGGGGAAATGGAGAGGAACTCCAGGCGCAGGCCAAATCTGATGGTGTTCAGAACCCAAGCATCAGAGGTAAGCTCACCCAGGCGTCGGCAAACAGGATCAGTCTGCCGTCTATGGGTGGGGTCACTATTGACCTATCTGCCCCGGCGGTAGGGACAGCCACCTCCCCCCCGAAAGGGCCTCTTCCCCTGGGGTTGGAACCTAGGCCTATCCCTGATGTAGTGCCTATCTGACTGCCTATCTGAACTCGAAAAATACCTGCTGTTTTGTTGAGCTTCCTGACCTGACTGACGATAGGACTGCTTCTGAAAGTAAGGTGCAGACTTTTGCTCCGACTTCTTAGCAGGTGTGGGCATGACCTTCTTCTTGTTTTTGTCCTCAACGAGGATTGGGTCCAATGGGGCACCGAAAAGGGATCCCCCGGAATAAGGTGATGAGGCCAGATGCCATTTTGCCTTGTTCTCAGCTTGCCACCCTCACAGCCACAGGAGATGCCGGGAGGTATACTTCATGGCATGCAGAGTAGCATCAGCAGAGAATTGTGCGATAGCAAGCAGCTTGTTGAGATCCTGATGAGTACGCACTTCCTCTGGAGGAATCCGCTCCTGCATCTGTTGGAGCCAAAGGATAGTTGTGCGGCTGAAGAACGACGCTGAGGCAGCTGCCTTGATAGCCCACGCAGAAGACTGTAATGTTTTGCGAAGAGTCAGCTACACCTTCTTGTCATCGGTCTTCAGGTAGTCAGCTATATAGCCGGACACGACCGTAGACGTGGAAGCTAATGTCACCACTGGAGGGTCTACTGTGGGCACTTGCAAAGCCTCAGAAAAACTAGGCTCCATGTTAAAAAATCTCCTATCACTGCTACTAGGGTTAGGAAATGTCCCTGGCTTTTCCCACTGCTTCTTAACTACTTCTAAGAACAACTTAGGGGCAGGGATATCTTCCTTCGCTAGAGGAGGCTCTGAGTAAACTCGGTCCTCTGGCTTCTTTTCTGGGCTACCTTCCTTGGCACCTAATTTGGCACTCTCCATCTCACCCAATTGCGCTGTGGCCCTGGCCTTGCGCAACAATGATTTGAACAAATCTGCTGCTTCAGGCTTCGAGGGATCCTCATCATCGGACATATCTACTTCTCTGAACCTGATCCCCAGCCATGGAACCTTCACTAGCCAGAGGAGAAACTGGCCGGCGCACACCTGAGCAGGAGGGTCTTGGCCTGGGATGGGCAGCAGTGCCACCTCCAGTGGCTTTTCCACAGTTGCCAGGTTCGCAGTCCCTTTCTGTAACCCAGTAGAAATTCCATGTGAAATTGCAGAGGAAATAAACCTCTGAATGCTTGCAGGAAGCTGCTCCATGTCTCTAATAAAGGAATCCTCCTCCCCCACCTGTGCAGTCATCTGGCTGAGGAGCTAAGGATGGCCTAGTGGGACTATCCCCCCTGCATTGAAAAAGATCCCTTAGATAGGGGCCCTGGTCTACTATGGAGGGGGGGAGGGGAAATATCTCCTGCATATTTCCTGAGATATATTGAGGAATCCCTCCTTGGAGGAGACCTAGACTTAGAACTAATGGGCGATCTGGACCTCAGGGGAGAACTAGGCCTACCCCTCTGTTCAGCCCTGGACACCTGCTTTTCCAGGGCCCTGTGCCTCCTTTTTTCATCTCTCTGTAAAGCCTTGGAAAGCTTCCCAGCAGCCATTGTCTTTTGCAGCCTTGTAGAGGCTGTGGGCCTTTCCCGGATCCCACTGGAAGTTCCCTCCCTAGGAGACAATGGAGGGGAATCAGGCCTCTCCACACCATCTGCCATGACTCAGGGTCTGGGGGCTTCTCAGGCTCAGCACACCCGACCAGCAGCACAAACCAGCTTTCCCCAGTCACTCACGGCCTCTGTGCAACGATTGCAGCCGCCGGTAGACCTTTCTGGTCCCTTTCAAGCCACGCAGTGCGATGCGCAATCCCTGTCAGCCCGCGCCGCTCCGGGCCTCTTGGCCTCGCTCTGGGCCCGCCGAGCTTCTTCGCAGCTGCCGCTGTGGAAGGGATTGCCCCCCGGATGGCAAAGATGAGATTGAGGCCCCGTAACGGCCTCTGATCCAGCCCATGTGGTTCTCCGCAACACGAGGCCCAAAATGGCCACTGTAATGACATCTGGCCTCTAAAATCCTCAACGATGAGTTTAAAACCCTTACCGGCAGCCGGGAGCAAGCCACACCAAGGAGAGGCTTCCAGGAATCAGATAGAGGCAAAAGGGGGAAGGCAGGGAGGAGGAAAATGCAGGATGGCACTGGATTGTTTTTTGGATTTTCAGGAACCAAAAGCAACTCATCCTTCTTCAGCCAGACAGAGTTGAAACTGGGAACCAGAAGCAAGGAGCACAGAGGCGTGGCTTCAGTTTTAACTCTGTCTCGAGGCCGATTGGACATCACAATACCCAATCCTGGCTAATCCTGCAAATTCCTCCAGAAAAATTGGAAATGCACACACACTTTAATCACCTACAAATGTTTCCAGAAGACTTGTCCTTTCCTTTTAGTCTGAAAATATCAGTGCACAAATTTTAGATCTGTCCCTTGTTACAGTCAGTTTCTGACAAAAAATAGTTTATATATATATATTATATATATCTAATATATGTATAAAAAAACCAATTTCAGGTTCAAACTGATATGCAGTATTGGACCAATACTTATATTTATGAATGATAACCCACCCCAGCTAATTATGAGATTTAAGAAACACCAATAGAGTTAAAATAAAAGCAGTTTTCCCCCCCTCTGAAACAAACTAATATTTCTGCTTTAGTCTTATATCAATCCCAACTGTAACCTGGAGTGGAGAAGAAAGCTCTTATTCATTTAATTGCTTTCATTTGACTAGATTACCTAAACATTTTCCATGATTTACAATTTCAGGGCTTTTCCTGAAAATGAAAAGCATAAACAGTGCATGGTTTAACATAACATGCACTTTGAAATGTGAGTAAGCTTAATGTTCTTACATCAACATTTCCATTCTCCAGTGCCATTGCTTGCCTGCAGTAAACAAGGGAGTCAGAATTTCTTATAGCCTCGTCTGTTAAAATACATGAGGTTCTACTTTTCCCTAGAGAGAAAGATGGCCTGAGTATATCCTAGCCAGTTTTCACATCTATAGCAGCCTTGTATTTAAGTAAAACATTTTTCCACCTAAAGATGTAGGGTTGTCTTAAGAAAAGCCAAAAGAAACAGAGGGGCCCTATTGCTTCCAGTAAAATTTTTCAAAAGATCCCTTTAATATAAAATATACCATGGGCAGTTCTGTTTTGTGAGTAAATTTAGCATATTAATAAAATGCAACTAAGAAATAGTGCAAGTTGATCAAAATGACAAAGTAACCTTGCATAGAAAGTGATGCAAATAGTTTGAACATTCTCCATTCTAAACTAGTTAAAAAGTTTATTATCTACATTGTGAGAATATATTGTCCACTAAATGATGTTGAACTACATCTCTATGAAACCTAGTTAGCATGGCCGGTGCTGAGAAATATAGTTCAACCTCTGAATAATTCAAGGTGAGCATATTCTGCTTCTGTCTCCTCAATTTCACCAGAGCTTATTTTTACCAGCTTTCATTTCACTTCATTGGCTATTAATTTTCAGAGTTCACTTTAGTGTTTTCTTGTTGACTTTACCTTGAGGCTTTCACTAAGGCAGCTTTTCTTGTTTTAAGAAAAGGGAGCTAAGCCAGAACCTTGGAAACTCGTTGGCAATTAAAGGAATGTATGAAATGTCTGAGGAGGAGTCATATTAATTAAATGGAACAGTTCCCAAAAAACCCTGGATAAATGTAAATACATACCTGATTGTCAAGCCAAAGGGTTAGCTTGCTAGTTTGCAAAAATCAGGCAAATTGTTCAGTTCAGAGCCTTAGGAAGTTACAGTAACCTCTTCCACTTAAGTCAGGGGTGTCCAAACTTGGGAACTTTAAGACTTGTGGACTTCAACTCCCAGAATTCCCCAGCCAGTCTTAAAGTTCCCAAGTTTGGACACCCCTGACTTAAGTGATCAACTAATTGGCTGACATCTGTGCAGCAAGTCTTCTAAATGGTCCTATATCTTAAAAGTGACTCACATAGAAATCTGCATGTTCAAAATGTTTTTCCATACTGGGTTTTCCCGTGCATTGCATTTTCCTTGTTAAAACATAGGATATTCATTGACAGTTGGAAACCCCAAATATGGTTTTACTTTAGCACAAGAAGGATCACATTCTTAAGTGTTGCATCAAACTGCAGATGGTTTTCTCTAATGCTAAATTCATTCAGGCCGATTTTTATGATGGTATGGCAAGTATGCAAACATCAGAAGCCATAGCTAAAACAGAATACTATAAAAAGAGCATCGGTCTCCAATCAGTTTTCTGTTCGTTGCAGTAATGTTTCTGCAGCTGGGAAGCAAGCAAGAATCCCGAAGCAAATTTGTTACATTTTACTGAGCAATCCTTGACAATAGTCAATGACTTCCACAGTGATTAAAAATAGTATGTATGGTACATCCATACTTTTTTGAAGACAAGATTGTCTCTCACTTGGCATTTTATGATTTTGTCAACTCTTGCATCTATAGAAACACAGTGCTAATTAGACCAGGAGTCTTTAACTGTAATCTATAGATCAGTGATTAGATTTCAGTTTGTCTATTTAAAAAATTACCTTATTTTCCCTATGCCCTAACTGAAATTTAGTTTTACATGTAAGCAACAAAGTGATATATAAATCCTAGGTTCCAAAAACATTTGTGAACTGCCAAAAAATCTTGTTACCTTAAATTATGATAACTTGAAGGTTGTAGGTCACTTGGGAACTTTAAGACTTGTGGACTTCAACTCCCAGAATTCCCCAGCCAGCTCCAGCCAGCTCTTAAAGTTCCCAAGTTTGGACACCCCTGTTGTAGGTAGTCCTCAACTTACAACTATTCACTTAGCAATCGCTTGCAATTAGAATGACACTGAAAACGGTGACTTACGATCCATTGCAACCGTCGTGTGATCAAAATTTGGGTGTTTTGCCAACCAGCATGTATTCATGATGGTTGCAGCATCTCCAGGTCATGAGATTGCCGTTTGCGACCTTCCCACCTGGCTTCTGACCAAAAAATCAATGGGGGGAGTCAGATTTACATGTAACCATGTGTTTCACTTACCAACTCCAGTGATTCACTGATCAACCGTGGCAAAAAAGATTTTATAATTGGGCACAACTCACATAGCAACCACCTTGCCTTAGCCATAGAAATTATGGTCTCAATTGTGGTTGTGAGTCCATGACAATTGTTATTAATAATTTGTTATTAATACTGTAGATTAATAAAGAATCCCATACATTACTATATTACATATTATTTATTAAATGTTTTGGTAACTGTATTTGAGCATTACAACATAGAATTGGTCAACTGAATGCTGATGTAGCTAACAAAAATCCATTCACTTATAATCAGTGAATTGTAATTAATAATCAGTTATTATCAGATGAGATCTTCGGTAGTGCGAAACAGCAAACAAAATTAAAATAAATTACCACATACAATGATTTATTGCACGTACATGGACATTTTTGGAAGACATCCATTCTTCTTAACTGAAGTATGAAGTACCATTATATTTAAGAATTTACCAAGTCAGAGAATTCATTCACATGCTAAATGAATCCAACATGTGAGATAACCCAATCAATGTCTTGCTGAATCTTGAAGATAAGTCAGGACCCATTGCCATGGTCCAGTCGCATAGCTAAACTATGGTTTTCAGTAATGTTTTGGGATCATGCCAAGCAAGATGTCTGAACATAAGCCTCTCTTAACAGCTACTGGAAACTCCAAATCAAGAGAGAGTAGGGCTAAGATCATCCGGTAGGGAAGATGAAGTTGGAAAAAAACGTCCATGGACAAAAAGATGAAGGAAAGAACATAAGATTCTACTACAGTAACCTGCAGCAAAAATATTTAAAGTAGGGTGACTTAAGGAAAGTCATGAGCATTGTGGGATAAATCCTACAGCAGCATTTCCCAACCTTAGCAAATTTAAGATATGTGGACTTCAAATCCCAGATTTTCCATGGCTCACTGGGGAATTCTGGGAGTTGAAGTTCACATATCTTAAAATTATCAAGGTTGAGAAACATTGATCTACAGAAACTCATTTTACCTGTAGTCAGATGACTAGACTCAAAAGAGTAAAGTGGGCAGTAGGTCCAAAGTGGAGTGAACAGGCACTCTTGGTAAATAACCCTTAAGAAACTTTGTCCCCACATATTATCTATGCAATATAATTGAAATTGCATGTTTTTCAATCATCCTGATGGCAAATTTTTAAATAATTGTTCATCCTGCTTGGTTGATCGATGGGCCAGGTAGGATTTTGTCCTCTTTTAAAAACATTTTCACTTTTGTCTACAACGTTGCCTACCCGACTGTAAGGCTACAATGGGGATGACCAATAAATAAATAAATAAATAAAATCGTCAGCCCTGGTCACCAATGCTGGCCAAGAAAACCTGATGAGCTTTCCCTTGATGTCCACAAGAACCCAACTCAACTTGAAGGAGACTTTGTCTCCTTTTTTAAAATTAACACCTAAGAAATAAAACATGTCAAAACCCAGTAGTATAGAAATATAATTTGACATAATATATTGCAGCCGGCAGATAGAATTCTATCCAGGGCAGTTTTAATTATGGGCTATTTTGGAACACTGGGATATTCAGCAGGAAACTGAAGTCCTATTTTGTACCTCATGCCATCTCCATAAATTCCAAGCCAGCATTGGGAAACACACCAAGAAAAGAAAAAATTCTAGCTGTAAACAGAAGCAGCACTTATTATGCCTGTTCTAGATCTTGCTTGCTCTGCTGCTTAGATTTATTAAGAACTGAAATATGTTAACTCCTCCCCTTTTGAAGAGTTGTATGCAGTGAGCATAAAAGCAAGGCTTAAAAAGAACACATTTTTTTTTCAATTTGGAAGATTAAAAAATTTCCAGTAGTAAAACTAATGGTAGGAACTATCATGAATTAACAATTCTACTGATTTGTTTTGTTGTCCCGTTATGGAATAGTGACAAATGGTCTGGCAAGCAGCAAACATAAATGCCATCACGTTATATTAAAAAAAAAAAAAACACGAACAGGCATACATTTTATTTCCCTGAGAATATTTTAACTAGGAGGCTTCTGTTGACAAAACTTCTATAAAAAACTGAATACAGTCTATCTGAAAAATTAAGCTTAGAAAAAAAACAACTTCCATGTGTTTTGCGTATATATGTAAATATTGCTGGCACAGTTTAAAAGTGTGTGTGTGTGTGTGTGTGTGTAGAATTCCGTAATTTGACTATAGAGACATAAATATACTTCTAATTATTGTTTCATAATCGCATAAATTTCCCTTAATCTGAGATCTTTTCCACCAGGGCTACTTTTAGTTGTCTCCTTACTGTCCTCAAAATAGTCCATTTTCCACTAAGGAAAGTAGTCTTAGTGGCTACACAAACTAAGGATCAAAATTATTTGATTTCTAATAGAATTCTTTAAAAGATACAGAGGAGAGGTGAACAGAGTGTAAGTCTTTCAGCTGTAAACTGGAGGATCTTGTTTCATGCCTAAAATCCTGTGGCCTTTTGCAAGAGAATTTTTGTAATAGAACTATTTTAGAAAAAAAAAACAATTAAGAAAGCTCAGGGGATACAATCAGCTAGATAATCACCCTACAAGCTTTGTTTAAAAACAAAAAAAGGAGTATTGTATTTTCCATCTCTTTTCTGCCAATTTAATCAAATGAGAAAGATGTGTACCATAAAAAGAACACTGCACGTTAACGTCTGCGTTGTTGTAGCATTTTGTCTCGTAAATGCTCTTCCAGACATTGAATTGCAAAAGGATCAACGTCAGTATCAAACTTGTTGGCAAAGAAATGATGTTTCCGTAACATCCAGCTCAAGTCTCCGACTCCAAAGACACATACAGAACGGACGTGAACTCCATTGCAAGGTGGGTAAGGAGCACCCTTGGATACATCCCCCTCAAAGTAATGCCACTTCACAAACCGGGCAACGGCATTCATATCGGAAACATCGTATTTGTCACTGGCAGAGACTGCACCAGGAACTTCAGGGATTCGCTGAATTGTAGCCCATAAGTATTCATCAGGACTGTACGTGTCTTTAGCCCATTCTATAAAAGCAAGAATTTTGCTGTTCTCTAATACATATTCCACAAATTTCCTATTAACAACAAAATAGGCACTTCCAGAGAAAATGGGTGTGTTGAGAGGAGGATGCTGTTTGTCTATCCCCATATTTTTTACCTTGCCATCAACTACTTCATGATGTTTCTTCCACCTCATCTCTTTGTTTGAAGGCATTTTTTCCGTTTCTAAACTATTTTCACCGTTGAGGGCTTTCAACTTCTCCACAATCTCTTGATTGGTCTTGATTGGGAAATCCATGCCACAGAGATTGATCAAGTACTTCCAGCTCACATTCCTTCTGTAGAGGTCCTTCATGCAGTTGAGGTCAGCTTGTACCCGGCTCCATGAGGCATACACTACACTTTCCAACTGGCTGGCAATGAAGACATTGTGAAAACATGATGCAATCCCTTTTACCGCTGCCAAGAAAGACTCCGGGGACTTCTTGTCAACATGAATGCAGTAATAATTTTGAGGAGCGTATATGGTTCTCAGAAGTCCCTCAAGCATATTAATTTTATGGTAAGCCACTATTGAATACGCAATGGGAAATTCTGCTTCTACTTGGCTGAGAGGTTCCATAATATATTTCCGCCTCTTAATGAAGGAGGCACAATCAACTGTCATGTTGATATAGTCATTTGGAGTCATTTTGGGGGCTCTCCTAAAGGAGACTGTTAACAGCTCAAGCTTTACTTTTTCAATTTCCTCTGTGTCACCCTCTAGTATCTTGGAACAGTTTACTGTATTAGGGTGTTCACTAGTCAATTCCAAATGCTCATAATCTTGGTAGGTTGGTTTCTGGTGAATTGTAATATAAGAGAAGATTCCAACTGTACAAACTAACACCCAAAGAGGCTTAAACCGTAGGATACCACAGTGACGAAGTTTCCTCCTTAGCATTTCAGACAACATTTGGAACCTTTCAGACATTTAAGGGATTTTCTCTGTACACATGATTAAGTTCCAGTCGTGCGCAGTTCTCTTCACATTTCTCTTTCATAAGTTCCTATAAATGAAAAGGAAGATAAAAGTCAGGGAGAACCACCTCTTTTGTTTATAATTTGCTGTAAATTTATCTTATCATTTAGTTGAAAGAAGACATAGAAGTAACAATAGCACTTACATACTGTTCTGTAGAGTTTTACAGCACTCTAAGCTGTTTACAATGTCCGCATACAGTCTTCAACAATATGGGTCCTTGTTTTTTACCAACCTCAGAAGATATCCTTTATAACATATACTAGACACACTAATGCTTGATCATTAACATTTAACCATATACCTAGTTATGGTATCAGTGGCGTAGCGTGGGGGGTGCAGGGGGGGCCGGCCGCACCGGGCGCACCATCTGAGAGGGGCGCGCTCGCACTCGCGGAAGCGCTCGTCTGCCTACACCTGCGGCTCGTAGCTCTCACGGTACTGCCCGCTCCTCCGCCGCCGGTTCGGCAGGAGGAAGGCGGGGTGTCCAGCAGTCTGAAAATGGGGCGGGGACAGCGCCTTAAAGACACCGCCAGCGCCTCCCTACGCCAGACATTTGCCCCTTGTCGGTCCTTCGTGGCCGCTCTTGGCCTTCCCCCCTCTCCCCCCCCCCCGACGGACCTCCTGCGCCTTTAAGGCGATTGCAGAGCTGCTACTTTTGGGGCCAACTTAGATCTGCTGGGGGGGGTTGGGCTGAAATCCGCTCGGTAGAGCTTTGCCCTCCCGTTCACGCAGCTCTTCGAAGAATAGAAGTCGTGCCAGGGTGAAACATGTCTGTCCCGGCTGACCTTTTTCTCTGATACTAACATAATTTGGGTTCCGCTAAATGTTTGTGTGGGACATCAAAAGTCTCTTGCATCCCTCAAGTAATCTGGAAGAAACCAAAGTGGGCGAACATATTTATGCAGCTGTGTAAAACAGGTGGTGGTTTGCTTACTTGTGGCTTGTAAATCAAGATGTGCATTTAAGTCACACGTTATGTGTGAGTGGAGACAGGTCGGGCT
The DNA here is from genome assembly GCF_964273705.1 of Natrix helvetica. Taxonomy (NCBI): domain Eukaryota; kingdom Metazoa; phylum Chordata; class Lepidosauria; order Squamata; family Natricidae; genus Natrix; species Natrix helvetica. The sequence goes on from NC_138552.1 coordinate 71,050,956, forward strand.
TAGCGAAATAATTAGGAGTAAGCAAACTATGGATTTACCTGGGGGGGGGGTGAAATCTGTTTGCATGAAAAGCCATAGTTGGCTTAGCTGTGGTTTGTTGACTAAATTGCATTCATACAAATTCATGCCTAATTAAAGAATAAGACGTGTGCAATCTGTGGATTCAGGAGTAAAGTAGTATGATTCTAATAAAAGAGAAATATTTGTACCTCAGGGTTGATATGAGGGGTCCTTGGTGCTCCCTGAAGTTGCTTGCGTTTCATTACCCAAGCTAGGTAACATCAGTGCTAGTGACGCCACACTCCTTACTAGCACTGATGATGTTACCTAGTTTGGGTAATGAAACCTCTGCAAGAAAACAAGCAAGCTCAAAGAGCACCAAAGACCCCTCATAATATGATTCTTCTGCAAGCAGGCATGTTTGACCAATCTTGGCAATCCAGTTTCTGTTCTTGGGAATTTAAATCAATAGTAAGCAAAATAAAGTGTTTGGACATTAGGATGGTCTTGTGAAAGTCTCTGTGTTTGGGAGTACATAAAACACAGCTGCCATTGAGTAATATAATCCTAAAGTTGCAGACACAATAACTGGAGCATATTAAATTCCCTTGCATTTATTTCTGCTGTTATTTTCTGAACCTGTCTAAATCCTTCTTAGTGTGATGCTCTAAATTGTACACAATAATTCAGCATGCGATTTGGCCAACACAGAATGAAAGGGAACACTTCCTTCCTGTGATTTGAAAAGTATACAAATTGTGCTTGCCTTTTTTGCAGCCACATTGCAACATTCACTCATATATTGTATGCAATTATTTTATCTTTTCAAAATGCTTGCATGTTCTATTACCAAGACATCACCATGTCCTCCATCCTATACCTGTAGATTTGATTTATGATTTCTAAGGGAAGAAATGTGCATTTGATTCTGTTAAATATCATTACGTTATCTTCAGGAAGAAAGTATTCAAGCAAGGAATATAATTATGTAATTATACAAAATACTAGATAATTGCAATAGAAAATACCTAACTTTGATGACTAAAAAGCAGAGGCTGACATCTTAATTAGATGCAATACTCTTAAATAATAAATTCTTCCTAGCCAAGTGCAAGGTAGAATGTAGGAAATGACTAAAGAGATTCAAATTAAGCACTCTCTGTTAATTGTGACTGTATACAGAACTCCTTCAAAGGTCATTATGAAAATATTAACAAATATCTATACCTAGTGAGACAGACTGAAGTCCTTGACTTACAACAGTTCATTTAGTGACTGTTTGACGTTACAACATCACTTTAAAAAGTGACTTATGACCATTTTTCACACTTACGACTGTTGCAATATCCTCACGGTCACATGATCAAAATTCAGATGCTTGGCAACTGACTCGTGTTTATGACTTGCAGTATTGTGGGATCATGTGATCCCCTTTTACGACCTTCTGACAAGCAAAGTCAATGTGGAATCCAGATTCACTTAACAACCGTGCTGCTACAGTGATTCACTTAACAATTGTGGCAAGAAACTGGCCGCAATTTCTTAACATAGGACAAAACTCACTTAACAAATGTCTCACTTAGCAACATAAATTTTGGGCTCAATTGTGGTTGTAAGTCAAGGACTATCTGTAATACTTATAAAAGGTAAAGGTTATGTCTGATTCTAGGGGCCAGTGCTCATCTCCCTTTCTTAGCCGAGCGAGCCATCATTGTCCAAAGATGCTTCTGTGGCAGTGGCGTAGCGTGGGGGGTGCAGGGGGCCCCGGCCGCATTGAAAGGAGGCACGCTGGTCATTCTGCATTGAAAGGGGGCACGCTGGTCTCTCTGCATTGAAAGGGGGCATGCTGGTCTCTCTGCATTGAAAGGGGGCATGCTGGTCATTCCGCATTGAAAGGGGGCACGCTGGTCATTCTGCATTGAAAGGGGGCACGCTGGACACTTAGCAGGGCATAGGCAGAATCACTAAACTCAATAAAGTGTTTGAAAATAAACTTGTATTTAGATGCATTTTACTTTAATTACATCAGTATTTTCATAACAAACAATACATGTGCTTAGGGGTAAGGGTTTCTTTAACTAATCTAGTGGAAGAGACTCGAGTGCTAAAATCCACGGGTTAGGGGGCGCAAATTACTTGCCTTGCCCCGGGTGCTGATAACCCACGCTACGCCACTGTATGGTATGTATACTGACAGATGGACATAAATTCAAACCTGTATTTAAGCTTCTTATTCATAACTTTGATTTACATCTGCATACCTGGTATCCCCTTTAAGAGTAAAAAAAAGTAGTAAGCAAAGGAAACTGAAGGTGGAAGACAATAGAAAAAGAAGGGGAACATACTGTATTTTTCAGAGATTAAGACACACCAGAGTATAAGACGCACCAAGATTTTGAAGAGGCAAATTTAAAAAAAAAGTTTTTGCACTCTGCAAACCTCCCAAAAATGGCCCATTTTTCATGAAAACGGCCCCGCCCCCTTTTTAAAGGGCATGAATAGACTTTAGGAGGCTTGTAGAGTGCTTCTGGGGGGGAAATGAGCAAAAAAGGGCCCGGTTTACGCAAAAAAAGAGGGCCCGTTTCTTTTTTTTAAAAGGGCATGAATAGCCTTTAGGAGGCTTGTAGAGTGCTCCTGGGGCCTGGGTAAATTGAGCAAAAAATGGCCCATTTTTTGCTCATTTCTGCTCTCCCCAGACCCTAGGAGCACTCTGAAAGCCTCCTAAAGGCTATGCATGGCCATTTTGGTGAAAGGGGGGGGGGGTTGGGGGGACAAAAAATGGTGTATTCAGTGTATAAGAAGCACCCAGATTTTCAGCCTCTTTTTTGAGGCGGAAAAGGTGTGTCTTATACTCCGAAAAATACGGTATCTAAAATCAGTATACATTCACAAGTCAGCCAGTGGTGAAATTCAATTTTTTTTACTCTGGTTCTGTGGGTGTGGATTGATGGGCATGGCAGGGGAAGGATACTGCAAAATCTCCATTCCCACCCCACTCCAGGGGAAGGATACTGCAAAATCCTCATTCCCTCCCCACTCTGGGGCAAGCCAGAGGTGGTATTTGCTGGTTCGCTGAACTACTCAAAATTTTCGCTACCAGTTCTCCAGAACCTGCTAAATTTCACCCCTGAATTCAGCATACCTCTCTATACCTATCAAAGCCTGCAAACCATCCTTGCTTCCATCGTATCTGTACAATTTCATGTATTTCCTTTTTCTCCCTTTAAATTCTTTTTTTGAGGAGCACCAACTCCTTCCAAATACATCCATGGACCATCACTCTTTTGTGTGAAAACTTTACATGTAAATTTTTGTTCTAAAATATAAATAAAGGTAAAGGTTCCCTTCGCACATATGTGCTAGTTGTTCCTGAGTCTAGGGGGCGGTGCTTATCTTCGTTTCAAAGCCGAAGAGCCAGCACTGTCCGAAGATGTCTCCGTGGTCATGTGGCCGGCATGACTAAATGCTGAAGGTGCATGGAACGCTGTTACTTTCCCACCAAAGGTGGTTCCTATTTTTCTACTTGCATTTTTACATGCTTTCGAACTGCTAGGTTGGTAGAAGCTGCGACAAGTAATGGGAGCTCACTCCGTTACACGGTGTTAGGAATTCGAACACATCGGCTGAATTGCTGATCTTTCTGATCGACAAGCTCAATGTCTTAGCTACTGAGCCACCGCGTCCCTCTATTTTTTAAATATAAATATTTGAGGACAAAAATTGTCTATCAGATTTTAGCAGCGAGAAAAAGACCCACCCTGAGCAGAAAGCCTAATGTGATAATGATAATGCAAAAATAATATATAAAATAGCAATAAGACTTCAGCACTCTCTAAGCAGTTTACAAAGTCAGCTTATTTTATCAACCTCGGAAGGATGGAAAGCTGAGTCAACAACGTGAATCGACGCAAATTGAACTGCTGGCAGTCAGCAGAATTAGCTTGCAATACTGCATTCTAACCACTGCACCACCACAGCTCCTATATGTCTCATTTCTGTTTCCATCCAAACATTATAAAGTTATAAATTGGCCCCACATTACCTTAAAGCTCTGGAAAAGGCATTATAATTATATGTGCTTAATTGGTATGTCCTGTATTAAATGGAATAGCCATAGAGGAGTAATGGATAGGATCAGAGACGCAATGTGTTGAGAATGGGGATTCATTTTTCTCTCTCCCTGTATTATAATCATAATAAAACTACTGCTAAACCAAAATAGCAATTCCTTCCTGGAATCAGTTACACAAGATGGTTTTGTGGAGATAGGAGATTCTGCAATTGTGAAACTACATTTTAGCACATTTCTCCAAACAGAGCACTTTTTTCTCCTATAAATTAGATAAACATGGTGGATTCTTAAGCCAGGAGATTTTTTTTCAGCAGGCAGACTTTCACAAAGGCTCCCTTTTACACTAGGTTTGCAGGCTATATTTTTACATGTCACAGTAAAAAGCTTACAGAGTGTAAGCCACAGTAGCAACATTCACACATAATGGCGAAGTCACAAGTAACCCAAGCCTGCTCTCATAAGACTAGTAGTCATGTACTAAGATATCAAGATGGAAATATAAAGACTGATTTTAAAAAGTATTTGTAAAACCTACCCTCTTCTATTAAATGAAAATAATGACCAATCCACCTCCCAGGTCTGATGAAAAAACTAAGAGGAAAGATTGGATTCAGAGAAGAAACCCAGCAGATCTTAAAACTGGTTAACAGCCCTCTTTGAAAAATCCTGTCAAATTGACCTAAAGCTATGAAAAATATATATGAAATAAAGTGAGGCACTCAGTTTTACACCTTTAAATATTACCCTAGAATACTAGAAAATGTTAGAAAACTGTTATTGCCAGTCGGCTTTATTGAATATATTTATCTAAAATACAGAGGATTTGGTAAACAATTGGTCCTAACAATATCTACTTGCATTTTTAAGGATGTCCCACAGCACTATTCCAATAAAAGGGTTGGACAAAAGCAGATTAGCTTCCAGCGTTTTCCCCTAACTTGGATAAATTGTTGCCTATAAATTCTGGGGATCGTATCACTACCGGATGAGCACCAGGTTAGGAAATACTGTAGATGACTAAGAAGCTAGCTTAACTGCTATGTCTCATAAAAAAAGAGATATGAAATAAAAGAACAGCATTCCTCGGATATGAAACACTGTTTTTAATGAATTACTTAGCAAGGACAATAGATTGACAACGTCCGGTTATATAAAGCAGAAATATTAATGCCACAATTAATCATAATCACAGGTACATTCTGTGACACTATACTGAACTTGAAGATATCAAATGAAGTTTGGGAAAGGAAAATAGAGTGCTATCTCTCAAAAGGTAGTTTTAAACAGAATAGTGCTCAAAACATCCCTTACGTATAAATAATCCCTAATCTGTATAAGTAGCATCTTCCCCCTATTATAAACCAGAAGTGATTCATAATAGTTCTCTTCTATAATGCCTTATTCTTATAACCCTGGTTAAGAACTACCAAAACTAGAATGCTGAGTGCTGAAGTTCCACTCCTTATATAATCTTTCAAATGGCATCAATCTCTCCGCAGCATTCAGCGGTAATGATTCTAGGAAGAAAGCCTAAAAGTCACATACAAATAGATCATGGTCATGTGATCAAAATTCGGACTCTTAGCAACTGTCTCATATTTACAACAGTTAACAGTGTCCTGGGTCATGCCATCACCTTTTGCAACCTTCTAATAAGCAAAGACAATGGGGAAGCCAGAACCCCTTACTAACTGTGTTACTAATTTAATAACTGTAGTAATTCACTTCACAGCTGTGGCAAGAACAGTTGTAAAATTGGGGAAAAACTCACTTAACAACTTTCTTGCCGAACAAGAGAAATTATGAGCTCACTTATGGTCATAAGTCAAGAACTACCTGTATACAGTGCTGAAAGTATCGGCTTTCACACCTGTGGACCCCTGAATTACCTTTTGTCTTGTCTCAGGTAGAAGCTAATACAGCTTTTCTCCTGAAGATGTTCATGGGGATGTGACATCTCAGCAAGGAAACTACATTGTTCAAACATTGTTGGCAGGTGTTAAGCATCATTCATTAATAATACCTGTATGAAATGTTTAATGAAATTTCCTACCACCTGTAACAAACTAGAGCAGTACCACCTGGAAATTCTGTCCCTTTCAAGACACATGGTCTAAACAGATCTTCAGTATATATAGGATTGTGGTCAAGACACTCTCAATTTATGCATATATGAATTTAACTTTACCCAATTTCAATAAAAGCCATCACATTTTATTATCATCATTCATAATTTATTTAAGAAACTTGTTCATAAAATGCAAGTAACATCAGATCTTTAATCCACTGAATAACTAGCTCATGTTTAAAAAAAACCACCTCTTAAACATTATACAGATAGTCCTTGACTTACGATCAAAACTGAGCCCAAACTTTCTGTGCTATGACACATGACCCCGAGACACTTGCAACCATCATAAATATGAGCCAGTTGCCAAGTGTCTGAATTTTGATCCCCTGACCCTGGGATGCTGCAACCGTATAAGTGAAAAACTCGTAAGTCAGTTCACTAAATGAACTGTTGTAAGTCGAAAATTACCTCTACATCCACAGGGCTACAAAGTCAATTTACAGGGCTTACATAATCATTTTTCACCAGATCCAAGGATATTCCCCATGTCATTAAATGCAAATGGAAGCCCTTCATTGCTCAATAGATGTGTGGAACTTGGGAAAAGTCCCATAAATATTCATTGCAACAAGTGCTTTTCTTACTTCCTATAATTTTTCTGTTCTCTAGTGTTAGGAATTAAGTCTCCCTAAGCTTGAAACATACCTACCTTTCAAGCCATCAATTGCAGACCTGTGGCACATAGCTTGTCTTGTTCTGCTGAGCCATTTCTTACTTTACCCCTTCCAACTGTTGGCTGATATCTATCAGCAGATTATTCCTGGTGGCATGTGTCTCTTGATAATTTTTTTAAAAGTTCTATACTTTAGAAGTAAAAAGAAGAGTCACCTTTTGTGCACTATGTTTGTGATAATACTTTTCTGATTCTTTTTTCCTCCAAGAATGGCTGAAGGAAAAAAAAGCTACTGCCGTACAGGAAATAAACTAAAACTATCATCTATTAGAAGCTTTTCTTCCTTTTTCATTTTCCACTTAGAATTTATCCTGAATTTGTAATAGAAAGAAAGATAGAATTCCCTTTACACAATCCAATTTATTATAATGGGGAGGGGGGGGGAATCCTTTGACTTTGAAAACAGATAATTTTGTTAGGTAGTGCACTCCTTGTTCTCTACAGGCTATCATACTATGATTCCCCATCCCCCCAATACACCCAACAAAGAGCTTACCCTGGGAAAAGTGCTCTAGAGAATTCCTGCAAACAAGCCTGTGTGTACATGAGGCAAGACACGGCACAGATTGGATGGCTTTGTGAACACTGCTATGCATTCATTCCAGGGTCAATCTGGAGGATAGATCTCGCATAAAAAATTGTAAAACAATACAGGGAGCTTCTTCAAAAGGTAGTGTTTCAAAGGCATGCTTGTTCATCCTAAAAGCCTTAGGGTGGGGGATCACAGTCATAAATTATGTACCGAAGTCACAGATCCCCCCTCTGAGACTTTCCATGTTGGCAGCCTTCAAAGCTCTCTTCCCTCTGGGAGCAATCCACTCTTGAGCAGGATTACTCTGCAACTCTCCATTCTCGCCTGTGGAACTTATCTGACACCCACACCAAAAATCCCATTGAAGCACATGCCAGGTGCTCAGCTGGACTGAGATAACAATCAAGGCTTCCACTGACACCACATTATTACGGAAACTTAACTCACTTTTGACCATCCTGCAATGGCAGGATAATTACTTCTTATAAGCTGAAAAAAGAGAAGAGAATTTTAGCGGAAACAAGTCTGCCAAAAACTACAGGAAAGAAAGGCAGAACACCAAAACAAAAAACAGAGAAGGCAATTGTGCTGCAGCACAACAGTACCTTTTGTTCACAGAAACCTTGAAGCCTGTTACCTACAGCCTTATTTAGGAGACCTGTTTGGAACAGCACAGAGTCCAAATGGGTAACTCATACACCTTCTTTTAAAAAGAAACAAAACCTCCCTACCTCTCCTTTTCCCGTTACACAACTATTCTTTTCACAACAACTTAGAAAAAGAGGCATATCGCCAGAAAACACTAGACTGCTTACTTGCAGCTACATCACAGGCAAGCATTCAGACAATCATAGTTTAGGTCTAGGAACTTGGAGAGATGCCAGGTTTCCGAGGTCTGGAGGAGATTCAGCAAAAACAAGGACCTTTCTGAGAAGTCTAAAACTATTTTTGAATAGATGTCAAGATCCAGGTGCACTGTGTCTTTCAAGAGCACATCTTCCATGGGAGGCAAAGTAATTGTGTAATGATAGTACCAGGCATTACCCTTCCTAGAATTTGCAGGTTTATCAAGGCTCTTCTAAACAGTTGGCATCTGATCTCCCTAGTGCAACTCTCTCAATACTAGCATCACTTCTTAATGCAGAAAGATTTATACTTTTAACACACATACCTTCCTTACGAATCAAGTTAATAAAAATAAGTGGATAATAAAGAGATAATATTTCAAGCAACTTTTAGCAGAAATGCAACAATTAATTTGGTTTTTAAAAAAAATGAATGATATTGTACATATCATTGACTTGTTGTTCATTCACTAAGTTGTGTATAACTCTTTGCAACCCCATGGACCTTATAGCATGCCAGGCCCCGCCATTCTACACTGTCTCTCAGAGTTAATACTCCCAGTATCCTTGACTGGTAAGTTGGTTAAAAAAAAACTCCTTCAAAATGTTTGAAAGTATCATAATAGTGTCCCAATACAGAAAAAATATCTCAACTAAATCTGAAAAGACCCTAAATTATTATGTAGATGAGGTTAATTTATAAAGTGACAAGTAGATATATTTATCAGTTAACTTTGAAGTCTAGATCTATACGTAACATACCCTTGCGTTACATGGTCAGTGATGAGAAATTAGCCACAAAACCCAAAAGTGCATTACATTATTCTACCAATTTCAGAAAAACATGCTCAAGTTTTCAAGTTACATATTCTCATAACACCAGAGAAGCTGCTACTTTTGAAGAAGTTACAGTGGAAAACTGTTTTAAATAGAAAGCTTAGTCAATTCTTGAGAAACTCTCTCTCCTCTCTCTCTCTGTCTCTGTCTGTCTCTCTGTCTCTCTGTCTCTATCTATCTATCTATCTATCTATCTATCTATCTATCTATCTATCTATATATATTGTATACAGTACTCTACCTATTTCATAAATAGACACAAGAAAGCATCTGTTAAAAGCTGGAGCTCTTCTATTATATCCCAAGTAGAATCATTGATAAGAAGCAACTCAACAACTTAAAAAAGAAATTCTGTTTCTCTGGTGCAAATTCGTTGAGAAATATGTTCTACCAGACTGAGTTAAAGACTTTGGTCACTTTTTGATGCTAGAATTTAGCAACTAACCTGACTTACAAAGACTTGGACATCACTGAAAGTGAGTAGTAATCACCTTCTGCCCATTCTGCTTTAATGAGTATTGCACTGAATATTGCATTGAACATTAATTGGTCTTAAGTGCAAGTACCAGTTAATATGAATAATCCATTCATGTGCCTTAGGAGTCGGCAATGTAATTTTCAAAGGTGGGGACACAACATTTGCAAATCCCTAGATGGCTGCTGTGGAATCCTCAGTGTATGTGTGTGTGTGTATTTCTACGTGAATGACTTCAAAAATCTGATGAGATTTCAGATGACAATGCTTAAAATAAAAGATATGGGCGCGAGGGGGAATCTGCATACGACCACATAACATTGCCTGTCCTCTGAAAAAAGAAAATTAGCTGGCAAAACATTAACCTCTTGGGCATGAAAATTGCTTGTTTTTCTCAAAAAAACCCATAACTGGCAAAACATTAACCTCTTGGGCTCAAAAAGAACATGCTTAGACATTGCTGGTAACACCAATACCAGGAGTTGAAGTTATAATATAGGACGTATAGAAGTTATAATATAGGCTGTATAGAAAACAAGCATAATAAGATTCATTCAAAAAGCAGGTCTCTGAACTTTGTTGAAGCTCTTTCCTTAATCTCCATTGCTAACTTCTATGTTGTCAGCCTGTATACATAGAAGTCCTAGGTATCTCTTCTTCCTCCAAAAATCATCTCATTTGCATTACAGAACATAGATATGGGAGATAGAGTAACAGAGTTGGAAAGGACCTTGGGAGTCATCTAGTCCAACCCCGTGCTGGAGCAAGAGTCTATACCAGTTTTTAAAAGCCTCCACAAACTCTGAAGACAAGCCGTTCTACTGGTTGATTCTTCTCAGTGTTTCAAAATTTCTCCTTGGTTGCTTTTCTCCTTGTTTAGTTTCAAGCCATTGGTTCTTGTTTCGCCTTCTGGGGCTTTGGAAAATAGATTGACTCTCCTCCTTTGTGACAGCCTCTCAAATATTGGAACACTGTTAGCGTGTGTGTGTATATGTATATGTATATATGCATATGATTAGTTCTAGGGAAGAAATAATAAATAGCGGTAGGACCATCAAAGGGAGACGGGAAAAAATAGAAATAGAGAAAAAAGACAACTAGCCAGAGTGATATACCAGGTAGTTGGTCTAGGATCAGGGAGACCAAATCAAGAGTATCCTTAGCTACACAACATCACTTTTGGGCCAATTGTTCTCTCTCAACTCAACTTAACTCACAACACTGCTGTTGTAGGAATGGAAACACAGAGATGATGGGAAATCAATCACATAATAAATTGAATTAGCCTAATCCAAAAGCCATGAAAAAATGTATAAACTGTATAAAATTTCTTTAAACCTGTTCAACAGACAAGATAGAGAAAAAAGAAAATCAAAATTAAGAGTAGCTGATTTTCAAGCTGTAGAGTCTGTGTTTAATCAGTTTTCAGACTGAATATGGATGGAGCCATTTAAATGAGCTACCAGATGCAATGATGGTTTCAAGTTCCATCTAGGATTATCTTAAAGAATGTTAGGGTAAAGGAAAAAAAGTTTTAAAAGATGGTACTGATCATAACACAAATCTTGCAGAAATCAAGTGTAATATTATACATTGGCCAGTCTCCTGTCAGAAAAGAAACCCAAAGTAAGAAAACCAATTATTTGTAACAAAAGGGACTCTTTAATAGTTCAGCCACCTGTAACCTTCTATTACTAATTTTAAAAAGGATCCATTTGAACAGAAGAGCCTCAAAAAGAGACACTGGTGTACAGCTGCAACATATTGTTCCAGTGTTTGAACATGAAAGATGATACGCTGTTTAACCAGTTGTAAAACCTTCCTTTTTACCTTATGTGCAGAGTTGGATCAAAAGAACGAATGCTGAAAATTTTGTTTTATTTTTTGTAAACAAATAGGAGCTTGGATTCATTAAGGACTAACAGAAACAGAACATGTTCCTTTAGAACATTATTTTTACTGCTGGACTTGGAAAATTATTTTAGTAGAAATTCAACCAGTTTTTACTCTGCTCTACATCTTTGCTCTATTTATGGGACAAGTAAGATTCTGGACAAAATGTAGCACTTGTGATTATCATCAACCAACCTAGTATTTGTGGACATAATTTTAGATTAAAGAAGGCAATTTCAGATGATTTCTGAATTATATACTCTGCCTATTCAGTAGCTGCTTTAATTTAAGTATTCTTGCAGGAGAAGAAAGTTGCCTTAAGCTAGGAGTTCTCTCTGGATTTTAAAAGCAAACATTAAATATAATCAGTTGACAGATTTATTTATTAAATTTGTATGCCAGCCATCTCACTACTAAGCGACTCTGGGATACCATAGACCCGAGTTGCATTCTAAGCATGTCCCCATAAAATTCTATTATTATCAAAATTATTTGCCACCTATTCGAAAGTTCAAGGCAATTCTGAGTGGCAAACAAATAAATACAGCCATCTCACAGTAAACACATATAGAAAGTGTTAAGTTGGCACAAAAGGCGAGCAGAGTCGTGAGGAGAATTAACAAGGCTTTATTGAATACAACACACTCAACTTATTTACAGGAGAGAAGCAAGCAGGGTTCGTCTGACAGCTATTTATATGAAGCTGTCAGACGAACCAGCCAATCCACAGGCCGGAGTTTCCCCGCTCTCAGCCAGGTGGCGTCTTAGCCAATCAGACGCGACCTGGCTGTTGCTAGTGCAGATGCCGACTGTCAGGGGGAATTCCCTGACGTCATCTGCATGGACACAATACTCCTTCCCCCCCAGTGAGTGCGCATGTGCAGACGACGCACATACGTACTCACGCAAATAGGCTGGGCGGCGCCGGACCCGCCCAGAACGCCTCAGTTCGACAGGAGGCGCCGGAGAAGGTGGTGCTCGTCGAAGCTCCTCCCGCAAGGGAGTGGAGCTCCGGGCGCCATCTTGGAGGCCCACCACGGAAGGAGAACTACAAGGATCAGGTAGGCAGGGCCGAGGGGGCGCGGCCGAAGGCGGGCTTGAGCAGGGAACATCAGGGTAGGCTTGGCCTGACTCGGGGAAGGCCAACGGAAAACCGGGAGGAATTCGCCTAATGGGCGGCACACCCCCAACTATGGACAGCCGGGAGGCGGCGTCCGAGGCCGGAACGGCCCAGGGCAGCTGGACTGGGTCAACTGTGACTGGTGGAAGGGCACCAGGAATCGATGTGTTGGTGGGCTCAGGTGGAGTGACGTCGACGGTCGACCCTGCAGGGTTGTTGTCGCTGTTGAACGGTAGGCGGCGCCTCAATTGATCCAGGTGCCGCCGCCATTCGGTCCCATCATGTAGCTGGACCCTGTAAGAACAGGGGCCGGTTATGGCGGTGATGGTGGCAGGCACCCACCTAACCGCCCCTGAGAAGGCCTGAGCCCACACGGAATCGCCCACTGCGAAGGAACGGGGAGGGGGCCCCAGGTTGCCAGGCTGTTCATTTGAATAGAGCGGGTGCAACCTATCCAAAGTGATCCGCAGGCGCCGGCCCATCAGCAGCTCGGCTGGAGACTTCCCGGACAGGGGGCAAGGAGTGGCATGCTGTACCAAAAGGTAAGCAGCCACCCTTGATGGCCAGTCTGCCCCATCCATCCTGCTCAACGCCTCCTTGGCCGAGCGGACCGCCCGTTCCGCCCGGCCATTACTAGCTGGATGGTATGGGGCGACCGGGGCATGGCGGATGCCCTGAGAGGCCAGGAATAACTGGAAAGCGGTGGACGCAAATTGAGGCCCGTTATCAGAGACAATGACGTCCGGCAAGCCGTGGGTGGCGAAAAGCCTAATCATTTCTCTGATCGAGGCCTCGGCTGTTGTGGATCTCATGAGAATGAGCTCCACCCAGCGCGAATAGGCGTCTACCACCACCATGAAGACCTGGCCTCTGAAGGGGCCCGCGAAATCTACGTGAAGGCGGGACCAAGGCCCACGGGGCAATTCCCATTCCCGCGGAGCGGCCGCCGGTGGCGCCGGTCGGGAAAGTTGGCAGGGGGAGTAGCCGGCCACCCAAGCGGCTATCTCGTCGTCAATGCGAGGCCACCAGACATAGCTGCGCGCCAGGCCTTTCATGTGCACTATGCCCGGGTGGCCCTCATGAAGGCGAGATAGCACCTGGTGGCGCAGGCTGGGTGGAATGACCACCCTGCCACCCCACAGGAGGCACCCACTGTGAAGTGACAGCTCCAACTGCCTGGCCTTGAAGGGGCGAAGGTGCTCTGGCACCGGTCCCTCAGGCCAGCCCCTTTGGACCCAAAGCATGACCTGGGACAGGTCAGGGTCAGCCCTAGATTTTGTGGCCACCTCTCCGGAAGAAAGGGGCAGAGCCAAATCCGCTATGGCCAAAACCGACAGGCAAGGCACTGTCGGAGGGTCTGCAACGGGAAGGGGGCAACGGCTTAGGGCATCAGCGTGCCCTATGTGCTTGCCCGGACGGTAGAGCAGAGTGTAGCTGTAAGCAGCTAGGAACTCTGTCCACCGAGTCATGCGAGGTGACAGGATGGGAGGGGTCGGCTTGTTACCAGCCAAAAGCCCAAGGAGTGGCTTATGGTCGGTGAACAAAGTAAAGTGCCGCCCATAGAGGTAATCGTGAAACCTCTTAATCCCTGACACTGCAGCCAGAGCCTCCTTGTCGATCTGGCTGTAGTTGCGTTCCGCAGAAGTCAGTGTCCGGGAATAAAAAGCTATGGGGGCCTCCGAGCCATTGGGCAGCACATGGCTCAGGACCGCCCCCAAACCCACGGGGGAGGCGTCACAAGCAAGAGTCAAAGGCAGCTTGTCTGAATATTGGACGAGGACTGCCTCTGACGTCAGCATGTCTTTGACAGCTGCGAACGCATGCGCTTCGCGGCTGCCCCAGCGCCAGGCTGCCGATCGGTCGAGTAACCGATGCAGCGGCTCGGCTAGTGACGCCTTATGCGGCAAAAATGGCGCGTAAAAGTTTAGCAAGCCAAGGAACGCCTGCAGCTCCGTCTTGGAGGCAGGCGTGGGGGCGTTCCTGATGGCTGCTACTTTGGAAGGGGTGGGGTGAATTCCTTGGGCATCAATAGTGAAGCCCAGGAAATCCACCCGGGGCACAGCAAACGAGCATTTGCTGCGTTTCAATTTTAAACCCGCGCCCCTGAAACGCTCGAGGACCTTCACCAGTACTTCGATGAGGCCCGATCGGCTGCTAGCGGCGATCAGGACGTCATCGAAATACGGAACCACGCCCGGGAGCCCATGGAGCAAACGCTCCATAAGGCTCTGGAAGATCCCCGGGGCTACGGAAACGCCGAATTGCAAGCGGCGGCAACGGAAAGCTCCATGGTGGGTGACGATGGTCTGCGCGGCCGCCGCCTCGTCATCCACCGGGAGCTGCTGGTAGGCCTGCGCCATATCCAGTTTCGCAAAAATGCAGCCTTGTCCCAAAGAGTGGAGCAAGTGCTGCACTAACGGAACTGGATAGGGGTTCGCCTGGAGGGCAAGGTTAATGGTGGATTTAAAGTCAGCGCAGAGGCGAATGGAACCATCCGCCTTAACTGGGATGACCAAAGGGGTCTCCCACTTGGAGTAATCCACAGGCTCCAAGACTCCCTGCACGACGAGCTTGTCCAGCTCCGCATCAACCTTTGCCCTTAAGGCGAAAGGCACCCTATGGGCCTTCAGCCTAATGGGGGCAACCTGGGGATCTAGATTCAAGGAAATGGGAGTTCCCTTGTACGCCTCCAGCTGCCCATCAAACACATCAGAGAACCTTGCAAGTACGTCGGCCACGTCAGGAGGCGTGGCCATCACTTGCCTTACCCCGTGCACTGACAGGCCTAGTGCCGGGAACCAGTCAAGGCCCAGGAGGGCTGGCAAAGGCTTTTCCACTACCAAAAGGGGAAGGCACCCCGAAAAGTCCCCATACTCCACCCGCACCAGGTGACAACCCAGGGTAGGAATCAGAGTCCCCTGGTAGTCCCGTAGGGTTGCGTCTGGGGAGGAGAGCTGGGTCTTGGAGATGCCTGGGCAGAGGCGGGAGAACTCTGCCCACGACAGGAGTGATCGGGAAGACCCCGAGTCCACCTCCATGGTGCAGGGGGAGCCTTCAATGAGGAGCGACGCCTTGATGCACTCCGCACCTGCACCAGTGTGGAAGGCCAACTCTGCGGGGCTGGCGTGTTGATCAGCGTCCACGGCGTAGCAGCCTCTGCGCAAAGGCTGCTGCTGCTGCTGCTGTCATCCAGAACGGCTCCCGGGTCGCGGCTTGGCGGCGGCTGCGGTCGAGACGTCATCTGGGCGCTGAGGCAAGGGAAACTGCGCTCTGCAGACCTGGGCTAAATGTCCTTTCTTAAGGCAGCGGCGGCATACCGCAGCCTTAAAGGGGCAACCAGAGCGGTCATGGTTGCCTCCACAGCCCAGGCAAGCGGTCACGGCTTCTCGGGCTCGCTGAGGGGCGCGTCTTCTTGAGGACTGGCCTATACGAGCCACCGCTCCCTCCTCAGGGTAGTCGATTGGCAGAGGGACCAACTCGTCCAACAGGCAAGTGCGGCCTGGCGGAGGCGGCAGGTTGAACATCTCCGCCATGGACTCGTCGGAGAGTTCGGCCGCCCTTGCCTGTTCAATGGCCCCGGTGAGCGTGATGTCCGCTTGGGACAGAAGCCGCCGGCGTAGGCGCAAGTCTTTGACGCCGCTGACAAACTGCTCTGTGAGGTTGCGGTCCAGATCGGCGAACTCGCACCTCATCGCCACTGTGCGAAGTGACTGGAGGAACTGGCTCACAGATTCCTCCGGCTTCTGCACGCAGCGTCTGAAAGCGTAATGCCTCGCCACCCAGGATGGGGTAGGGGCATAGTGGCGCTGTAGACGCTCCGTTAAGTTGGCCCAGTCCAGTGAGTGGACTGGCTGAGGAGCTGCTAGTGAGCGTGCGGCGCTGAACATCGGCGTGCCGCAACAGCTCAGAAAGAAACTACACTTCTCGTCGTCCGGCACATCGCGTCGGCCGTTGGCGATCAGGTAGCACTCGAAGCGCTCCAGGAACGCTTCCCAGGTCTCGCCGTCGCAGCCAAAGGGGACGAAAGTTGGCATCGCCGACATGGTCTCCTCAGAGTTCAAAAGTTAGGCAGGAACGGAAAACTGGTCGCCAGGACAATTGTGCCGAGGTGGAACGTTCGGTGGGTTAGCGGCAGCCAGATCCCATCCTCGTCGCCAGTGTTAAGTTGGCACAAAAGGCGAGCAGAGTCGTGAGGAGAATTAACAAGGCTTTATTGAATACAACACACTCAACTTATTTACAGGAGAGAAGCAAGCAGGGTTCGTCTGACAGCTATTTATATGAAGCTGTCAGACGAACCAGCCAATCCACAGGCCGGAGTTTCCCCGTTCTCAGCCAGGTGGCGTCTTAGCCAATCAGACGCGACCTGGCTGTTGCTAGTGCAGATGCCGACTGTCAGGGGAAATTCCCTGACGTCATCTGCATGGACACAATAGAAAGGATTACAAGCTAATAAAAGAACACAAATGGAAACTAAAGACATAATTTGATTTTTCACACCCAAGTTTTAATCCTAAAATTACATTAAGCAAGCTTTTAAGGGACACACCAAGAGATATGCTGTAGATGCGTAGAAATCCTTCAACATTGTGCTGCCTGACAAATACACAGCACAAAGTGCCAGTGATGGAACGTAAGTGTGAAGTGACATAACAGCAGGGATTCTGCTTGGGGAAATAAAACTGCATGGAACTCACAGTCCTTCCCCGTAGATTCTATTCCTAACTCTTAGGTTTTTTTCCCCCCAAGGGTAAAATTTAATTTAAGGAGACATTTTGATGTTGCTATTCTCAAACAAGTGGGAATAAAAAAAGTTGTGACAATAATCCCTTCCTAAAGATTCAGACTTTAATTTTATACTTCTGTATGCTACAGCACTTGTCAAAGCTATAAAGCTCTTTTTGGGTCATTGTCTTGATGGTGTTCAGCAGCCTGCTTCCATTTCAGTTTTATGTCTCTCTCTCTTTGAAATGCAGCACTGCTTCTCTAGAGTCAGATCCAGAAGAAAAGATTTTCCTGGGGCTCTTACTCTTATTAAATGAATGTCCCTCTCCCAAGATTCCATCTTTAAAAGTTTCAGAATATCCTCACTTTGTTTCCATACCCCTTCATGTTTATATCATTATTCAGGTTATGTTTAATAAATTCACCAAATATTTTTATATATCTGGAGAAGAGCTAGATGTAGTAGACCACATATACCTTGGCCAATGGATCTCAATGGAAGATGATGCAATATGGGAAATTGAATGTTGTATTAATTGTGGTTGGCTGGCATTTGACAAGCATAATTTTCAAGAACAACTTCCCTCTATACTGGCATAATTACAACTGTCCCTCCTGGCCAATGTATTAACTGGTTATTTTAGGGGTATTGTTTTTAACTTATTGTATGTGTTTTAGGGGTTCAAAATCCTATATTTATATATATTGCTTTGTACAGTTCTTTTAATTCCATTTTTAACCTCCTCCATTCTAACTGTACATATTCAATTTTATTGTATTTTGATATATTTGGCATGGACTGTACACCGCCCCGAGTCCCTTTCTGGGAGAGGGGGCGGTCTAGAAGCATGAATAATAAATAAATAAATAAATAAATAAATAAATAAAATATACCTGAAAAGTTTTCGATCACTCTGTGCTACCTGTTCTAACATATGCCGGTGAAACATGGACGCTAACCTCCCAATCGATATAAAAGATATGGATGGTGCAAAAAGCCATGGAAAGATACATGGTCAACATTACAAGACAAGATAGAAAGATTTTTACATGGATTAGAGAACAAATGAAAATATAGGACATCATCAAGACAGTAAAAGAACTGAAATAGAAATAGGCTAGTCACATAGCAAGAATAACTGATGGCAGGTGGACCAAGGCAGTCATAGAATGGATCCCACTTGGTAAAAAGTGCCTACTAAAACAAGATGTATCAACCACATCAGCGGGTATTGCAAAAGAAAGCTCAAAACAGTATTACACAGAGTAGGTCTTTATCCTGCAGTGGATAGATAATGGCTAAAATGATACTGATGATGACTCAACACCAGCATTCCTTTCCACTCAAGGCAGGAAAACTCAGACTCATGGAGGCCACACTGGATCCATGCTGCTTGTTATGTCCTAGCCACGACAGTCAAGCACAGTACCGCAACTTGTTTTTTTCTCTCTGCTGGTGCTCTCAGCACCACAGCTTTGCCAGTCAGATGCCCACAACATGTACTTGCCTGCTGCCACTCCATTAAGTCTATCTCTCCTACTAAGGTCTTGACCCAAAGCAAGACTGCCCTAGCCTCTTCCCATAATTATCTGCAGCCAATTATGCCATGTCTAGTTAGAACCAATTTACCAGATCAACACTTTTATTGTTCTTATTGCTGATGATCTGGTTACCAACTTTACATGTTTCAAAGCTCACTTTAAGCTAGTAGGCTCAATGTAGATCAGTGTTGCTTGCAGTGGTGGTGGTGGGGAGTGAGCTTCTTGAGTGGTGGCTGCAGGCTTACAAAGGATGTACTGGTGTAAAAATGAAACTCTGAAACCTGCCAGAGCTGATAGCCAGATTACCACCAACAGGAAGTTTGCACCGCTGCTTTATGAATTTATTCTCCCATCTATTGAAACTCCAGATGAGCATCTCACAATGACACCTTTGCATTTTGTTTCTGCCCTTGCGCAACTGGCTCCTTCACAATTATCCTGGATAACGCAAAGCATCCTTTTGTGCACCTGAGAAAGTTCACTTTGGTCCCTGGATTACATTTGTTAGCCTTTCAAGAGTGCTAGGGAACTACTTCTTCTTTTTTTAATTTAAACCCTCTTCAACCGAGTGGGCTGAAAGGTTGCTTCCTCCCAGTTGTAAAACTCCCATTCTGCGTCCCTTTCTGCTGAAGGTTACAGTTAAGACTGTGATTTTCCACCCGACTATATTTCTCCACATGCGGAATGGAAAACGCCCAGAAACCACCACTTTTGGAGCCAAGGCCTCGCTCGCTCTTTCGAAAGAACCACCTGTCCCCAATGTTGATAAATGGCGCTCCTCCTCCCTTCCACCCTTCAGCCCAAGGGCGGAGAAGAAAAAGTGAGATGGAGAAGACTTCCCAGCCACTTCGGAGTTTTGCGCGCCGCCAATTCTCTCTCTCTCTTTTTTTTTTTTTGGGGGGGGGGGTCCTTCCGAGGAAAATTCGGGCAGGAAAATGGACTTCGAGGTAGGCTTTTATTAAGGACCCGCTTTACCGTTTTTCCTCTTGTTAATAAAACAACATTTACAAAGGCCGTCATTAATACATCCCGTCGGTTCGTAGTATTTCCTCCCCCCACCCAATAAGTAAACCGGTTGTAGATACTAGACCTAAGAAGAAGGTAAATTTGGAAGGGGGGATTTCCTCTGAGTTATAAAGATACTCCTAAATCGAGAAAACCAGCATGCAAGCTACTTTTCAATATCGGAAGGGGAAAAAAAAAAACTACCGCAAGCCCCCGGGTTCTTTTTCTTTTTAAACGCGAAGTAACTCGTTGCACTTGGGCCCCGGGCAAAGTTCCTCCAGGCTGAGATGGCGATTGGTCTCCCTCGGCGCGCTTTCAGAATCGCAACCTACTCTAAAAGCGCGGCGGCTGGGGATCGGGAGCGCGCTTCTTGGGAGTCCTCGAAAAGGAAAGAGAAAACCAAGCCTGCCCCAGAGGGGGGGGGGGAAACCCGGTAAGGAACGAGGGGAAACCGAGGCGCACCCAATTGGGAAGAGAAGAAAGCAAGCGCACGCCCTACCTGCCAGAGGATCGGAGGGAAGCGGCAGCCGTCGAGCTGCACGAGAGGAAAACCCGAAGAGAGGCGGGGACCTCAGCTGTTTCCCGTCCCTTGCACGGCCCCTTCCCTCCTAGCCCCTCCCCGGCGCCCACTTCTCTTCGTATCCCGGCCGGGACAGTCGGCGTGCCACCGTTGTGTAGGAGCCGGGAGTTTCCTGCCCCGTTGCGGGTTTTCTTTTAATGGGGTAGAGATCACCTGAAAGGAGGGAGGGGGGGCGCACTGCTCCGCTTCTTTTTAAACTGCAAGCTACTCACCCATACGCACTTTGCCTCCCCCCCCCCTCCTCAGCTCTTCTGACTCATCCCGCCTTATCTATTCGGAATTTAATCAGAATGAAGGCTGAAATTGTACAGGAGTGTGTGAGGGAGGGCGCGGGGCAAAGCAGATCACATGGGACCGTCTGCCAGCCGACTTAATCAATCGTGGTTAAACAAGCCACGATAAAGCGTGGGGCGCCAATCTACGGGTTTTCCTCCCCGTGAATCGATCCACGGCCTCCCTCTGATCTAACTGCCTGCGGGATGGGGTTTTCTTGCCTATTTGGTGCCCTTGCAGGTCTACCCCACATTTACCAACTCAAGGGAAAGTGGGCACAGAGTTTGCCCTTCAGTCCTGCACCAGAGACTGAACTTAAGAAAGAGGAGGGGGAGTCTTTGAAAATTGATCATTTTCTTTCATGTAAGTGAAGCATATTCGCTGGTATGTGTGCAGGTGTCAGTCCCTGTGGTTGCAGAAACCAACTAAGAGGAACAGGAGATGGAACAGGAGATCCCTGCAGGAGATGAAAGAGCATGCATGAACAGAAGAGGTTTGAGCTTGAGAACAGGCTGCCTCTCACAGAGGATAACAGGCTTACCCTCAAATGGTAGAAAAAGAGCGGATACTTACTGGCCAACATTTAAAGCAGAGATGTGGAACTATGATCCTTTGATGACTTGTGAACTGCAACTCCCAGAATTCCTGAGCCAGCCAGAGCAGCATCTATTTTCCCCACCAACGATATTGGACTAGCTGGCCTATGGGATATCCATCCCCAGCAACCCTCAACTTCTCCACCTGGATGGAGATGGATGATAAATGGATGATATTCATTTAGAGATGTCCAATTCTTGATGATTCTATCTTCTAGCCGTATTTTCCCACATCTTGCACTACTTGAGTTTTTCTATGTTGTGGCTAGTGTCAGCCTTGATCATGTCCAGCCACCATGTTCTTTGATGGGCTGGTTTCCTTTTACCACTAACTCGTGCTAGCATCATTGCTCTTGACATGACTAAGGTAGGTAAGATGCGGCTTCATGATTTTGCCTTCTAGTGACATATCTGGTGTTATGCATTCCAGTACTGCTTGCTGGTTACCTTTGCTGCCCAAGGAATATGCAGGAGCTTCTCTAGAATAAGAATTGTGGTCTGAACAACAAAAGACCAAACTCATGACCACTTGCAAGAAAGGGAAACATCGAAATAGTAATTTGACAGTGAAGAGATAGAACACAGGTGGAAACATTCACTTTGCAAGAATCACAGATAGCTCAAAGGGGTGTATGCAGCACAGAAATAAAACGTTGAATTGCTCTGGGTCACACAGCAATGATGAGCATAAGCCAAATATGGAAAAGAAAGAACATCAGCCTAGAAACCAAGTGTAAGTTAGTCTGCTCTATTGTGTTCCCCATAGACACCTATGGGTGTAGAAATTGGACCTTAAATACAGCAAGATAAGAAGAAAATAGACTTGTATGAACTGTAGTTTTCTTCTTTGATTTCCTTGATCAAATGTTCCAGGCCTTCTTTGATTTCTGAGAGAGGAGTTCATCAGCATATCAAAGATTGTTGATGCTTTAACCCTATTCTTCTAGGAGATAGAAGGAATGTCTTTCATCTGTTTGGATTTACCCTGGATATGGTCTGTGGGTGGGGGGTGGGAAAGATGAAGCCATTTATCTACAGAGATTCTATCTTGCGTCAAATGAGTGAATGCAGGAAGGGGAGCAAACATTAGAAGTCAACCACCTTCTCTTAACTTGAGAATTTTTATGACTTGGTAATGACCAAGTTGGCTTCCCAAGCAGAGTTCACAACCATTGCTTGTTCAAGGCGTCTGCCCACATAATGAAGCATTGATTACATATTACATGATTACCTTATATATGTGGGTCTACTGGTCTTAGGGAAGAAGGACTTTGTGGCAGCTATTTCAAAAAAGCCACTAGACATTTCTGTAGGGGAAAACAACAAAACCCTGCTAGTCTGTTTAAACTGGAAAAAAGATTCATCACTGATTAGGTCCCAAATGACTTCATTCAGTTTTTCTCTGGTCACTCCGTTTTCCTGGCTGAACTTCCTGTTGGCATTATTGCTGGAAGAAATGGACTTAATGCAGCTGGGAAAAGAGCACAACGTCAATGTGTCCAGCTTTTTTCTAAGATTATTCACCTACTGACTTATCAATCAAGCCATAAAGAACATCTGCCAGAACATTACTAAGTAATGTGAATCAGTCATTCCCTTGCGCTTTCGCTATGCTTTCAGGAAATGTCAAAAATAACCAGCTTGATTCCGCAGTATAGCTGTATTTGGGAAGATAATGAACATGCAAGAATGTCTAATTACTACGTTGCTTTTCACTTCAATAAAAGTAGACTGACTGGGTAAAATGTATGACCTGGTTTGGGCATAGGGCAGCGGTGAAATCCTCCGAAGTTTGCTACTGGTTCAGTGAGTTTGCTACAGAGTGTGCACTTTGCGCGCATGCATGCTTAAGATGCACCCACATAGCACTGAAAAGGAACATTTTGAAGCCTTCCAGATAAACAGAACAGGGGGGGGGGATCCCCTGTACCACAAGATTTAGATTAGCTAGAAAGCAGGAAATCCAACGATTCTAGTTACTATAAATCATGTGTCACAGCTGATCATCATACTGGCTTGCCTGGGCAGGTAGCATTTTTTACTACCTGTTCGGGCGAACTGGTCTGAACCCGTAGCATTTCATCCCTGGTGTAGGATCATTTCTAAGTGTCTTTATTGTATTTCATTGAACTACTTAACGTATCGATATATTTATGAACAAGTAGTCCTCAACTTATGACTGTAATAGAGCCTGCCCATTATGGTTGTAAGTCATGACAGTCGTAAAACTGGTTAGACACGTGACCAATCTGATTGTACAGCTTTTGCGCTGGTCATTAAGCAAATGACATGGTCCTCAAACAAGCCAATGTTAGGCACAGTTTTTTTCCAGAAAGTAGAAGTAAATCCTGATTTTTGGCAGTCTGTCATAAACCACAATCAAGTGACCATGGGATGCTGCAAATAGCTGTAAATACAGCCAATTGTTGAGCAACTGAAGTTTGGTCACATGACTGTGGGAGGGGACAACCATTAGGACTTTGAATCCTGGTCATTAAGTAGCCCCCCCTTCCAAGATCCATTGTAACTTCAAATAGTCTCAAAAAGACCGTAAGTCAAGACAGCAATATTATTGATGAAGTATTTGTTCTGTGGAGGAAAAACAGATGCACTGGATTCCAAATACTACCCTATAAATTAAGAATAGAAGTAATTCATTTAAAAACTAAGGTAAACCTCAAACTTTTCCTTCAGTCTCCACATTGGTGCCATGCAACAGCCATAAATCTCAGCCACTGCTCTCATACAGCACTGAACTAATTAAAATTGGGAAACTTAGAAATGGAAGAACCAAATGTCTCTTCTCAGAACACTACTGGTTTTACATTTAACCTTTTTTTTTCAATTTAAAGTTCAAATATTTATTAAATAGAAGCAATTTCTTTAATGGAAGCATACTGTAATAATCCTCCAAAACTAATGTTATTAAAAAGGTTTTATTTTTCTGTAGACCTAAGGAATTTGATTGGTAATGACCAAGTTGGCTTCCTAGTTGAGATCATAAACATTGCAAGTTAATTCAGAAGCAATGACAGAAATTAGTACGTTTTTTTAATGTTAATGGTTGAAGGATTTTTTTAATGATGAAAGAAAGTAAGCTTGTAATCTTGCGCACCTTTACCTATGAGTAATTGTTATTGAAGGCTTAGTTACGGTAGCTTACTTTTGAGTAAGGTAAAGATTGTATTCCTCTATTTGACAAACCCCCACTATAGGATTTGGTCTGGCAAGTAAGAAAACAAATATATTTCAATTCCGGACATTTAAGAATTTTGCTAATTTGCCAATTTATTATTTTGGTTTTTGTTTTCTTTGAAGATGGTTTAAAGTAGAACCAGGCATATTTTCTATGAAATAATTGCAATATGCCTGTAAATTAAACAAGCTCACTTTGTGTTACCTATTTAAAAAGTAGAAAATATATTAAACATGTGGATACTACAAAGTTTATTAAATTGTGAACAGATGCAGCTGTAAAGTCAGCAATAAGTATTTCCATGTTTCCAAGAAAAAAACTAGGCCAACAAATATGGGAGGCACATTTCAGAAGTCTGCAGAATAATAGCAAACCATTAGCAATGTCTATGTCTCTTTGCTACTGTCTAGTGGTCATTTGGATTATTGCAGAACTGATGGCCTTCCAAAAAGAATAATTGAATTTGAAGTCCATATTAACTTTCCACACAAATGTTTCATTTATGAAACAGACCTTTGTAATGCAAAATGTTGATTAAATGTTTTGGTCAATGAAATTATTTAGAACACATATAAGAATAAATGCATTGGGGTTTTTTTGTATTTTTGGGACCATGACAGGTTTTTTGATGTTTCTTGATGTTTCTAGATTGATACTCGGACAAGACTTATCATTGTTTGGAAAAAATTGGCTTTGAATGAGATTTTTGAGAGACAAAAAGGAGGTGTAGGAAGTTAAAATCCAGCCTTCTCCTAGAAAAATGAAATATTCTGGGAAATATTGAAAAAACAGAATATTATATTTCCCTGGATAAGAAATGGATAAACATTTTTAGGCAGGAAACAGACTCACTCTTAATAACTCCCACCTTTGTCAATGGGCCATTTAAAAAGACTGAGCTAGTCTACTCTACATAACAAAGGCAGGATTAGCCTTCTACAGAAACTCACCACAGGGCATCTGGGAAGAAGCAATGCTCAACCAAATTTGGACTTAAAGCACAACATAAAGAGTTGCCCCTGCATGGCCCCATGGGAGTCTGACAACCAATCAGAATACAATATCAAGATTAAAGGCCAGAGAGGGCATAAAGCCAGGAACTTGCAGCATCTCAGTCATTTTTCTTCTTCACCCAACATCTGGAAGCATGTGATCCCCCTTTTCTGTACAGGAACTCAAGCCATGTGATCCTGTCTACCATTAAACTATCTTTCCTAGCAGCCTCCATGTTTCCAGTGTCTTTTTCTCCACTTGGAGCTGAAGCCAGAAGGACATTTTGTCCAACGGGGGAAAGAATATGTCTGCATTAGTTAATAGTCCTGTACTTGAACTTTATATTGTATATATCCTGTGTAAAGTTGTGGACATAATGTTTAAAAAGTATTTTAAACATTTTGCCTGACAGAAATTCAGTAGGTATTGTTCTTTCAATGTATTTTGATATGCTGGATTTTTGCTTTTAATTTAACTAATTAACATTTAGCAACATTTCTCAGATACGCTAACTAACAATTCAATGAAACTGATAAGGAGCTTTCAAACTGCTCTGCTACTTCAAGGTGTGATGAAGAAGCAGTCTTATTTTAGCTTATTCATATTTTAGCATTTTCCAAAACTGCTATAACTAATTTTGACCCAGATTTTTGGAAAAAGTAATTTAAACGTATTTTGTATTCAATAGTTTACTAAAGTTTATTTGCACAGCTTGTTAAGCCATCAACTATTTTCTGGCTTGCAACAAATGGCTAGGATTACACATTGCAAGAAGCAATTATCCAAATCCAGAGGAAGTGATCCATGTGAATAAACCAGCCTCCAATGGTGATATTAGCTGAGCTTCTAAGGGGTTTGTAATTCAGCACTATTAGAAGCACCAGGCTGCAGAAAATTAGTGTAGTGGCCTAGGAGATTTGTATATCAAATCAGAGAGAGATGGAATAAATCACCTGTTGCAATAAGTTTGGTTTGGCGGATTGAAACAGGAGAGAAAATGGTATATGTCTTGTGGATTTCCTTCATAGTTCGTATTCTCTTTAGTCAACTAGTATATTTGTAAATTAATGTTTCTGAGTCTCATGATATCTACTGAAAGAAAATACTGAAAACAAATGTTTTTTAGAGTTTTTTATTGCATGGAAAAGCAATTATTAGAAAGGGAATTAACATTTTCAGAAAATAAGAGAATTCACCCTCATAGCCTTTTCAACCTAAAAAGGTGAGATATGCGACTTCCAAAAAATGCATATATGCCCAATGAATTAAAATGCTTGGATTAATTGTTGATACCCGGGCAATAGATATTTAGTTCTTTATTGTTAAATCGTTTATTGACTTTAAGGATGTAGTAGTTTCAGTTTCAGCTAAGGGGGAACATGAAGGAGGGAAGGCTTTATCTCCACTTCCAATTTGCAAGCATCGAATTAAGCCTTGACTTGGTCCAGCAGAACTATTCTTATGGTCTTACATTCTTCATTTGCTCTTCATTTTCTTACCCTTGGAACCCAGCCTTCTTAAAGAGCTAAGCACAGCAATTGCACTTAAAATATAACATAAAACTTACACATCATTACACAACCTATTATGGAATTAAAAATTCCATATGGGTTGAAAAGGACAAAAATTGTTATTTTGCTTTCCTTTTTCTTCCTTGGAATGTTTTTAAACTTTTTTTTTTAAAAAATACTGAATGTAAAGTACAAGTACAATAGGTGATGTTTGCTTGTTTTATTAAGCAGATTTGAAGCTGATCCCAAGAACTGCCAGAAAAAGACTGAAATATATGATATCTATCAGCAATTCTGAATAATTTTTATTCATTATTGTCTTATATTTTTGATAATAATGACTTGGTAGTTTAATCTTTAACGTGATAAAGTAGAGTGAATTTAATTTGTTATCTCTCCATTTAAAAAGAAACATGCACCAATCTGAGTTCTAAAACTTGTTCTTAATTTAGATCAATTGGAAAAACCTCTTCGGTGTTCACTACATTTCTTCAAGTCTTCCCTCAAAGCAACCTTTGCATATATTCTTCAGTGAATCTTCTTAATTTTCACTTGTAAAGTGTTTATTTGATTTTGGCTAGATCAGAGTTAAAGTAGAGAAGAAACTTTGCATTAGAAGCCAAGTTCAGTCTCAGATAAAGTCCCATCCAGTTGAACTAGATTTTAAATGACTTCATGGATACATGAATGTATAGACTTACATGTATAGTCCTCGGCTTACGACCACAATTGGATTTACGCCCAAAATTTCTGTTGCTAAGTGAGATGTTGAATTTTGCTTCATTTTATGGCCTTGCTTGCCACAGTTGTTAAATGAATCACTGCTTTGTTTAAATGAATTTGACTTTGTTTGTCAGAAGGTAATAACATGACCCCAAGGCACTGCAACCATCATAAATATGAGTTAGTTACGAAGTGTGTGAATTTTGATTATGTGACCATGGGGATGCCGCAACAGTCATAAGTGTGAAAAATGGTCATAAGCCACTTTTTTCAGTGCTGTTGTAGCTTTGAATGTCACTAAATGAATTGTAAGTTGAGGGGTACCTGTAATTCTCTTGATTGCCATAAAAGTGAATATTTCTTGATAACAAATAGGAAAGGATCTTTGCCGTTTTCCATGATGTGTTTTGATTTCTTAATTTAGCCTACATCAGGGGTGTCCAAACTTGGGAACTTTAAGACTTGTGGACTTCAACTCCCAGAATTCCCCAGCCAGTCCACAAGTCTTAAAGTTCCCAAGTTTGGACACCCCTGGCCTACATCCTTAGCCTTTTTTCCCACTTTTCCCAATACTAAACTAAACCAAATTTTCCTGTTTTCCAGACAGAAACAAAGTCGTTTGGGGATTGCTTCCTGTGAAGTTCAGTCTCTGAAATGTACAGCTAAAAAGGAAATTGGGTGATACGCTGGCAAGTTCAACATGCAAGGATATTGGTGTCTTGAGACAGGAAGGCATGCTATATTTTTTACCTTATTCTAGAAAAATAAGAAACGGGAAGGCTTTTTTAAAAAAAATACTTTTTTTTTTTTTTTTTGCTCATTGATGAATTCAGTGGATGATTTCTTTTCTATAATTTTATTGATTATTGTGATCGGAGCTGAAGGATATTAGATTCTCAACTTACATTGAGATTGCCTGGTCTCTTTCTTTACTCAATGGATATTGAGAATACTCTGATTCTTCCTCCATCTTTGATGAAGGTATGCTGCACCAGCATATCTACAGGATTGGTGTACAGCTCATGTTCTAGCAATTGAATTTTGTCCTTTCCTGTCATAGTAATAGAAAATTGCTTCATGATCAAATAAACGCTTGTAATGTTTAGAACAGAATTAGGTCCTCACAATTAGAGTAAGGTTCTACATTTAGGCAAGAAAAACGAAATGCACAGGTACAGTATAGGTGGTATCTTACTCAACAGTAGTAACTGTGAGAGGGATCTTGGAGTCCTAGTGGACAACCATTTAAATATGAGCCAGCAGTGTGCAGCAGCTGCCAAAAAAGCCAACACAGTTCTAGGCTGCATCAACAGAGGGATAGAATCAAGATCACATGAAGTGTTAATTCCACTTTATAATGTCTTGGTAAGGCCACACCTGGAATACTGCATTCAGTTTTGGTCACCACGATGTAGAAAAGATGTGGAGACTCTAGAAAGAGTGCAGAGAAGAGCAACAAAGATGATTAGGGGACTGGAGACTAAAACATGAAGAACGGTTGCAGGAACTGGGTATGTCTAGTTTAATAGAAAGAAGGACTAGGGGAGACATGATAGCAGTGTTCCAATATCTCAGGGGTTGCCACAAAGAAGAGGGAGTCAAACTATTTTCCAAGGCACCTGAGGGTAGAACTAGAAGCAATGGGTGGAAACTAATCAAGGAAAGAAGCAACTTAGAACTGAGGAGAAACTTCCTGACTGTTAGAACAATTAATCAGTGGAACAGCTTGCCTCCAGAAGTTGAGAATGCCCCAACACTGGAAGTCTTTAAGAAGATGTTGGATAGCCATCTGTCTGAAACAGTATAGGGTTTCCTGCCTAGGCAGGGGGTTGGACTAGAAGACCTCCAAGGTCCCTTCCAACTCTGCTATTGTATTGTATTGTAATTAGTGAAGTGTCCATTCTCCATTTTACAGAAATTCTAGCAAATTAAAAGGGAGATTGCTATTGCTTTCCTTGTTAGTATTTTTTGTAATATATTCCTCCTTTATTATTAACAGAATTTTACAGATGAATGTGAATTTAAGAACTCTAAACATAGCTATTTACAAATGTTACCTGCCTGTAGCACATCTGTTTTACTGAGCTGGGTTTCTCTTTGGGTCAACTTCACTAATCTTATAGTGCTTTGTCTGTATCTTAAATGCTTGCTTGTTGAAAAATCAAGATTGGAAGAAACAAATATTTTGATGGAACCCAACCATCTTCACTGCTAGAATTCCAGGTATACTAGAGGCTCAGTGACTGAGACGTTGACCTTGTCAATCAGAAAGGTCGGCAGTTTGGAGGTTTGAATCCCTAGTGCCACGTAATGGAGTGAGGTCCCTTTACTTGTCCCAGCTTCTTAGAAAGCATGTAAAAACAGGGACCACCTTGGTGGGAAGGTAACTGTTCCGTGCGCCTTCGGCATTTAGTCATGCCGGCCACATGACCACAGAAACATTTTCGGACAGTGCTGGCTCTTTGGCTTTGAAACGGAGATAAACACTGCCCTAGAGTTGGGAACGATTAGTACGTGTGTGAGGGGAACCTTTATTTTTATCTTACTAGAGGCTGGAAGGCTGCAGGTTTGCAATATTTGTTATATTTCATAGAGTTCCACAAATTAGAACCTGGGGTAAAATATAAACACCAAAGGCATGAAAAACAATGCTGAAATACCAGAGACCTGATCAGAGAAATTACCATAGCTTTTCACACACAAAAAATCTGTTATTGGTACATAACATAAAGAATGTACATAAATTGGTACATTCCGATTAGCAGGCCTGGCATAATTACAACTGTTCCTCCTGGCAAATGTACTATTAACTGGTTATTTTAGGGGTATTGTTTTTAATTTATTGTGTGTGTGTTTTAGGGGTTTAAAATTTAAATTTATATTTATATACTGGCTCTGTACAGTTCTTTTAATTCCATTTTAACCTCCTCCATTCCAACTGTACATATTCAACTTTTTATTGTATTTTGATATATTTTGCATGGACTGTACACCGCCCCGAGTCCCTTTTGGGAGAGGGGGCGTTCTAGAAGCACGGTAAAATAAATAAATAATAATAAAATAACAAAATTTCTAAACTTCCTTTCATGGTCACCATTTAAAAATTTATACCAAATTTTCTCTTGTCAAACCAATACATATGTATACATTATATCATTATCAATTATCTATCTATCTATATCCAAT
Organism: Natrix helvetica; assembly: GCF_964273705.1. Classification (NCBI taxonomy): domain Eukaryota; kingdom Metazoa; phylum Chordata; class Lepidosauria; order Squamata; family Natricidae; genus Natrix; species Natrix helvetica. Next base: position 71,081,864 of record NC_138552.1, read on the forward strand.
ATCGCTTCATTTTTAACATCCATCCTTCCATCCATAGAAGACAATTAAAAAAAGGATAACATACTGTCCAAAATAGCTTAAATTCGCCGCTTCTTTTCTTTCCTTTTCTTTACAAGTTTGATTTGGTTTTAATCTTTTTTGGGCAGTCTCTTTTGTAAAAATAAAATTTCCTCATCAGATGGACACACTTTCTCTTTCCGCTTTCCTCCGGTTGTGGAGCTGTCCCGACTTCAGCAGCTTGGGGCTGCGCTTCTTATTGCTGGCTAGAAGAGATTCTCTTGGATCAATCAGAGACTTTGCGATGTCCTTGAGATCAGCAAGACATACTCTTCCCTGTCACTGTCTCTTCGGGGCGGTTTAGGTCCAGATGGACCACCCAGCAGTAAAAGTATCGGCTGCGATCTCGGAGCTCCAAGATCGCACATCCGTATCATCACCTTTCCCGTTAAGTATGAAAGCCTATAATATTGAAATTGGATTGATCATGGATATAGTTAGATAAATAATTGATAATGATAAAATGTATACATATATATTGGTTCGACAAAAGGACATTTGGTATAAATTTTAAATGGTGACCATGAAACTTAGTTATGTGAAATTTTTATTTAGAATGTTTCACAAAGATAGAATGTTGTTGGATGATATTGAAAATAGACAATGGAATGCCATTATGTGGTTTTGCTTTGAATTTTGGAATATTTGTTATAAAGGGATGTTAAAACAACTATAGTCATATGAAGGATGAGGTATGATGATGGTAATATATACTGTATATAAATATATTTGATGTAAAATATATAATTTGATATGGATTATAGGTGATGACTGTGGAAGGGATGCACGAAAGTTCTTTGTAATCAATTGACACACCTTTTATAATTTGTAATGGAATATGTTTTATGGTGTTTGTTGTGTGTTGTTTGTTTGTGTCTATTTAAAAAATTAAAAAATAAAAAAAAGAATCTGTTATTGGTTATCTCTAGCTTCCTTCAGTTGGACAGCATTAGATACAGGGGAAGAAGGTCCAGCATATTGTTGGGATGGAGAAAGTGTGTGTATCACAATGATAAGTGTCCACTTGTGTCACTGAATGTTGTAACGGCTGCACTCTGACTATGCAATCAGTATCTTTAAGGCTGCATAATGTTGTTAACTTGAATTTAAATAATTGGTTGAAATCATTATAGTGACTCATGAATTCTTGGTAGTGAGAACAGCATTTCAACTGAAGTGGCACATAAATCCATGAATATAAATAAAATAATCTTTAAGGCTGCATAATGTAGTTAACTTGAATTTAAATAATTGGTTGAAATCATTATTGTGACTCGTGAATTCTTGGTAGTGAGAACATAGCATTTCAACTGAATTGGCAAATAAATCCAGGGAAAAAGTCCCCTTTTCTAATGAAGGATTCATTTCATGTACTTCTCCCAAAACTATTAAGAAATTAATAATTTGTGTTTATATATGTAATTTACAAAGATAAAACCAACACAAACTCGAGTGATGCTTTTCTAGATGTCCGTAATAACACCAAGAAAGGTACAAATAGTTCTCAGGTGATAATGGCGATTGGGAGTGAGATTGTTCTCGCTAAACTATGTGAAAACATCATGTCATGTGCATTATTTAGGAACAACAATTTTGGGCAGTCCTCAAGGTGTGTGATCATTGAGTAGGAAGAGGCGGGAGTTCCAGGTAAAGAGAATAGACAGGGTGCCACTACTAATAGCATTAAAGAATTGTGTTTAAAAGAAGCCTGATGGGAATAGTTACAAAGAGCTGCTTTTCATTTTACCTTTCACCCCACCCAAAGCTAATAGCCTTTTCTGTGATGAAATTATGATAATCTAGCTGACTCCAAAATTGTCTTGCATTTAAACCTACAAAGTTACAATACCATCAGAAGCACTTAAAAGAAACTAAGTCTGAAGGAAATGCTAAATTAATTTTATCTTCAAGACATTACAGTAATGTAATCCAAAGTAGCCAAGAAGTCTTAGATCCAAGAAGCGAAAAATAGTTTGCTCACTTCTTTAACAGAAGCTATTTAGCAAAATGTACCTATTTCAGATAAATTGTACTGAATTTATACAGCAGAAGCACTTACTATATTCACTGATCCTATTGTCGTTAAATTTATTCAGAGAGCTGGTTGTGAAAAAAATATAAATGGCTAAAATGGCAACTAATGCAGAATATAGGAATAAAAAGCTTATGTTGCTTCTAGATCTATCTTTCGGAGGGAAAGAAGTACAATGAGTTTTACCAATTACAGGTGGTCCTCAACTTATGACCAAAACTGAGCCCAAATTTTTTGTCGCGAAGCAAGACAATTGTTAAGTGAATTTCATCCCATTTTGTGACCTTTTGTTGCCACAGTTGGTAAGTGAATCACTGCAGTTGTTAAGTTAGCAACACGGTTTTAAGAGCATGGGGCTTTCCCATTGACTTTGCTTGTCAGATGGTTGGAAAAGGTGATCATGTGACCCTCGGACACTGCGACAATCTTAAACACACACCAGTTGCCAAAGGCCTGAATATGACCATGGAGAGCTACAATGTTTGTGAATATGAAAAATGTCATAAGCCACTTTTTTCAGCCCTGTTGAAACTTTGAATGGTCACTGATCTGTTGTAAGTTGACGATTATTTGTATAGCCAGAGAACAAGGGATAAAGAATTTCTTTATATATCCAGCAATATTTGGCACATCCTTGGAAACTTGCATGAGGAAATGTAATCCTTAAAATACATTTTAATCTTTTTGGCACATCCTTGGAAACTTGCATGAGGAAATGTAATCCTTAAAATACATTTTAATCTTTAAAATCCTTAATATACAGTTAATTATTTCAAACAACTAACAGCTACGCAACCAGATGTTCAATGCTAGAAGTGATTCGTGGCTTTAGAGGATTAATGTATACCAATACATAGTAGAGTCAACCACACAGAATTTGTTTTTTCTCCTTCAGCAGGTTCCCATTGGGATTACTAACATCTACAGGTTTTCCAGAATATTCCTTTTGTATGTTTGGATTTTAATTTGATTTAATTTGACAACAAGCCTATAGAGCAGTGTTTCTCAACCTTGGCAACTTGAAGATGTCTGGACTTCAAGTCCCAGAATTCCCAAGCCAGCGCTGGCTGGGGAATTCTGGGAGTTGAAGTCCAGACATCTTCAAATTGCCAAGGTTGAGAAACATTGCTATAGAGATTTCTATGAATAATATGACCTAGTTACCTGCGGGATCGCATCCTACCTCATACTTCCCTGCGACCAATTCGCTCCCACAGGGAGGGACTCCTCCGGGTGCCGTCCACTAAGCAATGCCAACGGGCGGCGCCCAGGAGTAGAGCCTTCTCTGTGATGGGCCCAACCCTCTGGAATGACCTCCCCCCCGATATCAGAACCACTACTGACCTCTGCTCCTTCCGTAAGAAACTCAAGACCCACCTGTTCCAATTAGCTGGCCTAGCCCATTTATAGTCCCATCTTTATCCTCCTGGCAATTATTTTATTCTGGGGTAGTTTTTTAGGGGTAGATTTTAATGTATTTCAAATTTTTAATTTTAATTATTGTACAGTTTGTATGTTGCCTCCTCCATCTATATCTATATGTATTTATATTGTGTTTTAATATGACTGTACACCGCCCCGAGTCCCTTCGGGGAGAGGGTGCGGTTTATAAATTAAATAAAAGTAAAAGTAATAGAAGTTATGTTAATAGACTATTTTTAGTTGGATATACACTTTGATTCCTTTATTTTTTTCCATTCATAGTTTTTATTTATGTGTTATAAAAGTTATTTATTGTTAATAATTTTTAAAGTAATAATTATATAATTAGACTTCAATTTAATTAAGCTGCCACTCCAGTAAATAATAATACCAAGGATTATTTTGCATTGTGTGGGGACTTAAATGTTTTAAGGAATGTCAGATATGTTTCATATAATCTAAACACTCGTTTTGCGGGGGGAAAAACCCCAAACAAACAAAAGACATCTTTTGAGGGCAGAGGTGGGTTGCTCCTGGATCGGGTAAACCAGTAGTAGCGGAAGGCTCCGCCCACCCGTCCAGACACTTCTGCGCATGCACCGAAGCATTGCGTGTGAACGCATGGGGGAGCACGCCCGAACCAGTAGTAAAAAAATTGGCAACCCACCACTGTTCTAGGGTAGATTGAAAGCCATATAGAATGTTTTAAAAAGTTTGGATCTTTTCCCAAGTTGAATTTGATAAGACTTTGGTAGATACGTTATTGGCATAGCCACTTGTAATTCTGCCTTTTAAAAGGAGGCATGTTTTTATTTTAGATACAATTTAGGGGGCTTTAGATTTGTTTCAGGTTTTTTGTAAGTTACTTTTAGTTTGTTTCATTTTCTTATTTCTTAGGGGTATTTTTTTCATTTAGTTTTCTTCTCATAGCAATTTCATACATGTTATTATTTATTATATAGGCTGTTTAAAAGAATGTAAAAGAACAAAATAAAAGCAATAACAAAAAAGAAACAAAACATGTTTATACACATATATACATCAGTGAACGGAAGCCATGATTTGTTAGTCATCCACAGCTAATCTATATTAATCAATTCCACAGACCACTGATTAGTTGGAGCCTTATGTTTGTTTTTCCTATGCACAGAAGGGCTTAGATTCCTCCAGCGTAACTCCATTTGCAGATTGTTCTTTCTTTGAAGGGGCGGCAAAAGAATTAGCCAACTTTTGCTCTAATGGTTCATTCAAAGAAACTGCCCATAGGGTTTACTTAATTGAACTTTGGTGTTTAAAGATAGCCCTGGGTGTACAGAAAGAGCAACAGAAACCAAGCCCTCATCATAAGGGCTTAGCCCCTGTAAGATTAGGCATTTGGGAGAGTAGAAGAGGTATTGTATTGGTATTTCACCTTGGTAAGTATTGATTGGAGCAATTGAGAGGCAAGACAGAAAGCTTAACAGCCCAAGTAGAATAATAGCTCATATGAAAGTTAATCAAATCCTCTTTCTTACTAGCTAACATGGGGCCTATTCAATTAAAACTACATCCATATGTTATGATGGTTGCTGCATGGAAAGACTGGAGGATCTTTATGAGAAACTAATGAATTCTATTTAAAATATAATACTATTTGAAACGTAACGGGTGTGAGTCACCTTTGCAACATTTCCTTCCTTAAAAGTGTTACAGAATCAGATTGTTGACTGATTTTCCATTTAGCTTGTTCCTCATTTTGAGCTTTAATGCTATTGCTTAATATAACTTAGTTAATTTATGTCTAAATGCTCTGACAGCTACTAAAATGATCAATAATAGTACTATTAAAGGACACTGGCCACCAAATCCACAAGAAATCCCCCACTTCTTTTCCAATTTAGCCTTAACTTCATTTCCTCCACCTCCTGAAATACAGAAGAAGGAAGAACAAAGGGCCAAGGAGAATACCTTTGATATGTAATCAAATGGGAGGAGTTGAGATTCATTATAGTGCATTAATTAAACCTCCCTGGAGTTGAGCACAACACCTGATGATTTACAGACATAGGCATGTATTTTTCTTTTGGTACATATTTTCTTCTCTAGGTATGGAAGGGTTTTGCCCTTTTCTTCTTTTACTGTGACTTCCAAATCTAGTCTATAGCTCTGCAGTGGCTCCCCATGGTCTCTCACAGCTTTTCAAGATCAGCAAGAACATCCATTTAGAATAGTCTGCTGCCTTCACAAGTCTGTTTGCTTGAACTTGGTTTGTCTTTCTCTTTTTTCACCAAATTATTAATTTAAAAAGTATATGCAAGTAAACACTCTGTACCATTGAGCCCTTTAACCCTGTAATCATCTCACTGTAGATAAAAAAGGGCCTATAAACTCTTGTAATAAAGTAATAAAGGACTCTGATGGGAGAAACAACTCAGGGCAATTTAAAAAACATTTTTAAAAAAAGGCAAGGCTTGCCAATGAAAATGATTAAATTAAAGTATCCCCACAATGCTGTTAACCTTAAATCAATGTCTCTCTTCACGGCAAGATTTTCCAGACCTTTGTATAGTGTACATATCCTTCAACGTAATCAGAATAATTGCACAATCCACTCCCTTTTCCCCCTCTGATAAATTGTGGATTAATTACAAGGTTCATCATGACCATTTATATTGCAAAGTGATCAAATGTTTGACATCCTTTTGGACACCCTTTTAAGATGTTGCATCTGCCCACAGCTTTCTTTTGCTCTCCTCTATTTCTCTTGCATTGGATGGGAAGAGTAGTTGAAGAGAGAGAATTCAGGGCAGGAGACAAAATGCGCAAATAACAATTTTGCCCAAAATGACAAAACTGATGCAAATAACATGTCAATTATGTAATTATGCAAGTAATGCAAAATGGAGGCAAATGACTTAAAAGTCAATTACCTAATGTTGCAATTGATGTCAATTTCATAAATTATGAGGGCTGGGTGAGTGTGATGTAATGGTTAAGGTGATGTACTAAGAATGAAGAGGTGCACTTGGTTGTTGTCAGTTGACAACTATGAAAGCTCATTGGGTGATATGCAATGGTCAATCTGTCGATCTGTCTTACATGTTTTGAAAAAAAAACCAAGAGGCAACATGAGTGAAACGCCGAGAAATAATAATGGATGTTTGGATTTCATGGACATTTAGCTGTAGTGGTATCCCTTCCCCCAAATGATCTATTAAGTCATGATTTTACTTGTGCATTCAAGTTATATGAGAAGTTCTTGATAAATAACACCACTATCATTAAATATTACTAAAGGGAAATAGGTATAGAACAGAATTAATACTAGTTATATATACACCTATATAGGAAGCTGAAGTTAAATCACACTAAGATTACCTGATGTTGGAACACAATTTACACTCTTTCCCTACAAGTGATTTACAAACCGTCTTTGTTATTTATCTATCACACAGGTAATTTAAAGCCTTTCCAGATTATTGCTGTATTAAAATCATACTGGACAATTTTAGAAGGCAACAAAGGCCTTAGAGGGGAAATGGCCATTGTTCAGCAACGGGAAATGTAACTTCCTTGATTTTCAGCATTAACATTGAGCATATTTTTATTATGATTACTGCATGAAATTTTAGTGGGAAGACCAAAAACGCTGCCTCAGAAAGTTACACTATAATAACCCCTATGACAACAACTACATTTTTAGCCCTTCTATTACCTACTTGGCATTAAAGACTGCAAGGCAATTTGTAAGACATTACAAAGTATGTATAAGGTTTGACCTATATTCCCATGATCAATTTACATTTTGAAATAGCTAAGGATTTCTTGTAGATATTCTATGTATCGCAAAGAAGCAGAGCCAGTTACGGTAGTTTCAGCTATTAAGGCACCAAGCTAGAAACTAGGAGATTGTGAGTTCTAGACCTGCCTTAGTTATAAGCGCTGGCTGAGGGATTTTGGGCCAGTCTCTCTCTCTCTCAGCTCACAAATTCAGGCTTGGGCAACATATTGGTAGGTAAATCACAACCTGTCACAACCGTTGGATCAAAACTTGGTTGATATAAAAACAAATATGTAGATCCCGCACTTCTGGGAAAACACTAAAAAAACATTTTTAAAAAATCTATGAACAGTAAAACACATTTTTCAGGCTGGCTAGTGCAGAATCCAAGAGCTCTATAGTAATTGGAAAGGATTCTGGACATATAATAAGGGTGGGGTGTAGTATTTTATAGAAGGTCTTCCCATTAGTCCCTTGCAAAAAGATCTGTGCAAGTGATTAAGGATCCTCCCAAATATACCGTTTTACTTCTCTGCAAGGCATTAAGGGGGGAAAGGCTTTTAGTCTCCAAGCAGAGACTTTTTCCTTTAGTTCCTTGCAGAGAGGGTTTTTTCCCCTCTTAGTTACAAAAATGCAGTGGAAATACCAGCATTTGTCATCTGGTATTCAGAAACAGAATATACTCTGTGTGTGTGTGTGTGTGTGTGTGCGCGTGTGTGTGTATGTGTATACGCACACAAAGGCATGATGGTTCAGTGGATTAATGCTGGAGATGGTCTCGGCTCCGGCGGTTTGAGCCCAAGCATAGCGTAGCAGGGTAAGTTCCTGTCACTTCCCTCAGCTTTTCTCCATCTAACAGTTCGAACATGTTCTAAGCAAGTAGATAGATAGGTACCACTTTGGGCGGGAGACAAGCTGGTGTTCTATGCAGACAGTAATATTCCTGATAGCTCTGAACCTTCCTGTTTGTGGAGCCTGTTTGTGAGGCAGCTCTGCGAAGGGAAGAGTCCTTGGCTGACACTGTAGTTTGGTTTGGTTGGTTTGGTTGTATTGGACTTATAGGAAGAGCTGCTTGTCTTTCTCTCTGGTGCAAAGCCAGCTCACGCTCCTGTGGTGCACCTTGGGAAGTTCACAGGCATTTCCTATTACAGGGCTGGTACCTTGGCAAACCAAACTACTACTCTGCAATAGCATTATGGTTTCCTGACTACTGTAACAATACGATACTCCTCCTACTCCTCCTCCTTGAAAAGGACTTGATAAATAGATGAAAATGCCAAATCCAGCCTGAATTTGGCTGACCGCGCAACAAACAACAATAATAAGCAAGTGTGTTATTTTAGAGTATGGGATGGAACTGTCAGCAGTTTCAAGACCAATGATGAAAGTCATTTAAACATTTCGGGATCACGGAAGAAGGAAAAGCTCATGAGATGGCTTACAGGAAAGTCGGATCCCCTGTCAAAGAAAGCGTCAATGGTCAATGAAAATTACCTTTGCCCAGTGGCGTAGCGTGGGGGGTGCAGGGGGGGCCGGCCGCACCGGGCGCACCATCTGAGAGGGGCGCGCTCGCACTCGCGGAAGCGCTCGTCTGCCTACACCTGCGGCTCGTAGCTCTCACGGTACTGCCCGCTCCTCCGCCGCCGGTTCGGCAGGAGGAAGGCGGGGTGTCCAGCAGTCTGAAAATGGGGCGGGGACAGCGCCTTAAAGACACCGCCAGCGCCTCCCTACGCCAGACATTTGCCCCTTGTCGGTCCTTCGTGGCCGCTCTTGGCCTTCCCCCCTCTCCCCCCCCCCCCCGACGGACCTCCTGCGCCTTTAAGGCGATTGCAGAGCTGCTACTTTTGGGGCCAACTTAGATCTGCTGGGGGGGGGGGTTGGGCTGAAATCCGCTCGGTAGAGCTTTGCCCTCCCGTTCACGCAGCTCTTCGAAGAATAGAAGTCGTGCCAGGGTGAAACATGTCTGTCCCGGCTGACCTTTTTCTCTGATACTAACATAATTTGGGTTCCGCTAAATGTTTGTGTGGGACATCAAAAGTCTCTTGCATCCCTCAAGTAATCTGGAAGAAACCAAAGTGGGCGAACATATTTATGCAGCTGTGTAAAACAGGTGGTGGTTTGCTTACTTGTGGCTTGTAAATCAAGATGTGCATTTAAGTCACACGTTATGTGTGAGTGGAGACAGGTCGGGCTTAGCGAAATAATTAGGAGTAAGCAAACTATGGATTTACCTGGGGGGGGGGGGTGAAATCTGTTTGCATGAAAAGCCATAGTTGGCTTAGCTGTGGTTTGTTGACTAAATTGCATTCATACAAATTCATGCCTAATTAAAGAATAAGACGTGTGCAATCTGTGGATTCAGGAGTAAAGTAGTATGATTCTAATAAAAGAGAAATATTTGTACCTCAGGGTTGATATGAGGGGTCCTTGGTGCTCCCTGAAGTTGCTTGCGTTTCATTACCCAAGCTAGGTAACATCAGTGCTAGTGACGCCACACTCCTTACTAGCACTGATGATGTTACCTAGTTTGGGTAATGAAACCTCTGCAAGAAAACAAGCAAGCTCAAAGAGCACCAAAGACCCCTCATAATATGATTCTTCTGCAAGCAGGCATGTTTGACCAATCTTGGCAATCCAGTTTCTGTTCTTGGGAATTTAAATCAATAGTAAGCAAAATAAAGTGTTTGGACATTAGGATGGTCTTGTGAAAGTCTCTGTGTTTGGGAGTACATAAAACACAGCTGCCATTGAGTAATATAATCCTAAAGTTGCAGACACAATAACTGGAGCATATTAAATTCCCTTGCATTTATTTCTGCTGTTATTTTCTGAACCTGTCTAAATCCTTCTTAGTGTGATGCTCTAAATTGTACACAATAATTCAGCATGCGATTTGGCCAACACAGAATGAAAGGGAACACTTCCTTCCTGTGATTTGAAAAGTATACAAATTGTGCTTGCCTTTTTTGCAGCCACATTGCAACATTCACTCATATATTGTATGCAATTATTTTATCTTTTCAAAATGCTTGCATGTTCTATTACCAAGACATCACCATGTCCTCCATCCTATACCTGTAGATTTGATTTATGATTTCTAAGGGAAGAAATGTGCATTTGATTCTGTTAAATATCATTACGTTATCTTCAGGAAGAAAGTATTCAAGCAAGGAATATAATTATGTAATTATACAAAATACTAGATAATTGCAATAGAAAATACCTAACTTTGATGACTAAAAAGCAGAGGCTGACATCTTAATTAGATGCAATACTCTTAAATAATAAATTCTTCCTAGCCAAGTGCAAGGTAGAATGTAGGAAATGACTAAAGAGATTCAAATTAAGCACTCTCTGTTAATTGTGACTGTATACAGAACTCCTTCAAAGGTCATTATGAAAATATTAACAAATATCTATACCTAGTGAGACAGACTGAAGTCCTTGACTTACAACAGTTCATTTAGTGACTGTTTGAAGTTACAACATCACTTTAAAAAGTGACTTATGACCATTTTTCACACTTATGACTGTTGCAATATCCTCACGGTCACATGATCAAAATTCAGATGCTTGGCAACTGACTCGTGTTTATGACTTGCAGTATTGTGGGATCATGTGATCCCCTTTTACGACCTTCTGACAAGCAAAGTCAATGTGGAATCCAGATTCACTTAACAACCGTGCTGCTACAGTGATTCACTTAACAATTGTGGCAAGAAACTGGCCGCAATTTCTTAACATAGGACAAAACTCACTTAACAAATGTCTCACTTAGCAACATAAATTTTGGGCTCAATTGTGGTTGTAAGTCAAGGACTATCTGTAATACTTATAAAAGGTAAAGGTTATGTCTGATTCTAGGGGCCAGTGCTCATCTCCCTTTCTTAGCCGAGCGAGCCATCATTGTCCAAAGATGCTTCTGTGGCAGTGGCGTAGCGTGGGGGGGTGCAGGGGGCCCCGGCCGCATTGAAAGGAGGCACGCTGGTCATTCTGCATTGAAAGGGGGCACGCTGGTCTCTCTGCATTGAAAGGGGGCATGCTGGTCTCTCTGCATTGAAAGGGGGCATGCTGGTCATTCCGCATTGAAAGGGGGCACGCTGGTCATTCTGCATTGAAAGGGGGCACGCTGGACACTTAGCAGGGCATAGGCAGGATCACTAAACTCAATAAAGTGTTTGAAAATAAACTTGTATTTAGATGCATTTTACTTTAATTACATCAGTATTTTCATAACAAACAATACATGTGCTTAGGGGTAAGGGTTTCTTTAACTAATCTAGTGGAAGAGACTCGAGTGCTAAAATCCACGGGTTAGGGGGCGCAAATTACTTGCCTTGCCCCGGGTGCTGATAACCCACGCTACGCCACTGCCTTTGCCCATTACTGTTGCAGACAAAGAATTGTGACACTACTGAATGAGTCACGGAGCAGTAGGACTAGTAAAGCCTGCTCCAAGGCAATTTCAGATTGTAGGAGGGTGAATTTCTCTTCTTACTAATTATAGTGTTGCTTCTTATTTCTCCCAGCCTTGCTCTGTGTCTCTGTATTTGAATGTGTAATTAAAGTCTCAGAAATAGCACCCACCCCTTTTTAAAGCAGTAACTAATCAGTAAACAGATTGTAGTCAGGAACAGAAATCCCATCTCCCAAGGGCAAAAGGAACAAGTCAGTTTTATTGATTATAGATATAATGCATTTGTCCTTAAGGTTATTATTATATACAGCTCAGACCCCCCCCCCACCTTCTAATCACACTTAGGAGATAAACAGCACACCTGTGAACTATCAGCATCTGCAAAAGGAGAAATCCAGCGTAACAAGAATTGAACATTTTTGGATTGCCTTAGGAAAGTTTCTGAAGATGGGAGAGGTTAGTAGTCCTGTGTGTCAGCTGACCAGTGACCCTTCATTAAAACCTGAGTCTTACATCAACAAACGTGCACACATGAGTTTGTGCATATTGACCTAGGCAAATCCTCATAATAGACTGATCATTTGAAAATGTTTTTTTTAACCAAATTGTAAAAAATTCATACTGAATTGGGTATAATCTCTTTTAAATACAAATAATAAATCTTATACACACAATAGCTATAACGATTATTCTCCAAATCTATTCACCATATTCTTCACATATCCTTATTAAACATTTTCCATGATTTAATTAAACACTCTGTTCGGTTTCATCTATAATTAGTTAATAACATCAAACATTATAAACATCACACAACCATTATTGTCCAAATCTATTTATCATAATTTTTACATTATCCTCATTATTCAATGTTCATTGTTTAATTACACATTTACTTCATTTTTATTTACGTATTCTCCTTTATGTTGTTAAGTGGGACATTCGTTAAGTAAGTTCTGCTCCATTTCGCGACCTTTCTTGCTACAGTTGCTAAGTGAATCACTGCAGTTATTAAGTTAGTAACACAGTTGTTAAGTGAATCTGGCTTCCCCATTGACTTTGCTTGTCAGAAGGTCGCAAAAGGGGATCACATGACTCCGGGACCTGGCAAATGTCATAAATATGAACCAGTTGCCAAGCCTCCAAATTTGATTACATGACCATGGGCATGCTGGTGGTTGGCTATGTGGTGTCTTATGGTTTGGGTGCTGTGTGTTGGAATAAGACGTTTTTTGAATAACCGTTAAGGAGAAAGATGTCAAGCAGCCGTTTCTCTTCCGCTTTTCTTAGTGTTGTGGTGCAGTGTGTCCTGATCATTCTGAAGAAGTTTTGGTCACAGCTTTTTTTATATGCGGTGGGGTGGTTGCTTGTGAAGCTGAGGATCTGGTCTGTGTGCATAGGTTTGCAGTAGGTGCTACTTTCCAGTTCTCCATACTCCAGTTTTTACCATATTATGTGCAAATACCCCCACATCATACATGCATTTCTGTTCTGACCCCCCCCCCCGCCTGTGAATAAACCAGAACACAGGCTTAGCTGTTCGCCACTGTTTAATTACTGAGATAACAAATCCTTTGGCTGAGGGCCCAGACAACTCACGTTCAATAGAGCAACCCAGTTAATTCGAATGAAGCACCGCAGATAGTCCCAATGAGCAGACACGACTAGAATACATAGATTTTCTTAACTACTAATTCGAATGGTTGTTTCCTGCAAATGTCCCCTCCCAACGCCTCACCTATAAGCTCTCTTGGGTGGGGCCAATCCACAACCACCTGTGCTTAATCATCTGTGAGTCTGCCTACGTAGTTGCTGCTTCCATTTCTCAGCCCTTCTCAATCTAGCATCAGGGACAAACTGCCTTTGATCCTCCCCATTGCTCCATGCCTCAGGTGCCTCCTGGTGGCCAACCAGCCCCTCTGGTCCCTGCTCTGAGTCTGAACCCTGCACAGGGTCCTCCACATCATCCAGGACAGACTCATATGGTTCCTCGCTATCCGAGTCCATCAGCAGCTCAAACGGAACCTGCTGGACCACAACACATTTCATAGGATTGTATCGTTAAATCAGTGATCCCCAACCTTTGGAGTGGTGAAGTGGGGAGGAGAAGGAATGGTTATGTGCACACAGTGGATAAGTATGCGTTCACCTCCATCTGTGCGAGCGGCGAGCCCACGCACATGCCACTTCTACAAATGGAACTGTGTATACACGCTCACCTGCCGCATGCTCACCCACCACTTCTGTAGCCTGGTTCCAAACGGGCCAAGGTCTGGTAGTGGGCCATGATTCAGGGTTGGGAACACCTGCCTCAAATGAACAGGAATTCAGTGGGAAAGCAATTCAAAGTGGCAACAGAGGACAATAGTTTCAAGAGAACTGTAGATGGATATATTTTAAGCTTTGTGGAACCAAATGTGGTACCATAAATCAATGGAAATATATTTAGCTATCTCATAACTTTATGGTGGAAACCAAATGGGGCTTGCTTGTATAAGCTTAAACATAATAGATTCTGTGCAGTCTAGCATTCTGTCATGCAATTTGCAAGCAAGCATTCCAGATAAGAATTATTAGCTAGATTATGTAGCATCAGGGGTGAAATTCAGCAGGTTCTGGAGAACTGGTAGCAGAAATTTTGAGTAGTTCGGAGAACCGGCAAATACCATCTTTGGCTGGCCCCAGTCTATGTGGGAATAGGGATTTTGCAGTATCCTTCTGCCACGCCCACCAAGCCATGCCCCAGAGAACCGGTAGTAAAAAAAATTTGAATTTCACCACTGTGTAACATGATGTTTTAAACTTCAGACTTCAGTTTTAAAGTGATTGTTCCTTAGGAGTTGGAACACCTAGTCTTGTTTTTTAGAACAATAGATAATATCCGCCATCTAGTGGAAATAAGAAATATTTAGTTTGACTTTTTACCAAACTTGTACCTTCTAGATATGTTGGGTAGAAACTACCCTCAGGCCAGCCAGCAGTTGCCATCACCGGATTGACATTCTCTACATACATTTCAACATAAACTTTTTAAATAATAGATCAGGATTTAGGTGAATTCCAAAAAAACATGTCTTAACTCATTCACAAGAAAGCTCCCAATGAAATATTTAAGAGCATGTTCCCATGATGTCACCTCCATCTCATTGATAACCCATTTCTGAAGCAAGTCTGAAACTTTAGGTGTTCTGTGAAAATGCTATTTTCCTCCTATCCTGTTATAACAGTCCCAAAATAGTTTGGGAATTTTAGGTGCATGGAAGAAGATTCTTGGGATGATCCAATCTGGGTTGTCCATCTGCTCAGCTTTTTCTCTAAACATTTACTTGAATATTAATTCAAGCCCCATATACTGTACGTGTGTTTTAGAATTTGTTTTATGGCGCATCCATTTTTCTTTGTACTGGATTATTTTAACTTTATTTAGTTATGGCGTTTGGGGATTTAGTTTTGTTGGAAGAAATGTCCTTCTGGGTTCAGCTCCAAGTGGGGAAAAAGACACTGGAAACATGGAGGCTGCTTGGAAAGATGATTTAATGGTGGACAGGATCACATGGCTTGAGCTCCTGAATAGAAAAGGAGGGTGTCACATGCTTCCAGATGTTGGGTGAAGAAGAGAGAAAAGAAGGGGCTTGCTGGTTTTTTTGTACTCTGTTTGGCCCCTCCTGTTTCCTGTTCAAATTCCCATGGAAGGCTAATCCTACCTTTATTATGTAAAGTAGACTAGATCAGGCTTTAATGGCTCATTGACAAAAGGCGGGCGGTGGGGGAGGAAGCTGCAGGGAGGTACTCTGTCTTTAAAAACAGGTTTCTCCCATTTCACATCCAGTGCAATATCTGCCTTCTTAATATTTCCCAGGATATTTCAGTTTTCTAGCAGAGGAGTGGGTTTTAACTTCCCTGTTCAGATATACTTGTATATATTTGCTTTGCTAGTGCTGGTGAGGTTTTCTTCTTGGTAGTGTCTCAACTAGGATATTGTTCTGCTTGATTGTTCCTTTAGTGTTAATCCTTGGTTTTCTGGATATGTGCTCTGGACTTTTCTTGGCTTTTTTATTGTCTCTTTTGAATGGTTTGTCAATGTGTTCTATCTATGTGTCTACTGATGGCATGACTTATCTGAATGCTTCTAGGAATTTTCTAGCTGTTTGCATTTGACTTGGCCTAGAATGCTGTTTCCCAGTTGAAACTCTGGTTGTCTGTGTATTAAGATTAAGGCTTTTTCATTGTCTTCTGCTAGTTGGTGTTCATGCATGTGCTTGGCTAGTCTTTCGCCCATTTACCCTACAATACCCCTATCATCTCCACCCAGCATACTCTTCCAGCTTGCTGAGATAAACAGTTAACTGGTGTAACACATCTGGTAACCACCCAGTTTGGGAAGGCTGATTTTACCATATCCAATATTACTTTTCGAAAGAGGGCCCTGGCGTCCGTTTCAGTGACTAAGACTGTGCATTGTGGGCACGCATGTATTGAATGAAACGCCCTGTAACTTTCAAAGTTGATGCCAGGAACATTCGGCACTTTTACCAGCTTTCCCATGTTGGAAGAAATATCCTTCTGGGTTTAATTCCAAGTGGGGGGAAAGACACTGGAAACATGGAAGCTGTTAGGAAAGATGGTTCATTGGTGGACAGGATCACATGACTTGAACTTCTGAACAGAAAAGGTGATCGCATGCTTCAAGATGTTGGGTGAAGAAGAAAAAAGGGCTGGCTTGCTGAGAGTCCCCTGTGTTTCATGTCCTCTGTTGGACCTCACCAAAGGGCCATCCTCTCCTGTGCAAGAAATGCACTGATTGGCTGTCAAACTCCCAGGGCAGGGGGGACAGGGGACAGACGGATGGTCTTAGCTAGCAGGCTGTCCTGAGATCCAAGCTTCTTTGCCTTGCTGGCTGATGTAATTTTCCCAGGTGCCCTGTGGTGAGTTTGTTTCCTAGATGGGTCCGCCTGAAGGGGGTAGATCTTTGTCATGTAGAATAGACTGGGTCAGGCCTTAATGGTCCATTGACAAAGGTGGGGGTGGGAGCAGAGTTTCTGCCTTCCTTTTAGCGGAAATATTCGGCCCTTTAATATTTCCTAAAATATTCCATTTTCTAGGAGAGAGGTGGGGCTACCTTCCTACACCCAAAACTGATTTTCTCCCCGGTGTGATGACGGGGCGGGCGTGTGTTGATGTGAATTAAAGTTTGGAACGCACATTGTGATCCTAGGAAGGAGAGGGTCATATTTTTCAAATCTCTTTTTAACGTCTGAAGCAAAATAACGCAGTCTATTCGACAGCGCGGACTGACTCCGGCGCAAACCTGTAGAATAAAACCCGGGACTCCTCGTGATATACGGATTATAGTTTAACTACCAAAACCCTAATTAAAACGAAGCTTTATTTTTAAATCTCTCGCAAAGCCCTGAACCGCAACGAGGTCATTTGTTTCCTTCATGGGGTGTTCACACACATTCCTCGATCGCCTCGAGAACCCCTCAAGCAAGTCGGTGCCTTCCTTTCATAAAGCCGGGAGCAGCCTCTGGGCTTGGGCCGCCAGCCTTTTCGCGGAGGGAGAAGGGCTCATCTGTAAGAATCGGGTGGAAACCACCGCGCCGTCTTCCTTCACGCCACCGACGACCTTCAAAGCCCACCCGATTGTCGGAGAACGCCAAGGCGCAAGCGCGCTGCCGGCATTTCCCAGCCAATCCTCTTTCTCGCGCGCAGGGCGCAAATGCGGCGGCTCCACCCACCGGCGGCTGACGAGCTCTCGCCCTCGGAGCCACCTTCGCAAGGAAGAGGAAACGGCCGAGCGTGCTAGAACGTTCCTGCGTTCCTTTCTTCTTCTCCTTTTTCCTCCCACCTCCCCCGCTTCTGTGACGTAACGCGATGCCCCGCCTCTTCCGCGCCGGCAGTTCTCTTCTACAGCCGTGCGTAATCACGTGGCTCGCCGCTCGGACCAGACGCGGCTGGGGCGCTTTGGGGCAGCCGAGCTTCTCGTCGCGGGGACCCGGGGACCAAGCCTTGAACAGCCGCCGCCGTCTCTTCCGCGTTCCGTCCCGCGGCTGCCTTCGCTCCGTCGCCATGAAGAACTTGCCGTACTTCTGTCGCGGAGAGGTGGTGCGAGGCTTCGGGCGGGGCTCCAAGGAGCTGGGCATCCGCACAGGTGAGAAGCGGGGGGACCGGGCTCCGCAGTCGGGTGGCGGCACCTTCTCCTCTTCGACGCCCCTGCTGGGTCCTTCTGGCGACTGACAGGGCGTTGGGAGGGGGGGAAGGTCGGCTCTCCGCTCTCTTTTTTGCCTTGAATTAAGAAACGAGGCTTTAGTGCAGGGATCCCCAAACTTGACAACTTTAAGACTGGTGGACTTCAACTCCCAGAATTCTCCAGACAGCTATGCTGTCTGGAGAATTCTGGGAGTTGAAGTCCACCAGTCTTAAAGTTTCCAAGTTTGACGACCCCTGCTTTAGTATAAGCAGGGCTGGCTTTGGGGTTTGGGGGGGGGGGTGTCTGCTAATACGAAATCCCGTTCAAAGTCCAACTCAGCCCCTTCTTGTAAACAGCACTTGTGTGGTTTTTTGGGAGGGGGCGGCATAGTACAAAACGACTTTATTTTTCATTTGATTTTCATCCCGCAGTTATTACTTTATAAATAGGAACATTCCTCACAACCATTCAAACATAGTGGCTGTTCAAAGGTACAACTGGACTGAAAAAAAGTGAAGTGACTAGTTTTCCGCAGAAGTGACCTTTGCAGAGTCCCCGGGATCACATGATCAAAATCCAGATGCTTGGCAACTGGTTCATACTTATGATTAAAGGCCAAGGGATCATGTTTTGCAACTCTCTGAGGGGCAAAATCAGCAGATTCACTTAACAACCAGGTTACTAACTGATCAACTGCAATGACTCACTTAACAACTGTGGCAAGAAATGGGGCAAGAAATGTCTCACCTAACAACATAAATTTTGGGCTCAATTGTCGTAAGTCGAGGACTATCTGTAACTCAAAGTGGCGAACTCCCTCCTCCTCTTTCCTTACAACAAAACTGTGAAGTGGATTGGGCTGAAAGAGAGCCACTGGCTTTTTGCTTAAAGTGAGACTAGAACTCACAGTTTCCTGGTTTCTAGGCTGGCACCTTAATTTCTATACCAAACCGGTCTAATTTGCCATAGACTAAGAAGAGGTATTGTGGGCTCCCAATGTAACTTGCAATCCTCATGTTTTCTGGTGGTATTCCGTTGTCCCAATTACCTTGCCTAAATTCCTCCCCAAACAAGGGTCTCCCCAGCTGTTTGGATTAAAACCGTTTCCATAAGGGATATTTTGTGGTTATTTAGAATCTGGCGTCTACATCTAAATGGAAAGAGGTAGGTTTTTAACAATCCTGGTTTGAAACTGCTCACTATAATGTTCCTAGTTCTCAGTAGATAGTCCTGAATGGTAATGGGCTTTTTGTTAAATACTTACATGCCAGTTATATGACAAACATGGGCACATTCATGAACTTTCAACTCCTTTTGCTTTAAAAGAGCTAATATGTAGCACAAGTCATGTTACAAGGTGCAGTTGTGTTATATTATTAAGTAACATACCTTCATTATGTTATAGACTAGGTACTGTTTTTTTTCTAACCAGGTTAAATACATATGTAAATTACCAAATTACAAAACAACATTCTTGAAAGTTCAAATTCAGCCTGGCCTTGTTGAGTGTGTGCGCATGTCTATATTTGAAGAGTGACTTAAAAATTAATGTAACTTATTTTAGATATATTTAACTACCCTAAGTCAACTTCACCTGGATCATAATAAGATATGATTAATATAATGTATTGATTTAAGACTTTTCTGTCAGCTCTTTTTGCTGTGCTATGAGCTATTTTAATAGTCCATGTAAATGTTTTGTTTTTCAGCTAACTTTTCCGAAGAAGTGGTTGATAGTTTCCCATCTGATATCTCTACTGGAATATACTATGGATGGGGTTGTGTTGGAACTGGAGATGTGCATAAAGTGGTTTTGAGTATAGGCTGGAATCCATATTACAAGAATGTTAAGAAATCAGTGGTGAGTATGTTGTGTGTTAATATCTTAAAACCAGCTCAGGATCTGATCAATAGAGATTTATATTTGGACAATTTTTGCTGGAACTTTTACTTACCATTAATATAAACATTTACCAGGATTTGTTTAATGACATTTTTAATTCCTGATCATTGTGAATAAACTTTCAATAAAGTGAATTCATTATCAAAGTCTTATTCAACACAGAATACACTAATTCATTTATTCTATAGAATGCTAATATTTTACATACTGTATAATTGAGATTTTTGTAACAGAAATGTTATGCAGGTAACCTTCAACTTATGATCACAATCGAACCCAAAATTTCTGTTGCTAAATGAAACATTAGGTGAATTTTGCCCCCTTTTACGACCTTACTTGCCACAGTTGTTAAACGAATCACTGCAGTTGTTAAGTTAGTAATACGGTTGTTAAGTGAATCTGGCTTTCCTATTGACTTTGCTTGTGAAAAGGTCACAAAATGTAGTCACATGACTGCGACACTGCAACCGTCATAAATAAGAGTCAGTTGCCAAGTGTCTGAATTTTACTCACCTGACCATGGGGATGCTGCAACAATCATAAGTGTGAAAAACAGCCTTAAGTCACTTTCAGTGCTGTTGTAACTTCAAAGGGTCACTAAATGAACTGTTGTAAGTCAGGGACTATTTATACAGGTAGTTCTCACTTAATGATCCTAATTGGAAATTGAATTTCCTAAGCGAAAGCTCCCAAACATCACATGATCACAGTGCTTACCAATGGCAGTTGTGATATTTAGGCAAGGGCTGTGTGATTGTTAGTCCAGGAGCTCACACTTCTCCCTCAGTCACTTCTTGCTGCCGGCTTTCAGAAAGCTTTCCGGAAAGCTTTCAAGGGAGCTTTCACTTCACGTGGGGAAGTGAGTCGTGGGTTGCTCCATCAGTGGGCAAGACAAGACAGATCGTAGCTCCCTGGGCAAAGGTGGAGGCTGTGAGGAAGAGGCTGTTCAGGGTAGTTGCAGAACTAAAGAAAATGGAGGATGAGGGCTTCTCAGAAGCGTAGTGCATGCTCTACAACTCACATTGGGAGCCGTCCTGGAGCGCCAGTCTTCAGGGCCAGCAATGGGTTGGAGGCGAGCCCAGCACTGACTGAACCTATTCACACACACTGCTTGTTCTTGCCCTAACCTGCCTCTTGCAAAATGAGGACAGGTTACAAAACATCCAGATTTTGATTACGTGACCACAGGATCGCATGCAACAGCGGGAACTTTGAGGACCAGGCATAAAATCATATGTTCAGTGCTGTCCTAATCTAGAATGGTGGCTGAATAATCATTAAGCAAGAACTATCTGTATTCTGTATAGAAATCAATAGTTGTTTTGGTTTTACTCATATTTAAAATGTCTAAAAATAAGTACCATATTTTTCGGAGTATAAGACTCACCTTTTTCCCTCAAAAAAGAGGCTGAAAATCTGGGTGCATCTTATACACTGAATACAGCATATTTTGCCTCCCGAAATCCCGCCCTCTTTACCAAAATGGCCGTGCATAGCCTTTAGGAAGCTTTCAGAGTGTTCTTGGGAGCTCGGGAGGGCAGAAATGAGAGAAAAACGAGCCGGGTTTTTTGCTCAATTTTGCCCCCCCACTCCCCGGAGCACTCTATAAGCCTCCTAAAGGCTAGGCATGCCCTTTTTTTTGGACAAAAACTTGCCCGTTTTAGCGAAAAACGGGCCATTTTTTGCTCATTTTTGCCCCTCTTATTTGTAGGTGCACTCTACAAGCCTCTTAAAGCTATTCATACCCTTTTATTAAAAAAAGGGGCCATTTTCATTAAAAACTTGTTTTCGCGAGGTCTGCAGAGTATAAAAACTTTTTTTTAAAATTTGCCTCGTCAAAATCTTGGTGCATCTTATACTCCGGTGCACCTGAAAAATACAGTATATCTTTATTTCAGTGCTTTAATATATACACAGACATGCTGTGATGGTGGTTTTTTTTTTTTAGGAAACACATGTCATTCACCCCTTCAAGGAAGACTTTTATGGGGAAGTCCTCAGCATAATCATTGTTGGTTATATAAGACCAGAACAGAACTTTGATTCTTTAGGTAAGTCTTGAGTATTTGAGTATTTGTTTGACAAATGATAATGACTGCTCATAAGAACAGGTATTTAATATCATTACTCTACAACAGGAGTTCTTAAAATTTAGGTTGCTGATGCAAAGAATATGAAAGAACGTTTATACCTGTATTGGTTTGGATGAAATTGTTGATCAGAAACATTTTCTTCTTGAAGAAAATTTACATTTTCAACATCTGCGTATGGGGCACATTACACAGAATCCGCATTACACAGTATGGACAATTGCAATTATCTGGATGTAAAAAGTATTATCCAACTGATAAATCTCAGTTTGAGTGATAATTGCATTGTACTGGGAACAAGAAGCTGGAAGCTTACATCTCTCAGCCCAATCTACTTCACAGGGTTGGTGATGTGCTACAAAATCCATCTTGACTTTCTGGAGAAAATATATAAATTGTGTTTATAATTCAGTAATGTCATGGTTTGACATTATATGAATAAGACTCATGACATTTTCCTTGCTCTGTTTCTACTTCCTCTTTGGCAACATATGAGTTATGCAAACTATAATTGGAAGCTACATTGTTTTGAATTCTTTTAACTATTTCCTCAATTCTCACCTTTTCTCCTTAGAAAAAGCAACAAACATAGAGGCACTCTCACTCTGTTTAGGTGGTATGAAAGAAACTTGTAGACAGCAGATACTTTAAATGTTTCATCTCGAATCAGGCATTTATCAATATTATATACTTTGGAATTTTACTGCCTGTGGGCCTCATTTGATTCACAGGCAATCCAGGTCTTGCCCTTGACGCATGAGACAATAACAACGTTGGGGCAGGGCATTGGCAATGGGGTAGCAGTGGCAGCCTTGGGAGTTGGGCAGTGGCGTCATTGGGCAGCTCTGTGACCTTCTGCAACAATCCCAGTTTGTCATGTGGCCCCTTGAGAAAATCAAATGCCCACCCCTGCTTTAGAAGTTGTTAATGTTTTATTTTTCCCCCTCTGCAGATGCACTTATAGCTGCTATTCAACATGACATTGATGAAGCTAAAAATCTACTAGATTTGCCAGAACACCAGAAGTTTAAAGATGACAACTTCTTTCACAGAGGAAATGTTAACAGTATGACTAATGGTCATTAAATATTTCCCTTTCTTTATTTTCACTGCGGTTATTTAAATTGAACTGCTCTTAGCATGTTTCTTTTTAATAGAGAAGACTGCTCTGCTCTCTAGGATTGTTATTCTGTTAGCATTACATCAAAATGGTTAGTGATTTTCTAAAAGTAACACTATTTTTGTTTTTTCAAAAAAAAGGGCAATGTAACTTGACAAATAGAAAGTGCAATCTGTCACATGTTGTTGTTGGTGGCATCTAACTGCAGACAAAAGTTTGTTTCCTAAATATTTCTAAATATTTCTAATGATTGCTATTTATTTAATTAATAATGCCCATGCTGGATATTTTTATAGTGAAAAGTTTCCAATGGAAAAGTAGAAATGGTATCAGTAATTTTACTGCCTGAATTGTTGTCCTAGGGGCTTTTAATTGTTCATTTGAAACATTAGCTGGATTCATTTGAAGCCCTTTTTAATCCCTTTAAAATAGGATTTAAACCCTCTGTGAATGAATTACGCTATTAATTTCAGTGGGAATGAAATCATAACTTAATTTCTTCTGCCTTCAACTGATAATTCCTAGATATTTATAGAGCTTATTTATTTCACTGT
This sequence comes from Natrix helvetica, assembly GCF_964273705.1. Classification (NCBI taxonomy): domain Eukaryota; kingdom Metazoa; phylum Chordata; class Lepidosauria; order Squamata; family Natricidae; genus Natrix; species Natrix helvetica. The sequence goes on from NC_138552.1 coordinate 71,105,409, forward strand.
TTTATAGTACAGAATAGAATGGAAAGCCTTGATCTTAAGAGAGGCATCTGAACCTGGAATGGAACAAACCTTTATTTTTGCAAAATCTCCTTTACTTTTGATGCAACTTTGTTGTTACAAAGCAGCCTTTCGTTTGATTAAATGCGCCTTTAATTTACTTGGGGGGAAAATGTGATGAATTTGGGTCTTTGTGCATATGTCCAGATAGGCTTGACTGAGAAACATGATTGGGACCAGAATAAATCATTGAGCAGAGTGGTTGTCAAATGATATGTCATGTGACTGCTTCATTTAACCATTGCAGCATTCCCAGTCATGGTCATTAAGCAATCTTATGGGTGGTTAGGTGGACTGAGTCACAAGCAGCATGAGGGTATCTTGGGGTAACAGAGGCCCTAGGAGGCTTTGAACAGGCAGTGGGTGAATTGGGTGATGCTGCAGGGCAATACAAGACCAGAGAAAGAAGCTGTAGTCAACCTTGGAAGACACAACTGCTAAATGCTTGGGAAGTTGCGAGACCACATCACAAAACAGCCACTCTTCATACACGAACGGCTGAATACACAGTGGTGTACAAAGCAGCCGCCCTATGGAAGGTGCCATTAGAGGGATCTAGGTTGGTAGTTGGAGTTGCAATGCCCCTGCAGTCATAAGTACAGATAGGTTGTCAGGTGTCCACAAGGACAGTGCAATACCTGTAACTTCAGGCACAGGTCAAAGTCCCTTTATTCAATGTTATTGTAACTTCGAATGGTTGCTGAACAAATGGTTGTAAGTCGGGGACTACCTGTATGTATGTGTTATATATCTGTGTATGCACACATACACATATATGTATCTACAGTCAATTCTTGCTATTCAGAGGGGTTACATTCTAAAAGTAATAAATGCTGATTTACTAAATATTGATCTATTGTTCCTATTCCCCAAAAGCAAAGTACTTTTATAGTATGGGAGTTGAAATTAAAAGGCAAAATATCACTTTATAAGCCTCAGTGGGAACATGCATGTCACCTGACACACTGCTCTGAGCCTGTCTCCAAATGACTGCAAAACTGCCATGGGCATTTGACATTACATACACATTTCAGTGTGTAGGTGAAATTGTAAATCCGCAAATAATGAGAATAAACTGTGCACATATATGTACTTGTGTCTGTATGCATGGCTTATCAGCTGCTATAAAATGTATATATCTATATGCAGATATGTGCATTAGGATGTAACTAGCATTCCTAACATGTTTCTATCGTTGCAGCTTTCATAGCATCTCTGTCAATATAGGGATTTGCTTGTCCGAGGACATTTATATGCTCGGAAAAACAAAACACCAAAAGCTGTTTACATAACCAAATTATGTTTTTTTCTGCTTATATTTTTCATTTTGATACATGTTTGTATGTAAATGCAACAAAAATTCTTTAATTAAATGTTATTTGGATTGGTAAATATGATTATTACATGTGCATTTAATTGAAAAGTCTAGTCTGGAAATGTGTATACTATGTTATGCAGAATGAAGTGGAAAATTCAGTTGATTGCACTTTGATAATTTTACAAATGCACTAATGGGTGTAAGCTGCTAGGGACTGTGCAGAACATTTGAATCTTATTTATCTAGGAAAAAGCTCACATTGAATATATGTAAATAAACGCATCGGGAACAATCACTCCAATTACATGTTCGCTGCATGAGCCCCATGAATTGGAAGTCTTGTGTCCTTCATTTCAGAGACCCCAGATTGTTCATTTGCAAGGAATCCTGAGTTCCGATTTTCATGGTTCAAATGTTTATTATTTCATACTTTATGTTACCATTAAACTTTAAAAACCTGGATTCCACTTATTTTTATCTTGGTAAAGTGCCCATGTTTTCTCTCTTTACCCACTCTGCATATGCAGTCCTAGCAGTACCAAGGCTTTACAGATAGTCCTCAATTTATGACCATTTGTTTGAGGTTACAATGAAAAAAATGACTTAACTTGCTCTTCTTTGAACTTAGAAAGCATTGCAGTTCCCCCACAGTCATGGGATCAAAATTCGGATGCTTGCCTACTGGTTTGGATTTGAAATGGTTGCAACATTCGGTGGCCACATGATCACCATTGCTTAAATATTTGCTTAATGACTAGCAAAAAAAGGTAAAATTTGGTGTGACTCATTTATAACCACATTGCTTAGCAACAAAAGTTCTGGTCTCAAATGTCATTAGTCGAGGACTACCTTTGAATATTTCTTTGTAGCTTAATACAATCTGGGACTGCCACTCATTTCAACTTGTGTGCCAAAGAATGTCTTTTTCAGACTGCTGATGGACTATACCTACAGGTAGTCCTCAATTTATAACAGTTCATTTAGTGACTATTCAAAGGTACAACAGCACTGAAAAAAGTGACATGACCATTTTTCACAATTGTGCAGTTGCAGCATCCCCATGGTCACATGATTAAAGTTCAGATGCTTGGCAACTGACTCATATTTGTGACGGTTGCAGTGTCCCAGAACTTTCTGACAAGCAAACTCGATGGGAAAACTGGATTCACTTACCAACCATGCTACATAACAACTGCAGTGATTCACTTAACATTTGGGGTAAGAAAGGTCATAAAATGGGACAAAACTCACTTAACAAATGTGTTGCTTAGCAACAGAAATGTTGGGATCAATTGTGATCAGAAGTCGAGGACTACCTGTATATCCACTAGGCCTCATGCTGTTACGGCCATCTCGAAAATGTTTCAGTGCAAGCAGAAATATTTTTAGCTGGATGGGATGTCTTTGTGTAACATTTTGAATCTTGAAACTCTCACAGTACTTTTGTTTTTTTACACAGTTCAGTAATGAGTAGAACTGGGGGAGGGATTTCTTGCGTCAGCAAAAAAATTGAAGCTGTTGTCTTATAAGCAATTTGGCACCACAATAATTGATAATAAAGTTAACAGATTTTCAGCACTGTTGTCTTCCCTTCTTTCTCCTCATGCTCAGCACTACTAGCTCCATAAATACGAATGTTAAGAGATCCCAGACATAATCGAATATACTGTTGGCAGTGTATATTTGTCAATTGTTTTGTTGCTTTAGAAAGTGCCTTCTGACAGGGTTACTTTGTGAGATAAATGGCTAACCTATCAAACAGGACATGTATATACATTATTGTTTAAGAGAGAGTGTCACTGACAAAACAGAAAGTTTTGGAAGCAGCAAGTACAAACCAGAAATTGAATTTATTAAACAGTCCTGGTTTTTAAACAGCATATGGAATCGAATGAATATGTATTGAATTCTGCCTTTTTATATATAGAGATATATATAAATTTTAAATTTACCATTGTGATTTTATTAAGTTTTATTTTTCTATTAATTTCAACAAATAAAAGAAAAGAAAAGCTATATGTTTTCTATTTTTTTTTCACTCCGCACAAATCTGAAAAATATCAAATACCATTCTGTTGTAATAAAACCATAGGCAACGTTGTTTGTTTGTTTTTTGAAAAGGTAAAAGGAATATGATAGAGCCAGTTTGTTGTAATAATTAAGGCACCAGATTAGAAACTTTGAAACTGTGTTCTAGTCATACCTTTGACACAAAGCCAGTTGGGCATCCTTGGACCTGTTACTGTCACTCAGGTTTCCTCACAGCCCTCTTGCGAGCTATAGAGAGCTTGTGGGTCTGCACATATTCTCCCCTTATTAGAGAGATTGCCAGGGAGGGCAGACGATTTTTATCTAGGCTTTCTCCTCCAGGACACTAACCCGGTTACCACGCATGCAGTGGCAAAGTTCTGTGCTGCTGCAATGTCCATAAGAAAAAAATTGGCTACAGAAGTATAGTTGTCATCTTGTACCAATTATCTGGACATATCTCTAACAATCTTTGGACCATTGTATTTACTCCTATACTTAACAGCGTTGCACCCAGGTAAACCAGGGACTGACCCGAACAATCTGAGAACATGTATGTTATTTTCCACTTTTAATGTCAATGCTTTTTAATTATATCTTAATGTCAGTACTTTTTAACATATTGTAAAAACTAATGTGTATTGCTGGTCTTTGACCATAATAAAGATTTACTTACTCACAGCCCTCTCCTAGAAAGGAGGCCAAAGCAAACGATTGCAAAATCTTACCAAGAAAACTTCAAGGACTAGTTCAGGCAATTGCCAGGAATCATTGCAGATTTGAAGAGCCTCATTGTGCTTAAGAGACCTCTCAGAATTTGAATCCCTATTTTCTTAGTTTCCTCATAAATTACATGGAAAATCCCCATTGGGCTGGAAATCCAGTCAGGGTTAAGGTTAGAAATCAAGTTAGGCTTAGAGTTTGGCATACCAATCAGTTAGATTTGGATTTAGGATTTAGGTTAGAGTATGGATTAGGCTTGAAGTTAGGGTTACACTTTGCGTTAAAGAGTTTGGGTTAGGGTTAGATAAGGGTTAAGATTAACATTCTGGTTATTGTTAGGATTAGCACTAGTGATAGGATCCAGGTTTGGGTTAATCCACTGTGAACTTGGAGTGTAAAACCATGATGAGTTTATTCAGAGACTTGTTATGCTTAAGAGGCCTCATATTTCCAATCCCTCTTATTTTCAATTCATTATAAAGCATACAATAAAATCTTATTGGGATGTAGGTGCACTTTGGTTTGGGGTTAGGCGTTCATAACTCATAACATCTCTAAAACATCAGTAGTTTCAAAAGCCTTAATATGCTTAAGATGCCACTAACAGTTCTAATTCCATTTGTACTTTTCTTGAAAAGTATAAAAGGTTAGGGTTAGCAGACTGAATTTGGAGTGTAAAAGAAGTTTCTTGTTTCTAATCTCCCTTATTTTTGCTTCATTATAAAAAGTACAGTAACACACCTTGGGTTAGGTTTAGGCATCCATGAACTTGGAGAGTAAAAATAATGTCACTAGTAGCATAATGAGTAGAGCCTCATTAGGCTTAAGAGCTGCTAGCGATTCTAATCCTTATGGATAGGAATAGAAAACAAGTAAGATTAGGGTTAGAAATCAGGTTTGGGTTAGGGTTAGAATGGCAATCCAGTATGGGGAAGATTTAGGGTGGAAATCCAATTAGGGTTATGGTTTACATTAAGTTGAGTGTTAGAGTTTGCATTATGGTTAGGATTGGGTGCTTGGGGATATGTTTAGGATTCGGGTAGCGATGGAAATTCAATTAGGGTGAGAATTAGGTTTAGGGTCGGGGTAAAAATGGATATCCAGTTAGGTTTAGGATTAGATTAGGGTGGTGGTTAGTGTTATGGATGGAAATGCATTTAGGGTTAAGGTTAGGATTATTGTTAGATTCTGAATGGAAATCTGGTTATGGTTTGGCTTTCTTGATGTCAGGGCTTCTAAAGTCAGGGTTAGATTCACAGAGCCTTTTTCAACAAAAAGGCAAGATTTTAAAGCCATTTGCACTTATCATATGCCTGCATTGAAATATAATGCAAAATGTTATTTCTTTGGAATTATATAGAGCAGCCAAGGTCTTTGTTTCTATGTTGGACTAAATAAACTGTAGTTAGTTTCATGGAAGCAAAATCATCAATAAGGTAAAGATCCCCCTCACACATATGTGCTAGTCGTTCCTGACTCTAGGGGGCAGTACTCATTTCTGTTTCAAAGCCGAAGAGCCAGTGCTGTCCAAAGATGTCTCCGTGGTCACGTGGCCGGCATGACTAAATGCCGAAGGCGCACAGAACGCTGTTACCTTCCCAACAAAGATGGTTCCTATTTTTCTACTTGCATTTTTACATGCCTCCTAACTGCTAGGTTGGCAGAAGCTGGGACAAGCAACTCACCCTGTTATGCGGCGCTAGGGATTCAAACCGCTAAACTTTCGATCAACAAGCTTAGCGTCTTAGTCACTGAGCCACCGTGTCCCTTTTTAAAATCTTCAATATGTTTTATTAATTTTTATTACTTTTTTTCAGCTAATATTAGGCTAAATCATTGCATAATTACAATTGGAATTATAAATTGACAAGCCCTGAATAATTGAATTTAGAAAGTGGAAATAGAAAGTTTCATCTGATCCCAGGGTTCATTGCAGTTCACTCTAGCAATACTAAACCAGGTTTTATTGATGTGTGCAAACCAGATCTTTCTCATTGTTTGATAAATGGTCCTACTTATTCCACTAGAAAAACAAAAAACCCATGAAATTACCTAAGAGCTTTCTCTATTCATTTATGCTGCAAAACAGACTCCTAATCACCAAGTTAGAAATGTGTGTGGTATATTCTCACCAAATAGACAAATTCCTTGTGTGTCCAATCACACTTGGCCAATAAAGAATTCTATTCTATTCTATTCTAAATATATATTTTGCCATGGGGAGAAATTGCAGAAGACTGGATTATATAATAACCCCAAACATTTCTTTGAGAATTACCAAACTGTGAGGTGAACAAATGACACTCTCCACATAATAGGCAGTTTTTGCCTTTTATTACATTCAGTTGTTAATATTCATGGTTTAGGCTGTTGCATTTATTCATTTTTCAGTTCTACATAGTCTGAACCCATATTATTCCTTGTTTCATCACTGTATTGGTACGCAACACAAGAAGAGCCCTGCATCAATGGTGCTATTTTGTCCAATGTTTGAAAAGGGTGGGCAATTCAAGAAATATCAATTTTATTAGAAACATTTTGCCTCAGACAAGTGCTTCATGATTTGAACGATATAATTTAAATATAAAAATGCAGGAAGAAACATACTTGAAACATGAATGAGTGAATACAGACAACCATTTACTAAAAGTGGTACCCTACCATGGTTTGCGTATGATGGAAGGATGATTGCTTTGTTCAACCAAATAGTGAGGAAACACAATACCACAGTCTTTGCAGGTATGTATTAAGTGGTTATTTTTTTTAATCATTTAGGTGAGATTCTGAACTTGTACTAAATTTACATACATCTTCTGGTAACTCATTCAGCAAAGCATTACAAATGTAATGACACTTGTACAAACACTAGGTTATGTAAAGGAGTAACTTTCATCATCATATTCTAGTTCATCTATGTCATCATCTTCCAGAAGTCCATATTTAAATTTACGATAGACAGTGCCATCACGGCTCATATAGACAATATCGTTGTCATATTCATCGTCCTCCTCCTCCTCCTCCTCCCGATCCCTGTATTCATTCACTTGATTTTCTGGGTAGCTGGTGCTCTGGTAGTGGTTGCTCTTGAAAGAACTGAGGGCCTTTGCATTGTCTGGCAACTTTTTATATCCAGCCTTATAAACAGACATCGGTCTGGCTCGCGGTCTTCTCCATATGAAAACAGAGGCCCCAATGATGACACTCAACAAAATGAATAAGGACACTGTCAAAGCCACAGCTTTGCCTCTGATATTCTCTGGCAAGTGAGGAATGACCAATATACACTCATCTAAAAAAGAATGATAAACATGTTTGTCACATATTAATGGTTGTGGGAAAAACCCACCTAGCCTGTTCTCTACATATTGCATAATCTGGCTGAAGATGCTGCACACTATCTCTGTGCCAATTTTCTCTCCAATACTTGCATTTCTCCCCATTTCCCCATCTACATATTGGCAGTGAATTTCCCATAGTGCCCACTTCAAACTCCTTGTTAGTCTGGCAGCATTTCGGAGATTACCATTGGCCTATGATCAGAAGATCTGGCTTTGCCACAAGTCATTTGAAACAACTTCTCTACCCTGCTGCCACTGTTATCATAACTATGATGGTCATTATCATCACCACCACCACCACCATCATCTTCATTATCTTCATCATCATCATCATCATCATCATCATCATCATCATCATCACTATCAGCGGCAGCAGCCCCCATTGCTCTTATGGGACAGCAGTAATCCTGCTGGCCTTGTGAAGTCATGGTGAGAAGAACATTACGGTAACAGTGGTTTTAAGATCAACCTACTTTGCCTACAATCTTATCCCTGTGATGTGGAGTTAGCAGCAAGGCAAAGGGTTTTCCACCAAATTTTGCCAAATAACAAAGCTGTCTATTTCGACATATTTAGACATAAATATCAACACTGAACTATAAAGTCGGGTGACTGTCTGCCTAGCTTTATAATTATAGTTGTTGCATGGTGAACCAATTTCTTAGATTTGGTATTTTTATTCGCCCCTCGAGTCCTTCTCAAGAACCAGAAATAAGCAGATGTCATGGCTTGATGGTCTGAAAGGTATCGCCCCAGGATATAGGCTGTTCCAGGTAAAGCTGCCTTTTGAAATTGACTGATTTTGTCAATGCTTTCAAGTGGTGCTCCAGTTGTTTGAGACTGCACCCAAGATGTCTATTACTAGTTGTACTATCTTGACTTTCATTGTCTATTGGTATATATATGCTATGCACTGCCAAGCCAAGCCAAAGATATTGAAATACTGTCTTGAAATCAGATTAGAAAAATTTCTTGGAAGAGAGATATAAAATAATGATGAGATTATTACCTGATGTTAAAGTGCAGTTACAACATTCCTGAGTTTCCATCAATCCAGCAACCTGGCAGCATGGAACACACCGATATTCGTCAACATAGAGTTGTGTGTTAAGATGACATGAAGTACAGTTGAAGGGACCAGGTCCCTTGCACTGCATACAGGAATCATGGCATTTCTCACATTTTGATGGTTTTACCTTGCATTCAACAAAGAAGAGACAGAAAGGTGAGCTTTGGTTAATGTTTTCAGGGGAAATAGACAATGCTATTGCTGAATTAGCATATTGCATAAAGTTATCATAGGATTTATTTAATTTTGTCTTAGCAGCTTGTATATATCTGCTCATTGTGAGCTGTAAATTGTAATTTATGGCTTAGTTGTATGTATGAATCAATTATGGCTTGGTTTTTAAAAAAGCAGTTTAATAAACATTGTCATAGCACAGGGTTAAAACCCAGCCTAGCAAGCCTTGATCCGAAAAATATGCAACACTGGATATCTTTGTGTGCATAAAGTCCTTCCTATTTTTTTTAAAAAACCAGCCTTATTGTAGGAAAAAAAGGACAGCAAACACCATCTTCATCACCAGCTATCATATTAGGACCTATTTATTAAAGTCTGTACAACTATGACTCTTAAGCGCTATTTATTTTATTTATATCCCGCCTTCATTATTTTTATAAATAACTCAAGGTGGCAAATACATACAATACTCCTTCCACCGCCAGTTTTCTCCATGACGACAACCCTGTGAGGTGTCACAGGGTTGTCGTCATGGAGAAAATTGGCGGTGGAAGGAGTATTGTATGTATTTGTCACCTTGCGTTATTTATAAAAATAATGAAGGCGGGATATAAATAAAATAAGTTGGGATAAGAGAGAGCGACTGGCCCAAAGACTCCCAGCGGCTTTCAGATCTAAGGCAGGACTAGCATTTATGGTCTCCTGGTTTCCAGCCTTAACCACTAAACTAAAGCCTGGATCTTAATTCTATTTTTAACACCAGGGATACTCACAGGAGTATGAGCACATATTTCTGTGTCAAGTGTTACCTGTTTTTTTGGGATATTTTCCCCGCTTAAAAGGGGTCTTACAATATTGACTAATGCTGCAATTTTTCTCAATTTTGTATAAAATGTATAAACCGCTCTGTTTTTCTAATAATAAAGACCCCAACACCTGAAAATAGGAACACAATGCCATTTTGTTCAATGATGTACTTTTTTTTCCCAGAAACTTATAGCTGTTTGGAATAGTATAATTAATTTTGTCAGAAGGAGCTAAAAGATGTTGCCTGCTCAAACTATTGTAGAAATATGCAGACATCATTCTTTCCTATTATTAACTTTGTGCTAAAGGTGGCGAAAGATACCTATGAAAGCAGAAAAGTTGAATGATCTTCATGCTACATTGCAACAATATTTAGAAGCTAAATTCTACCTCTTCTTAAATCTAATTTCAATTTCTCAGTTTGTCATTTTATATATTAAGAAGCAGAAATATGAAAGTTGAAAATAATTCAAAGAATGTAGAATACTTTTTATAATGTTTCAGAATGAATGCTAAAATTTATGTTTATATAATTGTATTAAATCAAAGCTTTCATTTTAAAAAAAAATCTGTGTAGAAAGTACCTCTGAGTCTTGATACTCTCCAAGTAAGCAGACAGAGCTGCACAATCCAGCTATGAAACGATAACTTGTTACGCAGGTTGTGCATTCAAATTCTCCCTTCCCTTAAAAAGAATAACATCATTAAGAAATACAGTTTGTAGAAAATTGTCTAATTCGTACAGTAATTTCATTTAGCAGCTTGGAATCCTTCTACTCCAAACATGTGTTTGAGATCCTGGACTAGGTAAAATTTGTGGGGGTTGTAGTCCCACTGGAGTAGGAAAACATTAGTTTGGGGAAAGCAACACTCATCTTTTGGTTGAAAACCAGTGGCTCAATCTCTCCATTAAAGCAAATGGCATTGATCCTTTCAATTCTGAATATGCTGAAAGTAATGCTGGTAGTATTAGGATTATGAGGCAGTGGATTTAAACTGTGATGCTAAAGACAAAAAGTTTATGGAATTGATAGAAGAAAATATTTATAGTCCAGGGTTAAACTGTGGGGCCCTAGGTGTTCTCTGACCTTGGTGGTTTTCTTGCAGACATTTCATTACCAAATTAGGTAACATCATCAATGCAAATGTCTGCAAGAAAGCCACCAAGCTCAGAGGTGCCAAAGGCCCCACAGTTTAAGGAATTTCAGAATGCTTTTGAAGATATGCACAAATAATTATACAGATGTTTGACTACTTGGGACTAATCACTAACTGAATAATTGGTGTGCGATTTCATTTTTGGGGATATCTACAAGGCAACAAATACCAATTGTACTGCATTCTAATTCAATAAAGAGAGTTCTTTCCTGCTTGTATTGTTATCAAGGAAATTATTTTAAGAATTAAAATAAAACATGAGTTCAGCCTTTATTTGGCTCTGACCCCAAACTTACCTGTGCAAGTGTGACAAAATGGATGGCACCGTTCACAAGTCTGAGTATCAAGATCTGCATAGTAATATTCAGGGCAGGAAGAGACACATTGACCAGAAGAGTGCAGCAGGAAGAAATTGTCCACACAGGATAAGCATTCTTTAGGTGCGGGTCCCAAACATTTCTGGCAGCTTGTGTGACATCTCTCACAGGTCCTGGTGACACTATTGACATAATACCTATAACAATAAAATAGTAAAGTCAAGCTGAGTTGAGAACAATTACATTGTAAATAAAGAGATAATTTATATCAGAGCATTTTGTACTTTGTAAATCTATGTTGTTAGGTAATGGGATGGGTTGAGAAGATGGAGGTTGAATCTGATGCCCATCTTAGCTTAAGATGGCCTCGAAGCTTAAGAATTGTTTGTACGTAGCTTGCCTGAGCCCTGTCCTCAGCTGATATTCTAACCCAGCGATGGCGAACCTTTTTTGGCTCGCGTGCCACAAGTGCGGGGAGCGCAGGGGGGTCGTGTGCGGGCGTGCTGCACCCATAATGCAACGCGCAACCCCCCAGTGCGCAGGCGCGCACAACGCGCGACCCCCCCATTTTTACATGCTTTTTTCGCCCTCCCCAGGCTCCAGAGGCTTTATAGGAGCCTGGGGAGGGCGAAAAGAGCCTCCCCTGCCCCCCCAGAGGCCCTCCGGAGGCTTCAGGGACCACCCGGAGGCTTCCCTGACTCCTTCGGAGCGCTTAAAACGACCCTCCGAGCGAGGGTCACTTCCGGTTTGCTCGGAGGGTGGTTTTAAGCGCTCCGAAGGCGTCAGGGAAGCCTCCGGACGGTCCCTGAAGCCTCCGGAGGGCCTCCTATAAAGCCTCTGGAGCCTGGGGAAGGCGAAAATGGCTTTTAAAAAGGTGAACTCAGCTGGCCAGTGTGCGCATGCACGCTGGCCAGCTGACAGGGCAGCGCCTCGCGTGCCCTGACAAATGGCTCCGAATGCCACTTCGCCATCACTGTTCTAACCCCTTTCGGATAGCTGTCTGTCAAAGCCTTAATCTTTTTGCTGTTTTGTATCTCTTTTTTTCTCTGTGCCATTTTGTTCATCTCTTCCACGATCCTTGTCCCTTTTCAGGATCTTACCCTGTTGTACAGTTCTGGACACACCGGTCTTCTTGCTTGTACCGGTTTGGAGGGCAGAGAAGGCAATGGGTGCTGTGTTTCCCACTGCAGGTTTTACAGGTTCTGTGACAAGGGTGGCAGTGGGAGTTAGTATCTTCATGGTACCCATCAGGACAGGAACCGACACAGGTTGTATCTATAGCAAAATAGCAAAAGACAACCTATTGTTTGGGATGACAAAGATTTAATACAATCTATAGTAGGGACATGGGGAAATTCCAAGCAACCTTTCTACATTTGATCAATGACTGAGTTGTCACCTGCTCTTCTGAATGTGAATAATCAGACTCCTTGAAAGGAGCAATGCTTTAATTCTCTAAGATCATTCTATTCCCTGGACCTTTGTAGGATGAAATCTAGCATTGTGCAAGTCAACGTCACACAAACTAATCCCCTTCTCTCTGTAGCAGATTTTGAGAATGCAGGAGAAGCTATAGAAAGAAGGGTATTTCTTCATCATATTGTGTCTGGGTTTATACTATTGAGTGTTGCTTTGTTTATTTGTGTCTATGTGAATTCATTCAGTGTGATCTCTAAACTAACTATTATAGTTGGACACATTGTATGAACCTGTGAACTGTGCCTATTCAATATGTTAAGGAAAGAATGTTTACAATAGTATGTTGTATATACGTGGCTTATGAACGGAAATTGCTTAGAGACATGGCAATTTACACTTTCCCTATAGAAATTCTGAGATCCTGGATTCACACATTGTGCTAAGCACTCGCTCTGGGCCAAGAACCAGATTGACAAATACTGGGTGGAGCATTCACCCTGCCCCTTGTGAACATGCACAAAATGTCACCAAACATACAGAAGGGTGTGCATGGCAACACCTCATCTTCTGCATTACTGATCTGATACTGCTGGTTTTAAGCCCTTATTTTTGTTTAGTGTGGTGGGTTTAAATAGGCTTTTACTTTCGTGGAAATAGATATATCAGAGTCCATCAAACAGTCCAAGTCATACACGGTTTAGTCAGTCAGTTATCAACATCTTTCAGTTAAGGGATAATCCAAATAACATAGTCCATAATCATACAAACACTCCGGTACACCTAGTTTGCTAGCAGTTGCAAACACTTACAATAGCTCACGCTGATATACGGCACCCAGCCAGCTTCCAAAAACACTCAGAGTAGATCAGCTTCTAACAAACAGAGAGCTAACAGTCATTCTGGCTCCCTCTTATGGCTGCTTGAGGTAACAGCACCCAATCACATTACAGCAGTACTTAAAGCTACAGTACTATTCATGGTTTATATATTGCTGACCAAACTGTTAGCTTACATTCCTAACAGAATCCAGTAACTGTAATGTGTGGACCATATTTTATGACTTCATTTTATGTGTTTCTCAGCTTTTGTGGCTGTTTAAGAAAGCAGAATTAAAATTAACTACTGTTTAGCAAGATGTGTAACCCCAGCTGTCAAACAATGGCAGGTGTTCATCGACAGCAGAGGTGTCAAACTCACATCATCACGAGATGTATCAGGACTCCCCCCCTTCTCTAAACCGGGCGTGGGCATGGCCAGTGCGTAACGCACCTGGCCCATGGACTAGGAGTTTGACAGCCCTGATCTACAGAGATTAAAAAAACAGCAAGGCAAATACTTACTGAGAAGATGCAAACCACTTGGGCAGCTGAGACACTGAAAGTTGCCTGGTCCTTTGCAATGGAGACAGTCCTTATGGCAAGGCTTACATGCTCTACCCTCTTTGTCATAGTACTGATTGGGCAAGCAGTACTGAGGGATTACACAGAGGCCACTGCTGGTCATCAACAGGCCTTCTTGGCAGGAAATGCACTTTGTGCTAGATGAACAAGTTCCGCAGGTCTCGTTGCAAGCTAGAAAGTACCAAAGCAAAAAGGTGCCACCATTTATTTATTTTTCTTCTCAATGGAAATCTGCAAGTTCATATCTGCAGAACACGATTTATGCGAAATGAATATTCCACTCAAATGAGTTTCATGCCATGTGAGGCCTCAGTTACTGCTGTCATCAACAGGTGACTGAAGCACATTTGTTAGTAAGCTCTTCCTCTGTATTTAGCTTAGCTTTTAAAATAGACGTGTTCCATAAATCAGAAGGTGGAAGGTAATTAATTAAACTTCAAAGTTGCATGTTTTTCACAGACCAGCAGCAATATCGACAGAAATATTAATCACACTTATGATCTTTACCTACGTATGCTTTTCTGTATCTTTATTCAGAAAGTATTTGGTTTGATAACTGTTGTAGCTTGAACTGAGGAGACGGAGACAACTGAATCCAACTAACACGGTTTATTACTAGAACAGAACTGACAGGAACAAGCACAACAGTAGCCATCTGACAGCTATTTATACATGCAGCTGTAAGATGGTGAACCAATGAGAGTTGTGTATTTTTCCCGCCGGCCGGCCGGCGCGCCTGGGCCAATCAGAGGTGTTTCTCCCGACGCCCTCTGCTGGCCGGCCCGACAGTACACAACAATAACCTCTTGCTTTTCTGAAAAGTCTGACTAATCAGATGACCATCGAATATTGTTCTATGCTGGTCATGAAATTCTGTTAACAACAACTGCATCTAAAGCCTAGTTATTTCTTTCTGAATTATTATAGGAAGTATGCAGAATCCATCCCACATATATTTTGAAAAATAGTTTTGGGATAGTTTTGGAAAAGGTAATTTATTTTTGAGATTTAAGGGTACATTAAAAACATTTATACAAAGATTTTGGTGCAACTTAACAGTCCAATTTGTAGCATGTCATAAGCATCTAACAAAATATAAAATGGCACTGATCAGCCTGAAGCCTGGGGAATGCAAATATCCACATCAGCACTGAGCAAGCATTCTAGGAAGAGCCCCCAGAATTACCTGCTATCAAAAATGTGAAAGTCCCACATTGTTGCAAAGTTAAAGCAAGAGATCTTGGAAAGCCCACATGATTTCTGTAAACCTGGTTTAGGATTAAAGGAATGTACCAGCTAGCCACATCCAATCTAGACTTATGGCAAGAACAAAAGACAAGGCCAGATCAGATAACCACTTGAACAGCATGGCACACACAAGAAGATACTCATTACTAGGAGAAAAAAGGACAAAAAATATGATGTGCATTAAATATGTATGTCCTGTTATATACGTGCCCAAGCAAAGAAAGAAATACTCTGATTTAAATGGAAATGCATCTTCCTTTTGTAGGAAAGTTTGTGTCTGGAGAACCTTGGAAATGCTCAGCTGTAACTTCAAAACTCTTTTCTCTTCTTACAATTGTTTATTATTAAACTGATCAGCTCTTTGAATGAAGGACATCTTTAGGTAGAGAGCAGTCCTGTGAAAGGTAGAGAATTGGCGACTCCAACAATTTACATTGCAGGAGTTCTTGGGGTTCAAAGGATCGTTTCACTATTGACCACAGTTTTCCGATTAACTGATAGCTGTGTTTGGATCTTCTGGAATCTCTAACCTTTGACCAAATTGGCTGGGATTTCTAGAAGACTCCTTCTCAATACATCTGTAGAATCTCTCAGTGGCTTTCAATATCATTGAACAGGGCACCCTTCTAAACCCTTTGTCGGATTGCCTGGATCTGAGGATTACCTTTTGTTCTGGATGGTTTACCCTTTTGTACATGGGGCTGATGAATAATGTGGAAGGGTTCTCCTCTAGGAAGATCACTGCAAAGATTGATGGTGGACCAGTTATGCCCTCCTCACATCCCTTATGCCTTGGTCATCTTGCGTGTGGATTATTGCAACACTTCCCACATACCAGTACTCCTGAAGAATTTTGGTTTGGAATGCTGCCCTTTATAACAATCTTCCCCTAAGCATTTAAACAGCTCATTTTCTGTCCTTCTTCAAGCAAATCTTAAAGATCTGTCTCTCAACCCAGGACAAAAGCTAAGGTAAAGTAAGGGCTTCTTTGGGATGATTGTGGGTTGTTCTTTATTAACTATTTCTTGACTATGTTTTTATGGAGCCCCTCAATCATCCAGGTCATGGTTGTCCCTAAGGTGCTGCTCAAAAGGCAACTGGACTTTGTTGGTTTTTTTCCCTGAAAGCGTTTTGTTTCTCATCCAAGAAGCTTTGTCGGGAAATAAAGAAAAAAAAATTCTGGATGAGAAGTGAAACATTTCCAAGGGGAAAACAAACCCAAAGTTAAGTTTTGAATAGCACCTTTGGGACATTCTTGATTAATTATTTTTATATTTGATTTTTATTGTTCACCACTCAAGAATCATCTGGACTCCAGTGTCTTTATAAATCTGATTTAGCTAAACAGGCAAATAAATGTGCTGAAGACGAGTGTCTCATGTATGGCAGATTCTTATATTACGGGAAAGGATGAAAAGTACAGGTCTAAAACTTAGAGCTGCGGGGAAATTTTAATTTAAATGTCATTTGACTGAAGTGTCTGAATCAAATGGACTTTCTGAATCTGGATGACCAGTTGAACTGAAAAAGGAATACCTCTGCAGCTCCTGGTCTCTTCTTCAAAGTAAGTGCCATCTGGGCAGTATTCAAAACATTTGCCTCTGTATAATGCATAGGAAGTCTCAGGACAGGCAGTGCAGTCATCATCTTCTGGGCCTTCACATTCTCTGCAGCGCTCATGGCAGGAGAGGCAGTGGGTGGAGAGAGAGTAAAAACCAGAAGGACAATTCTGCAAACACTGGCCATTGTGCAGATGGAAGGGAGGAACACATCCTTTCAAGAAAAAAAAAGATGGATCCAATCAAGATATGCCAAAGAACATAACTACCTTGGATTTTATATGATAGGTAGACACAATCCTCCTTCTCCCTTTGACATATGGTGGGTCTTATTTGGATGTACAGTAGATGGGATTTGATGTCGAGTTTCACTTTGTGGAAAAACTCTACTCTTTAACTACTCTAAAAATAGATGGAGGTTATATGGTCTGATTCTGGAACAGTTACGTTAAATCAGTTACTTTGCAATGATGATTTTAAAGGATTGTCTTAACCTAACATGTTCTCAGTGGCATTATAATCAACTCAAGCATGTTTTGAGTGTGATAAAGAGCCGTGCTGGATCAGTGGTTAGAATGCAGTAGTGCAGACTACTTCTGCTGACTGCTGGCAATTTGGCAGTTCGAATCTCACCAGGCTCAAGGTTAATTCAGCCTTCCATCCTTTCGAGGTTGAGAAAATGAGGACCCAGATTGTTGCGGGCAATATGCTGAGTCTGAAACTGCTTAGAGAGGACTGTAAAGCACTCTGAAGAGGTATAGAAGTCTAAGTGCTGCTGCTATCCAGATGCCCTTTCCCTCCCCTTTCTATGGAATCTGTTTATGAAATCAAACCAATGTCAAAATGAAAAAACCCTGAATATTTAAATTTGAAATTGCTGGTATTCCTTACTTATAGAATAAAGAATGAGACTAACAGAATGAAACATCATAAAAATCGTGAAGTTTGCTTCTTTGGAGTTAAAGTTAATTGATTAACATATTCTATTCTGAGTTTATTGGATTCCTTAAAGAATGAATTGGAAAGAACAGATTCTAGATTTTCACTTTAATAGATAAATGAAATATGAGTGTATATCAATGAATACTATTTAGTCATATCAGGCTTGATGTGGAGAGTTGGAAAAATATTACAAAAATATTAGCAATATTATATATTTATTTGTTTATATGATTTATATAGTGACATCAACAGTGACTCTTGGTGTTACAAAGTTTAAACAACCCTAACTATCTAAAAATCACAATGCCTGGATTTGATCGATATAGGGAAAAATATTTTCAAGTTTAAAACATGAATGTAATATTGAACTATAACTCCAAAATCATGGAATCCAATCATTTTGAGAAATATTGCTTGTATCAAACATGGGGAATACTTAAGATAATCATTTGAGAAAGTAGAAAAGTACTATTACCCGACATATCAAGTTTGAATTCAAGAAATGTGTAATTATTCATTTTGAAAGAAACTATTTTTCTCACTAATAAAAAATAGCATATTTGCATTTGGCATACATTGAATAATATATTACAAGCAGAAATAAAGATTAATGTAAAGTTTTATACATTGCTCTTAAACAATTAAATGAATATGCAGTGTGTTTAGGTGGCTTATATTGTGTTTCATTGCTTTTTTCTACTTGCTTGCTTGTTTTAATTTATTTTTATTGTATTTTTGTTTGTCTTGGTATTATCACTGTATAACTAATTCATTGGTTGAATATGTATATACCAGTGGTGGGTTCCTAACCGGTTTACTACTGGTTCGCTGAGAGAAGATGTTTTTTTGATTTGATTTTGATTTTATTGAATTTATAGACCGCCCCCTCCCCCTCTCCCCGAAGGGACTCGGGGCGGTGTACAGACAGAAGCTAAAAAAACCGTATACACAATAAGAATATATTATAAACCCCTTAAAAACAAATTAAATATGGAGTCTGTACAATACTAGTAAAAATTAAAAAACAGCTTAAAAAGTTTACCCCCCAAAATTTAAAATACCAGCCAGGAGGATTGAAGATTAAAACTACGATTGGGCCAGGCCAGCTAATTGGAACAGGTTTTGTGCACATGCAGTTGCTGTGCATACACAGTTTACTGAAAACTGTTCTGTGCATGCTCAGAAACATGCGGCAATGGGAGAAGAGACGGGGGAACTGGTTCGGGGGCGTGGCAGGCCTGGGTTGCTGCCGGTTTCAGCGACCCAGGCCGAAAAACCACTACCGGTTTGGCCGAACCAGTCCGAACCGGTAGGACCCACCTCTGGTATATACCACTGTTCTTTAATTGTTTCTGGACATTGTTTTCCTGGTATTTATTTTTTTAAAGTATAATAAAATGATAGCAAAACAGAAGAAGATGATGTATCTCCACCTATACAGATGTGCAAAAACAAAGCATCTCTCTCTTCTTTGGCTTTAACTGTCTGGCAATGGCTTTCAGATTGGGATGTTTGTCAAGATATTTTCATCATTAACTTCTGGATTTTGAGTGACTGGGTCTCACTGCTTTACTTCTAACTGAAACTTATTAAACAGTCGCTTGGGAAGTTGTTCTATTTGCTATGCTTAAAAGATAAAGATGCCAAGATGAGCTTTGAAGGACAGAACTGAGCTTGATGCATTCGGAAGAAGTTTCTACAATTTAGACGAGTGGAAAGGTTGAAATTCTGCATGGCTCACTGGATTCCTGGCTTACCTTTGCATTTGCTTTGATTAATACATTCCTGACACATCTGAGGACAAGCTTCACAGCCTCCATCGGCAGCAAAATGTCCCTTGGAGCATTGAGGTTTGCATCTGAAGCCCTCTAGCAGCAAGGGCCTTTCACAGGAGAGGCACGTGGTCGCATTTTTTCTACATGTTTTGCAAGGCGGGCTGCATTCCCTGCACTTCTCATCTTTAGCAAAAAAGCCCCTGCAGCAAGAGAGGGGGGAAAAAAAACCCCATCAAGTGACATATTACATTATAATTCTCAGCAAAAGTACTCCATAGTTTCCCGCTTTCTAACAATACCCTCAAATTTGCTTTTTCCCTGCTCCTTTCTCTTTTTACCTTTTAATTTTTCTGTTCTTGATTTTTTATGTTATATCCTTTTGAAATTTAATAAAGTTCTATTTAAAAAAATATTGAGAGAATGAGTTTAAAAGTATTTACAGTGGTACTTCACTACTTATCGTTAATTGGTTCCGGGGGGTGCGATGAGTACCAAAAATGATGAGTATCAAACAAAATTTTCCCTTAAGGAATAATGTAGTGAGTCACAAGGCAGCTAACAAGGTGTGTTGAGTACCAAATAATGAGTACCGGGACAAAATGTTTGCGTCAAAATGCATTGGGTACCAAATTTGATGAATTTCAAAGAGGGTGAGTACCAAGGTATTGTAATTATGTACTTGTTCACTAGTGATCTTTGATTCTGAAATGGTAAGTTTCCTATCACATTACTCTACTAAAATCCAGTTTCTTGATAATTTTCTTTTCAAGGTAAAATTTAGAAGTTCTGTTTTATTTTCTCATTCTAAAGAATACTATTTGCGGGAGTTTATGAGCTAACTTTAGGATTGCAATAAGGTGAAAAATATTGCTGCCGTTGTTTCCTGGGACATTTTTTCCCAACATTCTGGAGTCTTCTTGTTTGCCTACATTTGTTGATCTAAAAAAAAATAAATAGATGGCCCTTAGGATGGTTTTCCTCAAGGTCTGTTTCCTCGGAATTTATCTGAAAGTAAAAGCCTGGATGGTTGAAGACCACCAGACTCACGCAATCCCTTTTCCAAGGATCCTGGATTTCATTCAAGATAATTATAACACCAATTTCTTCTTTGAAGAACAATGGCAAAGCAATTTCATTCCACCCACACTGAAGAAGAACAAAACACAAAGGAAATGCTCAACTTAGCACCAGATCCACGTATCTCCTTATTAAACTATGAAAGCTCAGGTCCTCCAGAAGAACCCCAAAATATTTTAGCATATTTCTCACTTCCTTTGGAAACAGTTATACTCCTTCTAGATGTAAGTTCAATTAATATTAATTCTGTTATGTTTTTTTCAAGCTTCTGAAACCCTGAATAAAACAAAAGTAAGCAATGCAGGGAATTTGCTCAGAAAGTTTAACAGGTGATTTGAAAGGATCAAAGCAGCAACTTTCATCTCAGTGTTTTTGATCTGGTAAAACAGACTCTATTGGAAATGAGGCTATGATTGTAATATGGACTACTTGGCCAATATTGCAGCTGGGTGTCCTTAGATCCCGGTTTTAATGATTGTACAGCCTTTAGATAGTCATGTATTAGGCACAATCAGCCTTTTGTAACTGCCAAACAGTCCTGAGAAAGAGATAACTGCTTTAAAGCAGGTGCAGACAAGTGGGTTTGCATTTTTTTTTTCATATCCTCCCTTCCCATGCACTTCAAAGCCCTTTTTGGAACTGAATCTGAGGTCCTACACAAACAAAATATTTTAGAAATAAAATATTAAAATGAA
This sequence comes from Natrix helvetica, assembly GCF_964273705.1. NCBI lineage: Eukaryota > Metazoa > Chordata > Lepidosauria > Squamata > Natricidae > Natrix > Natrix helvetica. Next base: position 71,126,513 of record NC_138552.1, read on the forward strand.
TGCCAATCACTCAGTCTTTCTCTGCTCAGTTGCTCCTCTGATACTAAAGTCTCTGTAAAAAGAAGAAAGGAAAATGCTTCAGCAAACAGTATTAGATCCCGTAGGGCCCTTTTTCTGAAGGCATTGATGTTCACCCTGATTCTCATTGTCCTTCTACTTTCTGGATCTTCATTAGGGAAACCCTGACCTCTGACCAAGGCATCCATCCAGTTGTGTCACTATTTTCTAATCTGTTTTAAATCTTACCATACGTTTGTGCATTTTTGATATTACACATTCATTATTTCTACATACTGGTAGTTTAATTTCAAATTCCATTTTCTGCTTCTAATTCTAATTAGCTTCGTAAACAT